>NC_091070.1:75972500-76597500 GCF_032405125.1 Capricornis sumatraensis
CTCAGACAGTAACTATTACTGGCTTAAGATGGTCCTCTCACATTCCTCGGGGCTCAGTTCTGCCTCAGAGCACTGGAGACCACACTGGAAATAACCTATTCCTTTTGGATTTTTATGCTATTGTATTTTGAGAATAAAGAGAAAGATGAAATAAATTTCTTCATTTTTATGTAGTTTGGTATAAGGTTGGGATATGGACCTAGAGTGACATGAAACCAATCATGAGACCACATTTGGTTTGAGTCTGTTGCTTCTCAGACAGCGAAGAACTGAGATGTGGTTTTATGTGAATTCAGGGTAGGATGAAGCAAAGGCAAAGAGGTGAAAGTGAGAGGACGTGCTAGAAGATAAGGAAAGGCTAACTTCTGGCACCTGATGGCTACTTCCCTCGGATCAGTCTTCCTCTGCCCCTTTGCTTTCCTGTAGTTTCTGTCTGCTCGTGAGTATCTGAATTAGTTCGCTGATCTCAGCTTGTGTTCCATCGTTGCCACTTCTTTAAGTCCTAGTTGATTTCCTTCAGTTCCCTCACCCAAACATCTGCCATAATTCACGGCAGCCATACACTCCTTCCCTCCATTCTCACAGTGCAATGGCAAATACCCTTTTCTCTGCTGCTTGCCATGCCACTGCTGATGAGAGTGCTGCCAGCCCTTGCGAGGCTGACTCATACCCTGGCCTCTCGGACCACCCCCTTTCCTCCTATTGCTTTTTCCTGGACATTAGCCTTTCTTTTCACTCTGCTTGATCAGAACCTCCCCGTGACATAAGCCCCGGCTTGACTCGTTGGCTCACTGAACTCTTTGTGCTTCTCAGTTTGCATTCAGCTGACTGGCATGTTTGAAAGACATACTACTCCCACCTCCTCAGGCCTGTTTGCCTTTTGGGAGAGGGTAGAGCTGGGTGAGCCTCCAACAGTGGTAACATTTCAATTAGTAGTAGTATAATGTGGAAGAGAAATTTTGGCAGGAAAGCTTTCCAGAACTCTTATAAATAATCCTTTGTTTGGTAACTGACCTACTTAGCTGAACCCAACACAAAAAGCATCCTGGAGGGGCACTATGACTACTCCTTTCATCCATTCTTCTTTTCATCAAGTTAGTGAATACTTGTTTAACACTGAGCTAAGACTCTGCAACCCCAGGGACTGCAGCACACCAGGCTTCCCTGTCCTTCACTGTCTCCTGGAGTTTGCTTAAACTCATGTCTGTTGAGTCAGTGATGCCGTCCAACCAACTCATCCTCTTCCGCCCCCTTCTTTTGCCTTCCATCTTTCCCAGCATGGGGGTCTTTTCCACTGAATCAGCTTTTCACATCAGGTGGCGGAAATATTGGAGCTTCAGCTTCAGTATCAGTCCTTCCAATGAATATTCAGGATTGATTTCCTTTGGGATTGACTGGTTTGATCTTGCAGTCCAAGGGACTCTCAAGAGTCTTCTTCAGGAACACAATTCAAAAGCATCAATTCTTTGGTGCTCAGTCTTCCTTATGGTCCAACTCTCACATCCTTACATGACTACTGGGAAAACCATAGCTTTGACTGGATGAACTTTTGTTGGCAAAGTGGTATCTCTGCTTTTTGATACACTGTCTAGGTTTGTCATAGCTTTCCTTCCAGTGAACAAGTGTCTTTTAATTTCATGACTGCAGTCACTGTCTGCAGTGATTTGGAGCCCAAGAAAGGAAAATCTGTCACTGCTTCCACCTTTCCCCCTTCTATTTGCCATGAAGTGATGGGACTGAATGCCATGATCTTAGTTTTTCTAATGTTGAGTTTGAAGCCAGCTTCTTCATTCTCTTTCACCCTGATCAAGAGGCTCTTTAGTTCCTCTTCATTTCCTGCCAGTAGAAATACACATTTCCAAAGCTATTACCTGTCCATATAAGGTGGTATAAAATAGGTACAAGTCACATGTTACGGGAGCCTAAAAGATAAACTGGGTTGTGAGGATTGGTTACTGAGAGAAAGGTTCTTTAACTTTGAGCTTAGTCTTCAGGGTTGACCAAGGGAAGAAAAGGATTTCACATGAGGATGAGCCGAAGTGCAGAGCAATGAAGAGCACTAGGCATGTTCAGGGGCCATTGTCACAACAGGTGTGACTAGAACAGAAGACGTGGAGACGTAGCAGATGGGCATTTGGAGGTTAGAAGAGGGCTGCATTTTTGGTGCTGGGCTTTCGTACCCCAGATCTGCAGTGTGGTGGGTCAGGAACCTGAATAGTGCCATCTGAAAAATATGTCCCAGAGAGACTTGGAATAGTTAAGGGCATTTCTAGCGCTTTAAAAGGGCGTCTAGACTTTGTGTGTGTGTGTGTGTGTGTGGCCACTGTGGAGCATGCAGGATCTTAGTTCCCTAACCAGGGATAGAGTCTATGCCTCCTGCAGTGGAAGAGTGGAGTCTTAACCACTGGACCACCAGGGAAGTCCCTCTAGCCTTTTAGATCTAGAAGGTGTCATTTATTTCATAATAAAATACTAGGCTAATAAGAAAGATTATGCATTTAATATCCTAATTCCAAAGTCTAATTACTTAGATCTAAGTACAAACAGTAGGACTCACCTACTTTATACATGTATATATTACTGTATTCATGTTAGGACATTAAATATACTTTCATGGTGACAGATAATTGTGTATTCTTTATAGTACAAACTAAGCTATGACAAGGAAAGTAGGTACAGGCAAGTAATAGTAATAATTATTAATTCTAAATCCCTAGAATTCTAGGTTCAAGGGGATATAGGTTGGAAAGAAACATGAACACAAAATGTCTTCAATTTAAAAAACAAAAACAGCTTTACTGACATATAATTCACATTTGATAAAATCCACCAATTTAAAGTGTGTAATTCAATGATTTTTAGTATATATGCAGATATGCTCAATCAGCCATCATCAGAATCCATTTTAGAACACTTTTATCATCTCTAAGGGAAATCTGTACCCTTTAGCTATCATTCTGTATCCTCCCCACCCCCTACTCCATGCTACCCTCCTCAGTTCAGTTCAGTTCAGTCGCTCAGTCGTGTCCGACTCTGCGACCCCATGAACAGCAGCATACCAGGCCTCCCGGTCCATCACCAACTCCCGGAGTCTACCCAAACCCGTGTCCATCGAGTCGATGATGCCATTCAACCATCTCATCCTCTGTCGTCCCCTTCTCCTCCTGTCCCCAATCCCCAGGATCAGGGTCTTTTCCAATGAGTCAGCTCTTCATATCAGATGGCCAAAGTATTGGAGTTTCAGCCTCAGTATCAGTCCCTCCAGTGAACACCCAGGACTGATCTCCTTCATAATGGACTGGTTGGATCTCCTTGAAGTCCAGGGGATTCTCAAGAGTCTTCTCCAACACCACGGTTCAAAAGCATCAATTCTTCGGCCCTCAGCTTTCTTTATAGTCCAACTCTCACATCCATACTTGACTACTGGAAAAACCATAGCCTTGACTAGACAGACCTTTGTTGGCAAAATAATGTCTCTGCTTTTTACATGCTGTCTAGGTTGGTCATTACTTTCCTTCCAAGGAGTAAGCGTCTTTTAATTTCATGGCTGCAATCACCATCTGCAGTGATTTTGGAGCCCAGAAAAATAAAGTCAGCCACTGTTTCCACTGTTTTCCCATCCATCTGCCATGAAGTGATGGGACCAGATGCCATGATCTTCGTTTTCTGAATGTTGAGCTTTAAGCCAACTTTTTCACTCTCCTCTTTCACTTTTGTCAAGAGGCTCCTTAGTTCTTCACTTTCTGCCATAAGGGTGGTGTCATCTGCATATCTGAGGTTATTGATATTTCTTCAGGCAATCTTGATTCTAGCTTGTGCTTCCTCCAGCCCAACGTTTCTCATGATGTACTCTGCATAGAAGTTAAATAAGCAGGGTGACAATATACAGCCTTGACATACTCGTTGCCCTATTTGGAACCAGTCTGTTGTTCCATATCCAGTTCTAACTGTTGCTTCCTGACCTGCATACAAGTTTCTCAAGAGGCAGGTCAGGTGTTCTGGTATTCCCATCTCTTTCAGAATTTTCCACAGTTTATTGTGATCCACACAGTCAAAGGCTTTGCTACCTCTGGCTGCTCAAAAGCCAATAGACAGGCCAGGCTGATAGAAAGGATCAGTCAGTTCAGTTCAGTTCAGTCGCTCAGTCATGTCTGACTCTTTGCAACTCCATGAATTGCAGCACGCCAGGCCTCCCTGTCCATCACCAACTCCCGGAGTTCACTCAAACTCACGTCCTTTGAATCGGTGATGCCGTCCAGCCATCTCATCCTCTGTCATCCCCTTTTCCTCCTGCCCCCAGTCCCTCCCAACATCAGAGTCTTTTGATAGAAAGGATAATTTGCTTTATTTAAGATGCTGGCGACTGTGAGGTGAGGGTGGTGGACATCTTTTCAAAGGCCTACTCCCCACCTTCCCAATAAGTGGGGGGTAAGAGCTTTTATAGACAGAGTTGGGAGGGGGGAGAGTTACATGCAGAAACAGCACAGTCCTCTGTAACAGTCATCTTCATCTGGTCCTCAGTGATCTGACCAGCATCATCTTGATTGTCACCAAGACTGGTGCAGTTAATATTTAGTTTCAGGGTCCATTTGTTCCCGTTTCTTTGCAGTCAATTCTGTGGCAGCTCATGTCCGGGTACAGTCTGGTCATCATGTGGTTAACTTCTCTACCTGGTGTTTTAGTGTCTGTAAGACAGCTCACAGGATACAGCCCACGATATTATATAAAGCCCTTGAGAAAGAAATAAAGGTCCTTGACTGTGCTTAAAATGGCTACATTATTATTTTTACTCTCTTTTGTCTGTTTTCCTTTGTTTTAGCATTTCTCACTTCTCTAATTAAACTTATTCTTTGACTAAAGTTTTCTGCAGACAAAAGGCAGGCAGAGGACATCGTGAGGGTGGGCAGGGGGTGGGGGGAACAGGCACTCAATGACCATGGGGTCTTGCTCCATTTCAGAGTGAACTACTTTGGACTGTTTTTCATGATTCTATGACTAGAATCATACATGAAATGACATAGACTTTTATGACTAGTTTCTTTCACTTAGCCTAGTGTTTTCAAGGTTCATCTAAGTTGTCACATGTATAAGTACTTCATTCCTTTTATAACCAAACAATATTCCATTGTATGGCTACACCACATTTGGTTTATCAAGTATTTTCAATTTCAAAATGTCAACCAATTCAGCCCAAATGAATATATGGGTTGAGGTGAGCAAAAGAATAAAAGCACAAAGTCAAGGCTTTAGAGGCCAAATAGAGAAGGGTAGTTCTTGGGGAAAAACTCTCCAGAGGGGCCTACAGAATGCTTGAGAAGTGGGTTTAGTTTCTTGAGTCTCATCGAATATGTCAAAACACACATACTCCATCAAGTCGTGCGTGCTTATGAAGCTGCTTCAGTCATGTCTAACTGTGACCCCATGGACTGTAGCCCACTAGCCTCCTCTTGTCTATGGGATTCTCCAGGCAAGGATACTAGAGTGGGCTGCCATGTTCTCCTCCAGGGGAACTTCCAGACCCAGGGTGGGACTTGCGTCTTTTGCAGCTCCTGTATGTATGTGGATTCTTTATTGCTGAGCCACAGGGAAGGCCACCCCATCCGTCAAGGTCATCCTTACTTTTATCAATGCTATCATTAATCATGTACTCTATTATAGAACATTGTCTTTAAAACCATACTATAAATTGGTGAAAAGACAAAGTGCTTGCAGTTTAGACGGAAGACAGGATATATGCATTAAAAAGTGGGCGGGGGGAGGGAGTAGATTAGTTGTGCCCTCTATGCCTACTTTTAGTCTTTTTGTGTGTTATACTCTCACTGTGTTGCAGGGAAGAGCCAATTCTGACTCCACATTGAAACTATTTCTTTGACTTGTTTTTGCTGCTTTTATTGTTATAATCATACATAATGGCCTGACTCAAAGAACCCTGCCCACCTGTGAATAATTGCAAGAGAGAAGAGATTAAAACATCACTTCCAGAGGCTGGCCATTCCCAGAGATGTTTTGCAAGACGGATAGCCCTTTTGACTTTACTTCCTCATTGCCTCTCTCTCTCTATTCTTTCAGGGAGAGAGAGAGGCAATGTCAAAAGCCTTTTGACTTTAGTTCTTCACAGCTTCTCTCTCTGGTTCTATAAAAGACCCTGGTATCCAGCAACACCCCCTCTCCCCACCCCCATCACCATGCGCACACAGAGACACACACACAAACACACAAGATGGTTGTTTTGAGACATTTGCTGTTGTTCACTCCTGAAGTCTGACTCTTTGCGACCCCATGAACTGCTGCACACCAGACTTACCTGTCCTTCACTATCTCCCTGAGTTTACTCAAACTCATGTCCATTGATGCCATCCAACCATCTCATCCTCTGTCAACCCTCCTCCTCTTGCCCTCAATCTTTCCCAGCATAAGGGTCTTTTCCAATGAGCTGGTTCTTCGCATCAGGTGGCTAGAGTATTGGAGCTTCAGCTTTGGCACCAGTCCTTCCAATGAATATTCATGGTTGATTTCCTTTAGGATTAACTGGTTTGATTTCTTTGCTGTCCAAGGGACTCTCAAGAATCTTCTCCAGCACTAGTTTGAAAGCATCAATTCTTTGTCACTCCACCTTCTTTATGGTCCAACTGTAGCTCAGCTGGTAAAGAATCTGCCTGAAATGCAGGAGACCCCAGTTTGATTCTTGGGTCAGGAAGATCCACTGGAGAAGGAGAGGCTACCCAACCCAGTCTTCTTGGGCTTCCTCAGTGGCTCAACTGGTAAAGAATCTGCCTGTAATGCAGGAGACCTGGGTTTAATCCCTGGGTTAAGAAGATCCCTTGGAGAAGGGAACAGCTGGACTGCAAGGAGATCCAAACAGTCCATTCTGAAGGAGATCAGCCCTGGGTGTTCTTTGGAAGGAATGACACTGAAGCTGAAACTCCAATACTTTGGCCACCTCATGTGAAGAGCTGACTCACTGGAAAAGACTCTGATGCTGGGAGGGATTGGGGGCAGGAGGAGAAGGGGATGACAGAGGATGAGATGGCTGGATGGCATCACCGACTCGATGGACATGAGTTTAAGTGAACTCCGGGAGTTGGTGATGGACAGGGAGGTCTGGCGTGCTGCGATTCATGGGGTCACAAAGAGTCGGACACGACTGTGTGACTGAATTGAACTGAACCCACTCCAGTATTCTGGCATGAAGAATTCCATGGACTGTATATCCATGGGGTCTCAAAGAGATGGACGTGACTGAGTGACTTTCACTTTCACTCATATCCATACATGACTACTGGAAAAACCAGTAGTCTTTGACTATATGGAACTTTGTCAGCAACGTTATGTCCCTGCTTTTTAATACACTGTCTAGGTTTGCCATAGCTTTTCTTCCAAGAGGCAAGAGTCTTTTAATTTCATGCCTGCAGTCACCATCTGCAGTGATTTTGGAGCCCATGAAAATGAAATCTGACACTGTTTCCACTTTTTCCCCATCTATTTGGTATGAAGTTAAAATGAAAATATCTCACGCCATATTAATCAACAAGAAATGTTACAGCCTTCAGTGATTTCTGGCCTCCAAATGTGAATCAGGGCTTCCAAAACTTAGATCCAGAGGATGCTGCCACACCCCACAGTGACTGCTGAGGAGCTGGCAGAATGTAAGAAACAGGATTGGCCCCAGATAGCTGATGAGAATATGAAAGGAATGAATTCAGTGAACCAAGAGGCTTGTATCTTCCCACACATAAGATGCTAAATTTCTTAACTTGATACCTGATCTTTGATGTTCAGACTGCCTGCTCCCTTTGTTGCAAACTTGTATTTAGCTCAACTTCTCCCCTGTCTCCTTGGAGCAGTTTTCTCAGAGCTACTGAGATACTATCTCCTAGGCTTGGAGTTCTAAACATTCCCACCAAATAAAATAACTCTCTACTTTCAGGTGTGACTATATTATTTTTGTTAACAAAATGATGGGACCGGATGCCATGATCTTTGTTTTTTGAATATTGAGTTTTAAGCCAGCTTTTTCACTCTCCTCTTTCACCCTCATCAAGAAGCTCTTTAGTTTCTCTTCACTTTCTGCTATTAAAGTGATATCATCTGAGGTTCTTGATATTTCTCCCCACAATCTTGATTCTAGCTTTTGAGTCATCCAGCCCAGCACGTCACATGATGTACTCTGCATATAAGTTAAGTAGCAGGGTGACGATATACAGCCTTGATGTACTCCTTTCCCAATTTGAAACCAGTCCATTGTTCTATGTGCAGTTGTAAAAGTTGCTTCTTGTCCTGCATGCAGGTTTCTCAGGAGGCAGGTAAGGTGGTCTGGTATTCACATCTCTTCTAGAATATTTCACAGTTTGTTGTGGTCCACACAGTCAAAGGCTTTAGCGTAGTCAATGAAGCAGAAGTTTTCCATGATCCAGTGGATGTTGGCAATTTGATATCTGGTTCCTCTGCCTTTTCTAAATCCAGCTTGTACATCTGAAAGTTCTCTGTTCACGTATTTTGGAAGTCTAACTTGAAGGATTCTGAGCATAATCTTGCTAGGGATTGAGTGCAATTGCACAGCAACTTGAACATTCTTTGGCATTGCCCTTCTTTGGGATTGGAATGAAAACTGACTTTTTCCAGTTTTCCAGTGGCCACTGCTGAGTTTATAAAATTTGTTGGCATATCGAATGCAGCAATTTCACAGCATCATCTTTTAGGATTTGAAATAGCTCAGCTGGAATTCCATCACCTCCACTAGCTTTGTTTGTAGCAATGCTTCCCAAGGCCCACTTTGACTTCACACTCCAGGATGTCTGGCACTAGGTGAGTGACCACACCATTGTGGTTATCTGGGTCATTAAGAGCTTTTTTGTACAGTTCTTCTGTGTGTTCTTGCCACCTCTTCTTAATATCTTCTGCTTCTGTTATGTCCTTGCCATTTTTGTCCTTTATTGTGACCATCTTTGCATGAAATGTTCCCCTGGTATCTCTAGTCTTTCCCATTCTATTGTTTTCCCTTATTTCTTTGCATTGTTCACTTAAGAAGGCTTTCTTATCTCTCCTTGCTATTCTCTGGAACTCTGCATTCAGTTGGGTTTATCTTTTCCTTTCTGCTTTGTGTTTTGCTTCTCTTCATTTCTCAGCTATTTATAAGGCCTCCTCAGAAAACCACTTGGCCTTCTTCATTTCTTTTTCTTTGGAATGGATTTGGTCACCACCTCCTGTACTATGTTACGAACATCCATCCATAGTTCTTCAGGCACTTTTTGTATCAGATCTAGTCCCCTGAATCTTTTTGTCACTTCCAATATATTAACTGTAAGGGATTTGATTTAGGTCATACCTGAATGGTCTAGTGGTCTTCCCCACTTTCTTCAATTTGAGCCTGAATTTTGCAATAAGGAGCTGATGATCTGAGCCACAGTCAGCTCCAGGTTTTATTTTTGCTGACTGTATAGAGCTTCTCCATCTTTAGCTGCAAAGAATATAAACAATGACTTGTGTTGTTGGAAGATGGTGTTTGCTATGACCAATGCATTCTCTTGGCAAAACTCCTTTGCCCTACTTCATTTTGTACTCCAAGGCCAAACTTGCCGATTACTCCAAGTATCTCTTGACTTCCTACTTTTGCATTCCAGTCCCCTGTGATGAAAAGGACATCTTTTTTGGTGTTAGGTTTTGGAGGTGTTGTAGGTCTTCGTAGAATTGTTCAACTTCGTCTTCTTCAGCATTAGTGGTTTAAGACATTAGTCTGTTATCTTCTCGGTCAGTTGGCTTGCCAAATAAAGTTGGATTCCTTGCCTCAAAACCTTTTTTCTCAGACTTATTGGCCTGTTGTGCGGCAAGCAGAGTGAGCTCGGACTTAGTGACGACTGTTTAGAAAAATTGTTTTTGAAAGAGCAATATAATAATGTGAAAAGTAGCATATGCTAAGTGCCAATGATCATATGTGCTACTGAGGATTGGGAGTGGGAAAAGGATTGGTAGGACTTGAGGTAGGCTTTACAGGAAAGATAGATGAGGAAGATATAACTGAAGACAATATATACAGTCAAATTCAGGCGTTTCTAATCATTTAACAAATTGAATGGTAAAATTGAAGAAATCATGAGAAGGAGCAGTTAGAGATAAGGTGGGGAGAGGTTAAATTGTTTAGGGCTTTGATTTCAGGCTGAGCAGTAAGAACCTTATTTTCTAGGCAAATGGCCAGCCATTGAAGGCTTTTTAACTGACTGCTAGTTGAAAATCACACTATAGTAAATATTTTCATGGACTAAAGCCTGCGTAGAACCAGGGAGGCTTTTTTGATGGTAGAATTAATTTCACCTCAAATAAAGCTGGGTGGTATGACGTATTTAATTTTTAATCTGGTTGCGGTCTTTTGTAGTGTTTGAAAGAAAATGTCATTATAAAATGAAACATAAAGGCAAAATTTAGAAATGAAAATATACAGTTAATTCAAATTAGTTTTCTCCTTCTTTTAGATTAAAATTTGAATAGGTGATATAATCACATAGCTAAAAAGTTAAGCAAAGAAAAAAATGTATACAGTGAAAATATTCATCTCAGTTCTGTCCTCCATCTGCCCTTCCTTCCCTATCCCACTATGAGTCACTTTTATTAGCTTCTTGTGTATTCTTCCAGCATTTATAAAAAATACAAAGAAATACAAATACAATTTTTCCCCTATTATTATAATACACTGAAACTAGCATGTTATTTATATTGTTCTGTACTTTGCTATTTTATTTTATCTTAATATATCTTGGAGATCTTTGCCCTTTAGTAAATTAATGTGCTTGCTTCATGAATCAGGTCAATGCTGTCAAGAACACAGGGCTGTTATGTCAAATTTGTTAGAACCTAAGGAAGAATATGCTTGGATTTTGCTTGTTTGTTTTTAGCTATTTCCCAGCCTGCTTGTTGGTTAGTATTAGGAGTACATATGAAGGGATAATGCCACCTGATGTCCCTTTAAAACAAGAAAGTGAAAGAGAATGAAACTGTTTCTTCCTTGCTGTGCCTTGCATCTAAATTTGATCTGGCTTAGATTTGCATTGCTCTTTTCCTTGTAAATAGGCCTCTGCTTTTCATAATTACATTTTGTTTCTAAGGGACACCTTTTGAATAAATACTGGCTATCTGCCTTGCTTTTCTGTTATTGTAAATTTGGATTTTAACAAAAATGTAAAATTTCCTGTCTTCAATCTTTTTTCCAGAGTTGTAGCTTTGGCCTAAAATAGATTTGATATTGTTTGGGATTAATCTGTCTTTGTTCTCCTGTTTTGGAGTCAGAGAGCCCTTCCCCTCCACCCCCACTGGTTTTCATTTTCACTTCCATCCTAAGTATGTTCATTCAGGAGGTTTACTTTAGGTCCCTTGCAAATCTCTTTTTTTCTTGTTCTCTTTCCCTTCTCTCTTTTATTCATTTTTCTTAAATGAATGTCAGCCAGCTGTTTGATTTTAGCCTTAGTCTTTCCTTTTCCTATTTTATTTTGAGCTATTTCTACTTGAACTTTAGTTATAATTTCATAATAAGAGATTAGTTGGAATTTATTACGACTTTATGTGTAGCCTGACATGTTCTAGGTCTATCCGGTGTTCCTTTTACCCTTCAAAAACTGTCTCGGGTTAATTCCAGTTCACAGTTTTAATCTCCAGTGCTTCCTCTAAATAATAATGTAGAGCTTCTACCATCGTTAGTATCCCACCCACTCTATCAAAGTATGGAAATAATTTAACTGCCATCAAGGAATAAACTTGATGTTTGGTACAGTGGTTGTTTTTGATCTGCTTGTTTTGGAGGGGAAGGGTCTCACTCTGGACATCCACTGATAGACCTGCAAGATTTTGAATCTGGGGAGACAGAGGAAAGTCATTGGGTTTCCTTGAATGCTTGCTCCCCCAAATTGCCTTTCTCCTTCACAAATGGATAGGAATCACCAGTGCTTAAAAACCAAACGTGGAAACATGGTAAGGGTAACTCTGAATATCTTCTGCCATTCTGCCATTCTTTATGGATGTCCAACATCTAAAATATTTCTTACCTACCAGCTCATTACTTTAGTATACCTCCTTGGTTGATCTAAAGGCTTGTTAGCAGGACTCCTAAAGATCTAGAAAACTGATCCCTGGTATGGTTACACAATACTGGGCTCAGGAATGTTCTCAGACCAGAATGTACTAGCCTGAGGAGTCTGAGAGAGGTGCCTTAGAGAACCCAACTGAACCCTGCAATAGGATTGTGCATTGTATAAACCAGACACATGAGGTGCTTCTACCTGAAGGGCTTGGGGGCATATCCTTCCTTGCTTATGAGTACATAGAGTTCCATAGGCCCTAATATGACTCTCACTTACTTAGCATTTTCAGCAATAATACACCCTCTGGTGAAGGTGTTGGAATTAAGATGTTTGTACTTCTTTGTTTTAAAAAACCCTTTTATTAGAGTACAGTCTATTTACAGTGCTGTGTTAGTTTCGTGTGTACAGCAAAATGAATCAGATATACATATACGTATGCCCACTCTGTTTCCATTTCTTTCCCACATAGGTTATTATAGAGTACTGAGTGGAGTTCCCTGTGCTATACACTAGATCTTTATTAGTTAGCTCTCTATTTTATATAGAGTAGTGTTTTTATTGCTTTTGTTGTTGTTTAGTCACTAAGGCGTATCCGACTCTTTTGCCATCCCATGGATGGTAGCCCGCCAGGCTCCTCTGTCCCTGGGGTTTCCTAGGCAAGGCAAGAATACTGGAGAGGGTTGCCATTTCCTTCTCCAGGGAATCTTCCCAACCCAGGAATCAAACCCATGTCTCCTGCTTGGCAGGTGGATTCTTTACCACTGAGCCACCGAGGAAGCCCTCAGTGTGTATATGTCAATCCCAATAAGTTTGATTTCTAAGATGTTTGTACTTTGGTCTGAACTGAAAGATTTCGTCATCTCTCTAATTGAGCTGAATTTATTCTATACCCTTTGGATAAGTAGAGTGTTTGATTTATTCAGGTGATGTTTGTGTCAGGTCTTGCTATCATTACCCTGTATTGATGTTTTTCAACACCTTAATTGGACTATACACCAGAAAGAATAAGAGATGAGGAAGTAGAGACAGCATGTACAAACAACTCATTTGAGAAATTTTGCTACATAGGAAAGAAGTGGCTAGAGAAACATGTGAGGTCAAAGAAAGAGGATTGATTTTTTTTTTTTAATTAATTTGTACCAATGGTAGACATCTTGAAATAGAGCCAATATGAAGGAGGAGACTAGATGGTTTCTACTGTTGACTGGGAGTTAGATGGGACCTTGAGTAGATCGCTGATGCAGTATGCTATGACTTGCTTACAGTACAGTTGCACCTGTACTGTTTGATAGGGACTTTTGATAATGAAATAAGTCCACACTGATAGCTTTGACTTCGACTTGATAGCTCTCCACAAGAGGGCAGCAGAGAAAGCTTGGCAAGGTTGTCCTTGCAGGGTAATGTTACTCTTCAAAAATATTAGGGAACTGAACCCTTCCTTGGACTTACTTGGTGGCTCAGCGATAAAGAATCCTCCTGCCAATGTAGAAGACATCGGTTTGATCCCTGGGTCAGGAAGATCCCCTGGAGAAGGAAATGGCAACCCACTCCAGTATTCTTGCCTGGGAAATCCCATGGACAGAGGAGCTTGGCATGCTGCAGTCCATGAGGTCACAAAAAGAGTCAGAAAATGGCTTAGTGACTAACCAACAACAACATAACCCTTCCTTCCCAGAATCTCAATGCAAAAATTCAGCCTGGAGACTCCAAACCCTTCAGATTTGGGGACATTCTCAAATAATGTGACTAGGCTTTGGGATCTGTTGGTAAGGGAGCAATTATAAAGTTTACTGAAAGTAGCGGAACGGCCAGTACTGAGGGAAGTTCAGCTATTTTGTGGAAGCATCTTAAAAAGGATGAAACTAGACCATTGTTATCATAAATAAACCGATTCCATGAGAGCAATCGCTGCCACAGTCATTCCAAAGAATCCATTGATGCTGAATGTGAAAGCATGTGGCCAAAGTTTATTTAAAAAGCCAAAAAAGCCAAGTAGAGGAGGAATCAAAATTTCCAGGAGAAATATAATAACCTCAGATATGCAGATAATACCACCTTTATGGGAGAAAGTGAAGAGGAACCAAAGAGTCTCTTGATAAAAGTGAAAGAGGAGAGTGAAAAAGCTGGCTTAAAACTCAACACTCAAAAAACAAAGATCATGGCATCCGGTCCCATCACTTCATGGCAAATAGACAAGGAAACAATGGAAACAGTGACAGGCCTTACTTTCTTGGGCTCCAAAATCACTTCAGATGGTGACTGCAGCCATGAAATTAAAAGACGCTTGCTCCTTAGAAGAAAAGCTATGACAAACCTAGACAACACATTAAAAAGCTAAGACATCATTTTGCCAACAAAGGTCTGTCTAGTGAAAGCTAGTTTTTCCAGTAGTCATGCATGGATGTGAGAGCTGGATCTTAAAGAAATCTGAGCACCAAAGAATTGATGTTTTTGAACTGTGGTGTTGAGGAAGACTCTTGACAGTCCCTTGGACTGCAAGGAGATCAAACCAGTCCATCCTAAAGGAGATCAGTCCTAAATACTCATTGGAAGGACTGCTGCTGAAGCTGAAGCTCCAGTACTTTGGCCACTTCAAATGAGGAGCCGACTCATTAGAAAAGACCCTGATGCTGGGAAAGATTGAAGGTGAGAAAAGGGGTCGACAGAGGATGAGATGGTTGGATGGCATCACCGACTCAATGGACATGAGTTTGAGCAAACTGTGAGAGTTGGTGAAGGACAGGGAAGCTGGCATGCTACAGTGCCTGGGGTTGCAAAGAGTCGGACACTGAGCAACTGAACTGAACTGAGAGAAGAATTTAATCTGTAATGAGGTGGGGGAAGGGGGAGATTCACCTGCTTTGACTGAATCTTTAATGTGAATAACCACAGCATGTAACAGGTAGAGTGCTTTACAATCGACAAAAGATTTTACATTCTTTGTTTTTTTACTTTGGGCATTTATGGAGACTTGAGCAATTATCATTAATATTATTCTCATTTTCATTCTTCAGATGAAAAAAGAGGCTTAGCGATAGGTCACTTGAGTTTCCCACCATCACACACAGCAAAAGAATGATTAAACCAGGACTAATAGTCACAACTTTTGTCTCTGTATCTTTGAATCTACAGAGAGTGATACGGGAGGGTAATGTGTGGAAATGCATCACATGTTTAGGCTAATAGAAAAGGTCCAGTGGAATTCCACTTTGTGGCAAATTGGAGATGAAATAGAGTAGTGAAAAACTGTCTTCTACCATTCTAAAAGATTGTTGATATAAAAGAAGAGTTAAATTTATTTTGCACAACTTTGGAAAGTTAAAATTAGACTGGAAGGAATTTCTCTGGCAGTTCAGTGGTTAAAACTTTAGTGGTTAAGATTTCACACTCCCATTGTAGGGGGTGTGGATTGGAACTAAGATTCCACATGTGCAGAGTGAGGCAAAAAAAAAAAAATATTTAGACCAGAAGACAGACTCCACTCAATTTGTGAAGAACTCCACAAAAAGGAAATTATATTCTCTTTTGTGATTAAATTCTTGAAGTGTGGAAGTAGGGGCTAGGTGAGTATTTGGCAAAGTCATAAAGGAATTTCTTTGATCTTAAAAGCTCTAAAATTCTATTCAAATCAAGTAGCTTGAAACAATAGGACTTGTTTGAATAACTCTGGTACAATTTTCCAACACAGGTTAAAATATTAGGACTTGTTTCAAAAGCCCGAGTAACAAAACTACACTTCTCCAACACTTAAGTTATATGGAAATGAAGTGAAGTCGCTCATATCCGACTCTTTGTGACCCCATGGACTGTTGCCTATCAGGCTCCTCCGTCAATGTTATCCTGTACACTCATGTTGCAATAACTACATATATATATATAGTAAAACATAATTATATTGCAATAATTGCAATAAATAAATATATATAATTTTATGCATGTCCATTTCTTTTTGATCAGCTGCAAGGTAAGAGATGAGGAGTTAGGAGGCTAGAAAAGGAAGAGCTTGGAGCTGTGATTGATCTCAGACCAAAGTGGAAGCAATTCACTACTTCAGCCGACAGGAAAGTCAGCAGCTGAGAACTCTTTGGCAGTGCACCTGGAGAAATTCACCAGGGGACTGAAGCAGTAAGTTGGAAAGGATAGATGGTGGAACGGTTACATAGGAACTTTGAAGAAGGAGTGATTTATGGGCAACAGCCTTGCAAAGGTGCAGTCAGTGGTAAAAGAGCCATTTGTTCTGGGAGAGTAGTTTAGAGGGAGTGTGTCTGTGCGGGTGGTAGTTCATGAGGAAAGCGTTTGTGGGGAAGGGAGATATGGGGCTGGTGAGACGCAGGAAAGCACCTGTGGATAAATATGCTGTGTAGGAGGCTTGTTTTGCTGGGGCCTTGGGACAGGGTGGTGTTTGGCACTGAGAGAGGCCACAGGAGCCGAAGGAAGAGTCCTTGCAGTGGCCTTTAAAAAACATATGCATATACATATTTAAAAATTGAAACAAAAATCTTATATGATTACAAAAACAACATATGTTAATATTGAACAACTAGATTATATAAAGGACAAAAAAGAACCCCTATGTTGCCTCAGCCAAGATAAGCACTGTTACCAGTTTGGTGTACTTATTATGGATTAAAAAAATTTTGTTTTGAAAATATATTTGACTTACAACATTATGCTAGTTTCTGGTTACAGCAAAGAGGTTTTAGTTATACGTATGCATGTATATGTATCCTTTCTTAAAAAACTTTTCCATTATAGTTTATTAAAAACCACTGAATATAGTTCCCCATGCTATACAGTAAATCTTAGTTGTTTATTTTGGAAAATTGTAAAGTCCATTTTCTCTGCAACTGTTTACTTTGAAAATCTTAAAGCCTGAAGAACAGTAGAAAGATAGTGCATCGAACACTAGCATAATTTCCACCTGTGAACTAAAAAAATATTCACAACCTAAAAGTGGAGAGTTACATTTTTTTCAGTGGGAACTTTTAGGACCTCAAGCCTGGAAAGCAGCATCTCAAGTAACCTTGATAGAACTGCTCTGAGGAGGCCAGTGGGGGAGCTGAGATATATAACAGTTTTGCAACAAGGGCAGGTAGTCTAAACATCAAACGATTATTATTAATTAAAGAAAACCAGATATGCCAAGTTAAGGAATTTACTGCTTTTCTACGTATGGGAAAATAGAAGAGTCTGAGCACTGAAATCATTCCTTAGATGTACACCTCAGCTGTCTGGGGCCACTAGGCTATGTTTTCACATCCTGAGTATCCTCAGGGCTCATTAGCTCACCATTGGCTGTAATTATAATCACTGATGACTGTGACATCCTCTGTTTACTGATATAGCAAGCAATAGTCCATTTATTACACGTAATTCATCAATTTTTAACAATTAGCCTCATATATACTTCCTTTTTCCTGAGCCATTTGAAATTACATAGTTTCAAACATCATGGCAGTTCATTTTTTAATACATTGGCGTGAATCTCTAAAAATGACATTCTCCTACGTAACAACATTACCATTATCTCACCTAAGATCGACATTGGCTTCCCTGGTGGCTCAGAAGGTAAAGAATCTGACCTGGGTTCAACTCCTGGGTTGGAAAGATCCCCTGGAGGAGGGCACGGCAACCCACTCTACCATTCTTGCCTGGAGAATTCCATAGTCAGAGGAGCCTGGTGGGCTACAGTCCATGGGGTTGCAAAGAGTCAGACACGACCGAATGGCTAAGCACAAGATCAAGATTAATTCAGTAAGGTCTGCATATGTCTTAGTTATCAATATGTTTTGCTACAGATTCTAAATGCTTTCCTTTTTCTTATTTCTCTGTTGACTGAAAAAAAAAATACACACATGTCCAATGAGAATTATGTTTTATTCAGTGGACTTTCTGAGGACTTAAGCCCTGAAGATAGCTTCTCGGATAAGCTCTGAGGAGCTCTTCCCAAGAGGTAAGGGAGGAGTCAGTATGTATAAAAGTTTTTGCAACATAAACTAGGTATTAGAGCTTCCAAAGATTACTGTTAATTAAAGGAAGCTGAAGTTTTCCTGGTGACTCAGATGGTAAAGAATCTGCCTGCAATGTGGGAGACCTGGTTTCAGTCCCTGAGTCAGGAAGCTTCCCTGGAGAAGGGAATGGCTACCCACTCCAGTACTTTTTCCTGGAGAATTCCATGGACAGAGGAGCCTGGCAGGCTACAGTCCATGCGGTCACAGAGTCAGACATGACTGAGCGACTACCTCAATTTAATGATTTTAGCATTTCTCTGTGTGTGGGAAGATATAAGAGTCTGGCCTCATTGAAATCATCCCTTTGATATGCATTTCAGTGGTCTCGGGCCAGTATCCTGTTCTTTCCCATCCTGAATCCCCTCAGGTACACCACTGGGAGCGCCTGTAGTGGCTGATGGCAGCCTGTTTTTCTGTGTTTTGTGTCCCCTCAGGGCTCACCACCAGGGGCAGCTGTAGTGGCTGATGGCTTGATGACCCCAACATTCTTTGTTTACTGATATGGCAGGTGACATTCTTAACCCATCTTTGAAGACAGAACTTCAATCACTTACCTGGTCAGCTGAATCAAAGCAGCTGAGTACTAGGGGAGATAAGAAGGAGAATTCCCAAGAGCATGGGAACCTGGAAGCCTGTCAGAAGGGCATCTCTGCGAGGAGTCCAGGATACTTTCTCTCCCCTGAGTTCATCTACACAGCTCTCCTCCAGGCTGTGGACTAGAGAGCTTTGCTTTGGCCTCCCTCCCTTCCTTCCTCTCTGCTCCACCAGGCTTTACAATGCACTAATTCTGTGTTACGTTCTGCACCAGAGTCTGCCCACCCAAGTGAACTTGGTCCCTGGTCTCAAGTACAGAAAAGGTAGAATTTCTCCTCAGTGAGTGGTTCTGTCCTTGGTCTGCAACCTGTTATTTAAGAGCATCATGCCCATAGGACTGGCTTACACATCTACTGACCTTAGAGTGTATGTAAGGAGCTTCATGTGGAAGAGTCTGTGTTATTTGAACGGACGGTTGCCCTGATGAACATCATTACTTGACCAGAGCACCAGACACAGTTTCATGAAGAGAAAGCAAGCTCCTTTACCCTGAAATTTTAGTTGAGTTGCTCCCCCGGGACAATTCTTTGTGCAAGGAAATATCTGATTTGCAAATTGAAGGGCATCTGTGATTATTTTGCTGACTTAGACTTTTTTGTTTGTTTGTTTTGGGATATAGTTGTTGTCTGTCTTTTTAAAATCGTTCCTGGGTATAAGAAGGTAAACACGGAGATCTGCGAGCTAATTTTAACATTTCAGAAATTTTAACAAAGATCACAAGTTTAGTCTAAATAAGACACGTGCTAACTAAAACTAAATCTATTTGAATGATATCAATCCATTATGGCAACCCTGGTTATCTCATTCTTATCAAACACTTTTTGGCAAGTTTTTCTGTTAATATGAATGAAAAAATTAAATTGTGGTGATTCGTAAGTATAGCAGCAAACTTTCCTTAAAACTTGAAATTTTGGTGCCATCTGAAAATTAAATCAGGTTAGATCTGTCATTGGTAAAGAGTAGCCACTGTGGAAAAAGAACATCGCCTGCCATTCCAGTAAAAAGCAAATGTTGCCACCGCCAAGTCAGTGCAACCACCCTGACACCACAGCTGGGCTATACCCCTGAGGGGAATTCAAGATGGAAAAGTACAGGATACCAGCCCTAGATAGTTAAGATGCATATCTAAGGAGCAATTTCAGTGAGCGCTAGACAGTTTATCTTCCCATACATGAAAAGAACTAAAGGCATTAACCCAAGATGTCTGTTTTTGTGATTAGCAGTAATCTTTGGATGTACTACTACAGTTTGTTTGTTTGTTTGTTTTTCAGCAAAAATCTCTATATACCCCAGCCCCTCCCTTACTTCCTGGGAACAATTCCTCAGAGCTATCTGAGAGGCTGTCTCCTGGGCTATAGTCCTCAATAGGTTCACTGAATAAAACACAGCTTGCAACTTTTAGTTTGTGTGTTCTTCTTCCTTTGACCCCACCATTTGTAAAAGCAAACTACCGAAATTTCCAATCAGTGGAGTAAGGGTGGCCCACCCCACAGATTCCAGTTTGGGGACCAAAATGCAGGCTTAGGGGAGTACAGTGATTTTAGCATCCTCACAACTAAAAATATAATCAGTCAAAGCATATCCTGCCTTTTTACTCCTACCCAAATTTGATTTGTGTTGCATTTATTGTGGATAGTTTTGTAAGCTACCTTTAATCCTGCCTTGAATTAGGTGGAGTTTAAAAGAATGCCAACCAACAAGCATACTAATGTATTTTAAGGAGGAGATTGAGAAGCTTAGAGATTAGGAAGGGAAATTCTAAATTTGGGGAACTGCTTCCTTGTAAGCCACGACTGGTCAAGGGTGGGACGCTGGCTCTGTCATTAATTCTGAGTGAGAAATATTTCCTCACCCTCATCCTGGCCTGAATGAACCTCAACACTACTCCCCACCCCTGCTCACCAAGCAAACATCTGTTCCTGGTTTGCTTTCCCACTGAAGTCAGGGAGAAAATATTGAGGCAGACTCATTTCTCACTACACAAATCTCTCAGTGTAGCTCTTGTTTATTGTTCTACTTTGGGATTGGTTGGTGTGAATCAGTCCTGTGAGACTGAAAACTTCCAGAAGCACAGACAGAATCAAACATGGACCTGTGAGTTGAGGATGAACGCAGTGTGACTTGGGTCATTTCGCTGCCTCCACCACCTGAAGCCCTGCCCGTGTGGCCATCTGGCTCTGCTGGATGCTTTTGTTAACTCACCTCGGTCTAAGCCAGAGAAATCATTGTAGCTTAACAAGTGTAGCTTATCAGAATGCAAGAGGTCTGGGAGTAATAACATGGTCTTTGGTGATTAAAAGATTCGAAGCCACCAGTTTATGATTGTGGTTGTTGATGTTGTTTTGGTAGTACCACATGGACTACCACTGTAAGGAGATCAGACCAGTCAATCTTAAAGGAACTCAATCCTGAATATTCATTGGAACGACTGATGCTGAAGCTCCAATACTTTGTCTATCTGATGTGAAGAGCTGGAAAAGACCCTGATGCTGGGAAAGATTGAAGGCAAAAGGAGAAGGGGGTGGCAGAGGATAAGATGGTTAGATAACATCATGACTCAATGGGCATGAATCTGAGCAAACTATCTGGGAGCTAGTGAAGGACAGGGAAGCCTGGTGTGCTGCAGTCCTTGGGGACACCAAGAGTCAGACACGACTTAGTGACTAAACAACAACATAGCATGCAGTACCTTACTACCCCACCCAGGGACTGAAACTGTGATGCCTGCAGAGGAAGCGCAAAGTCTTAACCACTGGACAGCCAGAGAAGTCCTAAGAAGCCACCAGTTTAACTGGTATATCTTCTTTTGACTTCAGAGGCTTTTTTACTATTTGACATAAGTGTGGTTCCACTAAAACTTGGTTGACGGCTGCCTCAAGCTGAAACACCACACAGTGACATTTGTTTGAAGACTGGTCCTTTCTCTGCGAAGTTTACTGTTTCACCGTTCTGTGTCCGTTGTAGAAGAATTGTGTTACAATTACCTTCCAGCCATTTCACAAATGGTCACCTTCCTGCCAAGAGACAAACATACCACACATTTCTTTCCTAGTGTTTTTTCTTTCTCACTCTTAGTGTCTAGCACCTCTATGCACCACAGGAATTGACAAGAATGCCCCCCTGACCTAAGGGTCTATCTCCATGCTTCTTCTGTCTATCTTAGAACTTCCAAGAACATCATTTTTTAGTCAGATCCAAGTCCAAATGCTGTCCTTGTCATTTCCTAGCTCTATGATCTTGAATATTTCATTGAAAGTTCCTAATGCTTTGTTTTCACATTTATAAAATGGGGATATAGTATCAGTTACCTCACAGTATTAGATGAGAGTCTGTAAATAAGGTGCTTAAGAAAATTCCCTGGCATTTAATCAGCACTTCATAAATGTTGGTTATTATTTCATCTCTCAGTGGCAGTGTACCTTGTTAAAGGAAATCCCACTAAGTTGATATTGACTTTATTTTTTCATTTTTTTAATTTTTCAAATTCATTTTTCTTGGAGTATAATTGATTTACAATGTTGTGTTGGCTAAGTTGATACTGACTTTAAACCCAAGGAATGTTTGTAGTCTAATGCAAATGGACAGCTTCCATTCTTTTTCCTGCTTTCTTTCTCCTAGGGCTCCACTGCCTCCAGATTCCCTCTGTTGAGGTAAGGAATGACAATTAGAGGGCGCACTGCTCCCTAGCTTTCCTCTTCTCTCTCCTGGCCTCTGGCACTGATTAGGCCAACAAACATCTCCACCTCTCCCCTGCCTTGTTCTTAGACCTTAGAGCACTCCATTCCTATTTTGCTCAGGGCAATATCTGGCCACTGGCCATTTCAGATCTGACTTGGCTTAGCCAAAGGCCCATGTGGAGCGAATCTTGCCAGCACTCAGGGCTGACTCAAGGCCACTTGAGCACTTCCTCCCAGAGCTCAAGTTTCCCTGAAACCTCTGACGTTTTGCATATCTCCTCCCAACCCCACCCGCCAGCTGTTAGCAGGGCAAAGCAGAGGTGACTCGGAGTAGTTTGAATATTATATGAAAAAAAACCCTAAACAGAACAGAAAAACTGCCTGAGCTTACTTCCTCCCACACGAAGCCCTCAGATTTCCTTGTTACCCTTTCCTTTTCCTTCAAGGTAATTAAAAAAAAACTTTATTATGAAAAAGTATGATTAGTTTTCAAGTGCCCACCACACACAACTTCAACAATCATCAGAGTTTTGCCTGTCTTGTTTCATTTCTCCTTTCATTTTATTTTTTGACTATGTGCTCGTTTATTCCTAAAGTATTTTTAATGCTAATTATGAGTTTGTTTTTAGGACTCACCTTCTCCCTGAGTTAAAGGTGGGATTGGAGAACCAGGTGTGGACAGCTCCTCGCCCAGCCTCCCTAGTGTTTCTGACTGCTTCACAGTTGAAATCAGATGCAAATACAATTTCATAACTCGATCTTTTTTTTTTTTTGACCACACCAAGTGGTATGTAAAATCTTAGTTTCCTGATCAGGGATCCAACGCATGCCTTCTACAGTGGAAGTGCAGAGTCTTGACCACTGGATCACTTAGGGAAGTCCCCTGATATTGATTTTTCTAATAAATAATGTTAATTACCTTCTTTATGCCAGACACTGGGCTAGGCACTGAGAACAGAAGACAGATAGACTAAGAAACTCTCAGTTTACTGGAAAATATAAAAAGCAAAAGGGCAAAACTGTTGGTTTGGCCTGATTATTTGTGCAGGTGCAGCAAGAGTGTTAATTTATCATATAGGTTCCTTAAGTCTTCTTTATAAATCTAGAATTTTATTTACTGATAAGGCCACAAAAGTACTTTCTTCTGGAATTTTCCTTAAAGAATTTCAGATTGGACTTTCAAAAGGCTCTATTATTTGCTATCTTGAATTTAGAAAAACCAAGCCTGATCCTAGGAAACTCTTTCTACCAGATTTTACCCATAGTACATATAAATTTGGGTAAATCCCTTTCTTCTCAAAGTTCTTATGATTTCTTAAAGTTCGTGGCCAGTAAGTGGTCTTCCTACCTCCTGCAAACCTGGGACCTGATAATCCAGGTCCTAGATGAGTTCCCTGAGAAGACTTTGTAAATATGATTTCATCATTCAGATTAAAAGAACATTATTGTCAGAAGTGATATCTGGACAAGGTCTTGGTTGCATAACTGATTTTTTTCTTATATTTCAGTAAAAAAGAGGGCAGATTGTTACTGAATCTATGCAAATAGCTATATTGCCAAGAAAAGTGAGGAGATTTGGTACATTTATGGCTCAAGTGTGTGGGTCAGCTAGAATCAAATATTATCTTTAAATGTTTATTTCAGTTAAAAAAAGCAGAGTCTAATAGTTTTCTTTGGCTTACTGAGAGTTTAAGAAGAAAGAGAAAAGCCTTATTTATGTTAATATATTCAGAATAGAACATTAAAACATTAACATTAATGTAGAACATTAAAACAATATTCCTAACAAATAACCACAAATGTTCCTTGTTAGTTCATTTGGTCTTATACAGCTAATTCTTGTGTTGTTGACTCTTGAGTCAGCAGTCTCAGAAGCTATCTGCTTTTTGACCAAAAAGAATTCTAGAAATCCTGACTCAGTTCACTGGTTTGGTATGAAAGATGTCTAAGTGGTGTTAATTTAAAACCTGTACAGTTATCTCTTGGTATCCACAGGGGGTTTGTTCCAGGACCCCCATGAATATAAAAATCCAGGGATGCTCAAGTCCCTTGCAGGCATAGAATGGCGCCGTACAACTGGCCTTCCGTATTCCTGGTTTCCGCACCTGTGGATATGTGAAGTGAGGTAAAAGTCGCTCAGTCACGTTCAACTCTTTGCGACCCCATGGGCTGGTTTTTTTATATTAGTTTTTACACAAGTAATATATGAAAAATGAACACACAAAACATGAAGAAAGCATTTTTAATCTTGCAGTACAGTATCTTAAAAAGTACAGTAGTACAGTACAACAGCTGGCATACAGATGCTGGCTCCAATGAACAAGCAAGATGTGTTACTGACTGGAGGAGAGAGAGGAGGGGTGAGATGGCAGAGCTGAAGGATCATCAGCAAAGGAGACAGAGGGCAAGCTGCAGTTTCACTCATGCCTGACGCTGATGGCACAGGTTCTGCTTCCTTGCTGGATTCAGTTCTGTCTCGTCATGCTCATGGTCAGACACTTCAGTCATGTCCAGCTCTTTGCAACTCTATGGACTGTAGCCTGCCAGTCTCCTCTGTTCATGGGATTTTCCCACCAAGAATCTTGGAGTGGTTGTCATGCCCTCCTCCAGGGGATCTTCCTGACTCAAGGATTGAACTCTGCCTGTGTTTCCTGCATTGCAAGCAGATTCTTTACCTTTGAGCCATGAAAGAAGCCTTCACTTCTATCCACCCTCTTGCCAAAACAATCCAGTGATGTCTGGTAGTTGCCCTTTATTTCTCATCACAGATGACATGGTAGCCCTGGATTGTATTATGAATGCCTGCTGCAACCTTCATATATCGTTCTATGTTCTGGTCCTGTGCCCCCAAAACTATTAGTGCCTCCTCAAATAGAGAAAATCTCCTTGCCATTTCCTGTGTTGTAAAACTCTTCGATTCTTCAGTCACTTCTTCCTTTTGTCTCTCTTCATCCTTTCTCTGGGCCTCCAGTTCCATCAGGTCTTCATTAGTTAGCTCCCTGTGTTGGCCAGCAAGTTCCACCATTGCTTGGTGCTTCTTAGCAGTACCGACTACATTACTTCTGCTTTTACATTTGCTTTCGGACATCCTGGGCTTGAAAGATTCTGTACTGCTGTACTCTGTACAGTAAAGTACACAATAGCACAACCACTTCTAGAGGATGTATGCACACGGCAGTGTACACCAGACAAGTGAACTAACTTACGTGATTGCACATACAAACACACGTTCACCTCTTTGAAAGCTCACAACTTGAAGGATTGTATGTAGGGGACTTACTGTAGTGTAACTTACAGGGAAACTTATGTGCTTCTTTGGCATGCAAAACCAGTTAATAAATCATTTTTTTAAAATGCTATACAAAATGTCTCAAAAGATAATTGTAAACCTGTTTCAAAGAAGTCAGTGAATGGTACATTGATTGATAAAAATGGATGAGTGTAATTTTTGTAGAGAATACAATCCAGAATGTCAGTGAGCTGGCATCTTTCCTAAAGGTGTAGCAAAGGTGTAGGCTGTGAGAAGACAGAGAACTTGGATAGAGGAGTCAAAGGTCGGACGTGATTTGGGGGAGCTCATTATTTAGACTTTGTTGGTTCTGAAAGTTCCTGTTGTATCAGGTTGTGGGCTCATTCATGGATCATATGTTATTAACAAAACTCCTCCAATGTCATGAAGCTGCCAAAGTCACTCATTTAGAAAGAACAAGACATAGTGCAATAAAATCCCCATAGGGTCATCTACCAAATGGTCCAAGCCCTAGTCAGGACCTGAAGAGGTAAAAGCCTGAATTATGAGCATTGCAGTGATTGAAGTGAAGTGAAGTGAAGTGAAGTGAAGTGAAGTGAAGTGAAGTCGCTCAGTCGTGTCCGACTCTTTGCGACCCCATAGACTGTAGCCCACCAGGCTTCTCTGTCCATGGAATTCTCCAGGCAAGAATTAGAGTGATTGATATCTAAGAATTGCAGTGATTAGAGGGGGATAAAAGAATTATAAGAGTGAAAGATCTGGCAGAGGTTAGAAGGGCTGGGTTCTACAGATTGTAAGCCAGTCTGTGTATCACATTTTACAAATGTGAACTGTTACGATTCTCAACAATAGCTGAAAATATCTATCTTACATTTGCAAGATAGTTTTGGGCATCAGTGGTAACTGATTGTTCTCTAGATCCATGAGGAAATGACTTCAGCTGGAACAAACTCTCAGGGGCAAGGAGGATAGTGTAGGAGAAAGAACAATCTGTGGGAGTCGTTAGATCTGGGTCCCGTTCCTGTTCTTCCACTCTGCCACCCACTACCAACGTGGCCTCAGTTTTTTGTTTTTCTATTTTTTGCTGCACCTCACCGGGCAGCATGAGGGATCCTAGTTCTCTGACCAGAAATCCGACCCCACGCCCACTAGTGGAAGTAAGGGATCTCAACCGCTGGACCACCAGGGAAGTCCTTGGTGAAAGAAAGAGAGGGGGCGAGGGGGAAGGAAGGAAGGAAGGAAGAAATTCTAGTGCTTCTGACTTTGTGAAGAAGTTGTAAGGGTCATATGAAGTCATTTCCGAGCCAAAATGCAAAGCTATCTATTTAGGTCTCTAGAAAACCTAACGGCTTCCCTGGTGGCTCAGGCAGAAAAGAACCTAATCACCGCATTTGCGTGAATTGGAAGAAAAGTCACTTCCTCTCAGGGATGTCAATTCTCTTCCAGTTTGTACAGTTTGTCAAGCAGAGCATGTATTAGGTTTCACTGTCTACTTGTCCCCTCAGCTGGCTACCCTTGAGCAGAGCATAACCTTTAGAATCATTTCTGTAAGAACTACACTACATAATATAATGAGGAAGTATTCACTAGCAAGATATTTGCCAAATGCACTTAGTAGACTAGACCTCATTGTGTTCTGTGGGTTAGGGTAAATGGATGCTAAGTTCTGCACACATTTGAGCACTCTGGGATCAAATGAAGGTCTGTGTTTAGATATCAGGTCATCTCAAATAATCTTTCCAGTTCTGAAAAAAATGACCCCCCTCAAACCAAGACTTTAGTGTATCTGGAGGGTGTGTGAGTGACAAAAACTCTAGGAAAAAAAAAGCTAATATTTATTTGGCACACAGAGTTAGATTCCTTATTAGTAAGACATTGTTTAGCATTCTTTCCCTTCTTTTGTTTCTGTCTCCCATCCTAAGAAACTCCTCACAACTGGAAATCTTCCAGCCCAAGGCTGACCTGGATTCTTATATGCAGCCAATTGTCACTAAAGAGTAACACTTGCAACTGAAAAATGAGGGGGAAATTCCCTTGTCCACAGTGGAGAAAGAACCCTGACCACCACTAATTCTTTTAAACCAGTGGTTCTCAACCATATCACCAGATCCAATCTTTTATAGCAAAACATGTGGTATGCCCCATTTACTATCCTGTAGTGTAATTCACAGATATAATAACACATTTACACTCATAAATCCAGGCAAGGCGCCTTCAGAGTCTGAGCACTCAGAATCATTGCTCTAACAATTCTTTCCTTTCTCTCCGGCCTTATCAGTTTTTCCTCTCTGCTTGGTCTTTATTATCAATAAGCAAACTGTTATTTTTCCTGTCTTTAAAGAAAAAAAAAAAGCAACAAAGTAGAACATCAACCTTCTCCTGACACTCAGTCTTCTCCAGTCTCATGGCTTTATATACCTAGTCCTATGCTTATGTCTTGTAGTCTTCATGGAACCGTCCAACTTGAGTTTCTTCAGCATTACTGGCTGGGGCATAGACTTGGATTACTGTGATATTGAATGGTTTGCCTTGGAAACAAACAGAGATCATTCTGTTATTTTTGAGATTGCATCCAAGTACTGCATTTTGGACTCTTGTTGACTATGAGGGCTACTCCATTTCTACTAAGGGATTCTTGCCCACAGTAGTATATATAATGGTCATCTGAGTTAAATTCACCCATTCCAGTCCATTTTAGTTTGCTGGTTCCTAAAATGTTAATATTCACTCTTGCCATCTCCTGTTTAACCACTTTCAATTTTCCTTGATTCACGGAACATTCCAGGTTCCTATGCTATATTGCTCTTTACAGCATCAGACTTTACTTCCATCACCAGTCACACCCACAACTGGGTGTTGTTTTTGCTTTGGCTCCATCTCTTCATTCTTTCTGGAATTATTTCTGCACTGATCTCCAGTAGCATATTGGGCACCTACCAACCTGGGGAATTCCCCTTTCAGTATCCTATCATTTTGCCTTTTCATACTGTTCATGGGGTTCTCAAGGCAAGAATACTGAAGTGGTTTGCCATTCCCTTCTCCAGTGGACCACATTTTGTCAAAACTCACCACCATGACTCTTCCGTCTTGGGTGGCCCTACATGACTTGGCCCATAGCTTCACTGAGTTAGACAAGGCTGTGGTCCATGTGATCAGTTTGGTTAGTTTTCTGTGATTGTGATCAGATTCTCAGAGGGCACAAACAGAACCTTCTGTGCACCACGACCCAAGAGAAAGAAGCAGTGACCCCACAAGAGACTGGCCCAGACTTGCCCGTGAGTCCCCAGGAGTCTTCAGTGGAGGTGTGGGCTGGTGGTGGCCTGCTGCAGGGTCGGGGACACTGAGTGCAGCAGTGCGTACATGGGACCTTTTGAAGGAGGTCGCCATCATCTTCATTACCTCCACCATAGTCAGTACATGACTGAAGGACCTCACTTTCAATTTTCACTTTCACACATTGGAGAAGGAAATGGCAACCCACTCCAGTGTTCTTGCCTGGAGAATCCCAGGGACAGGGGAGCCTGGTGGGCTGCCGTCTATGGGGTCGCACGGAGTCGGACACGACTGATACGACTTAGCAGCAGCAGCAGCAGCAGTCAGTAACTATTATAACAAAAGCTAACACGTTTACCCTTTTACATGCAGTGCATTGCATAGTATTCATATCATCCCTATGAAGAGCTACAGATGTAAAAACTGTAGCCTAGAAAAGGGAAAAACAAGAATAAAAACCTATCCAGGGCTTCCCTTGTGGCTCAGTGATAAAGAATCTGCCTGCCAATACAGGAGACACAGGTTTGATTCCTGATCTGGGAAGATCCCACATTCTGTGGAGCTAAGCCTGTGTGCCACAACTATTGAGCCTCTGCTTTAGAGCCCAGGAGCTGCAATTACTGAGTCCGCGAGCCGCAACTACTGAGTCCCACAGGCCTAGAGCCCTGTGCTCTGCAACAAGAGAAAATAACTACAATGAGAAGCTGATGCACTACAGCTAGAGAGTAGCCCTTGCTCATCGCAACTAGAGAAAAGCCTGCACAGCAAGGAAGACCCAGCCCAGCTCCCAAAATAAAAAAATTAAATAAAGTTTAAAAACCTGTCCAGCCTAACGGTCATACTTAGACCACAGACATAGATCTTTTCTTCATATAGAATCAAGGGTCAATTTCAAATCCCTAATGCTGCTGCTCCTAAGTTGCTTCAGTCAGCAGCCCACCAGGCTCCTCTGTCCCTGGGATTCTCCAGGCAAGAACACTGGAGTGGGTTGCCATTTCCTTCTCCAATACATGAAAGTGAAAACTGAAAGTGAAGTTGCTCAGTCGTGTCCGACTCTTTGCAGACCCATGGACTGCAGCCCACCAGGCTCCTCCATCCATGGGTTTTTCCAGGCAAGAGTACTGGAGTGGGGTGCCATTGCCTTCTCCCTCAAATCCTTGCTGCTGCTGCTGCTGCTGCTGCTGCTGCTGCTAAGTCGCTTCAGCTGTGTCCGACTCTGTGTGACCCCATAGACGGCAGCCTACCAGGCTCCTCTGTCCCTGGGATTCTCCAGGCAAGAACACTGGAGTGGGTTGCCATTTCCTTCTCCATCAAATCCCTAATAGTAACCAATTATAAAGAAGCAGGGGGCTTTTCCAATAGCTCAGCGGTAAAGAATCCACCTGCTAACGCAGGAGATGTGGGTTCGATCCCTGGAAGGAGAATATCCCCTGGGGCAGAGCATGGCAACATACTCCAGTATTCTTGCCTGGAGAATCCTATGGATACAGGAGCCTGGCAGGCTACAGTCCATAAGGTCGCAAAGAGTCTGACACGAGTTAACATTCATAAAGAAACAAATGGTGTATAAAGTTGGATGTTTTATCCCTGATGACTGCAGACAGCTGTTGGGCTCAGCAGAAGCACCTTTACTCCGCCTTCATGTCAGAATGAAAGGGCGGAACAGACACCAAAGACAGATAGCATGAGCAAATTGGGAGGGTGAAATGCAGTAAGTGCCCAGCATGAAGTAACTGCTCCATAACAGTTCGTTGCTGTTATTATTAGTCTTCCCCCATGGCTAAGTGGGTAAAGAATCTGCCTGCAATAGTGACAGGAGACCTGGGTTAGATCCCTGGGTCAGGAAGATCCCTTAGAGAAGGAAATGGCAACCCACTTCAGTATTCTTGCCTGAAAAATCCCATGGACGGAGGAGCCTGGCAGGTTGCAGTCCAAAGCGTTGAAAAGAGCCAGACATGACTGAGCGACTAAGCATGCACGCTGTTATTACTGTTATTGTGAATCAACATCGGCAGTGTAGAATTCAGCCTGATAAACTTTGCAGATCACAGAAGCTGTTCCTAGACCACCATTTGAGAACTCCTGCCTGAAAGACACAGCAGATCATCCTCCTAAAGTTCTCTATGTCTAAAGAGGATTTTCATACCTCTTTAATGAGCTCCAGGATGCTTTAAAAATATCTCATGATGTCACTTTCAGCTAAAGAAATGAGTAGAATCAACACTGTAACCTCTTGACTTTATTCACCAAGGCTATAGGGACTGATAGCTGCTATGGATATTCTCTTATTTAGGACTAAATCATCAGGTTTCCAAAACCTGACATGAATTTATTGGCTGAGGGTTGGAAACAGGAATTGGAGAATGGAGTGCTGGGATAGGCTTCATAGATAAAGACAGGTAAACAATCATCATTGACTCAAATAGCCAAATCTCATGAAGTCATGATACAGTTCTAAAATGCAAAAAGCAAAATAGCCATGTTGGAGGGAGGAACCAAATACAGTCCAAAGATTCTGAGATTTCAGAAATGACAGGGAAAGTTGAAAGGAAATACATGTAGAAAATATAAGGAAATGACTGAAATTTAACGGCAAGGTCAGGCTGCTATGAACCACAGGATAGAGGGTATAACTCAGAAGAGTAACAATTGATTGGGTAAATAAAACCATTTGCAGTTTTCCAGACTGGAGACATTTCCTGTCTCGGATGTCTGGATCTGTTTTGATATCCAAGTAGCCTTACTTCAAAGTGTTCGTGGGAGCAGAAAGGACAATTGGCTGTGTGTTTATTCAGTGCTAGGTAGGGGGAGTGGGAGTGGAAATGGGTGTAGGAAGTAAGTCTGGGTTTAAGAGAACAGGAACCACAAGAGGATAACCATTTTTCTCCAGACCAGCATCCAGGGTACTTTTCCGAGAAAAGGAAAACCTGGGAGGGGCAAAATTGGACACCAAGAAGACACAAGCATTTCTGAAGCTATCTAGGTATGTAGGTAAGTCACAGTGTCGTTAGGCATTCCAGGGAAAAACATGAGAAATTCTCTTTTTTAAAAATTAAAAATATTTGAAGGGAATTCCCTTGTAGTCCAGTGAATAAGACTTCATGCTTTTGCTGTGGAAGGTTTGGGTTTGATCCCTGGTTGGGGAACTAAGATCCCATAAGCTGTGCATCATGGTTAAAAAAATTTTTTTTTAATATTTGTAACTTTACAGAAAAGTTACAACAATAATACAAGGAATTCCTAAATACCCTTTGTCCAGTCACAATATTTAAAATTTTTCTTTCCCTCATTAAACCATTTTTCTTTCTTTTTCTGTAAACACACATGCACTGACATACATATGATCTACCTTTTTTTTTTGGCCATACTACCTGGTTTATGGGATCTTAGTTCCCCCAACCAGAGGTTGAACTTAGGCCCTATGCAGTGAGACCATGGAGTCTTAACCACTGGACCGCCAGGGAATTCCCCATATGATCTTTATTTTGAATCTTGGAGAGTAAGTTGCTTGTATCATGCCCCTGAGCAATATTTTAGGATTAATTTTCTAAGAACAAAGATAAGCTCTTTGACAACTGTAGTATAAATTTCAAATTCCACATATCAAACACTGACATAGCACTCCTATCTACTCCATTGACAATATTCTTATATTATCAATTGTCCCCAAAATGTTTTTTATAGCATTGATTTTTTTCTGGTAGAGATGGTCTGTCTTTGATAGGGGCATGAAGCTGGCATAGCAGGACAAAGGTACACACTCCTTCTCTCAGCCTCTTTAGGATCCTTATTAGTAGGGGAACTCAGATGCTCATTTGTTTGGTTTATTTTGGTTTCATTCTTAGTCCCTATCCTCCTTAAAGAGTATAAAAACTAATCAGCAGGAAATACCCACGTGCTAAGAGATCTATAATAGTCGAAAAGATTTGACTTGACAAGATGCAGTTTTAGCAAGGGGAAATTTGGCTCCCTCCCCACACTGTCCCCTGCCCAATCGCCCTTCCCCATCAGCCTCAACTTAGGAGTGAAAATGAACTATAGTACTTTTTCTATTCCTTTTGATCTTTTGCGGGGAAGGTGGGTAGCTGGGAGAATAATAAATACTTGAATGAGCAAAAATAAATTTGGGAAAAAAAATAGGGAGCTGGTCTCCTATGGTAATTCTAGTCCTTTATTGAGAATAAGAGTTTCTACAAGAATTTCTCTCAAGGAAAAAGTGGCACTGTATTTGTCTTTTTACCTATTCTTTTTGGTGACTTGGAACTAATTTCTGTTTAAAAGTCAGTTGATGTCAACCTTCCCCCCTGATTTCCCATATGTGAACCAATTACAGAACAGCTTCCCTGGTCATCTTGCAGTACTGCAGGATCCACATATTATTCCACAGCAACAAGGAATGAATGAGAGGGCAGGAGAATGGGAAAAGAGTGAGAAAGGGTCTCGGCCTTGGGTGAGGGATGGGTAATGTGGAGAAGGGGGAGGACAAGACCCCAAAGACTATGCTCTCGGGGTTTCGGGGAGTTTAGGATCTCTACTGGAGCCAAGTTTCATCTCAAAGTCAGTCCTCTGTTTCCCTTCTTCCCACCAGGCAAAATGAAGCTGACTCTGGTGCAGATCTTTTTCATGATGTTGCTGCTGCTGCTGGGCCTAGGGGTGGGCCTCGGCTTGGGACTCCAGATGGCCGCATCTGTCCTGGAGGAAAGTGATCAGCTACTGGATGAGTTTCTGTCCAGTGACTCACAGGACAAAGCTGAGGCTACCAAGGAGGGACTAGACAGCCAAAGCATAGAAACCTTGCTGGTTAGCAACAAAGAAGTGGTGCAACCAGACGACACCATCATCAATGAAGATGAAGTTGGAGGAGACAGGATGCTCAGAGCTGAGGTTCTTTTACAGAGCAACAAACACTATCTTAGATCTGATGTGATGGATAGGGAATGCAATGCCCTGATGGCACCGAATTTGAAGTCAAAAGACCACCCTTGCATACCCCAGTACGTATTTATCCATGAGGAACCAGATACAGTCAAAGCTGTCTGTAAGAGTCCTGCTGTTGCCTGTGATCTCAAGGGAGGCAAATGCCACAAAAGCCCCCGTCCTTTTGATTTGACATTCTGCAAGTTATCCAAATCAGGCCAAGTGATTCCTCACTGTAATTATGTAACTTTTATTCTTGAAAAGTACATTCTTATGTCCTGTAGTGACATGAAAGTCCAGATAACATCTAAATCATGAAGTCACTTTTCTTTTCTTCACCTTCTCACTTTTGTCTTCCTTTCACTCCTTTTCCTTACTGTTCTCATCCTTAAGTATTCTGCAAGAGAAGCTGGACTATTCTGAGGAATACAAAAATATAAATCTTCTTTCCCTAGGGTTCAACCAACTTGTATTTTGTTCCTGGGATTAGACGTGGCAGAAGAGGGTGATGATGTCTGATCTCTATAGGTTCTGTCTCTTGGAGTCTATCCCTTGTCCTGGAAAAAGATAAGACAGTCTCTTTTACAATCTTGGTCATTAGTCTGTTCCTTGGTCTGGAGGCCTTTAGGTGTGAAGTACAAGGGTTTAATGCATCCTTACCCATGTCCTTCCCAGCTAGCCACCATGAGCTTCTAGGGCACTCACATAAACCTCCTGGGCTTCCCAAGAAGCACTTCTCTGCTGTAGATGCAAATTAAAGTGACTCTACCTGTGACTGTATTTGAAAAACCATATGGATAAAGTTTCTTTTCCTGACCCCTGGTTGTAAGGTGTACCACCTTGGTACAGTGCTGTGGTGGTGCAGACCGAGATCAAACATGTTCTGGGGCAAAGACAGCATTCATTTTCCTGACCTTTCTCAACTCTTTTCTCTCCCATCTTTTACTACCTATCATGTTGCATCTTCTCTTCCCTCCCTTTGTTTCTCCCTCACCCCCAGCCACTTTCTCCTAGTCTCGTTTTCCTCTTCTTTTGGGGCTCTCCCTACTCTTTCTCTGAATCCTTTTAGAAATTCATTCAGCCAACACTGATCTCTTATGCCATGCCAGGTAAGAAGATGTTGGTCTTATAAAGAGTTTGGCATAGGGATTTAGAGGGAGGGTGGGTCAGGAGACTGATGAGAAGAGAGAACTGTTTTTTTAAAACTATGTCCAATAAGTAGAATAATGCTCACATTAGGTGCTCAGTAGATGTAGAATGAATGGGATTGGAGAGAATTTTATTCTTACTCAGTACCTCTTTCCTTTTTTTGTTCTGAAAAACAAGAAAGTTGGTGAAAAAATATTTTCAGCAGAAAAGGGACTGGATCTACTCAGAGGAGAAATGCTATGGGGTTGAATAAATAGAGGGTGTAAGTGGTTGCCCCAGCCTATTTCCTCTGAATTCAAATCTATCAGGAAATAGTTTAGACAGGCAGGGGTACAGAAGAGCTCTTTGAAAATGGCAATAAGGATTCACTATGCGACTTGATTTTGAGATTTCCTTTCCCTAGGGTTTTTTCTGCTTTAGCCTTCTAGACAGTAACACACTCAAGAGTCAGGGATATCCATAAATGGGAGACTGGAGGAAGGGAAAGTTTGTCTTACTCTGCCTGGCTTTTCTTTTCCTATTCTTTCATCATCTAGTCCCTAATTTCCCTTATCCTTCCTGTTCTTACAGGCAAGCAACCACTTACATGTTTTGCCTCCAGTCTCTGCTCAGATTCCCCTATTTCAATATTTCCCTTTATACCTTTGACTCACCTCTCCTGGCAGTGACCTCTCAGGAGCAGTGTCGTTGGGCAGGAAGTGTGTCTACAGCTGTGGGCTGCCCTGACATTTCAGAGGTGGGTTGAGGAGTGGCATGAGGCAAGGCCCTGGACAAGGCAGATTTCTACCCTTCCTGATGGAGGATCTCTTTCAGGAGAAATAGATAAAAGATGATTTAAGAGAAGGGAGAAAAAAAAAAAAAGAAGTGAGGTGTGAGGGAGGAAAGAAGAGTGGCTATTAGAGAAAATCAGCCATCTAGTAGGTAAACGAAAAACACTGAAGATTGGGAATGGAATGGGAAAGATTCCAAGTTTGACATTTTGACCATAAGACAAAGAATCCATTGTGTGGGGTGAACTATTAGGAGACTGGAATTGGCAAGAAACGGAAGCCAATATGTTTCCATGCACAGATGAGACTACATCTTCTCCTAGGTTCCCACAGCTCCCCTCCTTATGCGTGCCCACACTCCACCGAGTACCTCTATCGCCCTCTTTCGTTCTCCACTTTACACAAATCTCAGTGGTTAGGCTTTTATCTGACTATAGAGACTGTTTCAGGAAGTTTAATTCAGTTTCCTATTTCAGGAAAGCAATTTACAAAGCCTTCTGCGGGCTCCTAGTGGCTTAAGCAGGAAAACATAGCTTGGTAGGTGTAATGGGTTGATAAGGTGTGGGAACTTCACTCATCAGAAATAGAAAATTAATTCCTTTGTGGCTCAGCTGGTAAGGAATTCGCCTGCAATGTGGGAGACCTGGGTTCAGTCCCTGGGTTGGGAAGATCCCCTGGAAAAGGGAAAGGCTACCCACTCCAGTATTCTGGCCTGGAGAATTCCATGGACTGTATACTCCACAGGGTCACAAAGAGTCGGACACAACTGAATGACTTTCACACGCATAGCTCAAATGATGCCGGATTCACAGAACTTTCACAAAGTCTTCTGGCTTCAATGTATCTCCCACTTTGCACTTCCAGGGTATATGCTTAGCCCATATAACAGATTCTCAAACCTTTTCCCAATGTTCCTAAATTCCCAAAGCTCTGAAAACTGAAAGGTTTTCTTTCAAAGTGGTTCCCAAACTCAGTGAGATGTAAGTCTGACTGAACTCTGTTAGTATAATTATTATCTTTATTTATTCTCTGTAATTATTGGGACTTCCCTGCTGGCTCAGTGGTAAAGAATCCACCTGCCAACACAGGAGAGGCAGGTTCAATCTCTGGACCAGGAAAATCCCCTGGTGAAGGAAATGGAAGTCCACTCCAGTTTTCTTGGCTGGGAAATCCCATGGACCGAAGAGCCTGGTGGGCTGCAGTCCATGGGGTCGCTAAGAGTCGGATACGACTTACCAACTAATCAACAACAATGACTATTACACATTTCACTGAGGAAATACCAAAATGTCTGATTATGAATACTGCCTCAGATAAACTCTTCTAGGAATGCATAAGTAATGTATCTTATATAGCCACACAAAGTTGCTTTTTAAAATCCTAAAAATTCTGTTTCAAAATGCATTGGCCCTAAGAGTTTCAGGTAAGGGATTGGGACCTATATATACACTATTTAGTTAGCCCTTAATTCATTTGAGTATTTAGTGAGACCATGAGCATTTTTGTGAAGACAACTCTATTATAAATTTCTTTTAATTTTCAATACATTTATTGATCAATGGAAACCTGCTTACTGATTATCCAGTACCTCCTCAGAAGTTATATAAATTATATTAAACATAGAATCATGTAAGACAAGCAAGTTTTCTGACTTCTATCAAATATTGCACATGTAAATAAAAAGAGCTGAGCGGCTTAATTCATGTTCCTGAGGACTCTACGTGAATTCTTTTAAGACAAGCAGGAAAGAAACTACTGCTGTTTGCTGGGCACTGTATACTAGGTGCTGTCTATGCTTGGTTTTATGTAGGTCTTGAAAGGAGGTGATATTTTATTAGCTCCATTTTGCAGGTAATAAGCAACAGTCTTAGAGAGTCCAAGTTTGCCTGGATGAAGGTCACCCAACTCATAAATGGCTGATCTGTAATTTGAATGGAGGATTCTTGCTTATAGAGATGCTGAAATCGTTTGGGAGGAGCTGGGTTAAACAGAATTAAGTAGGTTTCTTTTATGCAGTTGGCATAATATTTAATATTAACATGCCTTATAATCTCTAATAGACAGAGTTCATATTCAGCATTTCTAAATTTTTTTCATCATGAAATTCCTCCCTTCTGAAATGGCACCCGATCCAGTATTCTTGCCTGGAAAATTCCATGGGCAGAGGAGCCTGGCAGGCTATAGTCCATGGGATCGCAAATAGTCAGACCCGACTGAGTACACAGTTTTCAGCAGCTTCTAGAACTAGTGTTTCTAGTTGAGAAACATTGTTACAGGCATTTCTAAGCCCTTCACCTGACTTTGTTCATCTAATACACTTACCATGGGGATTACCCTAAAGATTCATATCTAGGTAAGATTATAAAGTAATCTACTCAGATTATTAACTAATTCATATAGCAAGGGAGGAAAGAGTCAACTCAGCTCCTGCTTCTCAAAACTTCAGATTCCTTATTTGTAAAATGAGATCATGATAGTAGCTACTTCAGGGTTGTTATGAAAATGCTATGAAATTAAATGGCCTTCAGTAGAGCTCCATGAATGGCAGCTGCTTTTGGTGGTGATGTTGCTGGGCTCACTGCTCATGGAAACATAAGCATTTTGACAATATTCTTCTGGAAGCAGCGCTGTGATACAATATGCAACACCATTAGCTCCAGTTTCAATTTTGATCACATTGGCTAGTATGTGAATATGTGGCGTCTTGTAGAACTCAAATTCCATCCCTTGATGGCTATTTAATTTACATACTTGAGGCCAGTGCAGTCCTCACACCTGAGTGAACAGGACCCTGATCTGGAGCCTAGCCCCTCAGGGGTCCCCTATACTTTGAAGTGCCTTTTACTTAGGAAGTTCTCCTCTGGTGTCTGCGACTGACTGGGGCCAGCAGTGCCATCTGAATCAGGTACTGTGAGCTTGGACTGGGACTTCTGTGGGCCCGAGTCCCATTTCTCCCCTTAAGGACACTGCTCCCTTACCCCATGTGTGGAGCCAACCAGCTGCCCTGTAAAAGTTCACCTATGGACCCTGAAGCTAGGCCCTGTTTCCAGGAGGGTGCCTGGTAAGTAGACAGTTCCCTCTGGCTGGTGTGGTATTTCTTTTGTGGGATCACACAGCAGTGGGTCACCAGAATGGTGCTGACAAATTGATTTTTCATGACTCAAATATATTCTGGACACAGAATTAATTTAAGACTCTGGGTTACCGATGGTCACTATTCATCCTTGGAATTGAGTGCATATATAAGAGGCTTCCCCAGGACCCATGTTCATACTGCTCTGCTTCTTCTAGCCTACAGCAGTTCAGGATGAAGGGCAACATAGCACTCCTCGCTACACTGTGAGCTCCCCACTGCTCGCACCCAGGGTGGACCCCACCCCTTTGCAGGCTCCACACCATAGGAGGCATGGTTGGCTGCTCCTATCTCCTATAAAGACTTTTGAGATAATGGCTCCACAGTGCCAGTGGAGCACTTCAGATCAACGCCCTCTCTTGCCTCTGATTGACAGGTGATGACATATTCTTTTAACCTGTGCAAGATGAAGTATGGTCATTCCTTGTGTGAATGGGGTTGCTCTTTTGCTCTGCTCATGGACCCCTTGCCTGTCCTCCTAGATGGTGGCAAGTGTGTGGAAAGCAGGAGTATGGTGTGGTCAGTTATGAAAGAGGTGGCATTCTAAGAATGTGGTCATCATGACCTAAAGAGTTCACGAAAATTGTACATCTGAAACTAATATGCTATTGTAAGTCAATTGTGCTCCGATTAAAAAAAGAAAAGAAAAGAAAAGAAAACTTTATAAATTCTTAAGTCAGTTCTCAAAAAAAAAAAAGCAGTTCAGGAGAAGATATGGTTAGATGTGTTGTTTTATGTTTACACTATAAAACTCCAGATGGCAAATTTCACATGGCCAGAAATTTATCCTCATTTTCCTGTTTACTCTTGGTGCTATGGTCTGAATATGTCTCCCCTCCAGAATCACATGTTGGAATCCTGATGCCCCATGTGATGATGTGAGCAGGTGGGACCTTTGGGAGGGAATTAGGACACGGGGCCTTATAAATGGGGTTAATGCTTCTACAAAAGAGATTCCCCAGAGCTCCCTTGCCACTTCTGCGCTGACCATGCTGGCACCCTGATCTTGGACTTCCAGAATCCAGAACTGTGAGAAACAAATTTCTATCATTCATAAGATACCCAGTCTATGGTATTTTGTCATAACAATATAAACTGGACTAAGTAAAACACTGCCTACGTTTGTGGTCATTATCAACGCAGTAGAGTAACAAAGTACCCTTTGATAGAGTCACTGAAGCTGGTATTCACAGGCACCACAGTGAATGATTCGGTGCCATGAGTCATGATACAGCTGGTGTGAAATAAGTGGCATTATGGAAACTGCAGAAAGAGGAAGATCTCTACGATTCCAGACAGCTTTTGAAGAGTTGTGGCATTGTGCTACCTTTTTCATGTGGTGGGATATAATGAAATTATCCAGGAATAATGCCTCTGACAATAAATAACATGAACAAACATCTCTTTGATCTAACAGGAAGAGACGGTGCCCGGATAGTAACAAAAGTCTGTATGTGCACTGATTGGACAATAAGCAAATAAGCAAGTAGCTAGTAGTAGTTTCTTAGTAGGACTAAGCAGTCGTCCTCTACCCATAATTCTAAATCATCAGTGATAAGTCGCTGTACTTCACTTGGGCCTATGACTTTTCTAATATATTTAAAAGTCAAATTGTTTATATAGACAGGGGCCACATTAGTCATCACTCTTCAAAAGAAAAAAAAATTGGCCAGGGTCACACACCCTGGAGACAACTCTGCTTACGGTCAAATAAGGTAACATCTCTGTATCATGTCCTTGCCTGGCTCTTGACTCTAACTCTGCCCCACTCTGGAAGTATAAGTTGAACTTATACTTCCATTACCAGAGTACAGAATGGACCCACCTCTCTATATCCTTTGCATAATTTGATACTATTTTATTTTAATCCCTGATAGTTTACAGGCAAAGCATCTCATTATCACTGAACTTTGCATACCTTTTATTAAACAGGCTGCACCTAAACCAATTCTTAGTGACTCAGCATCTTCTCTTCCCAGAGATTCTCTCCACTTCCTGATACAAACTCTCATAAACTTTCTTTTTGCATATAGATTCTGTTACTCTGTAAACATAAACATAAAACCCTTTAAATTTAAATGGATTATTCATAATGGCTGCATAGTATCATCAATCACGCCTTCAGGGTGCTGAATCTGGCTTCATTTAGGAAGATACACAGAGGAAACATGTTTCAGAAATTTCTCCTAGAGGAAAATTACACCATCAAACTCAGGTTGTGCAAGTGCCATGGAGAGCCCACCATTCACCTGCCTTCAGTCTTGCCACCTGCCCTTCAGTGGACAAGGCCATCATCAGTGTTTACCACCCTTGAGCTCATCTGTACCATCCTCAACAAACTATCCCCATAGTCAGGCGTCTTCTCATTCACTGGCTCCTCTCTTGTAATCTGTTTTGCCTAGCTTAGTCATCTCAACTATTTTTGAAGCAACTCTTTTAGTGTTAATCCTAAAATGGAAAAATATTTAGTTAAAGTCTCAAGACAAGAATTTTTTAAAAATGTCAATTGTAAGATGGGAACTTTCTCTTTTGGCAGGCCCTGTTTAATGAAAATAAAATTTGGACAGGCAGCATCACATCCAGAGATAATAAAGTATCCTCCTAATGACTTGTGTAATGCCCTGGTTCCACAATTCTTTCATCTTTGCTGTTGTGGTCACTTAAATCCATCTTCTGAAATTCTAGGACCAAATCAACTGCCTAAGCAGAGGTATTATAGGAGGTGGGCTCAGCAAAAGATGAATGTTATCTCAGAACACACTTACACTGTAGTAAAATAGATGTAAACATAAGACTTGCCACTTTAATCATTTTTTAAGTATACAATCAGTGGTGTTAATTACATTCACAATGTTGTACAATCACCACTACTATCCATTTTTAAACCTTTTTTTTTTATCATGCCAAATAGAAACTCTGTCACTCAGGTCACAATTTGTATTTATCAAAATAGTACATGCCCACAATTAAAAGCTACAGTCTCTCTCCCCATGATTTTTCAGCTCTCCAGTCCAAGTCCAAGTGGGGCCAAGAGGCACCATTTCCAGATCTTGCCTCACTATCTCTAGAAAAGTCTTCTTTCTCTACTTATTAATCCATCAAGTGACTAAGCAGATTAAGGTTTAGCTCAAATACACTTCACGCCCTTCTCCTCTTCCTCCTAATATAGCTATCTTTTAGTTTCTCTGTTGCTTACCTTTCTAACCTAGTAATACACTAACTCGCTTAGTATCTGGTTCAGCTATGTGATGTATATTTTACGTTCCAGTTTTGCAAGATGAGGATTTTAACATCTTATCTTTCCCTTCATTCTCTTTTTCTGCTGTCTCCCAAATTCAGTGATTTCTCCTTTAGTCTTACACTGTCATGATTATTCATTATTAAGATTTCATTCTGTAATCAAAATTAAAGCTTAGGTTCATGTACTCTAACACTAAAAATCAATGCAAAGTATTTACATTATTTTGACTACACAAATAGTCTGAACTGAACTGAACTGACTATGCAAACAATGTTTCTGAAGATTCAGAAGCAGCATAATTTTAAAAAACATTTTGTACCTCTTGAAGTTTATTTTTGTCTTTTTTGTTATGCAGTTTCTGCAAGCTGTAGACCTCAGGCTGATCCATCCTCTCAATCAAATTGAGTTTTCTCTGAAGTACTTCCTCTCTTTAGAGACTTCTCTCCTAGGACCACGGACCCAGTAGGTCTGTACTCCACCTGATATCCTGCACCCCCCTTGTCTGGATGCCATGTCATTGTTCCTTGGTCTGATCATTGTTCAGTTGCTCAATCATGTCCGACTGTTAGCAACGCCATGGACTGCAGTGCGCCAGGCTTCCTTGTCCTTCACAATCTCTTGGAGCTTGCTCAAACTCATGTCTATTGAGTTGGTGATGCCATCCAATCATCTCGTTCTCTGTTGCCCCCTTCTCCTCCTATCTTCAGTCTTTCCCAGAATCAGGGTCTTTTCTAATGAGTCGGCTCTTGGCTTCAGGTGGCCAGAGTATTGGAGCTTCAGCTGCAGCATCCATCCTTCCAATGAATATTCAAGGTTGATTTCCTTTAGGATTGATCTCCTTGCTGTCCGAGGGACTCTCAAGAGTCTTTTCCAACACCACAGTTCTTCAGGAGTCAGCCTTTTCTATGGTCCAACTCTCACATCCATTCATGGCTACTGGAAAAAGTATAGCTTTCAATATATGGACCTTTGTTGGCAAAGTGATGTCTCTCTTTTTTAATACGCTGTCTAGGTTTGTCATAGCTTTTCTTCCAGGGAGTAATAGTCTTTTAATTTCATGGCTGTACTCACCATCTGCAGTGATTTTGGAGCCTAAGAAAATAAAGTCTGTCACTGTTTCCACTGTTTCCACATCTATTTGCCATGAAGTGATGGGATCGGATGCCATGATCTTAGCTTTTTGAATGTAAGCCAGATTTTTCACTCTCCTCTTTCACCTTCATCAAGAGGCTCTTAGGTTCCTTTTTGCTTTCTGTCATAAGGGTAGTGTCATCTGCATATCTGAAGTTACTGATATTTCTCCCGGCAATCTTGATTCCAACTTGTGCTTCATCCAGCCTGGCATTTCACATGACTTACTCTGCACAGAAGTTAAATAAACAGGATGACAATATACAGTTCCCAATTTGGAACCAGTCCATTTTTCCATGTCTGGTTCTAACTGTTGCTTCTTGACTTGCATACAGGTTACTCAGGAGACAGACAAATTGGTCTGGTATTCCCATCTCTTTAAGAATTTTCCAGTTTGTTGTGATCCACACAGATAAAGGATTTAGTGTAATCAGTGAAGCAGAAGTAGAAGTGAAGTAGAAGTAGAAGCAGATGCTTTTCTGGGATTCTCCTGCTTTCACTGTGATACAGTAAATGTTTGATCTCTGGTTCCTCTGCCTTTTCTAAATCCAGTTTGTACATCTGGAAGTTCTTGGTTCACATATTGTTGAAGTCTAGCCTGAAGGATTTTGAGAATTACCTTGCTAGCATGTGAAATGAGTGCAATTGTGGGGTAGTTTGAACATTCTTTGGCATTGTCTTTCTTTGGGATTGGGATGAAAACTGACCTTTTCCAGTCCTGTGGCCACTGCTGAGTTTTCCAAATTTGCTGACATATTGAGTGCAGCACTTTCACAGCATCATCTTTTAGGGTTTGAAATAGCTCAGTTGGAATTTCATCACCTCCACTAACTTTGTTTGTAGTTATGCTTCCTAAGACTGGTTTGGCTTCACACTCCAGAATGTCTAGGAGTGACATTTCACCTAATAGCTCTAGGTGGGTGATCACACCATCATGGTTATCCAGGTAATTAAGAACTTGTAGTTCTTCTATGTATTCTTGTTGGATTCTATTGCAAGTAAATTCATAAGAAATTGTGCTTTGGAGGTGCATTATGTGAGTTCTTGCATACTGGAAAATGTATTTATTCTATTCTCAGATGTGATGGATAATTCGTCTGGGTATGGCATTACAGACTGGTAAGAATTCCCTTGTAGCTCAGTTGGTAAACAATCTGCCTGCAGTGCAGGAGATAGGGTTTGATTTCTGGGTTGGGAAGATCCCCTGGAGAAGGAAATGGCAACCCACTCCAGTATTTTTGCCTGGAGAATCCCTACAGACACAGGAATCTGGCAGGCCACAGTCTATGAGGTCACAATAGCTGGACATAACTTAGTGACTAAACCACCAACAAGAATCGCTCAGAATTGTGAAAACGCTTGGCTTCATAGTCTTTTATCATCTAATGCTATTGTTGAAAAGCCTAATGCCGTTTTGAGTCTTTAAGTTTTTTTTTTTTTCTTTAGCATACTTTTACAATCTTGCCTGGAAAATCCCATGGGCAGAGGAGCCTGGTGGGCTACTGTCTATGGGGTCACACAGAGTCAGACAGGACTGAGCGACTAACACTTTCACTTTTAGGATCTTTTAATGACCGTGTCCTCAATTTTCACATTGATATGCTTAAGTATAGTATTGATATGCTTAAGTCATTGTGTCTTGTTCTGGAGTGTGATGGTGTGATCACTCACCTAGAGCCAGACATCCTGGAATGTGAAGTCAAGTGGGCCTTAGGAAGCATCACTATAAACAAAGCTAGTGGAGGTGATGGAATTCCAGTTGAGCTATTTCAAACCCTAAAAGATGATGCTGTGAAAGTGCTGCACTCAATATGTCAGCAAATTTGGAAAACTCAGCAGTGGCCACAGGACTGGAAAAGGTCAGTTTTCATTCCAATCCCAAAGAAAGGCAATGCCAAAGAATGTTCAAACTACCGTTCAATTGCACTCATCTCACATGCAAGTAAAGTAATGCCCCAAATTCTCCAAGCCAGGGGCTTCAACAATACATGAACCGTGAGCTTCCAGATGTTCAAGCTGGTTTTAGAAAAGGTAGAGGAATCAGAGATCAAATTGCCAACATCCGATGGATCATTGGAAAGGCAAGAGAGTTCCAGAAAAACACCTATTTCTGCTTTATTGACTATGCCAAAGCCTTTAACTGTGGATCACAACAAACTGCGGAAAATTCTGAAAGAGATGGGAATACCAGACCACCTGACCTGCCTCTTGAGAAACCTATATGCAGGTCAGGAAGCAACAGTTAGGACTGGACATGGAACAACAGACTGGTTCCAAATAGGAAAAGGAGTACGTCAAGGCCGTATATTGTCACCCTGCTTATTTAACTTATAGGCAGAGTACATCATGAGAAAGGCTGGGCTGGAGGAAGCACAAGCTGGAATCAAGATTGCCGGGAGAAATATCAATAACCTCAGACATGTAGATGACACGACCCTTATGGCAGAAAGTGAAGAAGAACCAAAGAGCCTCTTGATGAAAGCGAAAGAGGAGAATGAAAAAGTTGGCTTAAAGCTCAACATTCAGAAAACGAAGATCATGGCATCTGGCCCCATCACTTCACGGCAGATAGATGGGAAAACAGTGGAAACAGTGGCTGACTTTATTTTTCTGGGCTCCAAAATCACTGCAGATGGTGACTGTAGCCATGAAATTAAAAGACTCTTACTCCTTGGAAGAAAAGTTATGACCAACCTAGATAGCATATTAAAAAGCAGAGACATTACTTTACCAACAAATGTCTGTCTAGGTCAAAGCTATGGTTTTTCCAGTAGTCATGTATGGATGTGAGAGTTGAACTGTAAAGAAAGCTGAGTGCCGAAGAATTGATGCTTTTGAACTGTGGTGTTGGAGAAGACTCTTCTCTGGTGTTGAGAGTTCCTTGGACTGCAAGGAGATCCAACCAGTCCATCCTAAAGGAGATCAGTCCTGGGTGTTCATTGGAAGGACTGATGTTGAACCCAAAACTCCAATACTTTGGCCACCTTATGCGAAGAGTTGACTCATTGGAAGAGACCCTGATGCTGGGAAAGATTGGAGGCAGGAGGAAAAGGAGATGACAGAGGATAAGATTGTTGGATGGTATCACCAACTCAATGGACATGAGTTTGGGTAGACTCTTGAAGTTGGTGATGGACAGGGAGGCCTGGTGTGCTGTGGTTCATGGGGTCACAAAGAGTCGGACATGACTGAGCAACTGAACTGAACTGAACTGGTCATGTTGGTGGTTTAGTCGCTAAGTCATATCTGACTCTCCAGGCAAGAATACTGGAGTGGGTTGCCATTTCCTTCTCCAGGGGATCTTCCAGACCTAGGAATCAAACCTAGGTCTTCTTTCATTGCAGGCCAATTCTTTACCAACTGAGCTACAAGGAAATTCTTGATCTGGTGGTAGGGTTTAATTTGGAAAATCAAATCTTCAGATCTGGGAAACATTTCATTAAAATGTCAACTTTCTTTCTCCTCTTTTCTTTTGGAACTCTACGGGAGTTGGATCATGAAGAAGGCTAAGCACTGAAGAACTGATGTTTTCAAGCTGGTATTGGAGAAGACTCTTGAGAGTCCCTTGGACTGCAAGTAGATCAAACCAGTCAATCCTAAAGGAAATCACTACTGAATACTGAGTGGAAGAGCTGATGCTGTAGCTGGAGCGCCAATACTTTGGCCACCTGATGCAAAGGGCCGACTCATTGGAAAAGACGCTGATGCTGGGAAAGATCAAAGGCAGGAGGAGAAGAGGCCAACAGAGGATGAGATGGTTGGATGGCATCATTGACCCAATGGACATGAGTTGAGCAAACTATGGGAGATAGTGAAGGACAGGGAAGCCTGATGTGCTGCAGTCCATGGGGTCACAAAGCATAGGACACAACTTAGTGACTGAACAATAACAAAGTGTCAGATATTGGATCTTTTGGACTTTCTTATCTATTCTTTTTTCTCTTATTTTGGAATGAATTTCTTGGAAATTCCTTTGACTTATCTTTTGACCCTATTACTGATTCCTTTGTTCCTCCTGACATCAGTATGTTTATTTTCCAAGTGTTTTTTCTTTTTCTGTTGTTGCTTTTTCAAAGCATTCTGGTTTTGTTTTATTAAAAAAAAAAGAAAAACAGTTCTCAAATAACTCAAAATACACTAATTCCAGATCTTAGCCTCTAATTATTAATTATTAAGACTTTACCCCTCTTGCTTTTGCTTTAATTTTTGTCTTTTACTTCATGTTTTGTAGGTGCAGTCTTCAAAGAGATATGGATTCAATATGTGAAAAAAAAAAGAACTTTGCAAACAAATAGAACTAATCGTGTAGCCTTGCTGCTGCTGCTGCTAAGTCGCTTCAGTTGTGTCCGACTCTGTGCTACCTCATAGACGGCAGCCCACCAGGCTCCCCCGTCCTTGGGATTCTCCAGGCAAGAATACTGGAGTGGGTTGTCATTTCCTTCTCCAATGCATGAAAGTGAAAAGAGAAAGTGAAGTCGCTCAGTTGTGCCTGACTCCTAGCGACCCCATGGACTGCAGCCTACCAGGCTCCTCTGTCCATGGGATTTTCCAGGCAAGAGTACTGGAGTGGGGTGCCATTGCCTTCTCCGTCGTGTAGCCTTAGGCAAGTACATTTCTCCTTAAAATAAAGATAATTCAATGTTGCTAAAAAGATATGTGTATGTATATATATTAACAAGGAAGTGGTAGAGCCTAATTTTTCCTCCTATGTGTATTTATTTCTCAAAAATAACAAAACCCCCAGCATCTACAACATGTGTGAGATTGACCACCAGATGGCGCCAATGCACTAGTCTCATGATTAGGATCTGTGAGGTAGGTGCTTGGCTTTTACCCGTCTCAGTCTTTTGTAATAAATTTGAGTGCTCCAACACTTATTTATGAAATAAAATCTGGAAAGATATGAACCAATAAATGAATCATAATTTTCTGTGGATGAATGTGATTAATTTTTGAATAGTACTCTTTTCTTGCTGCTGCTGCTAAGTCGCTTCAGTTGTGTCCAACTCTTAGCAACCCCATGGACTGCAGCCCACCAGGCTCCTCCACCCCTGGGATTTTCCAGGCAAGAGTACTGGAGTGGGGTGCCATTGCCTTCTCCAGTGTCTTTACCAATTAATCTGAATTATTTGAGTGATAAAAATCAAAATGATGTGTCTATGTATAGTGGTTAAATTTCAATATTAGATGTTATAATATATAACTATTAATATTTGGTACAGAAAGAATTTAACATATAGGTACAAATTGTTAGTGACTCACTAGTTTTTTCCTGTTTCTATTATAAATTATTATTCCTAAACTAATCTCATGACCAGACTCATTAGAATGTTTCTTATTTTCTAATATCATTAAAAAAATTAAACACTCCTCTCTCTTCCATTTCCCATCTCCACATTTAAGAAACCTATAATCTCTTTGATTTCTTTTTAACAATAATGTCAAACACATAGAAAAGAATAAAAAATAATTGCACATTTCCATCAACATTTAAAAAATGTTAATGCTAAGCTTTATTTGGTTCAGTTATTAAAATTGAAGTGGAGCAGGTCCTTGCCACCCCACCATGTCCTCTGCCTGCCTTTTGTCGGTGCAGAACTTTAATCAAAAAATAAGTTTAACCAGAGAAGTGAGAAATGCAGAAACAAAGGAAAACAGTCAATGGAGACCAAGTAATAACGTAGTCATTAAGCATACTCAAAGATCTTTAGTTCTCTCTCAAGGGCTACAGACAGTATTCTGAGCCATATCCTGTGAGCTGTCTTATAGATACTAAAATCCCAGGTGGAGAAGTTAACTACAAGAAGACCAGATTGCACCCAGGACATGAGCTGCCACAGTTCTGAGAAATGGCTGCAGGAACAAATGGATGCTGGAACTGAAGGTTAACTGTACCTAAAAAAACCAAGATGATACCTGTCAGACCACTGAGGACAGATTTGAAGATGATTGTGCTATTTCTGCATGTAGCCCCCCCAACAACTCTGTCTACCAAAGCTCTCAGCCCTGCTTATAGGAAGAGAGTAGGGCTTTGGACAGATGTCTGCCACCCCTCTCCCCTACCCTGCCACTGGCCACCAGTTGCTGGTGAAAATAAAGTAAACGTTCCTTTCCACCAATCTGGCCTTTTTATTGGCTTTTGAGTGGCAAGCCCTGGAACCCCCACCTCTTTTGGAAACAAAATTATTTTTTAAAAAAGAATTAAAGGGATACAAATACATCTACGGGGGAGCCTGGTGGGCTGCCATCTGTGGGGTCACACAGAGTCGGACACGACTGAAGTGACTTAGCAGCAATACATCTAACACTACTCCCCCATTCTTTTTTCCCCATTTTCCTCAAGTAACTAGGAAAGGGATGTTGGTGGCTATTCTTCCCATAGACATTTTTATGCTTTTATTAGCTATGCATGCACTGTAAACAATATATGTGCATGTAGTATAATATTTTGTGTTTTCAAAATATATGTAAATTATCTTGTTATGCATACTGTTTTGCTATTTGCAATTAACAATCAACATTGTTACTGAGATTATCAACACTAAGATATGTAAATCTTGTTCATTAATTTTTACTGCTATATTCTACAAGTATATTGGGATGTTTATTTTTCCTTTATAAATGGGCATTTAATTGTCCAAATATTTATCATATAAATAATGCCTTAATGAACGTTCCTGTGCATCTTCCTTTGCCTCCATGGTGTTTCTCTATACTAAGAATTCCAAATTATGATACAGATGCAATTGTATCTCATTGCCTTAATAGTTCACATTTCTCATATTACCAGTGAGATTCAAGTGTTGATGACAATTCACATTACCCTTTCTGTCACTTCTGAGAACTGCTAGTTCTTATCAGACAGAGAAAACATGTAAAATTAGCAAAAGCAAAAACAGAAGTTCTTCCTTTCCCCAGTTGTTAACATTTTGCTGTTGGTTTAGCCGTTAAGTTGTGTCCATCTCTTGGGACCCCACGGTCTGTAGCCTGCCAGACTCCTCTACCCATGGGATTCTCCAGGCAAGAATACTGAAGTGAGTAGCCATTCCCTTCTCCAAGGGATCGTCCAGACCCGGGAATCAAACCAGAGTCCCCCGCATTGCAGGCAGATTCTTCACTGACTGAGCTACGAGGGAAGCCCTTGTTAACATTTTATTTATGTTAACATTTTACCACTCTTTGTTTTTACAGTTTTTTCTATCATTTTGGGGGAAATGATTTGAAAGAAGGTTTCAGACATAATGTCTCTATTACTAAATACTTCTGTGAATTTCCTAGGACAAAGACTTTCACTTAAACATCTATAATTATAAAAATCAGGAAATTAATATGTTATAATAATATTGTCTAAGCTAAAGACTTTATTCACAATTTACTAAACTGTCTCAGTAATGTTATTTTTTATTTTTTTTTAAGTCCTTTCTGGCAATTACCAGTGCAATTGATTCTTTTAATTGAAGTAAAGTTCACATAATACTACACTACTAACATTTAGAAAGGTACAATTCAGTGATATTTAGTACATTAACATTATTATGCAACCACTATCCCTTTATGGATCCCAAATATTTCACATCACAAGAGAAAACTTGAACCTTTAAGTAGTCACTCCTGATTCTTTACTCTCCTCATCTCCTGTTAAACACCAGTCTGTTTTCTGTCTCTGGATTTATCTATTCTGGATATTTCACACAAATGGAATCATAAAGTATTGACAGTTCATGTCTGACTTCTTTCAATTAGCATAATGTTTTCCAAGTTTTTCCACATTGCAGTGTGTACCAGTAATTCTTTCCTTTTTATAAATGTTAACATTCCATTGTGTGTACATCCCACAATTTGTTTATCCATCACCAAAAAAACTATGAAAATGGAAAGTGTTATTGACACTTGCAACTTGTTGCAACTTGCAACTGGCAACTTGTTGAGGATGTGAAGGAATTTGAACCCTCCTACACTGTAGGGTCCACTGTGTCTATCTGGTTTTAAACCTATGAACTGAGGGTTTTTTCCCTGCACCATCAGCAGTTTTCAGTTCTAGTATTCCATTTATTTTTGACGTTGATTTTTGTTGCCTGCCAAAATTCTCAACCTCCTTGTATTCATTTTTTATTGCTGTATAATGAATTACCACAAATGTGATGGCTTAAAACAACGCCTACTTATGAGTTCGTAGTTCTGAAGGCCTGAATTTGGCTTAATTGAGTTCTCTGACCAGTGTCTCATTTCAGAAGCCAGCTGGCCGCATTCTTATTTGGAGACTAGGGGGAAGAATTAAGTTGCAAAGTCATCCAGGTGGTCAGCTGAATTTGTTTCCTTTTGGTTGTAGGACTGAGGTCCCTGTCTTTTAGCTGGTTGTTGGCCAGGAGTCATTCTTAGAGACCAGAGGCCACTTGCTCTTCCCTATCATGTTCCCCTTCCATTGTAAAGCCAGCAATGGAAAATTCCCTTCCATCAAATCTCTCCCAAGCTTCAGATCTCTTTTAGAAGATCCCGGTACACCTAATCAAATCAGGCCCACCAAGGAAAGTCAACTGCTTCGTAAACCACAATATCATCCCATCATGTTCACAAGTTCTGCCACATTCAGGGAGAGCAGATTGTTCAGGACACGCACAACAGGAGTGCGCCTATCACACTGTATTTGTGAATGGGCATATTTTTATGTGTTTGCACTTATTTATAATTTAAAATTTCTTGTCTAATGACTCTGCTTACTGGCTTATATAGAAATCGTCTATTTTCTGTCTTTTGTTGGTTTTCATGATGACTTTTTTTCTTGGATACAGTTATTTTTTGTGGTGTATTGAATAGGGCATATGAAAAGCTGTGACGATAACTTTGAGATCTGGAAGATGTTACTTTCCTCTATGAGGTTTTCTTGTCACTTCTTGCAAGGAGTGGGGCTTGGACCATTAGCAATCCTAGGTAAACTTATTCATCAGGGTTCTAAGTGTTTCAAGCTAAAAATCTCAGCTATTGACAGGTGTCTCCTTATCCTGAGGTCTCAAATTTTAACTTTTTTCCCTCATGCCTGCGATTCTGAGTGAAGCTTTTCTTGCCTTCTCATATGCCACTCTTGAAGTTGGTGTTGCCTTGAGGCAGTAAAATGACCCCAAATCCCAGGCTCAGCATAGGCACTTTGCTAAAATTTGGCTCAACAATTCATCACTAACTTTACACTCTGTGATGCCCTCCAAGAGATCTAAAATCCTTTTTTTTTTTTTCCCCGCAGCTCTTCCAGTTATTTTAGTAAAAGGCTGGTGTGAAGCTGAAACCTCAGAAATGAGTCTCAGGGAGCTCTGAGGTTCTCCAGTTCTTTATGTCTCAACTCAGAAAGAATTGGGTGAGAAGCAAAATAATAGCTAAGAGGTGAGTTATTAGGATAGGATGCTTGTGAGGCTTACAAGTAGGTGGGCAAGAGGGTGCTGTGCCCTGAGAACTTATAGGCTACAGTTTTAAAATTAAAGGTTAAGTGGGGAGGGGGAGTAGGCCACCTTCTTCCTCATTTCTCAAGTCTTCCATCATTGTCTCATCCTGCATGTTGAGTGGTAGAGTTTTGGGCCCTATATGGTCATGGCACTATGGAAAAATTATTTCAAGTCTCAATATAATGAAGCTCTTTCACTTTCAAATGTCACCTTTCCATAAACCACTATTTTTGTGTACACAGAGTTTGTCCTAAGGGTCATTAACTTGTTGACATCACCGGGCAGAATGTAGGTCTTACTCCACCATTGTTTTATTGTCTGGGGGCCTGTCTCATGCTTCTGTTGCATGGCTTTGTTGCTAAGCAAATCTGCTTGGTTTTATGGTTAAGCAAACCTGCTTTCTTGAGTAATCATTAACTTACAGGGATCTCCCATCCTTTTTTCTCTACTTATAATCTCCTAGTGGGATTAACTATCTAATCATTTAATCACCCCTTTACTCTGTCCCTATCAAAATCACTTATTCTACTTTGCTAGAAGCTGAAATAGAGGAGTTTCAAACCAGTGAAGACACATTGGACTAGCTTTTGAAAGTTAGTAGAGCTGGATTTCTACCTTACATTATGCACTAAAAATAATCTTGTATGAATTGAATATTTTAAATGTAAGCTGTTTAAAAATCACAATTCAAAAGCAAAGCAGAAAATGCAAGAAAATGTATTTATAATGTCAAATGAGATACAAACTATCAGTCATAATTCAATGTATAAATTTTAATACCTCTGGAAGAGAAAATATATCACAAAAAATTGGTAAATAAAATACCCAAATATCCAGATTATCCAGGGAAATTTTATTTGCAGCATATACTAGAAGGATGAGAAATAAAATATTGCCATCACATAAGTAAACAAAAGATGTCGTCGTCAGTGATTGCAGTCACAGCCAATGATGAGCTTTCTTTTTTTTTTTTTGTATATACATGTATATTTATTTATTTTTGGCTGTGCTGGGTCTTCGTTGCTGCGTGGACTATCTCTAGTTGCGGTGACCGGGGGCTACTCTCTAGTTGCGGTGTGCGGGCTTCTCATCGTGGTGGCTTCTCTTGTTGCGGCGCACAGGCTCCAGGATGCACAGGCTTCAGTATTTGCATCACGTGGGCTCAGTAGCTGCAGCTCCTGGGCTTTAGAGTGCAGGCTCCACAGCTGTGGCCCAGCGGCTCCACAGCTTGTGGGATTTTCCTGGATCAGGGATCGAACCCTGGTCTCAGATTCTTTACCACTGAGGCACCAGGGAAGCTTCACATTAAGTTTTAAATGCAATTTCACTTTGATCCAGAAAAAAAAAAAAAAGAACATATTAAAGTTGAAGTATAACACAAAGAGGAGAAGGCAATGGCACCCTCACTCCAGTACTCCTGCCTGGAAAATCCCATGGACGGAGGAGCCTGGTAGGCTGCAGTCCATGGGATGGCTGAGAGTTGGACACGACTCAGTGACTTCACTTTCACTTTTCACTTTCATGCATTGGAGAAGGAAATGGCAACCCACTCCAGTGTTCTTGCCTGGAGAATCCCAGGGCTGGGGGAGCCTGGTGGGCTGCCGTCTATGGGGTCGCACAGACTCGGACACGACTGAAGCGACTTAGCAGCAGCAGCAGCAGCATAACACAAAGAAAAGTGCACAAAACACAGATGTACACCTTAGTGACAACAACAAATCAAATACTCATGTAACCCACGAAGTTTACTTATAGGACTCTGCCCTCTGAAAATATCCCCAAAAGCAAAAAGAGAGTTTACACAAGGATATTAATACCTGAATATTTTATTATTGTTTATGTTTTTAACCATTTCTATTTTCTTAAAATTTAATTTTAAGTATATTTCTATCTAGTCATAGTTCTGCTCTGGACAATTAAGGGAGAGACAGACCTGTAGGCAGACAGGAAGCAGTACTCTGTCCCCTGAAGCTGGGGCAATGTTGGAAGCAGCGTCACAGGTGTGAAGACAGGCCTGTGGCATCCCCAGACACAACAGTCAACACACGTGACCCCTCCAGAGAGCGCAGAGAGAAGGATCTGAAAGAACTGTGAGAATATATGAAGTCAGCACCATCAGGGGCTTCAGAAGTCACCCATTAAACAAACATTGCGTGTTTGTGCTCAGTGCTTTAGTCGCGTCCGACTCTGAGACACTATGGACTGTGGCCCACCACGCTCCTCTGCCCATGGGGTTCTCCAGGCAAGAATACTGGAGTGGGTTGCCATGCCCTCCTTCAGGAGATCTTCTTGACCCAAGAATCGAACCTGGGTCTCCTGCATTGCAGGCATATCCTTTACTGACTGAGCTATGAAGGAAGCCCCATAGCTTCCCCCATAGCTTCCAAAGGAATACGAAATCTCTGTTTTTCCAGTAGTCACGTATGGATGTGAGAGCTGGACTATAAAGAAGGCTCAGAACTGAAGAACTGATGCTTTTGAACTACAGTGTTGGAGAAGACTCTTGAGAGTCCTCTGGACTGCAAGGAGATTAAATATTCAATCCTAAAGGAAATCAGCCCTGAATATTCACTGGAAGGACTGATGATGCAGGTGAAGCTCCAGTACTTTGGTCACCTGATGCGAAGAACTGACTCACTGGAAAAGACCCTCATGCTGGGAAAGATTTAAGGCAGGAGAAGAAAGGGACGACAGAGGAAGAGATGGTTGGATGGCATCACCAACTCAATGAATGGATATAAGTTTGAAGAAGCTCTGGAAGATGGTGAAGGACAGGGAAGCCTGGCGTGCTGCAGTCCAAGGGGTCACAAAGAGTCGGACACGACTGAGGGATGAACAACAGCAACAATATTCCTATTTGGGGGACATGAGCATCTGGAATCTTTAAAATTTGTTTTAGTGTATAAGTGTAAGTGTAACCTTATTTTGTACTTACAGGCTGGAAGTACACTGAAGTAAGTGTACTGAAGCTTAGACAGGCTGCTTCATGATTTTTATCAGTACCCATTCCTGCTTGAGGAGAGCAGCTTGATCTCGGAGAAGCAGCAGTGGGCAGTGGTGTGAAGCGAGATCTTACTCCCTGCTCAGGAGTTGAACCTGAGTGGCCTGGATTAAAAACCAGTAATCCTTGCCAGCAGACCAGCAAGGGTTAGAGGCAGAAGCTATTTTTCACTAGATTTTTGCCCCCAGTGAAAAATACATTTCTTTCGGAAGCAAAAGCTGTAAATGCAGGTACAGAGTTTCTTATTAAAGATAGCACAACAACAAGTGGGAGAGCATACAGAGACACAGTTTGTTTAGTTAAGATAGAAGCAAGGTAGAGATGAACATCCGGAGAGAAAGGGTGTGGACGCACCACCCCGCCCCGCAAGTAAGAAGTGCAGTAAAGAAACCGGTTAAGTCATTTCTTTAGGATAGTTCTTTGGGGTCTTTGCTTACATTTGGCCAATTATCTAGTTTCTTTTTCCACACCTGATCTACCCTAGGGCCCTCCTGACACACACACAGAACTTTTGTTCAAGATGGATTCCAGCCCAGAGGCCTATGGGGTCAGGTACTAGCATATTAGGTGGTGGTGTCCCCTTTTGACCCCCAAGGAGTCCTTCTGCTTGTGCGAAATGTCTCCCTTGCCCGGAGGGTGAGAAATAGATGAACTTCTGATCCTTTACTCAAACAAGGTTTAGTCCTTCCCTGTTCCTGCCACAACTGTTATCTTAAGGTGTCCATACCTGCAGAGACAGAGCCTGGCTTTTTACCCTGTTTCAGTTGTTACCTCCATTTCGGAGAGCCAACAGGAGACTGGTTGTACATATCTAACCGGAGCCCGTCTATCTCTGTTTCCGGAAATGCGAACAGGAGGCTAGTTGTGCTTGGTCTGAAGCCAGTCTTTTTCTTGCCCCACAAAATGTAAACAGGAGGTCAGTTGTAACCGCCTAGCCTGGGGCCCATCTATCTCCTACCCCAAGTTGACCTCTAAGTGTTTTGAATAATGACTGAAAATAAGGTGTGCATGGAATACACACAGAATGTTCTGTATTATTTTTTTTTAACCTGTCAACTCTGTCCTTTGATCATGTGCCAGCTGTGCCCCAGGGGTTTCTCAAGATCTCCCAGTAAGAACTGGAGTCATTATTCTCCCTTCCTGGTCCTCAGTAAAAACAGAAAGCCCAGGGCAGCACCCTAGGGTGTGCTGATGGTATCAGGTTATTGAGGAACAGAAGCTGGAAGGGTTGATGTGTTTTGCTGCCCTCAAAGCAGTTTTTCCAGAGCACCTATTAAGTTTATTTTGGTTTTAACACTGGGAGTTCAATTGGTTCAGTCAGTCAGTTCACTTGCTCAGTCATGTTCAACTCTTTGAGATCCACGGACTACAGCATGCCAGGCTTCCCTGTCCATCACCAACTCCCGAAGCTTGCTCAAACTCATGTCTATTGAGTTGGTGATGCCAGCCAACCATCTCATCCTTTCTCATCCCCTTCTCTTCCTGTGTTCAATCTTTCCCAGCATCAGGGTCATTTCCAATGAGTCAATTCTTTACATCAGGTGGCCAAAGTATTGGAGTTTCAGCTTCAGCATCAGTCCTTCCAATGAATATTCAGGACTGATTTCCTTTAGGATGAACTGGTTGGATCTTCTTGCCGTCTAAGGGACTCTCAAGAGTCTTCTCCAACACCACAGTTCGAAAACATCAATTCTTCAGCACTCAGCTTTCTTTATAGTTCAACTCTCACATCCATACATGACTACTGGAAAAACCATAGCTTTGACCTAGATGGACCTTTGTTGGTAAAGCAATGTCTCTGCTTTTCAATATGCTGTTTAGGTTGGTCATAGCTTTTCTTCCAAGGAGTAAGAGTCTTTTAATTTCTTGGCTGCAGTCACCATCTGCAGTGATTTTGGAGCTCAGAAAAATAAAGTCAGCCACTGTTTCCACTGTTTTCCCATCTATCTGCTGTGAAGTGATGGGACTAGATGCCATGATCTTAGTTTTCTGAATGTTGAGTTTTAAGCCAACTTTTTCACTCTCTTCTTTCACTTTCATCAAGAGGCTGTTTAGTTCCTCTTCACTTTCTGCCACAAGATAGGTGTCATCTGCCTATCTGAGCTTATTGATATTTCTCCCAGCAATCTTGATTCCAGCTTGTGCTTCATCCAGGCTGGCATTTCTGATGAGGTACTCTACATATAAATTAAATAAGCAGGGTGACAATATACAGCTTTGATATACTCCTTATCCTATTTGGAACCAGTCTGTTGTTCCATGTCCAGTTCTAACTGTTGCTTCTTGACCTGCATACAGATTTCTCAGGGGGAAAGTCAGGTGGTCTGGTATTCCCATCTCATTTAGAAGTTTCCACATAGATAATCCCTGGGAAGAGTCAGAGAAAGACTTATACAAAAGGTTCAAAAGAACCATCAGAATGGAGGCACTGCAGGACTGATTTGGAGCTCAAGAGAAAGGGGATCGAACCTGTGTCCCCTGCATTGCAGGTGTATATCTCAAGTGTGTGGATATCTATCTGCTTTATTCTAGGAACAGAAATCATAACACACATAGAAATAGATGATCACACTTGTCAGAAGCAGATAAAGCATCCCTTCAAGATGGCGGAGTAGAAAGATGTGCGGTCATCTTCTCCTGTGAGAACTCCAAAATTACAACTTGCTGCTGAACAACCATCGACAGGAGAATGTTGGATCCCACCAAGAAAAGATACCTGACATCCAAGGGCAAAGGAGAAACCCCAGCAAGGTGGTAGGAGGGGCAAAATCACTTTTAGAATCAAAACCCATACCCACCAGAGATGCTCGGGGGGCTCAAACAAAACCTTGTGTGCACCAGGAGACTCCACAGAGTCTGAGCCAGACCTGCCTTTGAGTGTTTGAGTGTCTCCTGCAGCGGTACAGGTCAGCAGGGGCCTACCGCAGGGGCAAGGGCCGTCCTGAGCGTGACATAAGCCCTCTTGGAGGAGGTCACCATTAACCCCACCATAGAGCCATCGAGCAGACAACCCACAAAACTGCAGAACAATTATATCAAATAAATTCTCAAACTGTTAACATAGTTCCAGGACCCAGAGCAGATTTCCCAACCTGTGGATCTGGCAAAGGGACTGAGAACCCCAGGGAATTTGACTTTGGAAGGCAGTGGGATTTGATTACAGAATTTACACAGGACTGGGGAAACAGACTTTTGGAGGGCACAAACAAAACCTTGGGTGCACCAGAACCCAGGAGAAAGGGGCAGTGACCCCACAAGAGACTGACCCAAACTTGCCTGTGAGTGTCCAGGAGTCTCTGGTGGAAGCGTGGGTCGGCAGTGGCCTGCTACAGAGTCAGAGACACTGAGTGTGGTGCTGCATGGGACCTTTTGAAGGAGGTTGCCATTATCTTCATTAAATTGGTTAATATATTAAAAAATGAAAACACATAGTTATTCCATAGGCTTTTAAATTTAACTTGAAATTCTTTTTGTTCATTTCATGTGCTTGAATGCTCAGTTGCTCACTCATGCCCTACTCCTTATGACCCTATGGACTGTAGAAATTTAGTCAATACTTAACTGCATTTTGAGTATCCCACAAAGCTTCCTTGTAACCTGTGGTTATAAATTATGAGATGGATATAAAGGATGAAGTGTGCTGGGAATCTCAGTCTGGGTCATGGCTGGGGCTTAAGAGAGCTGAAAGTTTGCCAAAGAGCCTAACTTCTGCCTGTAATAATCTTAAAATTAAGAAGAGTCATGTGAGGCTAATGAAATGCAAATAATTTCTGTGGTCCTCCAAGCTCATAAACAGGTCAGTAATGCACCCAAAACTGCAATTCCCAACGTAAGAACTGTATCTACTGATCCTTCCATTTGAATTTTCTTTTGTTGCTTTTCCATGCCAGAGCCTTTGAAATGAAGATCAGGGAGTGAAAAGCAGTTAGAAGATGAGATTCTCTGTTTCTCTACCATAGTGTCTACTCTGTACCTCTGTTATATATTCACATGTTATTCTTAAAACTCACATGAGGCCTCGGCTTGGTCTACCTCTGTCTCCTTAGGCCTCATCAGTTTGAGGTTATGGATGCAATCATTTAATAGTAGCCACCTATGTCTCATATGATTTTTATCCCCACTCTGTGCAATGAAAAGAAGAAAAAAAATGAGTTTTCCTTTCCCTTTCCTGAGAGCAAAGAAGATAGCACAGTGAGCAGGTCCTAGCTTTTACTTTAGTAATCTCTAATTTGCCATAGATCGGGTGATGTTCATAGCCATCATCGTCTGTGTGCACTCAGTCGTGTCTGACTCCTTGTACCCCGTACACTCTGTACCCCATGGATGGTACAGCCTGTCAGGCTCCTCTGTCCATGGGATTTTCCAGGCAAGAATACAGAGTAGATTGCCATTTCCTTCTCCAGAGGATCTTCCCAACCCAGGGATTGAACCTGGGTCTCCCACATTGTAGACACTTTACTGTCTGAGCCACCAGGCAAGTCTGTGACCAACCTAGATAGCATATTAAAAAGCAGAGACACTACTTTGCCAACAAAGGTCTGTCTAGTCAAAGCTATGGTTTTTCCAGTAGTCATGTATGGATGTGAGAGTTGGACTATAAAGAAAGCTGAGCGCCGAAGAATTGATGCTTTTGAACTGCGGTGTTGGAGAAGACTCTTGAGAGTCCCTTGGACTGCAAGGAGATCCAACCAATCCATTCTGAAGGAGATCAGCCCTGGGATTTCTTTGGAAGGACTGATGCTGAAGCTGAAACTCCAGTACTTTGGCCACCTCATGCGAAGAGTTGACTCACTGGAAAAGACTCTGATGCTGGGAGAGATTGGGGGCAGGAGGAGAAGGGGACAACAGAGGATGAGATGGCTGGATGGCATCACTGACTCGATGGACGTGAGTCTGGGTGAACTCCGGGAGTTGGTGATGGACAGGGAGGCCTGGCGTGCTGCAGTTCATGGGGTGGCAAAGAGTCAGACACGACTGAGCAACTGAACTGAACTGAACTGCTATGCAGTGTGGGATGGGGAGGTGGATGAAGGTGAAAGACCATTCTTGCTTCTCTACTCCAATTTTCATTTTCTTTTCTATCGTGAATCCTTTCTCTCCAGCAATTCTCCTGTTGTAGCTAGAACCTTTCAAACACTGCCTTAGCAGTTAACCACGTATGCCTGAATGTTTGAATTCTGGTTTTAGAAATAATTTAAAACTTATAACCACACACTCGTATTTCACTTTGTGTGCCCAATAGCTGTTAAAATAACCAGCATACATAGATACTAAATAAATACTTATTGAGTAAATGAATGAACACATGATTAAGTAGGATCAGCAGATCCTACTTGCAATGCCTTGGATAGTGCCCTCATAATCTCAGTCAGAGCACTACTGCCATCTCCAAATAGACGTACAGTCTAAGGTAAAGAACAAAGCAGAATAATATGCTTCTTATTAAAGAACTTTAAAAAATCGTGCTTCCCTGGTGGCCCAGTCGTTAAGAATATACCTGTCAATGCAGGGGACATGAGTTCAATCCCTGGTCCAGGAAAATGCCACATATCAAGGGGCAACTAAGCCCATGCACCTCAGCTATCAAAGCCTGCACGATCTAAAGCCTGAGAGAGACCACTGCAATGAGAAGCCCAAGCACCACAAACAAAGCCCACATGCAGCAACAAAAACCCAGTGCAGCCAAAAATATATATATATAGTTTTTTTAAAAAGTAAAATAAACTTTGATGTATGCTGACTATAAATTCATTGAGAATTCTTTCATACTAGGCAAATTCAACTTTAATTCAAATCCTCTAGTTCTTCTTTCCAACCAGATTGCAATCTGTGAGCCAAGTCTGTGAAGTTTTGGAGCCACCAGCAATGAGGTGCTAACTTTCCTCTGAAATTCAGAGAGTTAGAATGATGTAACATTTCATGGGGGAGAAAATACAGATCATTTTGAAACTACAGTGTGCCTAAGTGTACTGAGATTAGCAGCAATCAGGAGGACCCCATTTTCCAATCTATCTTGGGAAGATTAGGAACTCATAACACCATAGGAGAAAATAGAAACAACTGTGAAATTATCATGGAAAGTAGTTTGTAGAGGCTGGAAGATGTGGATATTCAGAACTGGGTCAAACCCTTCTACGTCCTATTGTTAAATTTCTGAAATATGTGTCCTCTTCCCCTTTCCTCACAGAATTGGAAGAGTAAGACCTAACTTTAGGGGATCAAGGCCTTACAATCACTTTGAAGTGAAGCCATTTAGGGTTGGCTGAAAGAGCTGTAGTCATCGGGTCAAAAATCCTATGTGTGTAGATAAAATCAATGAAGGAAGCACAATGTGTCACTTGTCAAATTAACAGAGATTTAAACAAACAAAGAACAAAACCAGTTTTGAAGGCATTCTTGAAAAAAGAGGCTTATATACTATTGATGACAATATAAATCGATGTAATTATTTCTGTAGAAAAATCAGCAATATGTGTCTGATGTTTTGACATTAACTCTGAGGTGTTCACTGCTATTCTAGCTTCAGGAAGTATACAGGGAGTGGATGCATTAACTGGGACCAATGGTAGTCACTTAAAAGTTCTTGCCTAGTACAGTGTAGGCAGTGCATGGGAAGAGAGGATCCTAACTCTTCTTTCTATTGATCACCGAGGGCGGGAAGATGCTACCAGGAAAGCTGCCAAAGGCTCAGAGATACAGGATCATGAGGGCTGATCTGAATGTAGTCCTGTCACTGGCAAAATGGGGATTTCCTCGGTTTTTGCCCTTCTCAGAGGAAAAGAATTCAGTCTAGAGGTATACAGCAGTTTTAAGTAGCAAGAGTTTCATTAAGCAGAGGGAAAGCACACTCTGAAGAAAGGATGAGAGCAGGTTGTTTGGAAACCAGAAGCAGGCTTGCAATCGGGTAGGGTTGAGTGTTTTAGAGTGGTGGTTCCTCCTTGTGTCCTGCATTGACAAATTTTTTGATAGCTTTAGGTTATATAATTTTCTCCTCATGTGCAGGTCCTTACCCATAAGCACTCAAGCGAAACTCAAGGGGGTGGGGCGGGGGGCAAAAACCACAAAGCTAATTTACTACAGATATGACATAATGAATCTCAGATTACCTTGAATCATCTTTTAAGTCTTGGTCCACTTGCACCAACTTGTGCTGGTGGTTTTATCTTGCTTAGTCCTGACGTGGCTGGAAATCTTGTCGTGGTCCTTGACCACAAGAGGGAGGATCTCTAGGCATGTTCCAAGCACCAGAGTCCAGGTGGGAGAGAGAAAGACAAACTGCCCAGGATGGGGTGGGACCTACTCATCTGACTGGCTACCTAACAGTCCTAGAGTGCCAAGAGAGGCTAGATTCATACCAGGAGTTTTGCTTTTACCCATTACATCATAGTGAGACAGAGGATATATCTTCCTTTAAAAATAAAAAAGATCCCTTCCTTTTCCTTTTTTAATATACATGTATTTTAAAATGTTTATTTATTTTTGGCTGCACTGGGTCTTCGTTGCTACCTGCCGGGCTTTCTCTAGTTGTAGCAAGCAAACTATTCTAGTTGCTGTGCACAGATGTCTCATTGCCTTAGCTTCTCTTGATGCATAATAGTACAGACTCTAGGGCACTGGGCGGCTCATGGGCTCTAGAGTGCCAGCTTGGTAGTTGTGGCATGTGGGCGTAGTTGCTCCGGCGTAGCATGTAGGATATTAGTTCCCAATGGAAAAAGTGAAAGTGTCATCTCTGACTCTTTGTGACCCTATGAATTGTAGCCCGTCAGGGTCCTCTGCCCATGGAATTCTCCAGGCAAGAATACTGGAGTGGGTTGCCATTTCCTTCTCCAGGGGATCTTCCCCACCTAGGGATCAAACCTTGTTCTCTCTGTTTCAGGCAGATTCTTTACCATCTGAGTCACCAGGGAAGCCTAGTTCAGTTCAGTTCAGTTCAGTTACTCAGTCGTGTCCGACTCTGCAACCCCATGGACTATAGCATGCCAGGCTTCCCTGTCCATCAACAACTCCCAGAGCTTGCTCAAACTCATGTCCATTGAGTCGGTGATGCCATCCAACCATCTCATCCTCTGTTGTCCCCTTCTTCTCTTGCCTTCAATCTTGCCCAGCACCAGGATCTTTCCCAATGAGTCAGTTCTTTGCATCAGGTGGTCAAAGTATTGGAGTTTCAGCTTCAGCATCAGTCTATCCAATGAACATTCAGGACTGATTTCCTTCAGGATTGACTGTTTGATCTCCTTGCAGTCTAAGGGACTCTCAAGAGTTTTCTCCAACACCGTAGTTCAAAAGCATCAGTTCTTCAGCACTCAGCTTTCTTTACAGTTCATCTCTCACATCCATACATGACTACTGGAGAAACCATAGCTTTGACTAGACGGTCCTTTGTTGGCAAAGTAGTATCTCTGCTTTTTAATATGCTGTCTAGGTTGGTCATAGACTTCCCTGGTGGCTCAGACGGTAAAGTGTCTGTCTACAATGTGGGAGACCCCGGTTCAATCCCTGGGTTGGGAAGATCCCCTGGAGAAGGAAATGGCAATCCACTCCAGTACTGTTGCTTGGAAAATCCCACGGATGGAGGAGCCTCGTAGGCTACAGTCCACGGGGTCGCAAAGAGTCGGACATTACTGAGCGACTTCACTTTCATTTTCAGGTTGGTCGTAGCTTTTCTTCCGAGGAGCAGGCATCTTTTAATTTCATGGCTGCAGTCACCATCTGCAGTGATTTTGGAGCCCAAGAAAATAAAATCTGTCACTGTTTCCATTGTTTCCCCATCTATTTGCTGTTAAGTGATGGGACTGGATGCTGTGATCTTTGTTTTTTGAATCCAACCAGAGATCAAATCTTTGTGCCCTGCATTGGCAGGCAGATTTTTAATGACTGGACCACCAGGGAAGTCCCTGCCTTGTCTTTTATATTAAATTTTTCCCATTATTTTTATTGTGGTAAAATATACATAATAAAACTTAACATTTTAAGAGTCTGTAACTATACAGTTTAGTGGCATTGAGGACATTCACATTACTGTATAACTGTCACCACTATCCATCTCTCAAATCTTTATGATCATCCCATACTGAAGCTCTGTACTGATTAAACAATAACTTCACATCCTCCCTTTTCCCCAAGTGCCTGGTAACTATTGTTCCTCTTTCCGTCTTTGTTCTTTTTGCTTTTCAATTTTAAATGCTTCTATTGAGATATGCTCAAGCTCAGAGATTCTTTCTTCAGCCATGTCCAGCCAGGATCTCAGTTTCCCAACCAGGGATTGAGTTTGGTACATAGCAGTGAAAACACGGAATCCTAACCACTTGACTACCAGAAAACTTCCAGGAATGTCTTTATTACACAGAAGAGGAGCACAGACATAAAGTAAATGATGGAAAGACTTACTTACACACAGAGACTGAATTGCATACTCATATACATGACTACAAAGAAAATCTTACCTAAAACAAATCACATAATAATAATTCCTAATGGCAAAAGACACCACAAATTTTTCAAAAACTAGCAACTTCTTATAAAAATAAATTTAAAAATATGTGAAAATGCATTTCAAACTCAGGTGCAAGAAAAGTGTGATTTTTTTTTTTTCTAAATTCAAGTGTCTGCATCAAAATTCCAGCTCTCAAGCGTGCAGCAAAACTTCCCTCAGTTCTTATTTTAGGTGTCTTCCAGCTCTTTTACATAATTAGAAAACTCAAATGATCAGAATTTGTCCTAGTAAAACAGAAAGTTCAGTTTCTTTCTGTGTGTGTGTGTGTGTGTGTGTTGCGCGCCCTGATTGGCATCATCACAGTTTCTAACCCTGTTATAATTTATCTGAATATTGAAAATAGTGTTGTTTGGTTCTCACATTTCAAACAGCTAACAAATTAAAATTTATTTGTATAAATTTTGTGCATAGATACTTGCACATCCATGTTCAAAGCAGCACTATTCACAAATGGTAGATGTGTTCACTAGTGAATGGAAGAATAAACATGTGGTATGTACCTTGAATGGCATATTATTCAGCCTTCAAAAGCAAGGAAATTCTAACATATGCTACGGTATGGGTGAAACTTGAAGACATTACTCTAAGGAAAATAATCTAGCACAAAAGGATAAATAATTGTTACCATACTTAAATAAGATGAATGTGCATTATCTCAAGGGACACCTATATAAAGAATAAATTGCGATGGGAATTTAGGAATCGATAATGCTCACCTTATTAGTTTGGTTTTATTAAAGAGAGAGTACTAATGGGCAGAGGACAATAATCTTTTACAATCTTAACATGCATAAAGCTAGAAATTACTGTTTTGACTTATTTTATGGAAGTCACTGGGTAGTGGCCGGATCTGGATTTCTTATGCAATAATAGGTAAGAGGAACAATTTGTGTAAATAATCATTGTTCTAGTTCCGTGGCTCTATTTATGGAATACATATGGATATTATCATTTATCTGGAGAAAAAGAGATATGAATACATTATGGTGATTTCAGGCCTTAATTACTATACTATACTCTCATAAATATATTTATTGTATGTTGTAGAATTCTAATATACTTGAGATGAACAGGGCCCAGATGAGATGGTCCAGAGCACATTCCTAAGCTAGTCTATGTGGAGAACTTCTTCAGCTGATGTTTAAATGGTTGGCTTTTAGAGGAAGTCATGGTGATTCTCAAAAGTTTGATGGAATCCTCATTCACTCAGATATTACAATTTTGACTGCCAGGAGTTTCCATGGGAAGAAAGGTTTCTAAAGGCTTGATTTTCTTAGTCACTGAATGGGTTCTGGCAGCCCTGGGCCCAGGGCCATATTGATAAGTGAGGACCTAGCTCTGAGTCTGAAGACAAGGAAGGGGATGGAAGACACGCATGGACTGGATTGAAATGAAATGTGCAAGAGTGACAGGCACTCCCGCTCCCATTCCCCTCTTCCATCCTCCTTATCCCATTTTCAGTAAGTTATGGGGAATAATCATCAAACAACAAGGAATTTTACAAAGAGAGATAGAAATTGTTACCAAAACTGGACAGATAGAATTCTTTTCTCACACTGGATCTCCAGACTTTTGGAAGTGGAATGTTCTCAGATGAAGCCTCAGCTACATGAAGGTGAGGAAAAGAAATGGTGAATGAAAGTGACTATGCAAGAAAGTTTGGAATTGTTTTGTGAACAGTGATAACTAAGCTAAAAAATATGTGGGAGGGATAATTTGGAAAATTGGGATTGATATATATGCATTACCATAAAAAATAGATAACTAATAAGGCCCTGTTGTATAACACAGGGAACTCTATTTAATACTCTGTAATGACCTTTATGGGAAAAGAATCTTAAAAGGAGTGGATATTATGTATAAGCATAACAGATTCATTTTTCTGTACACCTGAATCTAACATAACATTGTAAATCAACTATAATCTAATAACTAGTTTTAAAAAAACACAAAGAAAAGAGAAAAAGCCAAAAATGTGGGAATCCACAGAAGTAGCATTGGACAATTGAAAAGTACGTTGAGGAGTTTGCTATTCTGAATGTTTAGGTGTTGATGCTAAGATAGGCAAGTGAAAGTCACTCAGTCGTGTCCAACTCTTTGTGACCACATGAACTATACAGTCCGTGGAATTCTCCAGGCCAGAATACTGGAGTGGGTAGCCATCCCCTTCTCCAGGGGATATTCCCAAACCAGGGATTGAACCCAGGTCTCCCACGTTGCAGGCAGATTCTTTACCAGCTTAACTACCAGGGGATGCTAAGATGGCTCCTGTTATGTCTAAATCTTCAAGATCCCATGAGTATTGTGTTGCATGGAAAGAAGAAAACAAATGGAAATTCTATAAATACAGTACTCTAAAGATGAAGTTCATAATGTCTCAGGGCGGTCCCAATACTTCTTCTTTTTAAAAAAATAATAATTTACTTATTTATTTGGCTTCACTAGGTTTTAGTTGCAGCTCGCAGGATCTTCCATCTCTGTGGCATGCTGAATTTTTAGTTGGGGCATTTTTATGTTTATATTTGCAGCATGTAAACTCTTAGTTTTGGCATTTAGGAGCTCATTCCACAACCAGGAATGGAACCTTGGCCCCCTGCATTCGGAGCCTGGTGTCACAGGCACTGGACCACCATGGAAGTCCCTCCAATTCTTTTTGATTCAAATTGTGTCACAAGGAAGATCAGTTCAAACCCGGAAACCCCACATAAACATACCAGAGACACCTAGCTACAATGATGCACTTTATTATTTCTACTGAACCAGACATTCCATGAATACAACTTTGGAGCACACCTCAGCACCCATTTCCTAATGGCTTGCTGCTGGTCATCCTTTCCCTTCAGGCATTCATCCTCACAACACATTCAAAACGTGCTGAACTGTATGACTTGTTTGAAATCACAACTCAGAGCTATATCTTAGCCCTGCCCACCTTTCCTTTGTCTGATGCAAGAAGAAAAAGGGCAGGTGGTGAATGACTAAAGCAAATGAGGTCCAAATTTCCATCCTCAAGTTTGCTTGTAAGGATCAGTAAGGATAAGTTTCTATCTTCTAGCTCTAACGTCTTTCAGAATATACTTTAAGAATGGTGGGAGAAAGGTACTTTCCCGGTGGATGTCAACATACCAACCACAGATTCAGGGATAATTTCTCTGATATCATTTTGCCATCGACAAGTGAGAAAGACCCATCCCTTCTCATAAGAGGAAGTGTATTCACAATCTGGCATCTTGATCCCACTTGTTAAAACACAATGCACTGCTTTTATTTTTTTATGACTCGTGTAACAAGTCTCAACTTCTTCGCCACAAGACATAAACGTGTTATGACAGATCTTTTCAATGTCCTCATACGATGCTTGAAGGAAGAAATGTTCCTTAACACAATAAAGCCTACGGTGAACATTTTTTATCTTCATTTCATTGCTACAGTATGTTGGATCACGTAATGGTCTTTTACGATTAATAATGACATGGGCTTTGAATAATTCCTTGGTAGGTGCTCTGGTAGGACTTGTACCATCTAAATGCTCTTCAAATTCTTTATCTGTTAAAGAACCATCAATTATCAGCTCGAATTTCCGTGGCTTCAGGAGCAGGAAGAGCAGAAACAGGGGCAGCATGTTGATCAGAGTCCCCATATTTCCCTGAAGGGAATACAAGAGAGAAGGAGTTATGTCCACTGTGAGGCTGTGCCTTCGGTTCCTGTGTATGGGCCATTCTACCGCCTACTGCTGTTCTGAGCTCGAAGACTTTGGACAGTTTTAAAACTGACATCTCAGCTCTGTTTCGATACCAGGAAAATATTTACTCCAAAGTGGCCTTAGAGGACCTATAGTTAGTCTAGAAGAGTGTGGGTAAGAGGGAAAAGTGAAGGAAGAAGGAGAGAAAAGGAGAAAGGGGTGGAGAGAGACACGGTGAAGAGAAACAGAGAGAGAAGGTGACAAGGAAGAACTGAGGAAGAGAGCAAGAGAGAGATGAAGGCCAGGAGAGACGGGTAAATGCAGACAAGACGTCGAGAGGGCAGTGGGGCGAGAGGCAGAGAGGAGGCTCATGTGCTCGCTCTCCTTCTGGAGTAAAGAAGTTCTCTCAAGTTCTCTTCCTGGAGTTAAGAACTTGCCCTGAAAAGAGCTGCACATGATCCCCGCTTCCCCTTACCAACATCCTGCTTTTCTGAGGACCATTCTTCATCTTCTGACTTTCTCCTCTTGCTCATTTCTAAACTCCAGTGCCCTTCACAAGGGATCAAGCAAGATCCATCATGTCACGTGAGCACCATATGTGTGTGGATTGGTGTAAATACCATCACCTCATCGCCTGGAATTGTGGGTCCATGTTACAGTCTCCTCTGCCTCCTCTCCCCACTGAGAAGAACTCTTCCACTCAGGTGCATTACTGACCTTGTGAGTCTTTTTCCAATCTTTTCTTTAAAGTAGACTTCATGTTTCCTTCTCAGGTTTTCCTGTCTCTAAATTCTTCCCATCCTGTGTGCCTATCTGCCATCACGGTACCCTCACATCAGAGACTGCACAGTCACAACTTTCCCTCCACATGTGTGTGTCTCCGTGTCTATTCACCCCACTGGAGGAGCACTAATATTTCCCTAATACTTGTCATATACATGAGGAAGTGTATTTGTCACACAAATACGGGAAACTGGGTAGATGCCTTATATTTTTCAAGAATTCTACTGCTTTGAAATGAAATGGAAATATTAGTTTGGCACCTACTTCTGAGACATGTCATTATAATGCTTCATACTAATTATGTTAAGGATTTTAAGAAAAGCATTCCTTAAGGGAGCCAGGGCATTAGTGACCTGTGGCCCAGAAAACAGACCCAAGTTCTAGACACCAGGGTGCAGTTTACTATAGTGGAAAGGGTCATCATTCATAGAGGACTCCTGGGTCTATTGATCATTTTTTATTTCTATTTCAAATCTGATGGTTAAGCATTAATTCTCCTAAGAGGCTTTCTTCCCAGGGAAAGGCAAGCACTTTAGGTACACTAGGTAGCAAGCTTCTTGACCTATCTTTGCCCATGGCCTCTTTGCCTCATTGAGTCCTTGTGTAACAGGAGGGAAAAGGGCAGAGCACAACTTTTGAAAGAATGGCATAGCCCAAGGACACAATATAAACCAGTTAGAATCAAATGGGACCAAGATGGCAGGCAAGACTAGACCTTGATCTTCAATCAGCAAGTGAAATGACACACCCAGAGGTGCCACGACAGCTCCAAAGCACTGTCAAAAGACCAAGGAGTGGGCCGGTGGACAGAATCCCACCCCTTCCCCAAAATAGTTGGAATAATCCTCCTACTCATTAGCATGTGAAATTACCCAGCCTATAAAAATTAATCATGCCACATTTCACAGCCTCACTTGCCCGCTGTGATGGCCCACAATCCGTCTGTGGAGTACGCTTCTCTCTGAATCTGCATAAATCCATCTCTTACCTATCACTTTGTCTCTCACGGAATTCTTTCTGGGATGAGACATCAAGAATCTGAACTTCTTTAGGCCCTGAAACCAGGTACTGTGGGTTTTGGATGGGTTTGAGTCCCAGCACGTGAGTTCAAGTCCCAGTCTGAGGTAAACGGTTTCACTTGTATCATCAGTGCTTCAGAGAGTGGATGTGTTAAGGACTGGGCTGGAGAGATCCTGATACTGAGAATATTCACTTCCCCTGAGTGTCAGAGCTTGGAGTAGGAAAACAGAAAAGCAAGGCTGAACAGCTGAGATAAGTATATTTTTGAGGTTGCCATTAAGTAAAAATAAAAATCATAAATAACAATGGCTAAGATCACAGGCAATTATGTGCCAAGCACTAAGTTAAGCACTCTACATCCTCCTCCTCCTGGTCATCATCATCCAAGCAAGCTTATGATAAAGATATTCTTTTTAATATTGTTTTTGTTTTGATTGTATTTAGGATCTCTTTGTGAAGGGATGTTCTCTGAAATCTTACTTTAGGTCTGGCAGAATCTTTTGGTTTTTTGTTTTGTTTTTTAATTTTTATTTTGTTAACACCAAAAACATTTTGTACTGGGGTATAGCCAATTAACAATGTAGTGATAGTTTCAGGTAAAAAGCAAATAAACTTAGCTATATATATATACATAGGGCTTCCCTCATAGCTCAGTTGGTAAAGAATTTGCCTGCAAGGCAGGAGACTCAGGTTTGATTCCTGGGTTGGGAAGATCCCCTGGAGAAGGAAATGGAAACCCACTTCAGTATTCTTGGCTGGCGAATCCCATAGGCAGAGGAGCCTGGCAGGCCCCAGTCCATGTGGTTGCATGAGTTGGAAACGACTTAGCAGCTAAACCAACACCACCACCATTCTTCCCCAAACACCCCTCCCATCCAGGCTGGCACATAACATTGAACAGAGTTCCATGTGCTATACAATAGGTCTTTATTGGTTATCCATTTTAAATATAGCAGTGCGTACATGTAGGTCTGGCAGAATCTTAGTTCAAGCCCTTGTGACAAGTCAGCCTGATTTTCACATTTCTGTTCTTCAGTGCTATTCTATGGCTTCTTTCAGTCTAGTTTCCTTACCTGATGCTAGAGTGTACCTCCTTCCCTAGGCTGTCTTTGTAATCCTATGAGACTGCCAGAAACAGACAGACCACCAAAGTGACAAGTACTAAAATAATTTCTGAGCCACTAGAGAGCTGTCTATGGGGTCACACAGAGTCAGACAAGACTGAAGCGACTTAGCAGCAGAGAGCTGTTAGAAAAAAAAAACCAGATCCACTTTCCACAAGGCCTAGCTGTGCTGCTGCAGGACAGTTTTCTGTTTTTTTTTTTTTTAAACTCTACTGTTCTCTTGCTAGAAGCGAAGTCCTTCACTGGGACAACCTGAGTAATTTTCTAATATTGATAACCCAGAAACCCTGACCAAGGTGGAGATGGATATCAATATTTGACTCCAGGGTGGATCCAGTTTGTAGACATGTGAGTAGACAAGTGGTGCTACAATCAGGTCGATTTGGGGACACATATCACAAAGCATAGAGAAGAGGAAATCTGAGGATAGGAAATCAGAGAATGGGCCAAGAAAGAAACAACTGATCCTAAGTGTTGATGTGGGAGAAGGCACTCTCTGTGTGAGCATGTTCAGAAGCCATTCCTCACACCCCTGCTTTCACTCTCTCATCAGCCTCCTGAAGAAGTCCCTTCAGCAGAGTGATCCCATTGGCTCAAACCAGGGAGCTCTGCACACATTCCCAGAAAGGGGACCCTGGAGTCTCTGTGGTGTCTTGGGCTGGAGAGAGCAACGCTTTCACTCTCTCATCAGCCTCCTGAAGAAGTCCCTTCAGCAGAGTGATCCCATTGGCTCAAACCAGGGAGCTCTGCACACATTCCCAGAAAGGGGACCCTGGAGTCTCTGTGGTGTCTTGGGCTGGAGAGAGCAACGCTTTCACTCTCTCATCAGCCTCCTGAAGAAGTCCCTTCAGCAGAGTGATCCCATTGGCTCAAACCAGGGAGCTCTGCACACATTCCCAGAAAGGGGACCCTGGAGTCTCTGTGGTGTCTTGGGCTGGAGAGAGCAGGACAGGGTGAGCATAGGCAGCAGAGCTGAGGCTCCTGTAGCACCAGGGCCAGGACAGCCCTTCATTTTGTATATCCTCTAAGCTCTTCATCCTTTGTTTATGAATTCATGCTGTGGTTTCAGGCTTCTTAAAATCTTTGCTCACCCCCATGGATATGCATTTTCTCTCACTCTATCTTACTTCTTTATGGATTTTAAAAAATTTAAACCTTTCATCCATCTGGAATTTATTTTGAAGTATAATGAGAGGTGGGTTTTTTTTTCACATGGTTTCTATGTAATCTCAGCACCAGTTCTTCAGGGAATAATATTTATTGTCTCATCTCTAATTTAAAAGTTACTTATGTGTTTAATAATTCTTTTTTTCTGACTATATTGTATTTTGATCCTATGTTTACTATTCATGTGCCAACTATAAGCTTTTACTTATTATCATTAATAAAGAATGTTAATATGTAATGAAGCAATCCACGTTCATTCCTCTTCTTATTCGAAAACTTAGTACAGGGACACAGCAGAAAGTAAATCAGTGGCAGATTAGGGCTGAAGGTAGGAATAGAGATTAACTATCAATGGTCAGAGAAAGACACAGACAGATAGACAAGGACAAAGACAAACACAGAGACAGAGGGCACAGAATAGACAGTGTGACGTACACTCCAGCAATGTTTCTTAAGGTTTCTTCTGGTAACCTCACACTGCAAAATCACTTTACTTCCTGTGTAGTATATACTCGATGGTTTTTCATCCTACCTGATTAATCAGGATCTCTGTGAATGGACTCAGAAATTTGCACTTTAAACAAATTCACGAGGTGATACTCAACCCACTAGAGTTTGAGAATCGATTTCTTACTCTACATAAAAGTGTACTTATTATGAAGAAAACATCCTCCTAAAGTGGCAAAAGTGTTAGGCTTTTTCAGTAAATGTTTCTGGATAGAGATTGAGATGAATTCCTTTCACCTTTTGGCTGTTGTGAATTATGCTGCTTTGAACATGGGTGTACAAACAGCTGGTTAGACCTAACTTTTCATCTTTGTTTTTAAACTTGCTTGGGAGTGTTAAGGAAGCTTAGGTTTATAGACTGGGAAGGGCCTGAGAGAGGCTGTCTATCTAGAATGTCTCCTCCTAAAATGTGGGTACTGAGTCCCAGATCAGGACTCTTTATCCAAAATATTTTTAAAAATTGAGATGAGTCAAAGATTCCTTAGGTACATGAATATATATCTCCAAGGGATTATTCAGTGGTGTTTTCAATGTAAATCACTTTAAGAAGACAAACAGGATTTGTAAATAGAATTTAATATGAGGCATTAATAGACAGTCATCATATGATAATTATATAGCCCCAACCACAGAAGAGAAAAACTAAATTTGCATCTTTCAAACTGGTAATTATTATACTTTCAACCTCATTGCTGGTGAGAGGGTGATAAGGGGGGTAAATCCTATATTCTGGTGACATTGAAAACCTTGGCAAGTGTAATTAAAAATTTTTTAAATCTGATACTTTCCCCTCATTTTAATAGCTAGAATTCTAAGCATCATAATTTAGATAGAAATGTGGGCAGCAAGTTTTATTGCATAGGAACAAAAAGTTCAACTTTGAAAACATAAATGTCAATGAATTTAGGGAAAGTTTAAATTACCTTGGATATGTTCATGGACATGACAAAAATGCCACTACAATCATAACTATAAGGGCTAATATTTGAGATAATCCATGTTCAATATTCATTGAATCATATATTCTTAGAATGGGTTACTTATGAGAATAAGCAAATATTTTAATCAATAAAATTTTACAGATGCAGAATATTCATAATATAGCAATGGGAATGTCTGGTTACAAGTGACAGGAGTGCGGCTGTTCAAGATGGCGGAGTAAGACATGTACTCATCTCCTCCTGTGAGAGCACCAAAATTGCAACTAGCTGTTGGACAATCATTGACAGGAGGATGCTGGAACACCAAAAAAGGATAGCCCAGGTCCAAAGACAAAGAAGAGGCTGCAGCTAGATGGTAGGAGGGGTGCAATATGATAAAGTCAAATCCCATACCAGCCAGGTGAATGACCCACAAACTGGGAAACAATAATACCAAAGTTCTCCCACTGCTGTGAAGGTTCTGAGCCCCATGTCAGGCTTCCCAGTTTGAGGATCTGACAAAGAGACTGGGGATCTGGCAAAGAGACTGGGGATCCCCAGGGAATCTGGCTTTCAAGGTCAGCAGAATTTGATTATATGACTTCCACAGAACTGGGGGAAACAGAGATGCCAGTCTTGGAGGGCACAAAATAAATCTTATGAGCACCAAGACCCAGAGGAAAGGAGCAGCAACTCCACAGGAGGGTAGTAGAACCAAAACTACCTGCTGGTGTCGGAGGGCCTCCTGGGGAGGTGTGGGTTGGCAGGGGCTCAACACAGGGACAGGGGCCCTGGCAGCAGCAGGCTAGGAAGGTTCCCTTTGGTATAACAGGGACACAGTTGGGAAAATAGTGGAGAAGATTCAAGAAATGTTTATCAAAGACTTACAAGAACTAAAGAACAAGCAAATAGAGATGAATAATACACTGCTGCTGCTGCTGCTAAGTTGCTTCCATCGTGTCCGACTCTGTGCGACCCCATAGACGGCAGCCCATGAGGCTCCCCCGTCCCTGGGATTCTCCAGGCAAGAACACTAGAATGGGCTGCCATTTCCTTCTCCAATGCATGAAAGTGAAAAGTGAAAGTGAAGTCGCTCAGTCGTGTCCGACTCTTAGCAACCCATGGACTGCGGCCCACCAGGCGCCTCTGTCCATGGGATTTTCCAGGCAAGAGTGCTGGAGAGGGGTGCCATTGCCTTCTCCAGAAGGAATCAATAGCAGAATAGCTTAGGCAGAACAGATAAATGACCTGGAGGGCAGAATGGTGGAAGTCACTGTCACAGAACAGAATATAGAAAAAAAGAATGAAAAGAAACAAGAAAACCTAAGAGACTTCTGGGACAACATTAAACACACCAAACGTTCACATTATAGGCATCCCAGAAGGAGACAAGAGAAAAGACCTGAGAAAATATTTGAAGAGATAATAGCTAAAAACTTCCTTAACATGGGAAAGGAACTAGTCAACCAAGTCCAGGAAGCACGGAGAGTCCCAGGCAGGATAAACCCAAGGAGGAACACACTGAGATGCATAGTAATCAAACTGACAAAAATGTAAAACAAAGATAAAATGTTAAAAGCAACAAGGGGAAAACAAAAAACAGCATACAAGGAAACTCCTACTAGCTGATTTCTCAACAGAAACTCTCCCAGCCAGAAGCGAATGGCAGGATATATTTAAAATGATGAAAGGGAAGAAACTGCAACCAAGAATACTCTACTGAGTAAGACTCTTGCTCAGATTTGCTGGAGAAATCAAAAGCTTTCCAGACAAGCAAAAGTTAAAAGAATTCAGCACCACCAAACCAGCTTTACAACAAATGCTAACGGAACTTCTCTAGGTAGGATACACAGAGAAGGAAAAAACCTACACAAAATAAACCCAAAACAATTAAGAAAACTGTAATAGGATCATGCATATTAACAATTACCCTAAATGTAAATGGATTAAATGCACCAACCAAAAGACATAGACCAGATGGGAGGATGAAAACATGTGCGTGTACGCATTTCCACTTACCACATCACTCTGTTTGACCCCCCAAATTGTATGTAATTATTTTATACTGTTAGGTTAATCATGTTCCCATCATGGCTTGCAATTGTTATTACTTTTTATTTTTGTCTGGATATGATTGTGAAAACTGATAAACATCTTTTCCTATTGTGGTTATGTAACTACTCAGTACCATTGTATCATAACTGATCAACAGAAAAATAGTAGAACTCTATATCACCAAAACTACGATTTAACAGAAAAACCTGAAATCACTTTTTAAAATCCAGATGCATATCAGAATTATCTTGAAGTTTTTTGAAAAATACAAATGCCCAGGTGTTACTTTTTTTCCTCCAGAGCTCCAGATTAAGTGTCTAATGAGCGGTCATGTTTAAAGACAACTGGACTGACTATATGATGATCTTTTGCTTTTATCTAGTTTATTTCACTTTTTCTATTTCATATTCAGTGCTTCCATTTCATTTAGTTGATGTTTTCTAATTTCTCCAACTTGTTAAAAAAATTAATTTATTTATTTTAATTGGAAGCTAATTACTTTACAATATTGTGGTGATTTTTGCCATACATTGACATGAATCTGCCATGGGTGTACATGTGTTCCCCATCCTGAACCTCCCCTCCCACCTCCCTCCCCATCCCATCCCTCTGGGTCATCGCAGTGCACTGGCCCTGAGCACCCTGTGTCATGCATTGAACCTGGACTGGCAATCTGTTTCACATATGGTAATATACATATTTCAGTGCTATTCTCTCAAATCATCCCACCTACGCCTTCTCCCACAGAGTCCAAAAGTCTTCTTTACATCTATGTCTCTTTTGCTGTCTCATATATAGGATCATCATTGCCATCTTTCTAAATTCCATATATATGTGTCCGTATACTGTATTGGTGTTTTTACTTCTGACTTACTTCATTCTGTATAATAGGCTCCAGTTTTATCCACCTCATTAGAACTGATTCAAATGTATTCTTTTTAATAGCTAAGTAATATTCCATTGTGTATATGTAACACAGCTTTCTTATCCATTCATCTGCCGATGGACATCTAGGTTGCTTCCATGTCCTGACTATTGTAAACAGTGCTGTGATGAACACTGGGGTACACATGTCTCTTTCTTTTTTAAAAAAAGTTATTTATTTTAATTGGAGGCTAATTATTTTACAATATTGTAGTAATTTTTGCCATACATTGACATGAATCTGCCGTGGATATACATATGTTCCTCATCCTGAACTCCCCCTCCCACCTCCCTCCCCACCCCATCCCTCTGGGTCATCCCAGTGCACCAGCCCTAAGCACCCTGTGTCATGCATCGAACCTGGACTGGCAATCTGTTTCACATATGATAATATACATGTTTCAATGCTATTCTCTCAAATCATAACTTTTTTTTAATGTTCTTTCTCAAGCCTTTATGAAGAGTAGTAGAAAACTTTTGTATACATATATATAAATAATACGAACAATATATACTTTAGAAAACTTATAAATTTTTGCCTAACTAAAAATTTTATGACATTTTGATTCTACTAGTTTGACTTAGTATGAACACAAGGCCAGATTTCTAATTAAAAAAATAGATATGCAATGACCAACAAGGTTTACTGTATAGCACAGGGAACTATAGTCAATATCTTGTAATAACTTACAGTAGAAAATAATTTTTAAAATAATATATGTGTATATGTATAATCATCTTGCTGTGCACCTGAAACATTTTAAGTCAACTATGCTTCAATAAAATATATATATTAAGAGAGGGGAAAAAAAAACCCAAAAACTAGCGACAGGAGTGCCAAAGAAACTAGTGACAGGAGTGCCAGGAGGACCTGTACTGACTCACAGAAACAGATGTCTGAGACACACAGCAGGATGAAGAAATCCAATCCTTCACTCTTTGTTTTCTCTCTCATTCCACTCTGCTTTCTATGCTAGCTTCATGCACAGGCAGGGCCTCTCCACAGACTAGCAGAGACATTTATCCAACACAACAAATATCTTTCCTGATTGGCCTCATTTCTGTCACGTGCATAAATCCATGGACCTGAACGCCCCTGATTGGTCCACCTGAAGCTCAGGTCTGTCTCTGAGAAGAAAAGGCAAAACCACAAGTTAAAACCCGAGTAGAATTGCAATTGCTGACAGAAAAGCTGTTCCCCTACAAGGCAAACAAAGGAATGGACACCCAATACAAATGTAGCAAATGTCCATTTGAAAAAAGCAGGGGGAAAATCAAAACACAGAAGATATCTGCAACGTGGTCCCAAATAATGTTTGAAATAAAGACTACATGGTGAGGGAGGAGAAGCCCTAAACATAACCTTATTCAGCTGCTCTTTCTAAAGGGTTAATTTCTTGTAGTGATTTTGAAAGCTGTCAGTTTCTCAAAACTAAAATAATTCTGAGGAAGCGTCATTGAAGAAATGTATCTTTAAGAGCTGGTTTGGGCATGTTATCCAATATTAAGTGCCAATTTCTCAGAATGCCACGTTCTCGTATCAGCGAACTCCTACCCTTTATCACCATCAGGTAATGTCAGTTTCTCAGTCTGGATAGTTAAACTACAAGAGAGTGCCTAAACACTTAGTCCTTACAATTAGACTTACCTTTGTGAGTAAATTCCAGAGTATTTCTCTATTAAATTCTGGAAGAAAAATCTCACCTTAAGCAACTTTAAATTTATACTTTTTACCATCATATAGAGGCAATAATTGGAGAAGGCAATGGCACCCCACTTTAGTACTCTTGCCTGGAAAATCCCACGGACAGAGGAACCTGGTAGGCTGCAGTCCCTGGGGTTGGTAAGAGTCAGACATGACTGAGCGACTTCACTTTCACTTTTCACATTCATGCATTAGAGAAGGAAATGGCAGCCCACTCTAGTGTTCTCGCCTGGAGAATCCCACGGATGGGGGAGGCTGGTGGGCTGCCGTCTATGGGGTCGCACAGAGTCGGACATGACTGAAGCGACTTAGCAGCAGCAGCCGAGGCAATAATTATGCTTCAGACCTTCAGACCTATAACTAAACTGAAAATGGGGTCAGTTTGAGAAAACCTGGAGAACAATGTGATCCTTATGGGCCATTAGAGGATCAATGGGTTCACTGAAATGCACACCTTTTGGTGAATTCAAGACATTCCTTCCCCTTAGGGTCACTGTGATGACTTAAGTATCTGGAGCTTTCAGAAGTGCACAGAGTAGAGACACACTAAGGAAAAGTGTCTCAGCAATTGAAAATCAACCTTCAGAGCACAAATGTAGAGTAATTTTAACATCTTATGTTGCAACAATGGAGTCAAACTAGGTCTCAGATGACAGAATTCTCTCTCCATTGTAGCTTTCTGCAAATTTATACTTGCTCATGCCTTGTTTAGCCTTTTTGTATGATTTTGCAAAAATGTTTAAAGATTTGCTGCATTGATATCTAGTATATCTTCATGTAATGTCAATGTGGATTTATTTAAAGGTTTTTTAAAGATCAGATGACAAAGTAAGTATTTATTTATTTAGTTTTGGACACGCCAGGCACAGGTGGAATCCTAGATTCCTGATCAGGGATTGAACCAGTGCCCATTGGAGTGGAAGTGCTGAGTTTTAACCACTGAAAGTGAAAGTGAATTCACTGAGTTGTGTCCAACTCTTTGTGACTGTAGCCTACCTGGCTCCTCCATCCATGGGATTTTCCAGGCAAGAATTTTGGAGCGGGTTGCCATTTCCTTCTCCAGGGTATCTTCCAGACCCAGGGATCCAACCTGAGTCTCCCGCATTGCAGGCAGGCTCTTTGCTGTCTGAGCCACCAGCCTGGAGCACCTGAAATGTCCCTCAGTGTGAGTTTAGAAGGAAATGACTAAGATATCCAAGATATGGCCACTGGTTTGACTGATTTCATTATCTGGTCCTTCTGACAGATTAGGATTAGTAGAAAAATAGAAGTATGGAATATGGTGGGATAGATTATCCCATAGATTTTCTTGGGAAAAGAAACATGAATCTAGTGGGACAATTGGCTGCATATCAGTGAAAACAACAACATAGGTTCCAGTGTTCATTCCATGTAGCCCCCCCCCACACACACACACACACATTCTCTCGCTCCCCAATGTATGTTGGACTTGAGATCAAAGTAATATTTAGGAAACATTAAGGATATTGATACAAGTATAGTAGCATTTTTTTTTTCATACTTAGGATTGAATAAGATATGTTTCTCGTTTCTTTTCTTCTGGCCATGCTGCCCAGCAGGCAGGATCTCAGTATTCCAATTAGGGATTAAACCCAGGACACGGCAGTGAAAGCATGGAATCCTAGCCACTAGACTACCAGGAAACTACCAAGAATGTCTTTATTCTACAAAAGAGGCACACAGGCATAAAGAAAGACTTGCTTGAAAGACTTGAAAGACTTGCTTACACACAGAGACTGAATTACATACCCATATACACAAGCACGCAGAAAACTTTGCCTGAAACAAATCACATAATATAATAATTCCTATGGCAAAAGACACCAAAAAAATTTTTTTACAAGCCTAGTTACATCTGGTTTAAAGTAAATTACATTTAATTTAAAAACATGTGCAGTGTGAAAGTGTTTCTCAAACTCAGATGCAAGAAAACTGTGAATTTTTTTTCTTCTAAATTCAATATATCTGCATCAAAATTTCACCTCTTAAGGGTGGCAGCAAAATTTACCTTGGTTGTTATTTTAGGTTCCTTCAACCTATTTGGCTTTTCCGGTGGCTCAACTGGTAAAGAATCCACCCACAATGCAGGGGAGCTGGTTTCAATCCCTGGGTTGGGAAGATCTCCTGGAGAAGGGAAAGGCTACCCACTCCAGTATACTGGCCTGGAAAATTCCATGGACTGTATAGTCCATGGAGTCACAGAGTCAGACACGACTGAGTGACTTTCACGTTCAAACTATTTTACATAATTAAAAAAGTCAAATTATCTGAATTTGTGTTACTAAATCAGAAAGTTCAGTTTCTTTCTGTGTGTGTGTATTTTGATTGGCATCGTTACAGTTTCTCATTCAGTTATAAATTATCAGCATATTGAACATAGTGTTGTTTGACTCTCACATTTCAAACAGCTAAAAATCTAAAAATTTCACTTCCTGGTATATACTCACAAGAGTTGAAACTAAGAACTGGAACAGATATTTGTACATCTCTGTTCAAAGCAGCACTATTTACAATAGGCAAATTGTGGAAGTGTTTATCAGTAAATGGAAGAATAAACAACATGTGTTATGTACATTTAATCAAATATTATTTAGCCCTCAAAAGGAAGGAAATTCGAACATATGCTACAATGTGGATGAAAGCTGAAGTCATTATGCTAAGGAAAATAAACCATCACAAAAGGATAAATAATTTCACCACATTTAAGTAAAATTAATGTGCACCATCTCAAGGGACACTAACAAAAAGAATAAATTGTAATGGGATAATCTTCACCTTAGTAGTTTTGTTTTATTGAGAGGAGACTGTGCTAAGGGCACAGGACAATAATCTTTTGCAATCTTAATATGCATAAAGCTGGAAATTACCATTTTACCTTATCTTAATTGTATTATTAATAAAGAATGTTAATATGTAATAAAGCAATCCACATTCATTCCTCTTCTTATTCAAAGGTTTAGCACAAAGACACAGCAGAAAGTAAATGTATTCATCTGACAAACACTCATCAACTATCCTCACGAACTGCATTATCTTAGGGAATCTAGTGGGTAGCAGTCAAGATCTAGATTTGTATGTAATATTAGATGAGAGGAACAATCTGTGTAAATAATCATTGTTCTGTTTCCATGGCTTTAATTACAGAATGTGTAATGATCTGATAATTTACCTGGAGAAAAAGAAATACATTATGATGATTACATTAAAAATAAATATATTTATTGTATGTTGTAGAACCCCAAGATACTTGATGTGAACATGACGCAAATGAGATGGTCCCAGGCACATATCCAAGCTAGCCTATGTGGAGAATTTCTTCAGCTGATGTCTAGAAAGGTGGTTTTGGAAGGTATCATGGTGACCTCAAATGTTTGATGGAATCCTCATTCACTCAGAAATTACAATTAAAAGTTATGAGTGTCCATGTAAAAGTGCTGTCTAGAAGTTTGATTTTCTTAGTCACAGAATTGGGGTCTGGCAGCACTGAACCCTAGGCCCTTGTTGATAAATGAGGACCTAGCTCTGAGTCTAAAGACAAGGATAGGGAATGGGACATGGAGATGGGCATGTCCCATGGATGTCCCTGTAGAGACGGGGATGGAGGACATGTGCAGATTGGATTGCAATGAAATGTGTAAGAATGATAGGCACTCTCCCTCCCATCTTTCCCCACTCCTTTTTATTCCATTTTCAGTAAGTTATAGGGAATAATGATCAAAGGATATCAAGGAATTTTACAAAGGGAGGGAGAAGTTGTTACCAAAACTGGACAGACAGGTTTCTTTTCTCATACAGGATCTCCAGCCACTCTCGGAAGTGGAATTTTCTCAGATGAAGCCACAGCTACAGCAAGGTGAGAAAAAGAAATGGTGAATGAATGTGACTATGCCAGAAAGTTTGGATTTGTATAAACAGTGATGGCTAAGCTAAAACAAAGATGTGGGGGGGACAAATTAGAAGATTGGGGTTGGCATATACACGTTGCTATAAACAGTAGACAACTTATAAGGACCTAGTGTATAACACAAGAAACTCTACTCAATACTCTATAATGACCTATATGCAAAAAGAATCTTAAAAGGAGTGGATACTATGTATAAGCATAACAGATTTACTTTTCTGTACACCTGAAAGCAACTAACATTTATATAGTAAATCAACTATAATCTAATAAATAGTGAAAAGAAAAGAAACCAAGATGTGGGGATTCACAAAAGCAGCATTGGACAGCTGAAAAGTACTTTGGGGAGTTTGCTATTCTGAATATTAGGTATTTATGCTGAGATGGTTCTTGTTATATCTATATCTTCCTGTCCCCATGAGTATTGTATTGCATGGAAAGAAGAGAACAAGTGAAAATTCTACAAATATACCAACTAGGAATGTGAATTTCACAGTGTCACAGGGGGTTCCCAACTCTTCTTTAAAACAAATCATTTATTTACTTAATGTGCCAGGTTTTTCTTGTAGCATTCGAGGTCTTGATCTTCTTTGTGGCATCCAAATTTTTAGTTGGAGCTTGCAGCATGTTTACATTTGCGGCATGTAAACTCTTGGATTAGGCATGCGGGATCTAATTCCAACACCAGAACAGGAACCCAGGGTTCCTGTATTGGGAGCCTAGAATCTTAGCCACTGGACTACCAAGAAAGTCCCTTCAATTCTTTTTGTTTCAAGTTGTGTCACAGACGAAGGTCAGACAAACCCAAAAACCCCACATAAGCATTCCAGAGACACCCAGGTACATCGATGCACTTCTATTATTTCTACTGAACCAGAAATTCGCATGGATACAACTTTGGAGCTTCCGTTGTGGCTCAGCTGGTAAAGAATCTGCCTGCAATGTAAGAGACCTGGGTTCAATCCCTGGATTGGAAAGATCCCTTGGAGAAAAGAAAGGCTACCCACTCCAGTATTCTGGAGAATTCCATGGACTGTATAGTCCATGGGGTCACGAAGAGTCGGACACGACTGAGGGGCTTTCACTTTCACTTATCAGGAAACATTTCCTATTCCTCTTGGTGCTGGTCATCCTTTCCCTGCATGCATTCATCCACATAAAAAATTCAAAGCGTGCTAAACTCTGTGACCTGTTTGAATCCATGTCTCAGAAACTATCTCCTAATCCAGCCCACCTTTCCTTTGCCTGGTGTAAGGAGAAAAAGGGCAGGCAGTGAATGATGAAAGTAAATGGGATCAAAATTTCCATTCTCAAGTTTGACTTGTAAGGATCAGTAAGAATAGGATTCTATCTTCATGCTTTAACATCTTAGAGAATATACTTCTAGAGGGGTGGAGGGAAAGAGATTTTCCTGGTGGATGGTTCTTTATATGGCCAAAATATCAGTTACAGACACAGGGATAATTTCTCCAGTATTATCTTCCCATTGACAAGTGATAAAGACCCATCCCTCCTTGTAAGACGATATGTATTCACAAAATGGCATCATGACCCCACTTGTTAAAACACAATGCACTCCTGATATTATTTCCCGGCTCCTGTGACATTTCCTAACCCCATCTTTACATCGCACAAACATGTTATAACAGATCTTTTGAATGTCGTCATATGATGCTTGGAGGAAGAAATGCTCTTTAGCACAATAAAGCCTATTGTGAACACGTTTCATCTTCATTTCGTGATTGCAGTATTCTTGGTCAGTTAACGGCATTTCAGAATCAATAATGACACGGGTTTTGAATGTTTCCTTGGTAGGTGGTTTGGTAGGCCCTGTAGCATATAAGTCATCTAGATAGTCTTCTAATTCTTCTCGTCTTTCAGCTGATAAATAGGGATCAGTTATCCTCACAAACTGCAGTGGCTTCAGCAGCAGGAAGAGCAGAAACAGGGGCTGCTTGTTGATCAGAGTCCCCATGTTTCCCTGAAGGGAATACAAGAGAGAAGGAGTTATGTCCACTGTGAGGCTATGCCTTCTGTTCCTGTACAGGCCCATTTCTACCACCTTTTGCTGTTCTGAGCTCTAAGACTTTGGACCGTTTAAAATTTGACAACTCAGGGTCTATCTCAATACCTGTGAAATATTTACTCCAAGGTGACCTTAGGGGAGCTATATTCAATCTAAAAGACTGTGGGTAAGAGAGGGAAAGGTGAAGGAAAATGGAGAGAAAAGGAGAAAGGCAGAGAGAGACAACAGTGGAGAGAGAGAAGGAGACAAGGAAGAACTAAGCAAGAGAGCAAGAGAGAGGTGAAGGGCAGGCAGGAAGGGAAAGAGGACAAGAAGTCAAGAGGGCGCTGAGGCAGGAGGCAGAGAGGAGGCTCATGCACTCCCTCCTTCTGAAGCAAATGTATCTGTTCTCTTCCTGGAGTTAAGAACTTGTTCTAAAGAGCTGTACATGAGCCCCCTTTCCCCCTCACCAACATCTTGCTTTTCTGAGGACCATTCTTCATCTTGGGCTTCCCTCATAGCTCAGTCAGTAAAGAATCTGCCTGCAATGCAGGATACTCGGGTTTGATTCCTGGATCAGGAAGATTCCCTGGAGAAGGAAATGGCAACCCACTCCAGTATTCTTGCCTAGAGAATCCCATGGACAGAGGAGCCTGATGGGCTACAGTCCATGGGGTCGCAAGAGTTGGACACTACTCAGTGATTTCACTTCACTTCATTCTTCATCTTCTGGCTTTCTCCTCTTGCTCATTTCTGACCATCAGTACCCTTGCACAAGGGATCAAGCAAGATCCATCATGTCAAATGAGCACCAAATGTGTGTGGATTGGTCTAAATACTATTACCATCACTTCATTGCCTGGAATCGTGGGTCCAAGTTACAGTTTCCTCGGCCACCTCTCCCCACTCAGAAGAACTCTTTCACTAAGGTACATTACTGACCTTGTGAGTCTTTTTTTAAAATCTTTTCTTTAAGGAAGACTTCATGATTCCTTCTCAGATTTTCCTATCTCTAAAGTCTTCCCATCCTGGGCGCCTATGTGCCATCATGGTACCCTCATCATCAGAGACTGCACAGTCACAGCTTTCCTTCCATATATGTTCGTCACCATGTCTATTCACCCCACTGGAAGCTGCACTAATATTTCCCCAATACCTGTCATATACACGAACAACTGTCTTTACCACACAAATATGGGAAACTGGGTGGTTCCTTATATTCTTTCAAGAATTCTACTATTTAAAAAGAAATGGAAATATTTAATATAGCACCTACTTCTGAGGCACATCTTTATAATGCTTCATGCTAATCATGTTAGGGGACTTCAAGAAAAACATTCCTTAAGGAAGCCATCTTACCTGTCTCCAGAGAAACCTGGATGGGGGTCAAGAAGCAACAGTTAGAACCCTGTATGGCACAACTGACTGGTTCAAGATGGAGAAAGGAGCAAGACAGGGCTGTCTTCTGTCACTCTGTTTGTCATGAGAAATGCCAGGTTGAATGAGTTACAAGCTGAAATCAAGATAGGCGGGAGAAATAGCAACAACCTCAGATGTGCAGATGATACCACTCTAATGGCGGAAAGTGAAGAGGAACTAAAAAGAGCCTCTTGATAAGGGTAAAGGAGGAGAGTGAAAGAGCCAGCTTAAGATTCAATATTAAAACACGAGACTAAGATCATGGCACCTGGCCCCATTACTGCATGCCAAGTAGAAGGGGAAATGTGGAAGTTGATACATTTCTTCTTCTTGGACTCCAAAATCACTGTGGACAGTGACTACAGCCATGAAATCAGAAGACAGTTGCTTCTTGGCAGGAAAGCGATGACAAACTTAGACAAAAGCAGAGACATTACTCTGTTGACAAAGGTCCATATAGTCAAGGCTATGGTCTTGCCAGTAGTCACGTATGGTTGTGAGAGTTGGACCGTAAAGAAGGCAAAATGCCAAAGAGTTGATGCCTTCAAACTGTGGTGCTGGCGAAGACTCCTGCAAGTACCTTGGACAGCAAGGAGATCAAAGCAGTCAAACTTAAGGGAGATGTAGCCTGAATATTCACTGGAAGAACTGATGCTGAAGCTGAAGCTCCAGTATTTTGGTTGTCTGATGCGAACAGATGACTCATTGGGAAAGTCCCTGATGCTAGGAAAGAGTGAGAGCAGAAGAGGGTGTCAGAGGATGAGATGGGTGGACGGCATCACCAACACAATGAACATGAACTTGGGCAAACTCCAGGAGATGGTAAGGGACAGGGAGACCTGGCTTACTGCAGTCCACGGGGTCACAGAGTCGAAAATGACTGGGTGGCTAGACAACAACATCAACAACAAGGGAGCCTGAGCAGTAGTGACCTGTGGTCCAGAAAATAGGCCCAAGTGCTAGACATCAGGGCAGAGTCTACTATTTAGTGGAAAGTGTCATCATTCATAGAGGATTCTTGGGTCTATTGATCACTTTTTAGTCCCTGTCCAGATCTGACTGTTGAGCAAGAATTCTCCAAGGAATATTTCTTCCCAGGGGAAGGCAAGTACCTTAGGTACACTAGAGAGCAGGCTTCTTGGCCTATCTTTGCCCATGGTCTTTTGCCTCATTTATTCTTTGTATGGTCAAAGCTTCAGAGAGTGGATATGTTAAGGATGGGGCTGGAGATATCCTCATACTGGGAATATTGACCGCCCGCAAGAGTGGCAGTGCTTGAAACAGGAAAAGAGAAGAGCAAAGTTGAACAGCTGAATTAAGTACTTTCTTGTGGTTGCCTTAAAGTAAAAATAAAAAATTATAAATAACAATGCCTAAAATCACTTCAGACGGTGACTGCAGCCATGAAATTAAAAGATGCGTACTCCTTGGAAGAAAAGTTATGATCAACCTAGACAGCATATTCAAAAGCAGAGACATTACTTTGCCGACTAAGGTCCATCTAGTCAAGGCTATGGTTTTTCCTGTGGTCATGCATGGATGTGAGAGTTGGACTGTGAAGAAGGCTGAGCGCCGAAGAACTGATGCTTTTGAACTGTGGTGCTGGAGAAGACTCTTGAGAGTCCCTTGGACTGCAAGGAGATCCAACCAATCCATTCTGAAGGAGATCAGCCCTGGGATTTCTTTGGAAGGAATGATGCTAAAGCTGAAGCTCCAGTACTTTGGCCACCTCATGTGAAGAGTTGACTCATTGGAAAAGACTCTGATGGTGGGAGGGATTGGGGGCAGGAGGAGAAGGGGACAAAAGAGGATGAGATGGCTGGATGGCATCACTGACTCGATGGACGTGAGTCTGGGTGAACTCCGGGAGTTGGTGATGGACAGGGAGCCTGGCGTGCTGCGATTCATGGGGTCGCAAAGAGTCGGACACGACTGAGTGACGGAACTGAACTAAAGATCATAGGCAAGTATACACCAAGCCCTGAGTTCAGCACTAAACATACATCATCATCCAAACAAGCTTATGATAAAGATATTCTTATAGCTTTGTTGTTGTTTGATAGTAAACAGTATCTCTTTGTGATGGGACATTGCTTCAAATTTTACTTTAGGTCTGGCAGAATCTTGGTTCAAGCCTTTTTCACAAGTCAGTCTGATTTTCACATCTCTGTTCCTCAGTGCTATTGCATGACTTCCTTCAGTCTCGCTTCCCCACCTGAGGCTAGAATATACCTCCTTCCCTAGGTTGGCTTTGTAACTCTAGGAGAAGAGACTACCAGAAACACACAGACCACCAGAGTGGCCAGTACTAAACTCGTCTCTGAGCCACCGGAGAGCTGTAAAAAAACTTCCATTTTCCACAGAGCCTAGCTGTGCTGCTGCAGAACAGTCTTCAGTTTTTTTGTTTGTTTACTCCACTGTGCTCTTGGTAGAAGAGAAGTCTTCCAAAGGGGAAAAAACAAGTTATTTTCTAATATTGAAAATAACCCAGAGACCCTGACCAAGGTGGAGATGGATGTCAATATTTGTGGTCTCTGTGGTATCTTGGGCTGGAGGAAGCAGGACAAGGTGAGCATGGGCAGCAGAGTTGAGACTCCTGTAGCACCAGGGCCAGGACAGCCCTTCATTTGTATATCCTCTAAGTTCTTCATCCTTTGTTTATGAATTCATGCTGTGGTTTCAGGCTTCTCAAAATCTTCACTCACCCCCAAGTATATGTGTTTTCACTTACATGCTATCTTATGTCTTTATGGATTTTCAGAAAGTTTGAGCCTTTCATCCATCTGGAATTTATATTGAAGTAAAAGAGGTGGTGATTTTTTTTTCACATGGTTTATATGTAATTTCAGTACTGATTATTTGGAGAATAAAGTTCATTCACTCATCTCTAAGTTAAAAATTGACCTTATGCCCTGTAACAACCTAGACAGGTGGGATGGGGAGGGAGATGAGAGGGAGGTTCAAGCGGAAGGGGAAAAAAGTATACCTATGGCTGATTCATGTTGATATTTGGCAGAAAGTGACAAGATTCTATAAAGCAATTATCTTTCAATTAAAAAATAAATTAATTTTAAAAAGTTACCTTATGTATTTAACGGGGCTTTCCTTGTGGCTCAGATGATAAAGAACCTACCTGCAAAACAGGAGACCCAGTTTGCTCCCTGGATTGGGAAAGTCCCTGGAGAAGGGAATAGCTACCCACTTCAGAATCTTTACCTGGAGAATTCCACGGAAACAGAGCCTGGCAGTCTACAGTCCATGGGGTCACAAAGAGTCAGACAAGACTGAGCAACTAACACTTTCACTTATGTATTTGATAATTCTTTTACTGAATGATTCACAGGACTGGAAAAGGTTAGTTTTCATTCCAAACAAATGAAGGGAAATGTCAAACAATGTTCAAACTACCTTTTTTTTTTTTTCATTTTTAAATAGTAAACTTAATTTTTAAATTTTCAATTTTAACATTGAAAAATGTTCAAATTGTGCTCATTTCTCATGCTAGCAAGGTAATGCTCAAAATCCTTCAAGCTAGGCTTCAGAGTTCATGAACCGAGAATTAATCATACATAGAAGCTGGGTTTAGAAGAAGCAGAGGAACCAGAGATCAAATTGCCAACATTCATTGGATCATAGAGAAAGCAAGGGAATTCCAGAATAACATCTACTTTTGCTTCTTTGACTGCGCTAAGGCCTTTGACTGCGAAATCACAACAAAGTGGAAAATTCTTAAAGAGATGGGAATACAAGACTACCTTACCTGCCTCCTGAGAAACCTGTATGCAGGTCAGAAGCAGCAGTTAGAACCAGACGTAGAACAATGAATGGACTGGTTCAAAATTGGGAAAGGAGTATCTCCAGGGTGTATATTATCACCCTGTTTATTTAACTTCTATGCAGAGTACATCATGTGAAATGATCAGCTAGAGAAACCCAAGCTGGAATCAAGCTTGCCGAGAGAAATACCAACAATCTCAGGTATGCAGATGATACCACTCTAATGGCAGAAAGCGCAGGGGAACTAAAGAGCTTCTTTGATGAGGGTGAATGAGGAGAGTGAAAAAGCGTTTTGTTGTGTCTATGAATGGACCCAGAAATTTGCGCTTTAAACAAATTCACAAGGTTATTCCTCTTTACTTTTAAACTTGTTTGGGAGTGTTAAGGCAGCTTAGATTATAGGCTGGGAGGGGCCTGAGAGAGGCTGTCTGTCTAGAGCATTTTCTCCTAAAGTATGGGTCCTGACTTCCAGGTCAGAACACTCTATTTACAGTTTAAAAAAATTGAGACTGGTCAAAGGCTCCTTAGGTACATGAATATATATCTCTGAGGGGTCATTAAGTGTTTTCAGTGTAAATCTCTTTAAAGAAGAAAGGCAGGATTTGTAAATACAGCTTAATATGAGGCATCAATAGACAATAATCATGTAATAATTTTATAGCCCCAACCACAGAATAAAAGTGAAATTTGTATCTTTCAAACTGGTAATAACTATTAAAGTTTCCAAATTCATTGCTGGTGAGAGTGTGATAAGGGGAACAATCCTATATTTCTGGTTATAATGAAAACTTTGACAAGTGTAATAAAAATTATTTTAAAAATCTGATACTTCCCCCCAATTTCAATATCTTGAATTCTATGTACCATATTTTAGATGGCAATATGGACAGCAAGTTTTACTGCATAGGAACAAAAATTTCAACTTCAAAACAAATGTCCAAGAATTTAAGGAAAGTTTAAGTTGCCATGGATGTATTCATGGACACAACAAAAACACCACTACAATTGTAACTGTAAGAGCTAATATTTGAGATAATCAGTGTTCTATATTCATTGAATTATAGATTCTTAGAATGGATTATTTTCCAGACTATACAGATATATTAATCAATGAAATTTTACAGATGCAGAATATTCATAATATTACAGCAAGGGGAATGTCTGGTTTTAACCAGACCAGGGGCAAGAGTGCAAAAAATTAACTTAAACCCAAGAGGACCTGTACTGACTCACAGAGGCAGATGTCCAGGGCACACAGCAGGATGAAGAAATCCAGTCCTTCACTAGACTCCTGTTTTCTCTCTCACTCCACTCTGCTTTCTTTGTTAAGTTCATGTGCAGGCAGGGCCTCTCCACAGAATGGCAGGGTAAATCATTACCACCTTTATAACACTATGTAGGGTCACTGAAAGATATGCCATCCTCTCTCACATTCATCCAACAGAGAAAATAACCTTTCTGATTGGTCTTGTTTTTGTCATGTGAATAAATCCAGAAATGTGAGTTCCTCTTTTTGGTCCACCTGAAGTTCATGCTTTTTTCTGAGAAGAAAAGGCAAAATTACACAGTTAAAACCCCAGTAGAACTGCAGTTGCTGACAAAAGGCTGCTCCCCTGCAATACAAACAAAGGAATGGACACCAAATACAAAAGTAGCAAATGTCCATTTGAAAAGGCGGGGGAAAATCAAAACACAGAAGATATCTGCAACGTGGTCCCAAATAATGTTTGAAATAGGATTACATAGTGAGGGAGGGGGAGCCCCAAACATAACCTTATTCAACTGCTGTTTCTGAGCAGTTTCTTATTGTGGTCTTGAAAGTTGTCAGTTTCTCAAAGTTAAAATAAATAAATCTGAGAAAGTGTCATTGAAGAGATGTGTCTTTAAGAGCTGATTTGGGCATGTTATCCAATTTTAAGTGCCAATTTCTCAGAATGCCACATTTTCATATCAGCAAACTCCTACCCTTTATCAGCATCAGGAAATGTCAGTTCCTTAGTTTGAATGGTTGCATAAAAAGAGAGTCTAAACACTCAGTCTTTAGAATTAGACTTACCTTTGTGAGTAAATCCCAAAGTATCTCTCCATTAAATTCAGGGGGAAAAAAATCTCACCTTAGGTATATTTAAATTTATACTTTTACAAACATATGGAGGCAATATTTATGTTTCAGGCCTTCATACCCATAACTGAGCTGAGAATGGGGTCAAAATGAGAAAACCTGGAGAACAATGTGATCCTTATGGGTCATTAGAGGGTCAATGTGTGTGTGTGTGTGCTCAGTCATGTCCGACTCTTTGCAGCTGCATGGACTGTAGACTGCCAGGCTCCTCTATCCGTGGAATTTTCCAGGCACAAATGCTGAAATTGGTTGCCATTTCTTACTCCAGGGCATTATGCCAACCCAGGGACTGAACCTGTGTCTCTTAGGTCTCCTGCATTGGCAGGTGGATTCTTTACCATCAGTGCCACTTGGAAGTCCCAGAGGGTCAATGGCTCCACTGAAACACAGTTGTTGCTCAGTTCAAATCATGTCTTCCCCTTAGGGTCACTGTGATGTCCTGAGTATCGGAGCTTACAGAGGTGCACCGAATGGACAGAGACAAAGTAGAAATGAATTGTCCAAGGAGACACATGTGCTGTCAAAGCAAGAGATTTTATTGGGAAGAGGGGCCTGGATGGAGAGTAGTAGGGTAAGGAAACCCAGGAGAAATGTTCTGCGTGGGATTGCAGCGTTGGGCTTTATGGTAATTGGGTTTACCTTTGGATCCTTCCTGGTGGAACATGTGTCAGTCAAGATGGAGTCCAGCAAGGATTCTGGGAAGTTGCTGGGCCTTATGGACAGGAATCTCCTCTCTCCTTTTGATTTTTCCTGTATTCTTCTGGTTGCTGGTAGCTTGTTGGTTTTGTATTCCTTACTAGACCCTCTAGTTTAAGTTAACTCCTGTAAGTGATTACTATGATGCTGGGCCAGGGTGGGCAGTTACAGTCAGTGGTTCTGTTAGTGGTTCTAAATTGAAAGAAATTTAATTTAAAAATTCACTTCTTGATATATACCCAGAAGAATTGAAAGCAAGACCATGAACAGATATTTGTACATGCATGTTCAAAGCAGCACTATTCACAATAAACAAATGATTGAAGTGTTCATCAGTGGAAGGATGCATAAACATGTGACATACATTTAATCAAATATTCAGCTCAGTTCAGCTCAGTCGCTCAGTCATGTCCAACTCTTTGCGACCCCATGAACCGCAGCATGCCAGCCTCCCTGTCCATCACCAACTTCTGGAGTCTATCTAAACTGATGTCCATTGAGTTGGTGATATCATCCAAGCATCTCATCCTCTGTCATCCCCTTTTCCTCCTGCCCTCAATCTTTCCCAGCATCACGGTCTTCTCAAATGAGTCAGCTCTTTGCATTAGGTGGCCAAAGTATTGGAGTTTCAGCTTCAACATCAGTCCCGTCAATGAACACCCAGGACTGATCTTCTTTAGAATGGACTGGTTAGATCTCCTTGCAGTCCAAGGGACTCTCAAGAGTCTTCTCCAACACCACAGTTCAAAAGCATCAATTCTTCAGTGCTCAGTTTTCTTTATAGTCCAACTCTCGCATCCATACATGACTACTGGAAAAACCATAGCCTTGACTAGATGGCCCTTTGTTGGCAAAGTAATGTCTCTGCTTTTTAATATGCTCTCTAGGTTGGTCATAACTTTTCTTCCAAGGAGTAAGCATCTTTTTATTTCATGGGTACAGTCACCATCTGCAGTGATTTTGGAGCTCCCAAAAATAAAGTCTGCCACTGTTTCCACTGTTTTTCCATCTATTTGCCATGAAGTGATGGGACCATATGCCATGATCTTCATTTTCTGAATGTTGAGCTTTAAGCCAACTTTTTCACTCTCCTCTTTCACTTTCATCAAGAGTCTCTTTTATGTACTCTTTGTGTGTAAAAGGGATTCCCTGGTTGCTCAGATGGTAAAGAATCTGCCTGTAATGTGGGAGACCTGGGTGCGATCCCTGGGTCAGGAAGATCCTCTGGAGAAATAAATGGCAACCCACTCCAGTATTCTTGCCTGGAAAATCCCATGGATGGAGGAGCCTGGCCGACTATAGTCCATGGGTCACAAAGAGCTGGACATGACTGAGTGACTTCACTTTCACTTTTCACTTATGTGCAAAAAGTTAGATTCATGAGCAATGTAAAAACCCCAAAGACAGGACCAAGATGGCGAAGTAGGAAGACCATAAGCTTACCTTCCCACTAGAACACATCAGACCTACAACTACGTAGAGAGGCACTTTTGCTGCAAATGACTTGAAGACTAGCAGAAAGGTTCTTCTACAACCAAAGCTGTAAAGAAAGGCCTGCATGGAGTCTGGTAGGAGGAGGAAATGCAATCTGAAACCAAGTGGGACCCTGTAGAGGCCTCTTTGTCTCCCATTTCTCACAGGCAAGACTCCAGCCTCCATGGCCTTCCCTGAGTTCCAAAGGGCAGATTGCTAATCAAGAGGGAGGAGCAGCCAAGAAACCACCTGAAGACTTGAGAAACTCATCGGGATTAAAAGACCCAACCATCTGAGACCTGCACACAACCTAAGCTTGTCACCAACCCCATCCTTGGGCACTGTTGTTATAAAACTCTTCATCAACTCCTCCTGGGTAGGGACACATAGTTTCTCAAGCCAGGAGCTGTGTTCCCCTTTGCCTGGTAAAGTAATAAAGCTATCCAAAAGGCAACCAAAACTCTCTCTGAGATTTGATTTGGCACTGGTGTAGACAGAAGCTGAGCTTTCAGCACCAAATCTCATCAAGACCTGTAAGTGACACAGAATAGGAAGGAGATATCACAAACTTGAAGATCCTCTCAGAGGAGTGACAGAATGAGTCATATACTAGACACCCCAGCACTGGGGCCTGACACTGAGAAGGTTAACCCCTTTAGCTAGTTTGAAAGCCGGTGGGACTTGGTCCCCGGCTAAGAAACTGAGTTTCTACTATTGAAGAGTAAGACCAAAGAGTCTTCCCTGGTGATCCAGTAGCTAAGACTCAGCTTGCAATGTTCAAAGATTCTGAGTGTTCAAAGATTCTGAATGCTGCTATGAAGATCGAAGGTCCCGAGTGCAGCAACTAAGATCCAGTGCAGCTAAATAATTGAGTAAAGAAATGTTTTTTAAAAAAGAGTCAGAACAAAGACTTTCTTGTTTTCAGTCCCAGTGCAGAGACACCCAATTGATAACTGCCTAGTGTTCTGACAAGCCTGCCAGGACCTACCCAGTGTGCCCTCCAACACACATGGGGCTCCTGCTCTATCTCCTGCTCCAGTGCTGCTCCCCATTGCTCAGACTCACGTCCACTGAGTCAGTGATGCTATCTAACCATCTCATCTTCTGCTGCCCCCTTCTTCTTTTGCCTTCCATCTCTCTCAGCATCAGGGTCTTTTCCAATGAGTCGGCTCTTCACATCAGGTGTCCAAAATATTGGAGCTTCAGCTTCAGCATCACTTCTCCCAGTAAATACTCAAGGTTGATTTGCTGTAGAATTTACTGGCTTGTTCTCCTTGCAGCCCAAGGGACTCTCAAGAGTCCTCCCTAGCACCCCAGTTCAAAAGCATCAATTCAGGATGGGATTAAAGTGAGGTAACTTGGCAGGCAGGCACCTTCCACAGCAACCATGGTATATACTGGCCTCACCGTGTCTCTTACCATGATGAGTGTGTTCTTGGGCATCACTGGCTTTCCAGATGCTCTGATTCATCTGTAAGGATCCCAAGCAGGGAGTTGTTATCACTATGTTGGTGACCTGTTCCATTTGCTGCTATCTCTTTTGGCTGATTGCAATTCAGGCCCACCTCAACCCTCTCTTTGGACCACAGCTGAAAATGAAACATTCTGGTACCTCAAGTATCACTGGCCTTGGGGAACTGGCTTGCTCACCAGTACTGAGTCATTGAGATCATGCAGAGAACTCCTCTAGATGAAAAAACACCTCCATACCCAGACCACATCCCTTGACTGTGGCCATCTGCTGCCTTAAATTTTCACCCACATTTGAATATCATATTCTACAATGTAGTACTTTTTTCCTGTCGCCCTTTTTATGCTTTGATGAATGATGTGCCTGTTTAAACTACGCTGCCTCTGTAAAATATTTATGTATACTCTTCTGAGATCTTGCTGTTCTCCTGAGAAATAACATTACTCTCTCCTTGGAATTCTGTGGATTTGAAGATGGCTCCTGCCTGCTCACAACATGAGAATCAGGAAAATGTTTAAAAACTGTTACATGATAAAAAGTCTCCAGTGGGGCAGTCAGTAGGAGAACATGTTCAAGAGAAAATCTGTCCCACAAATTTATATCATAGTTTATTATACCAAAGTATGAGTGAATTTCAGGATAAATTCCATATTTCTGCCATTTTTTGGAATAAATTATTTTTCTGCTTTCTATGGGGGGAAAAAGCATCAGTTCTTTGGCACTCAGCGTTCTTTATTCCAACTCTAACATCTGTACATGACTTCTGGAAAAACCAGACCTTTGACTATATGGACCTTTGTTGACGAAGTGATGTCTCTGCAAGACACTGTCTAGGCTTGTCATTGCTATTGTTTCTCTTGTCTGAAGAGACTGATCCAAAAGAATATTGCAAAAGTTAACAAATGGGGCCAAATCTTAAAGTTTTTGAACTGTGAAGGAAACTGTCAACAAAATGAAAAAACAATCTATTAAATGGGAGAAGATATTTGTAAATGATATTTCTGATAAGGGATTAATACCCAAAATATATAAGGAATTCATATAACTCAATAGAAAAAACAAACAACCCAATTAAAAAAGGGGCAGGGGACCTAAATAGACATTTTTCCAAAGAAGACGTACAGGTGGCAGGATTGAACATCAACATTTTAGGAATCAGTGAGTTACAATGGATGGGAATGGGCGAATTTAATTCAGATAACCATTATATCTACTACTGTGGGCAAGAATCCCTTGGAAGAAAAGGAGTAGCCAGTAGGAATGGAAAATGGCAATTGTTTTAGAAGACATTTCACATTTCCTACAAAACCAAACATACTCATTATACTATCTGGCAGTTGTGCTCATTGGTATTTGCCCAAAGGAGATAAAAATGGATATCTACATGAAAACATGCCCACAGATATTTATAGCAGCTTCATTCACAATTGCCAAAACTTGGAAGCAATCAGGATCTTCTTCAATAGATGAATGGATAAATAAACTGTAGTTACATCGAGAAAATGGAATATTTTTCTGTACTAAAAAGAAATGAGTTAACAAGCCATGAAAAGATATTCAGGGACCTTAAATGTACCTTAAAGTCACACAACATTTTATGTCCATTATATCCAAACAAAGCTGGAAAAAATACGTGTGAATGTGTGCGTGTGTGCTGCCAGGGTGAGGGGAGGTGTAATGTACTTATAAAAGGAGATCATGAGGGATATTTGCCGTGACAGAAATGTTCTGTACCTTGACTGTGTTAATGTCAATATCCCAATTTTGATATAGTACTGCAGTTTTATATAATATTATCATTGGAGAAGTGGGTAAACAGTACATAGATTGCTCTTGATTATTTATTATGTCTGCATGTAAATCTATAATAATCCCAAAATAAAAGATTTAATTTAAAAACATAAACAGAAAGGCTACACACTATATGCATTCCTTTACCTCAAAATTAAAGAATCATAGATATGGAGAACAAATCAGTAGTTACCAAGGGTGGAAGAGTTCCTTGGTGGTAAGGGAACAGTTCTGTATTTTGACTATCATAGTGATTACATGAATCTATACACAAGATAAAATTGCATATAACTACACCCACACTCACACTTCTGTCACTCAGCTGCTCAGTCGTGCCTGACTCTTTGTGACCCCATGAACAACAGCACGCCAGGTTTCCCTGTCCTTCACCATCTCCCAGATGCCAAGTTTGCCAAGTTCATGTCCCATTGAATCAGTGAAGCCATCCATCCGTCTCATCTTCTGCTGCCCTCTTCTCCTCTTGCCTTCAGTCTTTCTCAGCATCATTTCCAATGTGTCAGCTCTTTGTATCAGGTGGCCAAAGTATTGGAGCTTCAACTTCAACATCAGTCCTTTCAATGAGTATTTAGGGTTGATCTCCTTTAGGATTGACTGGTTTGATATCCTTGCAGTCCAAGGAACTCTCAAGAGTCTTCTTCAGCACCACAGTTTGAAAGCATCAGTTCTTCGGGACTGAGCCTTCTTTATGGTCCAACTTTCACATCTGTACATGACTACTGGAAAAATCCTACCTTTGACTATACGGACGATTGTCAGGAAAGTGATGTTTTTGCTTTTTAATACACTGTCTAGGTTTGTCATAGCCTTTCTTCCAAGAAGCAAGCGTCTTCTAATTTTGTGGTTGCAGTCACCATCTGCAGTGATTTTGGAGCCCAGGAAGAGAAAATCTGTCACCGCTTCCACTTTTTCCCCTTCTGTTTGCCATGGAGTGATGGAACCAAATGCCATGATCTTAGTTTAGACCCTTACATAGAACCTTATATGGAACAACTGACTGGCTCGAAATTGGAAAAGGAGTATGACAAGGCTATATATTATCACCCTTTTATTTAACTTATATGCAGAATACATCATGCGAAATGCCAGGCTGGGTGAGTTACAAGCTGGAGTCAAGACTGCAGAAATGTTAACAACCTCAGATATGCAGATGATACCACTCTAGTGGCAGAAAGTGAAGAGGAACTCAAGAGCCTCTTGATAAGAGTGAAGGAGGAGAGTGAAAAAGCTGGCTTAAAACTTACACTGATTGCATGTAAAAACTGATGACATCTGAATGAGGCCTATAGTTTAGTTAACAGTATTGTTATTTGATATTGCACTGTAGTTACATAGCATGCTACCACTGGGGGAAGCTGGGATGAAAGGGACCTGGGATTGTGTACAATTATTTAGCTTCCTATAATGTAAAATTATTTTTAAAATGATAAGTTTAGCACAATGAATGAATAGATCTTTCCATTGATGTAGAAAGAGCACCAGGACATATTTTTTGTGGGAAAAACAAGTCTCAGAATTAAAAATGTATAATATGATCAAATTTATGCTTTAAAAAAATCTATCTGGGAGTGCACCAACCTATGTATATGTGGAAGAAAAGGCCTACGATTATACACAATAAACATATTGACCTGATTATCTCCAGAAGCAATTTTCAAAATGTTTAAAAGCTCAATGACATGAGCAGTAATCAGAAGGATTACTTTAAAATTAGACACCAGAGTGGATGTGAGAGTGAAACCGGACATTTACTTTCTCCTGCTTTGAAATTTTTACAATGAACATGCATTGTTTTATAATTTAAACTCAATAAAAATAAGCTTTAAATATAAATACATCATAAAAGGAATTAGTGTATGTCTCAGACAACTATATATTTGGGACAACTATGAAAGTTATATAAATTATGTGTAGATGTCAATTGGGTGTCAACATGGCACATAATTCAAAAGTCTCATAGATATGTTAAAAAGTAAAGTAGGGAATGGAAATTCTTTACTCTCAAAGGGGTGATTACCTAATCCTTTTTCCTTGGGAAGAAAGAACAAGAGGCTTCGCCAGCTCCTGGCCCTTCAGTGAATATTACTGTTTGATTATGGAAACAAACTGAAAAAAAAAAAAAAGATTAAAACAGAGCGTATTACAGCCAGTGTATGCATTCACTACTTCATTTTCTCACTATTGAACACTGTTCTGAATAATGAGAAGAGATGTCAAAGGTCAAGGGATACTAGTGAAGATGTGGAGCAATTGGGACATTTCTAGTAGGAATGCAAAATAATGTACCACTGTGGAAGATGGTTTGACAGTTTCTTCCAAAGCTAAAGAGAGACCCACCATACAACCCAGCATTCATGCTTCTGGGTATTTACCCAGCTGACCTGAAAAGTTATGTTCACATAACAACCTGCACATGAATGTCTGTAGCGTGAATCTGACCACATTTCAAATCTGACTGTTATGACAAAACCTCACTGAACGGGATACAGAAAAAAAGAGATCTAAATAACTTAAATCTTTATGTAACCGCCCCCCATTCATATGTTGAAATCCTAATTCCTAATATGGTGGCATTAGGAGATGGGGCCTTTGGCAAGTGATTAGGACATGAAGATGGAGCCCTCATGAATGGCGTTAGTGCCCAACACTTCAGAGACAATTTCTGTTCTTTCTTTTTTAATAATTTTTATTTATTTATTTACTGGTTGTACTAGGTCTTCGTTGCTGTGTGGGCGTCCAGTGGGGACTGCTCTCTAGCTGCAATGCTCAGGCTTATTGCAGTGGCTTCTCCTGTTGCTGAGCACAGGCTCTAGGGCACACAGGCTTCAGCAGTTACAGCACGAGGGCTCAGCAATTGTGGTTCTCAGGCTGTGCAGCACGGGCTTAATAGTTGTGGCCCACAGGCTTCGTTGTTCCCTGGCATGTGGGATCATCCTAGATCAGGGATCAAACCCTTGTCTCCTGCATTGGCAGGTGGATTCTTTACCACTGAGCCACCAGGGAAGCCCCATTCACCAGTTTTATAGATTAGGACCTGGATATCTTTGAGAGCCATTCAGCCTTCTGCAATCTTATGAGGAAAAAAAATCATTCAAGTTATTTATTCTAGCATTCATCTCTCGACAACTATATTTCCACCTACTCTTTTCATGTTTCTTCCCACTCCTGGTACTGTTTTCTCTTTATTCATTTTTTAGCTATTTTAATGGATTGTCCAACAAGTTCAAGGTTTTAAGTCTTCATTTACAAGTGCCTGCCTTGTTCACTTCAAGCAACAGAGACATGTTCCTCTCTTCAGGTACGATCTTATGAGCCTGTATCCAGTACAGGCTACACATTTCTTTCATTATGCTTTTTTCCCACAGTAGCTGGTATAATGCCTTACGTAGGAATGTTTCTCAATTGCTTGCCTGTAAATACATTTTACTCATTAACCATTCTGTTATTACTGTGCTTTCATAACAGGCCATCTCACATAATATCATCACATTTTTCCCCACTGGGCCCAAAGGTCTACTCGGCCACTCTAGGCCTGCATGAACATACCTTCACTTTTATAATTAATTTATAGGTGACTGCCTGACATGAGGACTAAAACTAGAAAATAAAAATATATATATAATGAATGTAATTTTGAACTGTGATTAAATTTACGTCAATATAATTTGCCACACATTAAGTGATGTTCATATCCATTATCATGTGTGGGTGCTCTGTTGTGTATGACTCTGCAAACCCCATGGACTATAGCCTGCCAGACTCTTCTGTCCATGGGATTTCCCAGGCAAGAATACTGGAGTGGGTTGCTCTTTCCTCCTCCAGGAGATCTTCCTCATCCAGGGACTGAAACTGCATCTCCTGTGTCTCCTGCATTGACAGGTAGATTCTTCACCACTGAGCCACCTGGGAAGCCCAGCTATTATCATCAGTTCAGTTCAGTTCAGTCACTCAGTCGTGTCCGACTCTTTGTGACCTCATGGACTGCAGCACGCCAGGCCTCCATGTCCATCACCAGCTCCCAGAGTTTACCCAAACTTGTGTCCATTGAGTTGGTGATGCCATCCAATCATCTCATCCTCTGTTGTCCCCTTCTCCTCCTGCCCTCAATCTTTCCCAGCATCAGGGTCTTTTCAAATGAGTTAGGTATTATCATAGTGCCTGGTAGATAGGCCCCAAAAGAAGCAGCTCATAAAAATGTTAACAATGAATATGATTTTTATAAAGACAGTTGAGCAATTTCAGAATTTTCTAAAGGAAGACGAGAGAATTTCCGAAGCAGACACGGGAGTGATTCGGAGGCACTCCTCTTAAAGGGCTGGATGTGTTCCCAGAGTGAGGTCAGCAATTCGTGCTGTTCTTGTCCTTTTCCACCTGGGCAACTCAGGGCTATGTGTTCCTTGAGCCTTGGATGAACAGGTTGCTCCACTGGGGTTGAAGTCAGGCCAGATTGAATATTGGCCTTTGAGTAAAAGCCTTGTGGGTGGCTGGCCTGGTTCTAGAAATCTGTCCAACTCATCACTCTTTATCTGAATAGTGACTTTGAATACAAGATACACAAAGAAGAAAACATAGAGTTAAGTGGTGCAAAGTCTGGAAGCCAAATAAGCAGAAGACACAGAGTATAAAAAGGCGACGTAAAGTTGAGGACACGATCTGATCCACAGAAGAAAACATGAAAGTCAGATGAGGAAGGGACAGAAGATGAAGGCAGCAGTAAGAGCCACTACTCTTTGTGGAGGTGTGTTTTGAGAGCTCATCTTCCCAACTTTGCTCCTCCAATACTTCCACTAACAGACTCTGCCTCCCGGGCCCAGCAGAGCTCTCAGAAGGGGCCCTGATTGTGACAGGACAAAGAGCTCAGCCCACAGTCCTGTCACGAAGAACACGGGGTTCTTGGAACAGCCTGAGCTGGGGAGACAAGGAGAGCACACGCCAGCAGCACAGCCTGCAGCTCTCACACGCCCAGGGCTCTGCCGGCTCACCTGGCCCTGCTCTCTGACCTTATGCAAGACGAGCCCCACGGCCTACTCAAACTCTCCCATGAGGTCCCACACTTAAAGTCATCAGAGCCAGCTCCAGTCTTATCTCTAATACACAGAACTCAATTGTTCTGGATTGAGGCCCAGGGATTTGTATTTAATATCAGTTCCTTAAGTTTTAAAATGTGTTCGGGTAAAGCTAAGAGGATGGAACAGAATCTCAAAGTAGAGTGGATTTTAAGATATGTTTATTTCTCTCTCGTATATCAGACCCAAGTTGAACAATCCAGGTTGGCAAAATAACTCTGCCTCACACAATTGTTTGGGCACATGGGCTTTTGCTCCCCTTTCTCTGCGGCTATTCCTTGAACAAATCATCATCTTTATCAGCAGTCTCAACCTTTTTGGTTCCAGGGACTGGTTTTGTGAAGGATAATTTTTCCACAGACAAGGGCAGGGGGCAGGGGGTGGGAGTGGAGCAGGGGCCTCTGTGGTTTGGAAGCAGAAAAGGTGAAAGTTTTCATGATGAAAGCTTACTGTTGTAGAATCTGAAATCTTCTGCCTGTTGTCACCATTAGGGATCTTCAGATGCTATCATGTTGAAGGGGTGACTGACTTTGAGGGTGAGGAGTGCTAGCACTCGGAAGGTCTAACGGTCTATGGCATCTTCACATTTGACATCTTTCAGGCTTCATAGTTTGATGATTAGGTAGATTCTGAGAGATCAAATCACCAAAGACTTGGAAGCAAGAGCTCCTGATTTCTTCTGAGAATTGGAAAGGTTTGGTCTTAATTAAGACCCTTTAGAAAATGCTCCTGACCTGGAAAGAGGTATCTGTTCTGCTGGGTCATTGTTCTTATTTCCTGATCAAGGAATAAATCTGTACTAGATTCTGAACTAGGCTGAACTTACTTTCTCTTGTTGTTGTTTAGTCGCTAAGTCATGTCCGACTCTGCGACCTCATGAACTGTAGCCTACCAGGCTCCTCTGTCCATGGGATTTCCCAGGCAAGAATACTGAAGTGGTTTGCCATTTCCTTCTCCAGGGGACCATCCCAACCCAGGGATCGATGTCTCCTGCATTGGCAGGCAGATTGTTTACCACGAAGCCACAAGAGACGCCTTACTTTTTCTTACATATTACCAAAAACCTCTCTTAGAGCTAGTATCGTTATTGTCTCTGGGGCTAGTATGCCCATCACCCAGAGCTGAACTCTATAGCAGGAAAGAAGTTACTCAAATTTGAACCAAGCTTGAGCCAAGAGGAGACCTACTAGACTGCTCCACTACGGACAGAGCCCATCTCATGCTTGGTGAGTGGGTGGTAGCACCAGCCTGGCTACATGGAACAAGCCCTAGAATGGAAACCAGTGATAGGGCTCTCTTCCAGGCCCTTGCAGTCTCCCCCCACAGAGAAGAGGATCTCAAACTCTAGGCACTTCTATAAGTTTCTTCTCCAGCTGCCAAGTGAAAAATAATTGCTGATAACATAGCTATCAATATTTGGCCAAGATCATAGTGATTGTTTATTTAAGCAGCTATCATATTGACAAGGAAATTTTCAGCTAAAAGATATAAAAACACCTGCCCTAATGTTGCATTTTGGTTGATTGTCAGAGTTTTGCAGTTTCAGTATAATGAGAATTCTGCACCAGATATGAAAAACATTAGGAACATTTATAGACAGAGTGATGTACAACATTCTATTTACATGCATTTACTTAAAATTAGGACATTGGAAATGGTTTTTTGGGTATACCAGTCTGCCGTCTTCCCAGTCTGCCAGCTTTCTGAATAAAGTCACTATTCCTTGCCTTAAAATAAAATTAGGACATTAAAAAAGGGTCTCAGGATAGAGGGAGGATGTATGATGAGGAATCGAGAACACACACACACACATTTGTGAACAAGGTAACTGTTCAATTTTACGTAGAGTGTTGAACCATAAAGATTTACAAATAGACTTGGCATAGACTTGCTATATCCCTTCTTTCTAGCTCCTTTATCCCTCCATGGCTTGCCATTCCTCTCCCAGGGCCCCTGGAAATCAAGACTATGCTTGAGTAAAAATTACAATAGGGGTTTTATTTTTTCTCTCTGTAGCAACTTGTGAAATAGGGGAAAAGATGGAGGAATGGAGATTGGATAGGGCTGGAGCTGTTGACTGAAGGCAACAGCTAAACCAAAGGATCTTTTCTTTTGGCATCTTCTAGAGACCAGGCAGATCCCATGGCTTCATAGGTGACACTCACACCTGTGTGCATGCATAAATGTACATTTTCTTTGAAGAGAAACAATGATAATAATATCCCCCTGTCATTCACTATTTCTCTGAATCATCTCAGTGGCAGTACAGTTAACTTTCAATACTCTGTACTGGTTTGGAGCCTTCTCTCCTTAATTTTGTCAAGTTGGGTAAACTCTGCTTCTTGGCTTTATAGCTGAGCTAGGATGGAATTCAGTTTGGTTCAGAGAAAGTTTGTACATGCATATGTGTATGTGGGAGAGAGAAAGAGGGAATGCACTACACTCCAGCATCAGTTACACATTTCAATTGAATTATCTACAGTTGTAGATTTGTTTCATCTCTCCAGTTGGTATAAATAATTAAGAGTTTCCTATAGTGCTGAAAGGATAGATGTGGATAATAGAAAGCAATAACCAATAATGAAAAGTTCTGTGGGATTTACATGTTAGAGACACTAACTAACCAGCTCATCAGAGAATGACTTGTCAGCACCACCAAAATTTTCTTTAATGAAGTAACACCATGGTGTTGGCAACTGGGGGATTGTTTGCCCACAGTGAATTGGCATGTGGTGGTCCTTAGTTCTGGAGTCTCAGAGCAGCTTATGCCTGAAGTCTGTCCACACTTGCAGCTGGGGGCTGTGGGGACCCCATCGACCACTTCCACGGAGCCATGGATGAAGTTATTGCTCAACTTGAATGACCCATTAGCTTCTGAAACTTTTCTCCAGACTGTAATGTCATTGCAGTAATATTTGTTATTACCTAGGTTGCGTTTGGGGGACAGGCTATAATGTAATCTTCTGAAGGTCAATAATGAGGAAGACAAATCTTTGGACATCCTGAGGCTGGTATTTTTATATGACACAGTCAAATTTATTAATACCTCGATGGTGTGTTTTTCCTGGTCACTTTTTGCCATGTCATATTTCATCTCTTTCTCTAAAAATTCTTCTTTAATTATCTCCATTATACTTTCTGAAACTCCTGCAAAAATTACCCCCAGGCCAAGTAGCAGCAGAAAGATGATCTCCATCTCAGATCTAGGGCAAACTCTTCTGCAGTAAAAACTAAAAGATAAAAATGAAGAAAATATTAAACAAGTAGCTCTCTTTTCTTTATGACATTCCCAGGGTTGATTCCTACATGTAAGCTAAGACATCTACATCTGTTAATGAAAGGATGAGATAGGAAAAAGACAATCAGCTGTGTAGTCTGAAGATCCAACTTCAAACCCCTGTTTATCCACGAATAAGCAATTTGTAACTAACTTCAGTTTCCTCTTGTGAAAAAAAAAGAAAATATGAGAATTATATAAGATAATATGTTTAAAGTACCCAGAACCAAGTAGTCATTTCTTTGCTTTCATCTCATCTATAATCTCACTGGTGAAATCTGTAATCTCTGCGGCAGGTCCCGATAATCTCACCTAACACATTCCTCACTATTGCTGTGGACCCTCTAGCCTCACACAGTACCTGGCACGTGGCAGCCACGTGAAAAGCCACCATGATATTTTCCCATCTCTCATTTCTTTTCCCACTGATTCTCCGTCGTGGAATTCCTGTCTCTACCCGTTCATTTGGCAAGTTGATCATGTGGAGAAAGATTCCAGATTGTTGCAAGGCAAGAAGTGAAATTGTCTTCATTTCCTGGGCGTTTCTCTTACTGGGTCTAGCAACGGAAGGGGGTGCAAGAAGGAGAAGGCAGAATTGTCTGAGACAGAAGGAGGAGACAGAGTGGAACCAGTGATGCTCGGAGAACTGAATGCAGTGTCCCCTTGGCTGTCAGAATCCCAGTGCCCTTGGGCAGTATCATTGCTTCTTCTCTTGTGAAATCTTCCTTGTTTATTTCTACTTCAACCCAAAGTAATTTTTGTTGTTGTTTTTGAAACCCTGCAGAATAGATAATATTGTGCTTGATTTTATACATAATTTTTTTTAATTTTTGAAGATAGTTGGTACAGTTTTTCTCCTTTTTATTAAAGCTGGAAATTTCTTGAGCCTGGAAAATAGCCTCTGCTTCTTTTCATTCTCTACAGGAAGAATGAACTACATATGTCCTAGTTTCTCATAATGTTTGCCAACAGCATAACATAGTTTGACTACTGTAGAAAAGTCCTTTACTTGAGGTCAGTGCTGGAAAATTCACAATGAGAATCCCAGAAGGAATGGTTATTTGGGGGTAATAATTCTTTCTCTTGCTCTAGAATGACATCCCCCTTTTTTCCCCTTTTTTTCTCTCCTGCCTCTAAAGCCTCCTTCCCTTCTACTTGTATCTACTGTATTACCTCCTAATCACTAGTCCTTGCCCCTCTAATTCCTTCAATACACCACTTTTCTAAAAACACACTTGCAGTGACACTATTTCAGGATCATTGAGATATTCCCCATTGTCTCTACAAAGTAATCTAATCTTCTGAGTCCACTTGGTCAAAATTCTATTTGATCTAATCCCAACCTGCCTGTCAAGGATGATCACCGATTATTTTGGTATACAGACCTGTTCCAGTCAAATCAGTGTGACCCACCCTCCTGTGAGTACACCCTATTCTGTCCTGTGCGTGAAATTAGAGCAAAGACCCAGCACCAAAAATACATGAGCCTTAGTAATTGGGTTGATTGATTATTGATAGATTATTAAGAATTCAGTGGATGTTTTCATCTGTGTGCCTTGAGCACAGACTTGGTACAGGTTGAAGGGAGGAGGGAAGAAGGATTTGAACTGCGTCCTAAATATCCTCTACCGTCACATCAATAGTGAGGTGCTAATCGGAAAACAGGAGACAACAAGGAGAAAAATAAACAAGAAGGGCAGTACAGAAACACCCAGTTTTTCTAAAACATTTTACAAGGGAAGAATTCACAGCCACCTGGGTTTGACTGGGGTTGCTGGTACCCATTTTAAAAAACTATGCCCCTGACTCCTTTCAAACTACAAATGTCACAATTCATTTGAATTGGGATTTGATCTTTGGAAAATGAAAATACTCCAAGGATAGATTCCATTTTACAGTCTCGGTTACTTACTTTAATGGGAATGCATTTATCTGCAAGATTTTGTTTTTAAATAGAAAGAAGGAGGTTAGGGGAGGAAGGGAAGGAAAAGTACTGAGAAGGAAAGAAAGGACAATTAAGCCTAGGGAGAGAGATAGAAAAAGGAATCAGAAATCAGAACATAGAAACATAGGCCTAAAGCATGTTAAAAAAACAAAAAGCAAAACCCCATTTCAGCTACATTTTCCCAGGAAATGATTCTGCTACCAGGACCCAACCTGTCACACGATAGGGGCCAGCTGCTCCTTCTCATCTTCTGTTCTGACACTGGGGGCTCTGCTTCCTTGGTGACACCGACACTTTCATAAAGACAAGGACCATGGGATTCATTACTCACAGAGAAAGGAGTAAGGGAACTCAGCTGCAAAAGGGCTACCCCAGAGTGGTAAGCCTCTACTTACAAGGTTGCCAAGTGTTCTTTACAAATGACTGTCACTCCCTGTCCTCCATAAATGTCACCAGTCTGTTAGAACTTGATGTTTACCAATGACAGAGTACCAACTAGCATAGGTTGATCCGACCTTGAATTAAGTACAAATAAATAATTGAATAGTTTGAAGTCTCTCAATTGAAAAGATAAGAACAGACCAGGCCCTCTAAAGCTTATGTATTGCTTGTGTCTGCTTTAGCTCAGTGTATGAGTGTCTGGCTCTCACAGGACTAAACTGTCATAGCTCAGATTTAGTGACCCCATAACCTGGCCCTTACTTGCCTATCACCCCTTGTTTTCTTACTACTCCCTATCTCTGACAACTCCAAAAAGATTCTAGATTCCCTAAGAAATAGAATTGTGGAGTAATAGACCTGGCTGCTGCTGCTGCTGCTGCTAAGTCGCTTCAGTTGTGTCCGACTCTATGCGACCCCATAGACGGCAGCTCACCAGGCTCCACCGTCGCTGGGACTCTCCAGGCAAGAACATTGGAGTGGGTTTCCATTTCCTTCTCCAATGCATGAAAGTGAAAAGTGAAACTGAAGTCGCTCAGTCGTGTCCGACTCTTCATGACCCCAAGGACTGCAGCCTACCAGGCTCCTCCATCCATGGGATTTTCCAGGCAAGAGTACTGGAGTGGGTTGCCCTTGCCTTCTCCGAATAGACCTGGAAAGAAGCTCAAAGATGACCTAGTTTGATCTCTTCACTTTACAGATGAGGAAACTGATATAGAGGAACAGAACTTAATAAAATCCCCAGAATTAGGAGTCTCTATTTCCCTTCCTTCTCTTCCTTTGCCCTCTCGTTCTAAAGACCCTCTGTCCATAGCAAATGAGGAGGAACTAAACAAGCAGTCCAGTTGTAAGAACTAAAAGGGGAAAGAATGATTAGTCTGAGTCAAAGTAATCTCTGTTCCTTCTGGGGACACAAAGAGGAAATAGACTGAACCCTGAGAGTCTTGATCCTTCCCTGGGAAATCTTTATCCATTTCTTTCTAGACTTTAAGGGAAATGGCTTCTGACCAATTAGGCTTCTTCTGATCTCCTTTTCCTTTTCTTTCTAGGCACAGAGGCAGCTGTTGAATAAGAGCAGGTACAGCTTGAGTTATACACGTCATCCTTAAAGAAGACCTTAAGAGATGACCCCCTACTCCCTCTACTCTTAGGATAAAGTCTAGGATGAATGTGAGATGAATGAAGTACTCACTCTGCAGGTACAAACTGTTAATAGCCCAATAATCAAGATAAACAGTATTTTATTGCAACATTAAAAAATAAATTTAATGCATATGACACAAAAGAACCTATCTATGAAAGAGAAATGGGCTTCACAGGTGGTGACAGTGGTAAGGAACCAGTCTGCCAATGCAGGAGATGTAAGGGACAAGGGTTCGATCCCTGGGTTGGGAAGTCCCCCTGGAGGAGGGCATGGCAACCCACTCCCTTTTGTTACCTGGAGAATCCTATGGACAGAGGAGCCTGGTGAGTTACAGTCCTTAGGGTCACAAAGAGCCCGAAACAACTGAAGCAATTGAGCACGCACACATGAATCAGAAACAGACTCACAACATAAAGAACAAACTTGCGGTTTGCCAGAGGGAGGGGACGAGGAAGGGATGGATTGGGAGTTTGAGGTTAGCAGTTGCAAGCTATTATATGCATTTAGAATGGATAACAACAAGGTCCTACGGTATCAGTTCAGTTGCTCAGTCATGTCTGGCTCTCTGCAACCCCATGGACTGCAGCACACCAGGCCTCCCTGTCCATTCCCAACTCCCAGAGCTTGCTCAAACTCATGTCCATCGAGTCAGTGATGCCATCCAACCATTTCATCCTCTGTTGTCCCCTTCTCCTGCCTTCAATCTTTCCCAGAATCAGGGTCTCTTCCAAGGAGTCAGTTCTTTGCATCAGGTGGCCAAAGTGTTGGAGCTTCAGCTTCGGCATCAGTACTTCCAATGAATATTCAACACTGATTTCCTTTAGGATTGACTGGTTTGATCTCCTTGCAGTCCAAGGGACTCTCCTATGGTATAGAGAACAATATTCAATATCCTAGGATAAACCTTAATGGAAAAGAATATATGTATAACTGAGTCACTTTTCTATACAGCAGAAAGGACCACAACATTGTAAATCAACTATACTCCAATAAAAACAAAGAAACTAACAAATAAATTTAATGCAAAATAAACCCTGCTGAACAAATATCAAAATTTTAACTAACAGGATCTGACCCTACACTGTTATAACTCATGTACTCCATCTCATCCTAAATCCAGCCCTGTCAGAATGGGTCTTAATTTAAAATTCAGATATTTTGCTCATCGGGGATTTTTATATTGATCCTTAAAATTTTACTTGTCTATATGACTCTGGGGATTTGGGTGTACCTCAAATTTTGGGTGTCAAATGAGTACCTTACTTCCCTTACCTAATTTCAGGCCTGCATAGGATTCACTCTGGGTTCTCACCAAATGACCCACAGAAAATGGAGAAGGAATTAAAACACATACAGAGTTTATGGTTTAATTCAGTAGATTTTTTTTATTGAAGCAAAATAAAAAGATTCCAGCTCAGCAATAGTGGAAGGATAAATGCATTTCACTCTAGCCATGACCCCATGTCCACAGGATGCAGGAAAACCAGCACCAGTGCCTCTGAGACAGGAGACGAGAGAACAGCAGACTCTGATGCTGGTCTCAGATTACTCAGTGTATCTCTGGATTTTAGCTGGCCCCATGTCATCACAAGTGACAACAATAAACCCCTCTGTGGCGAAAACACGGTAGTTGCAGGCAGGATATCTGGTGCCTTCAGTGAGCTTACAGACTGTCATTTTGAACTTGATTTCACTCAAGAAGCAGAGACTGGGGGCATGGTTTTGGCAAGTCACCCTCCTGGGAGAACTGCAAACACTATTGATGTTTCGAGGCCTCTCATGGATGAAGAAATGTTCTTTTATGCAGGTGTTGTTGGGTTCCTTGATGACTCTTTGTATGACCATGTGGTTGCAGTACCTTATCGGAATGTCACTCTGAGGGTAATCCACATGCAACTGCTCTAAAGTGGCCGCCATTGCTTCCTCATCCAGCTCATTTTCCCAGAACAGAAGCACCAGGAAGATTATCACCATTAGTATCATCAGAGGTATGAGATCTTTCACATGTTTTGGTCTAATTCCTATAGAGGAAGAGAAGACAGCAAATATCGAAGAGTGATCAGATTCCACCAGCCCCATCCACTGACTTTCTCCCCTGTGCATGTCTGCTCAATCATGTTCAACTCTTTGTGGCCCCATGGACTGTAGCCCACCAGGCTTCCGGAATTTTCCAGGCAAGAATACTGGAATAGGTTGCCATTTTCTACTCCAGGGATCTTCCTGACCCAGGGACTTTCTCCCCTAGCCTTTGATACTTTATTTCCTTCTCTCTGTTAATAAAACCATGCTAACCCAGCAATGTCCAGCTAGAGGTACAGCTCCCCAAGAAAGCCCTTTCTGACCATTTCAGCTCTCAGGCTGGCATTGAACAGTACTCTAATTATTTCTGGGTTTTGGTGGTGGTGGTGGTCTCCACAACTTCTTAATAGTTGGTATCTCATCACCTATTTCTCCTAAATCCATCAGAATGCTTAAATACAAAGCAGAACATACAGAAGCTATTAAAAGTACCCCATATCTGATTGTTTTATTCCTATTAGTAAACAACTTTCTCTCCCATAATTGTCTTAACCTTGATCCTACCCAATTCCATATGCTTTTTAGCACTGTCTACTAATCCTTCTCTCCCAACCTCTTCTTCTGTCCATCTTACTTGGCTTTGTGCTAGACCCTCTCACCTTTCCTTTTTGCTGTAACTCTCATAGACAACATATCCTTGTGATCATGAATCTCAGAAAGTCCTTTGTGTCTCACTGTTCCCAGACAACAACTGGTAGGGAGCCAGCTGAGTGTGGGCAGGTCCAAGTGGAAAGAGCAGAAAGGGAGGAGCCTGTAGGAGGGGAGTGTGCTTGGCTGCCTTTAGGAAGAGAAGTTATTTTCAGAGGGACAGTTGGGTATGGCAGGTCCTGTATGTGTCCTCATTAAACAAGCAGTGACTTTTCAAAACACTTAAAGTCCTGAGTCTAGTTATTTTCCAAATTTTCATCAGTCCTTACTACAAACCTGTGAAATAGTTGTTATCTCCATTTCGTTAATGAAGAAATAAGTTGCAGAAAGTTTCAGGCACAGACACGATATGGCAAGAATAATAAAAATCTCACCATCTCAATCCTTAAGCCTTGAATTCCAGTTTCAGCAAATTTCATTCCCACGTGGTGTCCAGAACAGGGCAGAAACAATTCCTGGACATTAACACGAGTCTTGATAAAGCCTTAGGCTCTCAGACAGCATGGCAATGATTTCCAAACTCTGCTGAACTTAGGACTCTCTGAGGCATTTTTAAATGCCACCTTGAGGCACTCTGCTTCATTTAGTGTTGGGTAAGACCTGAGTGTTGAATATATTAAAAGTTTCCCAGTAACTCTAATATGCAGCAAAATTTGAGAACCACTGATTTATAGTATACATTGGACACCTACATGGAAACTTTGCAGATAACGGTGTTAAGTAAAAGATAGTGGCTCAGGTATTGAGTCAATAGAATTATTTTTTGTTGCCAAAATCTTACAGTGTTTGATATACGAATGGGAAAATGGACTTAATTTTGCTCTTTTTTGCTCTGAAATGATTTCTCTTTTGGAAAGACAGCTACACAGTCTCCTTTGTATGTATCTGTATATGTCTTTCTAATTGTCACGTAGAAAGCTATTTGGGGGGTAAAATTTGTCTAGGAGACAGTTCTGGAAAAGTCTTCAAAGAATTTGTCTCTTTCTATTCAATAAAAATAAAAGCATAATTCCAGACCATGAAAATGAACATACAGGAGGTTTTTATTTACTTTCCCCAAATTTTCACTCTGGCTGTCCTTTCACAATTCAAACTGTCCTGTTTTTGGTGTGTGCTGCAAAAATGTCACAAAGATATAAGTGCATAATTAATTGTTGGTAAAATTTTCAATTAACAAATTTTGATTTGCACATCTTGCAAAAACATTTCTGTTGTGTAAAAAATAACTCTATGTATTGTAACTTGTTCAGTGTTTCCTGCCAAATTGCTAAAATACAGATGTGATACTAAGTTTACAGGCGAGGAATCAACTCTTGTTACAAAACTTATCCTCAACAAATGCAACTAGGCTTATCTCTTATTTCAGAGTACTACTCTTTTGCAATAGAGTTGAGACTGGGTTTAAATGTTTTATAGTGCTGGCAGCCAAATGGAGAAAACATTTGTAACGCCTAAAACCAACCAAAGATTAACACCTGAAGTGAAGTCGCTCAGTCGTGTCCGACTCTTTGCAACCCCATGGACTGTAGCCTACCAGGCTCCTCCCTCCATGTGATTCTCCAGGCAAGAGTACTGGAGTGGGTTGCCATTTCCTTCTCCAGTGATTAACACCTAGACATAAGGAATTCCTTCTTTCAGTGGTTCAGTTCAGTCGCTCAGTCATGTCCAACTCTTTGCACCCCATGGACTGCAGCACGCCAGGCTTCCCTGTCCATCAACAACTCCCAGAGCTTGCTCAAACTCATGTCCATCAAGTTGGTGATGCCATCCAATCATCTCATCCTCAGTCTTCCCCTTCTCCTCCTGCCCTCAATCTTTCCCAGCATCAGGGTCTTTTCCAATGAGTCAGTTCTTTGCATCAGGTGGCCAAAGTATTGGAGTTTCAGTTTCAGCATCAGTCCTTCCAATGTATATTCAGGACTGATTTCCTTTATATCGACAATAAAAGACACAAACACTCCAGAGGAGAAAAGATAGTCAAAAGTTATGAAAAGTCGATTTCAGAAGAGGAAGTCAATGCTTAACTGTATTGGTAATCTAATAAATGGAAATTAACATAACCAAGAGATAAGTGGTTTATAACCACCAGATTATCACCAATTAGAAAATCTAACATCAAGTGCTGGAAAAAAGGTTAGCAGGCTTGAAAAACTGGTGTAGTGATATTGGAAAGTAATCTGGAAGTATTTGGTGAAATTATGAATGGGTATAATCTGAGACCATGAGCATAGACTCCAACAGAGTTCTTCCAGATGGAATACGTGCAGGGATGTTCATCATGGCATGATAAGTGGCAGAAAAGAGCTAACGGTAACTTAAATGTTGCGCATGACAGAAATGGACAAGTAGAGATGTTTTAGATACATAAAATAAAATAGCATAAAACAGCTTCAAATAATGCACGAGTTTTACAAATAGCAACCTGTATAGAACTCAAAAACATGGTGCTGTGTGAAAAAAGAAAAGTCACTGCCAGTTGATTTACATTGAAAACATGCATGCTCCAAAATAATATATTTTCCAAGGATATACAATATCTAAATAGGACGGAAGAACATGGATTACATACTCTAAGACAGATGCCCATGAGAATGAGAGAAATAGAAGCAAGGATCAGGCATAAAAAGGAAAAATAATAAAATTGAATAAAACCAAAGAGGCTGTAATCAGAATATGATCAACTTAGTTCTGTGCACCTGAAGACAGAAGGGAGGGAAGAAGAAAAGAGGGAAAGAAGGAAGGATGGAGATGGAGGGGGAAGAGGAGAAGAAGGAAGCAGGGAGGAAGAGCAGGGGGAGAAGGAGGAGGAGGGGAGAAAGAAGGAAAGAGATTGTCAGATGAATGCATTCAACCTAAAGTTCCCACCACTCTCCCTGTGCCAAGTCTCAGGTCTGTCTCAGAAGAAGACTGCAGGAGGCAGATAGTTGCTGGAAACTAATATTAGTGCCAGGATGTAAAACAACACAAGTAATTCCTCTCATGACTCATCCTGTCAAATTAATGAGCTCTACTCCAGGACGGCTAGAAACTGACCCACGTCCCACATTGTCTGGGACAAGGCAATGGCCTCAAAGGGACAGTGGAGGAAGCAAACACTTACTGTGGATGCCTTCAGCTGCCACGTCAGAAGTTTGGCTGTGTAGAGGCCACCAGTGGAGAGAACGCATGGAGGGAGAGAAATGTGCAAAGACCTCCAGCTGCTTCAACTCCCTCAGGAAACTGTGGAGCCTATTCATGTCTCACAGATGTGGTTGGCTACCCTTGCAAGACTTCTGCAGTTGCCCAACACCTCACTCACCTTAAAGCCATGTAGCAGATTGTATTTCTCCCCAAAATGGCCACAGTATATTTCTATCCCACAGTCTCTTCTGGAATCTTACCACTCCCATCAGTTCAGTTCAGTTCAGTCACTCAGTCATGTCCGACTCTCTGTGACTCCATGAATCGCAGCACGCCAGGCCTCCCTGTCCATCACCAACTCCCGGAGTTCACTCAGACTCACGTCCATTGAGTCAGTGGTGCCATCCAGCCATCTCATTCTCTGTCGTCCCCTTCTCCTCCTGGTCCCAGTCCCTCCCAGCATCAGAGTCTTTTTCAATGAGTCAACTCTTTGCATGAGGTGGTCAAAGTACTGGAGTTTCAGCTTTAGCATCATTCCCTCCAAAGAAATCCCAGGGCTGATCTCCTTCAGAATGGACTGGTTGGATCTCCTTGCAGTCCAAGGGACTCTCAAGAGTCTTCTCCAACACCACATTTCAAAAGCATCAGTTCTTCAACACTCAGCTTTCTTCACAGTCAAACTCTCACATTCATACATGACCACTGGAAAAACCATAGCCTTGATAGATGGACCTTAGTCAGCAAAGTAATGTCTCTGCTTTTGAATATGCTATCTAGGTTGGTCATAACTTTCCTTCCAAGGAGTAAGCATCTTTTAATTTCATGGCTGCAGTCACCATCTGCAGTGATTTTGGAGCCCCCCAAAATAAAGTCTGACGCTATTTCCACTGTTTCCCCATCTACTTCCCATGATGTGATGGGACCATATGCTATGATCTTCGTTTTCTAAATGTTGAGCTTTAAGCAAACTTTTTCACTCTCCACTTTCACTTTCATCAAGAGGCTTTTTAGTTCCTCTTCACTTTCTGCCATAAGGGTGGTGTCATCTGCATATCTGAGGTTATTGATATTTCTCCCAGCAATCTTGATTCCAGCTTCTGCATCTTCCAGCCCAGCGTTTCTCATGATGTACTCTGCATAGAAGTTAAATAAGCAGAGTGACAATATACAGCCTTGACGTACTCCTTTTCCTATTTGGAACCAGTCTGTTGTTCCATGTCCAGTTCTAACTGTTGCTTCCTGACCTGCATATAGGTTTCTCTAGAGGCAGGTCAGGTGCTCTGGTATTCCTATCTCTTTCAGAATTTTCCACAGTTTATTGTGATACACACAGTCAAAGGCTTTGACCTAGTCAATAAAGCAGAAATATATGTTTTTCTGGAACTCTCTTGCTTTTTCGATGATCCAGTGGATGTTGGCAGTTTGATCTCTGGTTCCTCTGCCTTTTCTAAAAACAGCTTGAACATCTGGAAGTTCACTTAGCAAGATGCAGAGTCTCTGTCCTTTCCTGAGAACAAGGGTGGGCTTCTGTGCCTGCTCCCATCAAGTAGCATCACGTGACCTCTCAGCCGCGGTCACAAGCTTCCACTGGGCAGTGGTTCTCCTAGGACGTTGACTCTGGGTGTCCTGCAGAAAGAAGTCTGACTGTTGAGACCACATGAGGGGAGGCCATACAGCGAGGGAGATGCCCAGACTGCTCTACCCATTTCACTTCCCTGTGCATGAAACCACATACAGGACCTCAAGCAAGAACTGCCTAGTGGAGTTCAACCTCCAGATTTAGGATTGAATGAATGTTGTTGTTCTTGGCCACCACGTGGAGTGATCTGCAAAGCAGCAATCGACAGACAGACTAAAGAGCTCACCATTCTCCCAAATCTCCCCAAGCAAATCCAATTGCACCAACTTTTAGCAAACAGTATTATAGACACCGCTGAAGTTTTCTTGGATAGAGAGTATAGAGACGCCCAGGGTGTTTTCCCCGCAGGATCCAAGAACGTTCCAGACAGACCTAGGCTCACTTGCTCTCTCCTGCAGAGGAAACGTGACAGAACAGATATTTGGAGGTTGCTTTGACTTTCCCTGGGAGTGTGGGAGTCCTCCCTGGGTGCAGGGCCTCAGCTGTCACACAAACAATAACGGAAAACTAGTTTTTAAAATCTCCATCTGCTGTAAAACTCTCAAAGTTCCCTCTTAACTCCCCCATCTCTCTCCATCTCTGGCTTGAGCGCCTCCCTTCTCCATGGCGCCAGCTCTTATGTGTCTCCTGGATTCCACCTGTCCCTCTGTGCCCTCACCTTCCCATCAGTACCTTGTAACCAAAGCAAGACCCCTCCCGAGAGCGGGTTTTGGGGAAGAATGGATGCATGTATATGTATGGCTGAGTGCCTTTGCTGTTCATCTAAAACTATCACAATGCTATTAATTGGCTGTACCCCAATACAAAATTAAAAGTTTTTTTAAATAAATAAATAAAATAAAAATTTGAGGTAAGTCTGATAAATTATATTTTTTAAATCAGGTTTGCCAGGTGGCGTTAGTGGTAAAGAACCCGCCTACCACTGTTGGAGACATCAGAGACACAGGTTCCATCCCTGGAAGAAGGATATGGAAACCCACTCTAGTATTCTTGCCATAGACAGAGGAGCCTGGAGTGCTATAGCCCATAGGGTCACAAAGAGTTGGACCTGACTGAAACGACTTAGCACGCACGCATGGGCAGTTTACAATATTGTGCTAGTTAACTGATGTACAGCAAAGTGATTGAGTGATACATATGTACCCATTCCTTTTTATATTCTTTTCCATTAAGTCTGATGAATTAAATGAAAAGTTACATAATAAAGTACAAAGTATGATTTCATTTTTGTGAAAACAAATATGTTCTTGAATGTTCTTCAAAAATGTCTGGAAAGATATCAAGGGGGGAAAAAAAAGACCCTTCCTGAGAATTGATTCACTTAAAAAAATCATTGCAGTATTGTAAGTAACAAATATTTTGCTGCCTAACAGGTATAGATCTTATTCTACAAACTTAGGCAAGAAAATTTGCATCACCTTATTGCTTCTATATCAAATTAAAGCTAATTCTAGGTCTTCTGTCCTGCTAATCTGAGAGAAATTCAACGTGATCGTTATTATGGTTTTTTTCCTCCTAGGGACCCAGGGACATCTAGAAACATCTATTAGCCAATAGCACTAACCAGGAGACTAACATTCTTATCAAATTCCCTTAAAAAACTCCTTGAGTACAGGGTTCACACTCAATTCTTGACTCGTAGTTGTACTAAGACTTAGTTTCCTCTGTCACTATTTATACAGGATTTTTGTCACCTACTATAAGGAAATTTTAGAAGAAGGCAATGGGTAACCCACTCCAATACTCTTGCCTGGAAAATCCCATGGATGAAGGAGTCTGAAAGGCTGCAGTCCATGGGGTCACTGAGGATCGGACACGACTACGCTACTTCACTTTCACTTTTCACTTTCATGCATTGGAGAAGGAAATGGCAACCCACTCCATTGTTCTTGCCTGGAGAATCCCAGGGCTGGGGGAGCCTGGTGGGCTGCCGTCTATGGGGTTGCACAGAGTCGGACACAACTGAAGTGACTTAGCAGTAGCATAAGGAAATTTTATCATTCACATGTTATTTATTTACCTGTGCCAGACACTATTTTAGACACTTGGGACACATCAGTGAAAGGACAAAGATCACTATTCCCCTCTGAGTCTGAATCAATCCTCAATATGAAAATTGATAATTAAAATATAAGAGCTGCACATTTACTCTGCCTAGCCTGTGGGAATTATATTTCAGGGTAGCCAAATATCTTTCATGTGATAAAGGAAAGTTCTTCTTTAGAGAAGAATAATAACCAATACAAATCTAGACAGCATATTAAAAACCAAAGATATCTCTTTGCCAACAAAGGTCCATATAGTCAAAGCTATAGTTTTCCCAGTAGTCATGTATGGACATGAGAGTTGGACCATAAAGAAGGTTGAGCGCCAAAGACTTGATATTTTCTAATTGTAGTGCTGGAGAAGACTCTTGGCAGTCCCTTGGACTGCAAGGAGATCCAACCAGTCAATCCTAAAGGAAATCAGTCCTGAACATTCACTGGAAGGACTGATGCTGAAGCTGAAACTCCAATACTTTGGCCACATGATGGGAAGAGCTGACTCATTGGAAAAGACCCTGATGCTGGGAAAGATTGAAGGAAAAGGAGAAGAGAGCAGTAGAGGATGAAATGGTTAAATAGCATCACTGACTCAGTGGACAAAAATTTGAGCAAGCTCCGGGAGATGGTGAAGGACAGGGAAGCCTGACATGCTGCAGTTCATGGGATTCCAAAGAGTTGGACACAACTTAGTGACTAAACAAGAACAGTAACTAATAGATATGAAAAGAATGACAAAATCAGTGGGAGTTGATAAGAGCCACATTAGTGACAAGTTCGCCCCCCATCCATATCTGTTCTAGCTGTGTCTTCTGTATAGGTCGGGGGGTTCCTGCCTGCTGTGTTTGCTCGGGCCACCCCCTCCACCGGACGCCCGATGTCTGTCCCTCACAGATGCTGTGCTCGCTCACTGTCCTCCTTCAAGTCTGCCGGTGAGGCCCACGCAGACCAACCCACCTGAAATTCTAGCCCACACATTCCTGACCCGCACTTGCATGTTCTACTTTTTTCTTTTCTATTTCATTTATACCTTTTAATATATTATGTAATTTACATTTTTATTTTCATTGTTGTTATGATCTGTTTGCTGCCACTTATAAGTAGGCTCCGTGTCAAGAGTACCCTGAACAAGCTCCACTCAGGAAGGAAAACATTTCCAACTCCTTGGTCCCTTCCCTGGATTTGACTCACAACAGCTAAGAGTGTTGTGGTGAAGCACCAAGGGCTGGTGCTTAAATGCCCTCCAATTAAGAACCCAGGAAGCTTGTCTCAGGAGTGCTAAGAAACGAAGTGATGGATGAAGGAGGCATGAGGACTGGAGGGAACTTTTTGCTCACCTTACTGACTGGATGAGCTTAAGCAGCTGAGTGTATGTTCTGCACCATTCTGGACTCTGAAAGCTCAGAATTCCTGTGGATTCTGAGGAACTGTCTGTACAGAGCCGACTCATTGGAAATGATGCTGGGAAAGATTGAACAGTGGGGCCACGGGGCCAACGCCCTTGGAGACTGATTACAGTACTGTATTTGTCTTTGACAAATGAAGTTTATTGAAAGAAAAACAGTTTATTATACTCAAATACATACATATTTGTATAGAGCCCTTGGACCTACTGATAGGGGAAGGAGATCAAATATATATATGTATCAGTCCTGAATATTCATTTGAAGGACTGATGCTGAAGCTAAAATTCCAATACTTTGACTACCTGATACAAAGAACTGACCCACTGGAGATGACCCTGATGCTGGGAAAGATTGAAGGCAGGAGGAGAAGGGGACGACAGAGGATGAGCTGGTTGGATGGCATCACTGACTCGATGGACATGAGCCTGAGCAAGCTTTGGGAGTTGCTGATGGACAGGGAAGCCTGGCGTGCTGCAGTCTAGCATGCAAAGAGTAGGACATGACTGAGTGACTGAATTGAACTGAACTGAACTGAAATATATATAGAGAGAGATGTAAGCTTTAGAAGAAAATTTTTGAACAATTTATTATAATTAGTATATTTGTTAGAATATATTTATTGATTCTAAATACTCTTAATCAGCTAAGTGTTAGTGTTAGTCACTCAGTCATCCCCGACTCTTTGCAGACCCATGGACTGCAGCCCACCAGGCTCCTCTGTCCATGAGATTTTCCAGGCAAGGATACTGGAGTGGGTTGCCATTTCCTTCTCCAGGGGATCTTCCAACCCAGGGATTAAACCCAGGTCTCCTGCACTGCAGGCAGATTCTTTACCAACTGAGCTACAAGGGAAGCCCATTTAATCAGCTAAGGCCCTCTCCTATTCCAAGCATCCTTTTTGGAATATCCTTTATTATTTTTGTTAGCTTATGTGTAAATCCCTAGACTTTGTGTATGTCCTAATCTCAGCTTGTTTTGAGGTAAAAAAAAAAAAGTCTAAAAAGATCACTTTTACATGCTTCCCAAATGGCTGCTAATGATAGAAATCTCAAAGTAATAGTCTAAACAAAATGAATGTTTATTTCTTATGTAAACAAAGTGAAGTCATTCGTGTCTGACTCTTTGTGACCCATGGACTGTAGTTGGCCCAGCTCCTATAGGATTTTCCAGGCAAGATACTGGACTGGGTTGTAATTTCCTTCTCCAGGGGATCTTCCTAACCCAGGTATCAAACCCGGGTCTCCCACATTTCAGGCAGACTCTTTACCTTCTGAGCCACCAGAGAGAAACCTAAGGTAGTTAGCCTACGATTAGTGAGGTGTCCCAAGATGCTGGCTTCTTCTCTCTCATTGTGTGGTTTCTGTGTCATGGTCCAGAAGGCTGCTCTGAACACAAATTTCCAGTCTGCAGTCCAGCCAGCCGGCAGGGAGAAGAAAGGTAGGGAAAGGGCATGCACTGCCTTTTGAGGACACGTCCCAACGTCTCGCACACTATTTCCAGTTATATCTCATTGGCAATAGCTTGGTCAGACCCAACTGCAAGGGACACTGGGAAACTTGGGGTTTATTCTGGGTGGGCACGTGCCCAGCTAAAATTCTGGCTCCCTGTTACTACGAGAGAAGGAGAGAAGAAACACTGGAAGGACTTCCCTGGTGGTTCAGTGGTTAAGACTCCATGCTCACAATGCAGGGAGCATGGGTTCAGTCCCTAGTTGGAAAACTAATATCCCACATGCCACCTAGTGTGAGCAAAAAGCAAAACAAAAAACACTGGAGGGCCACCTTGCCTCAGGCAAATGTCGTTCTGTAAAATGTTAATGAGTGTAGTTTCATGACCTAAAGTTAGAAGAAACACTGTTCACTATATCCTTTCCTTTGCAGTCACAAGATTCACAGAGCGTGAGGTTCTGAGAAGCTCAGCATTAAAGAAGCTTGACCAGTTGCATTTAATTCAAGATTTTTCAAAGTGATTTGAGCTTGGAGCGTCATTTGAGGGACACCACTATTAACAGTCAAAGGAACAGGGTTCTATGAAAGATCATTTGGGAAAAAGTGCATGGGATGAGGAGACATAGATGGCAAACTAGGAGCCAGGCATCTGAGTGGTAACAAAGAAAATAATAAGCCAAAGGGAAAGTAACCTAAATAGACCCAATATTTTAGATTTGGGAGATTGCCTCCCTTGTATAACAATAATCCAAGCTCCACGCTTCATCACTATTAGAATTCTAGTGCCCTTCTGCAACTGTTCAAGAAGATCTCTGGGGAGCGCTTTAATCTCTTGTGCAAAACAGATGCTCCGATTTTCTTCTTGATTCGTCCCTGGCTTCTCACAAGTGCTTCTCCATGGGGCTGTAGCTGTTTCTGGCCTGTTTCACCCTTCTCCCAAAGCCTGGACACAGACCTGCCCTATAGTCACTAATACACACAAAACACAAGGATGTGGAGTTTAACAGACTTCCTGAACATTTTTAATTACAAAAGAGAAAAAATACCTTGACACGGATTCGTACATCTACTAGTCCTACCATCCATCAGCAGGCCCTTCACCAGGTGTCCTTTTCAAATTGTCCTTTTTCTTGGCCACTCTGATATAGGGTATGCTTACTCCCCTCATCACCCTTATATGTCTTCTTCCTTAAGTGCTGGGCCTCCATGCCCATCCACAGCGGTGACCACAGAGTTTCAAAGGAGCTCGGCCTGAGGGGTGCTCATTACTCCATAAGAAGAGGCAAGGGGCCCCCCTGAAGATGCATCTTCTGAGTACTTTACCATAAAACTGAGGAAGCACAAATTGCCCATGGCAAAGAATGGGAATGGAAGGAAGGTGGGGAGCATATTGTGGAAGGGCTGGTGACCTCACAGTCAGTCCTCAGCCACTCCTTCGTCTATCACTACCTGGCTCCCACAGATTCAAAAAAAAATGAGGTGCAGGTGGTGGTTTCTAAGGGAAATCCATCAGAGTCCCTTGGCTACTGATGAAAAATACAGAAACCTGGGCTTTACCCTAGACCCGTAGAATCAAAATCTCTGGAGATGAGGCCCTGGATTCTGCATTTGTAATTAGTAGCCCATCGCTGGTGATTATAATGCTCCCTGATATATAAGGATCTCCACACTAGATGAGCCTCGAGTTGGTAAATAGCATCATAATTTGTAGAGTGGCACCCACCCCACAACTAAGCTGAGTTTTCCATTATGATGTGGGTTACTCAACACCCTGGAGATAAACTGGAGAGATCTGAGTTCCACCAGGGAGGGAGATTGCACGGTCAGGCAGGGAGGAAGGGAGTAGTAAGAACATGTGTGTCTGCCTTGGAAGCGGGGATGACTGGCAGAGAAAGAGTTGTGAATACCTTCAATTTAGGAAGCGTGGTTAAAGCAGAAAGTACTCCTCATCCCTACCCTCCACCATTCTCTAGCTCTCTCTCCCTATTTCTTTATCATCCAGATGCCCACCTTTTAGCACTAGTCTTAAGACAGAAGGTGGGAAGTGCTTCTGAGTTGGAATCTGTTTTCTTTCTTCACTGTTCATTTTCACCAAGCAGCCCTCCCAAACCATTTTCACGTATTACTCTGATGTGGACAACAGTCAGATGATAGACAGCTCAAGCTTCTTTCTAACCTTGGAAGTGGAGCTTGCGATTTCTGCTGGTTCCCACAAATTCTCAGGCATTTGACATAAGTCCACCTATCAAGCAATATCTCTTGACTGCCAAGCAAAGGGCATGGGACTTTATCAGTTCCTCCAGGAATTTTTTGAATTAACCACTTCGTCTTATCCTTGAGTGCCATACAAAGCTTTCCTCGCCGCTTCCTGTACACAACTTAGCAGTAGTGACTACTCAGTGGTGTGGCAAAGAATGTCTTTGGCTTTCTCTCCCCGATGCAGTGTGCTTCTGTAGAGCCAGATCAATGTACTTGCTTGCTCTAGCACACTGCCTGGTACTCACAGGAGATCAAAAAAGGTTTATGGAATGGATGAAAGATTTCAAATCTTTTTCATCTTCTGGGTCGCTTCTCAGAGTCACAGTTCCTTCATCTCTAAAATAGAGGTGACAGAAAAGAATAAAGGAAGAATTTGACTATAAGATCAATAAAGGTTGTCCGGCCTCTCCAGACGTTCTTGTGCGATAAGACTCCTTCCATAAATCTCAAGCACTGTGACTTCAAAGAAGAAAGCAAGCAAAATAAATCAGGAAGGAAAGAGGCGGGTGGGGTGGTAAAGAGATACGAACAGCCTCCTCTGAACAATAAATATACGAACCACAGGCTGCGGAGGGAAGAGGAGGAGAGCGCACTATACAAAGTATATTCCTCAAGTCACCCTCCCCATCGGTCCTTGTTCTCTTAGTGGGTAGCGTGGCCGAGCGGTCTAAGGCGCTGGATTAAGGTTGCAGTCTCTTGGGGGGCGTGGGTTTGAATCCCACCGCTGCAAGCGTTCTTTCTACTTTTGCAAATAAAGGCTCTGAACTACATTTAAATGACCCCGAAAGCTATCCTCTTAAGATGAGGATTCTCTGGCCACCACTTCTATTTCCCTCCACGCTGGGGGAGCAGCCATGTGTTCTGTGCTTTCTGCCTCCCAGGCTGGGGTCAGGGCGCTACACGTGCCTGTGTGCTCAGTGTTTGACTCAACGCGCGCCTCCTCTTTCCCGTCTGGAGTCTCCTCCAGGCAAGAACACTGGAGTGGGTTGCCTTGTCTTTCTCCAGGGGATCTTCCCAATCCAGGGATCAAACCTGCATCTCTTACAGTCTCCTGCACTGGCAGGCAAGTTCTTTACCATGAGTGCCACCTGAGCAGTCAGGGTGAGCTATGCAGAAACAGGGGGCTAGAGCCCAGGCAACAGTCCCCCAAATGGGGAGCAGAACTCTGATTCAGGAGTGAGATGGAATAGCCTGTGAAACAGCTTAGAGAATTGGCATTCTGGTCACAAATATATTTCCCTAAATCAGGAAACACTATTGCAAAAAAAAAAAAACAACAACATGAAGCCACCCTATTCTGGAAGGTTTGATTGGCCACCTTCAGCAACTGCAAAGCTGTTTCCTAGACAAGCTGTTACTGGCAGGATTCATGCCAGCAGGAATACAGGAAGGCATTCATCCAATGCCTTCACAAGCCTCTGGGCCCTCTTCCAACTGCCCTCCCACTGCCTCACCTGCCTCCATCCGGGAGAGGCAGACTGGAGCTTGCCTATGTCCAAAAGCAAGCTGCTGCTGATTTGGGCAGGACGCGTTCTGAATCAGAGGCTATTAACCTCTCAGCCTTGCGGGTACAGCCCCAGGCTATGCACACAGCCAGTGGGAGGGACTGCACTCCCTTGGGGGCAAACCAGTTTTCTTTTTTTTTTTTGGTAATTTTCTTGTCTTCCTGAAATGACAGCCACCAAGTGGTAGGCCAGGGGAGGTCAGGTTGAGGGGAGATTGCCCTAACTATATCTAATAGCTACTTGGTAAGCCTTTCTGTTGCCTACTTCTGAGAAAGCTTTGAGCATAATGTACCTGACTCCTCATGTGTGTCCCAGGCCGAGCCCTGAACAGTTTCCCTTGAGTCCACATTGAGGAAGGAGCATTAACCCATCCTTCCCCTACAGCACCTCCAAGCACATTCACACCTTCCCTACCACTCCCATCTCTGCTGTCCTCTTGGGGGTCAATTCCAGTTTCCTTGAAAGTCAGATAAGATTCCTTCCAATGATGATTTCCTGATCCCAGTCATTATTAGATGCAATTTTTTAAAAAGTGAAAGTGAAGGCACTCAGTCATGTCCGACTCTTTCCGACCCCATGGACTGTAGCCTACCAGGCTCCTCCGTCCATGGGATTTTCCAGGCAAGAGTACTGCAGTGGGTTGCCATTTCCTTCTCCAAATTAAAAATAAATAAATAAATAAACAAAACCAAAAATAAAGCCCACCACCAACAAAAAGAAAAAGAAAAACACCCTCCCTCCTCAGAGGCCTCCAGCTAGAGTGAAATGAGCAGTGGCCTGGGAGTCATGGAAGCTAGGTTCCTCTCTTTACACTGGCTTTGCCACTAAATAGTTCTGTGACCCTGAGCTTAATTCCACGGGCCTCACTGACCTCTGAAGTGGCTGGGAACTGGCAGAGTTGGTGGAATGCACGAGATGAAAACAACGAACAATTTTAGAGTTGATAAAACACATTCATCCGTAAACTTCCCTGATGTGGGGCTCTGGGCTTGCTTCTTAGAAAGCTGACACAGGGGTTCTCCATGGCTTTGTTGTCAACCCTACTATGCACAGTAATCTTTGGAAAACACAAATTTAGTTCTGTGCCTGTGCTTTCCACCGCCCCCGCCCGCCCCCACACCTAAACTGTATCAGTGGCTTTTCATAAGTCTTAAAATAACGACCACAGTCCTTACCTCTTCCTACCAGGCCTTGCAAAGGAGCCTCACCCCAAACCACTCTCCCTGTCTCCCTAACCCTCCTAAAACTCTTTTCAGATCCCTGAACTCATCAGGGTTCCTGTCAACTCAAGATTTTACGTCTAGTTCCTGCGTATGTGCCTTGTCCCGTTCACCCCTCCCCTTCTACCCGCTTAAAGCCTGCGTGCCCCTCCTTTCCATGGGCCAGCCTTCCCAGAAGCCCCAGCCTAAATGGACAGTCTCTGCTCTGCTTGCAGCACACTCTGTGCTTTTCCTTCATGGCCCTTATCACTAGTATATTAAATTAACTGTGTTCCTCAGTTTTTGAAAAGTTATTTGATTGTCTCATAAGGGTAGAAACCACATCTGTCTGGTTCCCTGAAGTAACCTCTGTTCCAAGCACAGAGCCTGGAATACTGCAAACGTTCAGCAAGTGTTTGCTCAATAAATACTCTTTAAATACTGATTGAATGGAAAAATCTAACAGTGACTATCCTAAAAGAACTAGATTTCACCATTAAAAATAGTATCAAAAGCCTATCATTGGCAAAATTTAACAATCGTCTTTGATGCTTTTTGGTGGAAGCCTGTAGCCCTATATGGACATAAGATAAGAAAGATCAATAAAAGAAAAGAAAAATGTTGATTCACCTCTACCTGAAGATTTTAAATCTTTGATTGTCAGTCTGAACCTTCACTTTTAGTTAAAGAAACAACTCAAGAGTTTTGCTAATGGGTGCTAGCTCTATTTTCTGCTTTCCCTGTATATCCATGGGATGCCATGTACTTTAGTAAGTACTTCAGCTTAATCCCACACCATCTCCCTGGACAGTAATATAGCTTTTTCCCCTGTAAGACCCACCTCCATATAATGCACACGGAAGATTCAGCAAAAAGTAACGAGGTCCTTGAAAATTAGTTTTTAATCTGAAAGCTACTGTTGTTTAGTCACTGAGTCGTGTCCGACTCTTCACGACTCTGTGGGCAGCAGTGCTCCAGGCTTCCCTGCCCTTCACTATCTCCCGGAGTTTGCTCAAGCTCATGTCCATTGAGTCGGTGATGTCATCCAAACTTCTCATCCTCTGTTGCCCCCTTCTCCTCCTGCCCTCAATTTTTCCAGCATCAGGGTCTCTTCCAATGAGTCGGCTCTTCGCATAAGGTGGCCAAACTGTTGGCGCTTCAGCTTCAGCGTCAGTCCTTCCAGTGAATATTCAGAGTTGATTTCTTTTAGGATTGATTGGTTTGTGTGGATCACAAGAAACTGTGGAAAATTCTTAAAGAAATGGGAATAGCAGACCATCTTACCTGCCACCAGAGAAACCTGTGTGCAGGTCAAGAAGCAACAGTTAGAACTGGACATGGAACAGTGGACTGGTTGAAAATTTGGAAAGAAGTACAAGACTGTATACTGTCACCCTGTTTATTTAACTTATATGCAGAGTACATCATTCGAAATGCCAGGCTGGATGAATCATAAGCTGAGATCAAGATTGCAGGGAGAAATATCAACCTCAGATATGCAGATAATACCACTCTAATGGCAGAAAACAGAGAAACTAAAACTTCTCTTGATAAAGGTGAAAGAGGAGAGTGAAAAAGCTAGCTTAAAACTCAACATTCAAAAAACTAAGATCATGGCGTCTGGTCCCATCACTTCATGGGACATAGATGTGGAAAAAGTAGAAGCGGTGACAGATTTTCTTTTCTTGGTCTCCAAAATCACTGCAGACGGTGACTACAGCCATGACGTTAAAAGACGCTTGCTCCTTGGAAGGAAAACTGTGACAAACCTAGACAGCATATAAAAAGCAGAGATATCACTTCACCAATAAATGTCGGTATAGTCAAAGCTATTTTTTTTCCAGGAGTCATGTACGGATGTGAGAGCTGGACCATAAAGAAGCACCTGAAGAAAAGATATTTTCGAATTGCTGCTTTCAAACTGCGGAGAAGGCAATGGCACCCCAGTCAAGTACTCTTGCCTGGAAAATCCCATGGACGGAGGAGCCTGTAGGCTGCAGTCCATGGGGTCGCTAAGAGTCGGACACGACTGAGCGACTTCACTTTCACTTTCAGGATTTTAGACTGCAAGGGGATTAAATCAATCATCTCCAAGACCCTAATGGAAAAACTCATGGTAATATTTTGTTTGTCCACAAGGGGGCAGATTTTAACTGGTGGTCATAGCCCCTGAGAATAGAGTCACTTTGACTATTAATACCTGTCTTGTGACCATCAACAGGTTTTCACTTCTTGTTTTATATACTCCTCCCAGCATTCTCCCTACGTGTGAGCACTGTTTCTTTGACTCACAGTCACAGATCGCTTATCACGAAACCTGGTCAAGTGAAGGTGATAAAGTCCTATTGGATTATACAGCTCCTTTTCTTTCTTTCTCCTCTTCCTCTGCAGTCTCCCTTTTATGGACTTTTGTTCCTCATCTTATTAAGTCCATTATTTTACAGGCTCTAACAGAATAGCCCTGCTAAATGCAACCCTACAGTGTGACCTCAAAACACCACATGGTTCAGAATTTGCCCAAGCAACTCTGTACTTCAGCAGCTCTGCCTGGGGAGAGCTTGCTACAGAAGTCAGTGGCACTGAGGCACAATTTACAGCTGCGAGAGCCCACCTTGTGCCTTTCTTTATGTCCAGTTGGGAGAACCTTTCAACGCTTCTGTAAAGCATTTGCAGGTCCATACTGTGACCGAGGAGAGCTGCCAAAGAATATATTGCACACATGGCCCCGCTCTCAGGCTTTCTTAGAAGATGGCACACCCATAGGATACCTGACCCTGCAAGAGCCCTCTGTTCAAGCTCCAATACCTCCATGCTCCTTATTCCCTTTGGTATCCAGAATCAGGGATTCCTTTTTCTTTTTTAAATTATTTTTTAATGTGGACCATTTTTTAAGTTTTTATTGAATTTGTTATAATATCGCTTCTGTTTTATGTTTTGGGTTCTTTTTTTTTTGGCCCCGGGGCATGTGGGATCTTTGCTACCTGACCAGGGATTGGACCACCATCCCTTGCATTGGGGCAGCAAGGTCTTAACCAGGGACTGTCAGGGAAGTCCCCAGGGATTCCTTTTTGATTTAAAATAATTCACACAGGGGATTCCCTGGTGATCTGGCAGTTAGGACCTTGCTCTGTGGTTAAAAATAAATAAAATAAAACAATCCACACAGTTTATTAAACAAATATTTCTTGAGTATCTATTAGGTGCTAAGAACTGTTCCAGCCTCTGAAATAGACTTTGGCAGTGAAAACAACAATTACAATGCCCTGTCCTCACGGAGCTTCCATTCTAGTGGCTGAGGAGGGAGAATTAAACAACAGCAGGAGCGCCAGCAAAAGTTAGGTGCTGGTCCATGCAAAGAATGTAATTAAAGTAGAGACGGAGGAGCAGAGAGCAAAGGGGGTGGGTGCTATTTCATACAGAGTTCACTCTGATAACATCTGAGCAGAGATCTTAAAAGCAGGATTGGCTCAGTAAGATTGGCTCAGGTAAGATTCAAAGCAGAGAGAAGAGCACGTGCAAAGGCACTGAGGTGGGCATTTCTGAGAACGACCATAGGCTAATGTAGTAGTGAGAGGAGTCTAAGAAATGGCAGAGTCATGTAGAGATTTTTGAAGTCATGGCAAGAAGTTTGATAAAATATGAAATGAAACAGAGATGTATCAAAGGATTTTCAGCAGAGCAATGATCTGCTCTCTCCTAGGGTTTAATCCCCTCCATGGATCACAGCCGTCTCATGGTGAAGGGGCTTGCATAACTTGATAAAGCTATGAACCATGCCGTGAAGGACCACCCAAGATGGACGGGTCATAGTGAAGAGTTTCAACAAATCATGGTCCACTGGGGGAGGAAATGGCAACCCACTCCAGTATTCTTGCCTGGAGATCTACATGAACAGTTTGAAAAGGCAAAAAGATATGACAGCAGAAGATGAGCCCCCCAGGTTGGAAGGTGTCCAATACGCTACTGGAATGAGATGGTTAAATAGCATCACCAACTCAATGGATATGAATTGGAGCAAACTCCAGGGGATAGTAGAGGACAGAGGAGCCTGGCTTGCTGCAGTCCAAGGGGTCACAAAGAGTCAGACATAACATAGCAACTGAACAACAACAAAGGTTTTAATAGGATCGTTCTCTCTGTTAACACAAGTTTGTGTGCCTGACTCACCGTGAGGTGAAACAAACTGAAATGTTGGAGTTTGGAGCAAGAAAAAAGTTTATTGGAGGGCCATGGAAGGAGATGAGGTGGCTCATACTCTAAATTGTCTAAGCTCCCGAAGGGTTTCAGGAAAGCATTTTTGTTTTTGTCCGCATAGTGCAGTATATGGGATCTTAGTTCCCTGACCAGGGGCTGAACCGTGTCCCCTGAGTGGAAGCATGGAATCTTAACTACTGGACCAGGAGGGAAGTTCCTAAACAAAGCATTTTTAAAAGCCAGGTGAGGGAAAGGGTCACAGGGTATGCGATCAGCTCATGCACACTTCTCTGACTGGCTGATGGTGAGGGAACAGGCACTGTCACAGGGGTTAACAGTATCAGTTCTTAGGCTCTGGAGGCTGGGGACTATGTGCTCATGGTCATCAAGTAGTTAACATCTTCCATTTGGTGGGGGGTTTTAATATCTCTAAAACAACTCTGAAAATACTATGCATCAAATACTGTTATCTAGGTACTTCAGCAGAGAAGGCAATGGCACCCTACTCCAGTACTCTTGCCTGGAAAATCCCATGGGCGGAGGAGCCTGATGGGCTGCAGTCCATGGGGCTGAGAAGAGTCGGATGTGACTGAGCGACTGAACTGAACTGACTGAACTGAAAAATTACTTGTGGTTTCTAGGTCTTGTTCATCAGGTGAGTCAGAGTGCATCTGACTGAAATAAGGGGGTGTGAACACTGCATATCCAGCAGGCAGGGAGCGAGTAGGGTGAAGGTCACGAACTGAGAGTCTAGCCCTTGTGTAGAGGATGAGAGTTACCACTCCTCCCACCCCATATCCCAGAGAAAAGATTGTACTCAGAACTAAACTTAAGGAGTGAAGAGGAAGTACCAGCTGGAAGCGGGTGATTCTGAGGCAGGTGGAATGGGATGCAGGATGTCTAGTTGCTGGGATACTGGGTGTGGTCTCCAGCTGTGGCCTGTAGAGCAACTAGGTAGCATCTGTAACTCCCAGGCCAACCTTAATTACATTTGAAGATCTGTTATGAAATGACCATCCTCAAAGACTTTGGTTTAATTGGTTTGGGGTTGGACCCCCAGTGAATGGTTAAACAGATTTACAGGTTGAGGCTAATTTGCAGGCATGTATGAGCACCCCTGTTAAGAAGTTCTTTCCCAGGGTGCTACTCTACAAGAAACTCCCACACCCCTACTAACACACCCAAGGGCCCTGGAATGTTAGGTTTGAATGAGGGAGGGAGTCCAGGCTTTCTGTGACAAGACATGTGGTCACACTTGTTGACTTGTGGAGGTCCCAGTAACCCAGTATGGGCCACAGGCTTACTGCAGAGGAAAATTTCCATCTCCCTAAGTTCTGAAAGAACACTTCCTGATTAATAACAAGAAACTACAAAAGAGAAATGATACTTGACTTTAGAAATAATGATTTTGTAGAAGAAATTTTATATGAAATATGCTTAATAACATCTGGCATTTATCCTCGTGATTTAAGAATACAACAAGGAGTATTTGTCTAAAGATATGTTTAAATCTGTAATAGTGGAGTATAAAATGGTGCTCCTTACTGTACTATTAGCTACATAGGGTGCTTGTTTAACGTGATGGTGTTTAACATCAACAAATCAGAGGCTTTATGGGAGGCAGGCAAGGGAAAGACAGCTGACTAGGAAACATCAACAAGTCACAGGCTTTATGGAAGGCAAGGGAAAGACAGCTGACTAGAAAAGGAAAAGAGATAGGGCTCGTCCGGGATTTGAACCCGGGACCTCTCGCACCCTAAGCGAGAATCATACCCCTAGACCAACGAGCCACACAAGTCATTTCTCTTTTTCAAACTTTAGTAAAAAAAACTTTCAGCCACGTCTACAGTTGGTTGTAAAATTTTTTGCTATGTACGTGGGTGACACCTAGTGGAAGAATAAATCACTGCACTCTCGTCCACATTACGGATTGCTATTCCACAGATCTTTTTTAAGAAAAAAATTCAGGATCAACAAAAAATAATTGCGCCGCATGTTTTCGCTTCTGAGTGAGCCAAAGACGCTGCGGGAACGAAGGCAGGCAGTTGCATTAGGGACAGTCACACGCCGAGGGGTGATCCTGTGATACTGGGGAGGGGAGTGGACCCGTGTTGCTGACAGAACATCTGTTTTCGGTCCTCTGCGGGCTGGACACTGGGGCCCAAGTGGGAGGCTTCTTCAGGCTTCGGCACATTACTGACTGGTTCCTGGGCTCGGTCAGGCTGGAACTTTTCTGGCTCTCCCTTGTAAGCTATAGAACTCATCGCCTGGCGAGGTTCTGCGTCTCCAAGAACCAAAGGCTCTTGCCATGTGGCGCCTTCCACGAAAAGCAACCCCAAGACCCGGAAGGGCCGACTCTCCCGGGCGACCAGACTGTGCCGGGCCCAGGCAGGCGCTCGGTACCCGTTAGAGCTAACAAAGATTGTCCAGCCTCTCGAGACGCTCTTGTGCAACAAGACTGTTCCCATAAATCTCAAGCACTGTGGCTTCAAAGAAGAAAGAGAGCAAATCATATCAGGAAGAAGGAGAGGTTAGATACGAAGAGCCTCCCCCAAGCGATAAATATATAAACCACTGAGTGTGGAGGGACTGAGAGGAGAGAGAATCATATACAGTATGTTTCCGACCTGCCCCCGATGGGTAGCGTGGCCGAGCGGTCTAAGGCGCTGGATTAAGGCTCCAGTCTCTTCGGGGGCGTGGGTTCGAATCCCACCGCTGCCAGGTGGTTTTTGAAACTATGCGAATCAAAAATCGTTGACTCCGCTGATCCTGCCACGTTAATACAGTTTCTTGACTTTCCTCTCGCGATAGACAATCTGGACTTGTCTAGTTTTGCGACTTCCCCAGTTTCTGTTCGTTGGAAAAGACCCTGTTGCTGGGATTGAAGGAAGAATGAGATGGTTAAGTGGCATCATGCAAGCTCCGGGAGACTGTGAAGGACGGAAACCCGGCGTGCCACTGTCCACGGAGTCGCAGAGTCGGACACGGCTGAGCGCCTGAACAACAATCATTTCAGTTTCTCCGCTAGAGATGACCTTACCCTAGATGAGTGTTTGGTTTTTTGTTTTTGTTTTTGTTTTTTTAATTTTGGTTTTTGTTTGTTTGCTTGCTTGTTTTTTAACAGGCAGTGTGGAGTAGGAGAAAGAGAAAAAAAATACAGACACCACAGTATGTGATACTGCATAAAAACTCTTTTAAAGGATAATATATCACACACCCTTAAAATGGTGATTATGTTAGTACATTTCAGACCCGCGTTCCTTCAAGGGCGGGAAAAGCAGTTTGTATTTAGCTCTATTTGAAGTTTCCAGGCAGTTTTGTTACAGCCAAACGCTCTGGGAAGCAAACTCACTCAGAAAAACAGCCTGTATAGTTGAGTGCAGTTTATTACACACCAGTCCCAGGCAGAGTTTCCTCCTTAGCCAAGGACCCCTATTGACTTGGTGACAACCTTTTATACAAAGTGTACATGCCCAAGCCCACACCTCCAAATTCTCTAAAATCCACTCTGGACAATGTTAGTAAGAGATACAATCAGGTTACAGCCATAAATTTACATTCTAAAGCTATCTGGACATAGAGTTTCAGTTCAGTTCAGTTCAGTCGCTCAGTCCTGTCGGACTCTTTGCGACCCCGTGAATCGCAGCACACCAGGCCTCCCTGTCCATCACCAGCTCCCAGAGTTCACTCAGACTCACGTCCATCGAGGCAGTGATGCCACCCCTTTAGTCCACATCAATAAGTATTATTAAGATTACATAGTGGACATTGCATTCCTTCTGGCTCCAGGAGGTAGAGGTACCGGGTCTGCATGGTCTGGTTTTTATTCTCCAGGGAGGCCTGCTTGGCTGTTGGTATTTTATCTCTATGGCTTCCCAGGTATGCAGTCCAAAGTTCGCCGAGAGTGTAACATGGAGTTTCTCTTCTTTTAAAAAATGGAGTCACTCATTTGGTATGTTAAAAGTACAGGGGAAAGAAGTCAAAGTGTTAGTCGCTCAGTCGTGCCTGACTTTTTGCAACCCCATGGATTCTAGTTCCCCAGGTTCCTCTATCCATGGAATTCTCCAGTCAAGAATATTGATGTTGAACCTTGGGTTTCCTGCTTGGCAGCAGATTCTTTGCCATCTGAACCAGCAGGGAAGTCAAAGTCTTTCATGTAGATGCTCACAGTGTTCCAAATTCTACGGGATGATGGTATAACTGTTATTCAGGCCTGAATCCAAGCAGCAGAAGTCTATCCAGATTCCAGTGACTTAAAAGGTTTGACTCTGTGGGCACACCAGAAATGTGGCCATCTGGGAGAAAAAGCAACATACAGACTATTCTTCAACTAAGCCTGTAATGAGGATTGTCATTCACACCTCAACCTTCAAGGATAGGCTACAATTAAAAGACAAATATGAAGGAAGCTATTGGGGAATCTTCAGGCTGGAGAAACATGAGCCAGATACAAACTCAGGATAACTTCTCCTGCCCTGCCAACAAGGTCTGTCCTTTCTTAACTTTGACTGTCTATGGACAAAATTTACCTGTTTTCTAGATTATAAAGCACTGCTAAAGATACAGCTCAAGCCTTGAATACAAAAATTATGTGCCAATTTCATGTGCTACTTTAATAACTGTACCCACTTACTGATAGACTGTGGCAAAGCTACCTAAGGACTGCTACGGGGACCAACTTCTCACATTTGAGGAATCATGCTTATTGGAGTACTCCACCAACTATTGTGAATGGACTATCTTCCCCAAATCCTTTAATATGTTTTTTGAAATAGCCCCTCAGTTTATAGGTATTGTAACCAATGATGTAGAAACTACTTCTATGTATCAGTTAGGAACCCCTTTTTCCAGAAGCCTAACACATGTTGATCATTTATATTGAAACAGGACCACCTATTATTTTCCTCCTATGAGAACTTTTTATTAAGGACTCAGATGTTATTTCCTACTTTGTCTATTCCTAATATTAGATTTTCCTTAGAACCTGTATGTAAAATTTTGCAAGGAACCAAAGAGTTACAAAATTCCATAGATAACTGCAATTGTGCCTTGATAGAACATTCTATCATTACCACTATTGCTGCCAATAAGATAATGGAAGTAAGAGTTGATGTATGAAACCATACTTCTCATTTATGTTGAAACTTTGTCTTTACTAAATCCTCTACTGCTCAAAAATTGTTCTCTGCAATGTTTAACCCATTACTTGTGTCTTTGGTCACTTTATTTCTGTTGACTATCTGCAATTGTTACTTGACTTATAGAATTAAGAAGACTGGTTGTATTCTTTTGCCTTATTTCTATGCTCTCCAACCTAAATAATCCTGAGGTCAACTTTTAGGGAAATTAAAATGGAAGAAGTCTTGTTCAAGCTTCAGAAGCAGGAGAACAAGCCTCCGACCTTGTTTCTGACCTGCCTGGACACTGCCCAGATTCTGTACCTTTCCTCAAGCACAGGAAGTAGGCAGTGCTTTAGATAAGAAAGAGAGTAGATCTTGGAATCCTTGAGCCCCTGAGAGTACGGCCAAACCTCTGAGGTCTAACGGAATCCTGTGACTCACAAGGGGAAACAAACAGCATCGTAAAAAGGTGAAAGTCAAACCAGAGCTGCATTTGGGGACACAAACCGATGATGATATCACTTTGCGGCCTGGGATTATAAGTAGGAACCCCCAAAATAACAATTTGAAGTCTCACCTGTGGCATGGACACGCTGCCTGAGACCTTTTCCCATTTGGGACTCCCGATTGCAGTTACTCAGGACTTCCCAGCACACTGTTTAAGTCTAGGTGTTGGCTGGCCCAGTTTGTTGATGTATATGTATTGTTCCTATTTCTCTTTTCTTTTAATGATTGCATATTGAAATTAAGTTGAAGAATCCTCTAATAAATATTGAAATGGTTGTGTGTAGAAAAAAAAAAAAAAAAAAGGAGTCAGTCCCGTCAGGGCAAGCTGTTCCTTCCTTTCTGCAGTTTCCCATACACTGTTTTATTTTACTGAACGGGATCCCTGGCGCTAGGCAGGGAAAGGGAACGTGCAACCATTTCCCTTTCACAGCAGATGCACTGAGAGGTCTAGAGACAAGCGCTCGGAGCTGCCACGTCAGCCTGCCAGCCAGGAGAGTGAGGAATGGATCATCTGACAGAACTCAAAACTAACTCGTAGTTCTCCGTAACTTTACCATTTCTCATCCCTAGGGGTCCTCTGCCGCAACTTTTCAAAGCAGAGTGGAGAGAACAAAATACGACAGCACATGTATTTTAAATAAATTACCGGAAGCAAACAAAGAAGGGCTCGTCCGGGGTTTGAACCCGGGACCTCTCGCACCCTAAGCGAGAATCATACCCCTAGACCAACGAGCCACAGTAAGACGGCCTTTTATTTCCGCCTCAAGGCTCACGCACGTCACTAGGCCACGTCACTAGGCGTTTCTCAAAGAAATACGAGTTTGAGTGCCTTCTACCGGCAGAAATGCGTGTGTTTCCCCAGCGAGCGTGTGCCTGACGCAGCGGAGGATTTATCAGCTGTGATCCAGACCAGGACAGCAGCAGGGGAACTACGTCCACTTGGCCTGAAAGTCTTATCACGCTCTGCCGAAGACAGGGGAGATCTGCCGGAACAGCCGCATGGGTACCCTTGTCCTGCAGCCACTGCTTAGGAGGGGGGAAAAAAACGAGTATTAGGCCCCAGCGAGATTTGAACTCGCGACCCCTGGTTTACAAGACCAGTGCTCTAACCCCTGAGCTATGGAGCCCTCGCGTGTATGCTGGTTCTCTATCTTCCCTGTTATACGTGTTTTCAGTAAGTTTACTGTGTTAAATGGGATTTTGACCCAAGCAAAAATCCAAGGTATGCTGCAAAATTGAAAACTTTCTGCGTCGTGTCAACCACTCGAAAAGACTCTGCTTTGAGCAGAGTCGCTACTAGACTGTCTTCTAGTCCCTTACCTTGATAGTCGGCTGAGACATTGCCTTCTGTTCCTCTGCTGCCCAGAAAGGATGCATATTACAGAACTCCAGATACCTGGGCACTCCAGAGACCCACCTGAGAATAAAAAGGCGCATATCCGACAGGCAGGGAGGTTATGGTGCACTCCCTTTATGTGGCGGTGAAATCCACAGAGAGAGTGAGAAGAGGTTTACAACGCGGTTTTTTGTATTTTCTGAAGCAAGAGCCCCTAACTCTTGCTTGTATGCTGGAATTATTGCCTCTCAAAGGTCCAGGGTTAGGAGTAAGCAGGGAAAAGAGGTGCTAGAGAGGAAAATTTTAATATTTCCTTAAAGACATACGGATTTGCATGTATCCTTGGTATGAATAATACAATTTTTTTAAAGGATTTTGTTTTCACTTTTTAGAGATCCTGTTTTTCTAAGCTAGTGAACAGGAACTAAAATTGTATTTAACTACAAAAAATCTTGTACTTATTTCTTACTGCAAATATAGCCATAGACTAGAACTTTGGGGAGGAAAAGGACTGATTCATGCAAGCCCAAGAAGTGAACCACTTTTATTTAGTAAGGTTTAGATTCTCTCACTATAGGCCTGCTCGTGTACTCATTAATTTTTAATGTCATTTGCCCAAGATCATTAAATCTGCAAGAAATCTGAAAGTTACTGTAACCTTTAAATTCCATACCTAAATACTTAACAGACATCTCCTAAAAATAAGAACTAAGAATAAAAGCATAACTTCAGTACCATGTTAGACCTAACAACATTTATAATAACTCCGTAATTTAATAGTCCATATTTTCAAATTTCCCCAACTGGCTCCCTCCAATTTTTTTTTTAAACTAGATTCAAACAATGTTTCTCACTGCTTTTAATTTTAATGTTTCTTTCAATTCTTTCTTTTCAATTTGAAAATTCCCCTCCTTTCAGCCTTTCTTTTTTCATAGCAGCTCTCAGAAGTCTCACATTCTGCATGCTAAGTCGTTCCAGTCGTGTCCAACTCTTTTCGATCCCATGGACTGTAGCCCACCAAGCTCCTCTGTCCATGGGATTCTCCAGGCAAGAATACAGGAGGGGATTCAGTACTCCAACTGGATTCAGCCTATATATTTTTGTCAGGAACACTACCTCACAGCTTTTTAATACCCTAAGGAACCAAATAATTTTCCAGAACATATTGTCTAGGCTGTAGACAAAAATAAATTTCTAAGTGCCCAAGCAGAAAAATATGAGGTCAAATAAGATCATTTTATCTACTTGCATGAAAATGCATTGTGTGCCATTCAAGGAGCTTTTTTTTCTCCCACAAAAGAGACTTCCTTGATATCCTTGGCTGAAGACCCTGCATTTTCACTGACCTTAAAGTACCTTAAAAGGTCAAGAATTTATATAGAAAAGTAGGCACAATTAAGAGAATCCAATCAATTATTCATCTTAGTAGCATCCAAGTACATCTATGGATAGATAGACTTGTTTCTAAGGTACATAGATTATTTATCCAGAATATCAAGGAGCAAGGCTTTGCAAAATTTTAGCCAAAAAAAAAAGTTGTACTAGCCTCAACGTATGCTTTCTTAAATTTATTTTCTTTAGTTTCCCTACACTTCTGACCCTTGGGAAATTGAGGCTGCACTCACTCTAGCATATCAGTTACTACTCGTGTTACCACCTAATGGTGGTGCGTATGTGGGTATTCATTCTTCTAGATTTATATTGTATGTATGACAGAAAACATCTTCTTTCACTCAACTGCAAGCATGCTACAACAGGGATAATAACCTTATTTATTTTCTGCACCTCCTCTAACCTGACCAAATGGAGAGCACAGATTTATCTGGTGGATGTGGGGTCGGTTGTAATATACCTTGAAGAACCAAAAGAAGATTCTTTCTCAATTTTCACAGTGCTTCTTGGTTCGTGTTCCCTATTACCTAATCCTAAGTGCCTAAATCCATTATAATTACTCTTGTGTGTTCATCAAGAAGCTGCCCTCTGAGTACTTGGATACTCTGGAACCGGAGTCAGAAGCTAGACAAGGTAGTAGAGAAATCAAAGAAGAAAATGAAGTGTACGTCAGATTTTATCTTCTTAAACCCAAAGCATGCTTGCCAAGTCTCTTCAGTTGTGTTCAACTCTTTGCAACCCTATGGACTGTATTCCACCCAGCTCCTCTGTCCATGGGATTCTCCAGGCAAGAATACTGGAATGGGTTGCCGTGACTTCCTCCAGGGGATCTTCCCAAAACCCAAAGTAGCCAGACTATTACAATATTTTGTAGTGACTGAGTTTGGGGGGGTTGGGTGGAGGAGAAGGAGGTTATTACTTCCAGCGGGATGAATAGAAACAAAGAAAAAAGAATGTCTCATAAGTTTCCTCTTTCCCTTTGGCTGAGCATGTTCAGGGTTACATTTCTTTTCACCTGAAGCTTGCAGAGGCAGTCAGCCTGGTGAGATTGTTCCCTTTTGTCCCACTTCTTCCATAAACTTCAGTAAACATTATAAAGACAAATACAAATTTAAAATAAGAGGCTTAATTCTTCCTATTGAAAATAAGGGGAAAGATTTCCCTTTCCCTTCTCTCCTTTTTCTTCAAATAGTTATTTTAGAAAAGTTGTAGGTATAAATACATCACAGTATTTTGTATTACTCTGATGGTCAATGTACTAAACACACGAGACCATGAAAAAGCTACTAAATATTTAAGTAGGGACTCAATAAATGCTGAAGAGACTATCTGATACATTCATCAAAAGGAACACACTATTTACCAGTATTTAATTTTTAGTAAGATTTTTGTGGGCTTTCCTGGTGGCTCAGATGGTAAAGGATCTGCCTGCAGTGCAGGAGACCAGGGTTTGATCTCCTGGAGAAGAGAATGGCTACCCACTCCAGTATTCTTGTCTGGAGAATTCTATGGAATTCTGTAGCTTGGTGGGCTACAGTCCACGGGGTCATAAAGAACTTTTAGTGAGATTTTTATAGCGCATGCAGATGGGAGCCAAGCCAGTAATTGGATGGCTCTCTACTGGAGCTAGGGTGAGAGACTTACATTGAAATGTAGTGCAAGTCTGGTGGGAACTTTAAAATGCCCTAAATAGAGAATAGAACAGTTGAAGCATAGATTGGAAAGTAGAGTACTTGTAACAATTCTCTAACTTTGGAGGAATTTATTAGGATTCCAATTCATGGGCCTGAGATTGTGCATTCCTAATAAATTACCAGGAGATGCTGATGCTGCTGGTTCTTAGACTGTACCTTGAGCATCAAGGTCTTAAAGTAAATTTCCCACTTGTGTGTAAATTTTCATCATTTACACTATTGACAAGGTATGGATAGCAGGAAATCCAATGTTAAATTCTCCTATAATGTTGCAGAATGTTAGAGCCTAAAATACTAGTACCCAACACTGAAAACGGAAAGAATAGGCATGTGCCAGACAAACATCACACTTACCTCTATCAGGCATTTTTCCAAAGGGCTTCAGATGTTTGTCAATTAAGTATTTGGCAAGGCTGGCATTCCACTAGGAAACCTAAGACTTCTGATTTCAGGTCTCTATCAGTCTAACAGATGATCCACTTCGGTGATGAACAGATCAAAATACTTTCCCCATTGAAGAATCCTGTGAGTTTAAGGAGACAATGAGTGCTCGAGCAATAACAGGTGATTGAATAGGGGAGGCCAGGCACACTGGTTAGTAAAGGAAATTCAGAATGGCAGGTGAGACTGTGGTACTTTGTCCTGATAAGAAAATGCTTTGAAGCTTGTCAGTTTGTGGAGCCTGAACATGCAGTCCCTTAGAATCAAAGGGACCTCTGCTGTAATGATCAAGTGCTTTCTTGTCAGCTGGTTCCTTTCACTGCCCTGACCTAGAACTAAAAAATAAATAAATAATCAAGGGTTCAGGTCACTTCCAGGTCACTTCCATCTTACCAGAATCTCTGTACTTTTTTTGGAATCCATATTTGTAAAAAAAAAAAAAAAAGTCAAAACATTTACAGAAGCTGTGGTTTATTTAAATGTGTATGTTTACCAAATTAGCACTGAGACCTAAATATGATCTCACTTAATCTTCTAATCAAAAGCCTCCATGTGAGATTTCCCAGGACCAATCCATAGACCCTGAGTTTCTCACCTGGTTCACTACTAGACAAAATAATTTGATAAATATGGCCACGCTCGTGACTCCGGTACCTTCTGGAGAGAAAGAACTAGGTGGGAGCCCACAGGTTGACACCCAGTTCCACCCTGGGAGCTCAGATTGCCTGTCAACTGGGAGCAGAGGGAGGGAACGAGAGAGCGAAAAAGAGCGATCAGGAAGCATCTAACCCAGTGTGGGAGAGGGGTGAGATGAGGTGGGGGGTGGAGGGGACTTGACCCAGAGGCACCGGGATTGGCGGCAGTAGGGAGCTGATGGGGAGTGCGAGGAGAGCCCGCCTCTGGCCTTGAACTCTTCCTAAAGTGGCCCCAGCTTTTCCCATTTCCTGCTTCCCCGTCTTGGTTCTACGTTCATCCGGTGCTTCCTGAGCCCTATTTCCAATCAGCTTTTTTAGAAGTTCTTCCGTGTTCCTCGCTCCCCACCCCACCCCGCTTCCTGGCATCGAAGATGGGAACCAGCAAGACCTTCGTCCCAAGAAAATACAGAGAAGCACGCCTGACCCTGACCGCGAACCCTCAGGCCGCCGAGAAAGGACCTCCGAGGCTCTGGGGCAAGGGCAGGCAAGAGCAGGGTGTGGTTTTTTGGAGTGATGGAGGAGGGGAGTAAGAGGAAGTTAGGAAACTTTAATGAGACTCCTAGGAGAGTTTCTGCTTCCAGAGACCCAGAAATGGTCAATCAGAAAGAGCAATGAATAAGGTGGCTTGTAATCCAGGGTTTACCGCGGAGCACAGATCGACAGGTATGCGATTCCACTGGGGTGCTGAAGATCCCTGGCTGGGAGCATTCCTGAAACTTTTCCTTTCCCTCTACTCCATTCGAAAGAAAAGATCTGAAGCTTAGCTGCTCGGGAACCCATGGAAACTCGGACACACCCCTCCCCGGTGTGAGAAAGTTCTTGGATGTAACCACCCTCTGGGAGTCAGTCACCCTGGTCCCTCTGTAAGGGAAATTGTTCAGAGGCTACAGCAGTGCGCGTGTGCGTGGGTCTATCCCAGAGTGCTACTTTCAGGAAAAGTAGACCAATCTCTCTCTCTGACCGAACCTGCAGGGAATGCGACCAAGGATTTTCCTGTCTATCGGCGACAGGCTTGCCAGATCTGTCAACGGAAGCGAACCTGTTGTTTGATCTGATCTCCGACCTGATTCTCTCTGTGAGTTTCACAGCCATAGACCAACGACCCCACAGAGGGGAGTTTCTTAGTCTTCTGAAACCACTTGCAATAAGTCTCCAGTGAGATTTCCCCCCCCACCTTTCTGCGTGGTATTGCCTCGGTTAAAGAAAAGGTCTTTCAAGGAAATTTGCGCTAATAATCATTGACAACTTTCTCAGGCCTGTGAGAATACAATGGGTTCTCCTCTCTCCGAGTTTGCTCAGGTCCTTAGGGATAAATGAAAACACTGAGGGAAATTCCACCTACTCAAGAAAATTCAAAATTATGAGCACGGGTACTGTAGTAAACAGCTCAGGGATGAGGTATCTGCACCACCCGTGGTAGTGTGGCCGAGCGGTCTAAGGCGCTGGATTTAGGCTCCAGTCTCTTTGGGGGCGTGGGTTCGAATCCCACCACTGCCAACGGTGTGTTTTAGTATAGCCGTAAATCAGAAGTAGTATAATTCAAGCTGAATCCATGAAAACCTCTCTCTGGCAAGAATTTCCAGGAAACCTTTCAATCCTGCTCTGAAATACTTATTTCAAACCAGGTTAGCTCGGTTTCTTCTCAATAACTTGTGCTTAAACTAGTTGTTTGCACCTCACTTTGCTTGTATCTAAACTTTTGCATTCTCACAAGGGGGAATTCTTTCTGTCCTCCTCTTATAAAATCCACACTCACACCGAATCATTCTCATGACCTGGCTTAGGCACCATCCAGTAGGAAAGACTTCCTAGATAGTGCCCCATAGCCCCCATCAGCCCTGGTTTGGGAGCCAACACTGGTTTAGGAGCTGCAGCTCTGTGCTCTGGAAAGAACCTGCACAGACTTGATTTGGTTTTAATCACATTACTCTTATAACTGAAGATGATGAATGAATGCATCCATGCAGAAAGCCATTTCCTTCCAGGCTTCCAGCTCTCAGTCAGGCATCATTGCCTTAAGGGTTGGGGCAGGGCAGGTAAATGGTTCTTTTGAATTTGACTTTGCAGTTGGGTTTGTGATTCCAAAACTCTTAAAAGCTGATTTTTGGCTGACTCCGGGTGTCAAGCCCAGTGGAGTGTTCTGTGAATGTTGGCTTAGCCACTGCTTTGCCCCTTCTAAGTGAATTCACTTACCTTGGAGACTGTCCCGGTCTCTGAATCACCCAGTTTCAATGCCTGTTGAGAACCTAACTCAGTGTGGGAAAGAGGAAGGGATACACTCAGGGTCTATTTAGTAGTGCCCTATCAGAATGGTTGTCCCATTGCCCTTCTCAGCCGTTTCAGCCCGTGTTATCCCACAGGCTGTACAGCTCTCTCAAAGAGGTAGAGTATTTCCCTGCAGCGCCTTGAAGAATGAAAGGTACAGAGCAGACAATGAGGATTCTGCACAGGAACCAAAGTCTTGGGATTTTTGGTGACACATTGATTCTGCCTTCCTTTTTATGTCATTCCCTCTCCTCAATCAAAATTATCTTCTGTGTCCTCACAGGTCATCTTCTTTGATGACTCCTCCAGATCAGTGCCTTTCCTTTCAATCCACCTCTCACTAAGAAAAATCTTAAGACACCGATGTTCTTCACACACACATATACACAATGATCATATTTTTGTGCTTTGTGAAGAGGGGGGAAAATCCTCTAAAATCTTTAGTTTACACTACGGTTTACTCTTAGTGTGGCACATTTTATGGGTTTTGACAAAATGCACAATGATATATATCTACCATCATTAAAGTATCATACAGAATAATTTCACTGCCCTAAAAATACTCAGGGCTTCCCCAATGCATTCCTCCCTCCCCTATAACCTCTGACAACCACTGACCCTTTTATCATCTCCATAGTTTTGCATTTTCCAGAATGTTGAGTATTTGTGGTGGTTGTTGTTTAGTCGCTAAGTCATGTCGGACTGTTTGTGACCCCCATGGACTGTAGCCTTCCAGGCTCCTCCGTTCAAGGGCTTCTCCGGGCGTGAATATTGGAGTGGGTTGCCATTTCCTTCTCCAGCTGAATAGTTGGAATCATACAGTATGTAGCCTTTTCAGATTGGCTTCTTTCACTTATACACATTTAAAGTTCTTCCATACCATTTCATGGCTTGATACCTCATTTCTTCCTGGTGCTGAATAGTATTTCATTGTATGGATGTACCACAGTTTTGTTTATTTACTTATTGAAGGACAGCTTTACCGTTTCCCAGTTTTGAAGATAATACACATATAAAGCTGGTTCATGGGCAGGTTTTTGTGTGGATATCAGTTTTCAACTCATTTGAGTAAGTACTTAGGAATGTGATTGCTGGATTGTATGGAAAGAATATATTTAGTTTCGTATTCTTCCACTGTGGCATGGTGTATTTTTAAACATCATTTATAAGGTTAAAGCTCTGTTTTTTTAAAAAATGTCCTTTGCATTATGTAGCATATTTTTAAAAAATACTTATTTATACAGAACACAATTTACCCACAGATAAACATCTTTTGCCATATTTCCTTTTTTCCAAAAATGAATGATAAATTTCTAGGAGTAGGAAAAGAATACTTGATGAAACACGATGTTCACTTTTTTTTTTCTAAAACACAATGTCTTTTTAAGATTCCTGATTTATTACACCCGATTGTACTACTCCAGAAAGTAGTGACAATTTTATGAGAAAGTCTTTGTCACTGTACCCTGGCCAGTATTAAACAGTAAACACTGTGTAATTTGGTGGTAAAACGAAATCCTCTAGTTTGAATTAGTATTTATTTCTTATTATTGAAAGAACATTCCCACATGCATATTTTGCTTTTTTGCATTGCTTATTCTCTACATTGTTTGTTCACACTCTTTTGAAGGACAGATATTTCTACAGTATTTCTCTTTAAACTCTGAATTGCTTAGTATAAATTATTCATAGTAAGGGAATATTGTAGGGCTGGGGGAAGAGATTGAGGGATATTACCCAATATTCAGTTAAGACTAGCTGGTCTTCAAGATTAGGAGATACCATTCAAATCTTAAAAGGGTACCGTTATTTCATGCTGCTGCTACTGCTAAATCGCTTCAGTCGTGTCCGACTGTGTGCGACCCCATAGACGGCAGCCCACCAGGCTCCTCCATCCCTGGGATTCTTCAGGCAAGAATACTGGAGTGGGTTGCCATTTCCTTCTCCAATGCATGCATGCATGCTAAGTCTCTTCAGTCGTGTCCGACTCTGTGCGACCCCATGGACAGCAGCCCACCAGGCTCCTCTGTCCACGGAATTCTCTAGGCAAGAATACTGGGGTGGGTTGCCATTTCCTTCTCCAACCGTTATTTCATATCTCCTCAGTAAACCGAATCACCTATAATGCATGATCACAGAGAGGACATATAACATTAAGTTTTATGGTCGGCAAAAAGTTGTTCTTTTGTTGCCTGAAAATCAAATTAAACATTCCACAGTACTGATTTAGGAGATAAAACCTAGTTGAATAGGAGACTGCAACGAAAAATTAGGCACTTCTCTTGGCGGAACCGAACCAGCGATCTAAGGAAAACAGAAGCTTAATCACCAATACAGTCCTCCCCTCTGCCAGCTGAGCTACCAAAGGGTACGTCTAGTGTGATAAAGTGTCGACTACTGAGGATTATAGTAACAGCCAGTGAGTGGCCTAGCTTCTTTGTATTTGAAGTTCGGGCTTAAAGTGGAGGTCAAGAAATCTCCAGAGTTGAATCTAGGGTAGACTGAATCCTGGAGTAGCCTGGGGCAGGACACAGAGGCTGAGTCGGAGGAAGTAAAAGAGCAGAAACCGTCCGGATTGGGGTGTATCTGCATAGCTTCTGGGCTGAGCTGTTCCAGAGTAATCGGAAAATCAGTTCTCGCTCCAGAAACAAAGGAAAAACTGGGAAGTCAGGCAGGCTGCAAGTGGGAAAATGCGCAGGACTCCACGCTCCGGTGGCAGCCGGAGGATCAACCTGTTGGCCGAGGTTGATTTATTCTTGACCTTAAACGTAGTTATGTGGACTCCGCCAATCCTATTATCTTTCCTCTCAAATCTTCAGAAGATAATTTTCCCTGAAACTTCACACACTGCTTCCTTTATTTTCAAGAGTCAGTGTAAGAAAGAAAAGCGCAGGAAGCACCACCCTCATTAGGAAAGGTACTCTCTCTAGGCCCCAGCGAGATTTGAACTCGCGACCCCTGGTTTACAAGACCAGTGCTCTAACCCCTGAGCTATGGAGCCGACGCGCAATGCGTTTTTTACCATCGACTTCCCTAAGTTTTGAAACCTGCAACTAGATGACATTTAAATAAAATGTAATAGATATTTAAAAATTAAAAGAAATTTCTTTGGAAGGAAGCGCTTCTTTATATACGAAGAATAAATATGTTCTTGACTAGGCCCAAACGGGAATGTAAGTCACTGGAAGAGCACTGGTAGCGCCCACACTGCGTGCTCCTCAGGCTCAGGCCTGACAAGTCCCTGAACTTGGGCAACACAAGAGCCACCAGCGCGGCCCTGGGATAAAGTGGGGTAGGTGAGGGTGCGAGACACGGCATCACGTCATTGTCTCCTATCTGCTTGGATTCTTGTAAAAGTAACTGCTACAGCTCTCGTAGACTAATACTAGGCTTTGTTCTTGTTTAAAGAAAGGCGGACTTCTCAAAGCCCAGAGCGTGCCCGAGGTGAAGACATTCAAGGGTCTAGGCCGTCCCCACCACGATCTATCCGTGGAACCAGGTTCAGTCTTAGTCAGCCTGGGTCTGCGATTCCTCCAGGTTTCCTGAAGCAGAAATAGACTAGAAGAGGAGTAACCTTTCCCTCGGTCCTTTAACACTCTTTGCCAACAGCTCGGAGTCTGAGCGGCAGCTGCTTCTCCCTCGGTCTCAGAGCTCTTCTAAATAACCAACCTGAATTCTAGAATCAACAGAGAGTGGCGATGCAGAGAATGGTTGGGAAGGGGGCGGTCCCCTTCTTTTCTCTCACATCTTAGCCCGCCCAGCAATCTGGCGCGGATATTGAGCTCTGCGTTCGTTGTTTATCAAGTTTGTGCCCTGAGCCAGGAATATGCTCGGTGCGCGGTGCACCGTGTGACCAAGGCAGACAAGCTAGAGCCCAACAGCTTCGTTCCCCAAGTAGAAGAGACTGCGGAGTAAGGACAACGCTCTCCCTTCCCATTCCACCCACCACCTTCTGGGTGCTGGAGAAGCGGGCCAGAGTAGGCTTCTAAAGAAGACGGTATTGGAAATGGTCGACTCTTCCCGACGTTTGCCGCCTTCCGCGCTCCCTTGAAGAGCGCCTTAAATCTAGATCTATAGTACAAAGTTCATTAAATTAAGCTGAAAGAAAACAGCAAGAGCATGATACAGGGCGTTGACATAGTGGGCAGGCTGAGGCAGTGGTTCCAGTATTTGACCTCCGCAGGGGCGTGGTATCGAGTTCCTCAGCTCTAGACGCTGGGCGGGAGGGCTTTCGATGAAATCAATGTGGTTTTTTGTCTTTACCTGTCCTCTAACTCCAGGCCACCTGCAGGGAAGTTTGTCCTAACTCTGTAAGAACTCAGACCCTCGCAAGAGGGTCCACAGGTGGACTAGTAGCTCAACCTGAGTCCCTTACTGAACAGATCTGCCTCTGGAACGCTGTGGCTCAGGTTTCCCTGAATCCGCACGCTGATGCTCCTAAGTCTGGAGAAAATCGCTGGGCTTAGGAGAGGAATCAAAAATGGTCTTCATACAACGTGATGCAGCGAACAGAATAAATGAATAATCTTAAATAGGAAGACAAACCGGAGAGCTTGGCTCGTTGGTCTAGTGGTATGATTCTCGCTTTGGGTGCGAGAGGTCCCGGGTTCAAATCCCGGACGAGCCCTGGTGCTTGTTCTTTTTTTTTTTTTTCCTTTTCCCCGTCTAAAGCTAAATGAAGCCAACACCACTAAGCCTAGATCCACTTAGGCGAAGTCCCTTTCAACCTTGACCTGACTCAAGGACTTCGTTGTAAACAGAGGCCCCGCTAGATATTTTGTCAGGAATATCTTGCTCAGGCAGATGTTACGTCGGCACTTCGAGCGGGAGAGAAAACTAGTGCGCTTTTCATTCGGCATTCACACGGAGTAGAGTGGTACCCGGAGGTGTGCTGGGGCTGCAACTCCTGACAGAACTCTCTTCCTGAGGCCCTAGTCTGTCTTCCCCAGAGTCGCAAGTGCTGTACGCGGTCTTCCCAATGCTAGTTAGGAGCTCCGGGAACCCTTGGGCTCAAGGGGTTCAGGCATCCACGCCGTCCAAAGGGAGTACAATTGAATCATTTTAAGGCATTATTTTCCAAAACACAGTATAACATAGTGACAATTGTCTTGCCGTTTCTGGCAAGAATCCACCAGACTCCACCAGACTCTTCACTTTGATTGCTCACTTGGAAAACCAGTGTCTACTTGTGACCTTAGGGTATGGTTAATCCCGATTTGTGGAAGTCGCTCAGACTTAGAAACCACTGGTATGATAAGCCTTCAGACTTGCCTGTCTTCCTTAACTGCTTCCAAACAAGGGGGATGTTTGACAAGATTTCTGTCTGACTTGATCGTATTTGTCCTTTGCAAGTTTCTTCTCTTAGAAAGGTTTTGTGACCAGGCAAGAATAAAGAGTTTTGTGATTGGTGATTGGAGGGAGGGGAGAAAGTAGAATCTGCCAGGACGTCCTGACAGATTGACCCTCCACTGAGAAAGGTGACTGTCTAGCCTGGGCTTTAATGTGTTTGCTGAATGACTACCGGTGGAGATGCACAGTGAGAATTTGGATATAAAGTCCTTAGATTCAAGAGAAAGATCCGGAAAGGAATTTTACAAATAAAAAACATAGAGCAGTTAACAGTGATGTGGGTAAGAACCAACAGGGAAGAGCGATTATATAGAGAAGAAGAATTTAAGGACAGGCCCTGGTGATCATTAATGTTTAAAAATGTGAAAACAAAATACCCATGAGTGAAGAAACTAGAGAAGGAAGGCTCATGACAGTCACTTGCTCCGATGGCTTCTTTATTTGCTTAGGGCCCACTAACAATCTTTACCAGCATTTAAAGCAAAAAGTTTAGGGAAGATGACTGTGCTGCATGGAATGAAGAATGAGGGGAAGGTGTGGACAGATAAGTAAATCTTTCTTCTTAGTATCTTGAGTGAGAAGGGGAGGACCTAGACAGTTCACACATTTAGCTTGGAGGACTTGGGAGAGCTTCACAATTATTTAATTGTCCACTCAAGGACAATCAGTGGATCTTTTGCTGCCCTGACCTGAAACCTGGGCAAAGGTATCTTGGGGTTGCCAAAAGTGCACTCCTTGACCTTGGTATGTTCTGACTCTTAAGGGTTTTTATCTGGAGCACACATGAAAGTGGCATCTGTGCCACTTTCCTTCCATTATCCTCCTTCCATCCTCCTTCCATTATCATGGTAAGAAGCAGAAATACTGGCTACAGTCAAGACAAGGAACTCTTTAGCACTTGAAAAAAAGGCTTGAAGGAGCAAATTAAAGAATACCCAGGCAGCTTGAAGGGGGAGATAAAGGAAAATTAGTTCTGAAAAGCAGAAATAGTTTAAGATGATCTTATGTGGGAGAGATGTGGGGATTTCTTATCTCAAATAAGATCTTTTGATCTTTGAGAAAGTAATGTCCATTGGGAATCAGAAACAGAGCACCTGGCTAAAGATTCAGTAGGTACTTTTTTCTATAGTGGTGGAAATTGGGACTTTATCTTCTGGGTTCTACTTGAGAGGAGCAGCACCAGCTTCTACAGCTAAGAGTCTGAGTTCAGAGTTTATTTTACTGATGACACTTCCAACAAGTAATTTTGTTGCTTGTTGGTGTTGAGACCCACTATGTCATCCTCACTGCTTGGGGAATGTTAGGAGTCACAGAGAACATCTGGAAAACTTGTCAAAGTCTTTACTGCTAAAATCTTTTCTGTATTGGCAGATCTTGAAATAGTTCCTATAGCCGCAATGCTTTTTTTTTTTTTTTTTTAAGATGGGGAATCCAGGGGAAATATCCATATGCAAAACTTCACAAAATCATGGTTTTCCTGGAATGAGGATCTTTAAGGAAGGTCTTGACTATGTATGTATAGCTACTGAACTCATCTGCTCCAAGGCCCACTCAGGAGCTCAGCCATAGACTCAGGGCCTGTACAATCTTAGAGCTACTAAACTGTCTTCCTCACCTCCTATGGTGCCTATAACTATGTTACTCCTATGCCAATATGGGCCTTTAATAACCTATTGTCAGCATGATCCCCTTTGAATTATACAAAAGTGTCCCCAGCAAATCACTATTGAGCATACTTATTTGACACTTTTTCATTCCTTATGTAATTTTTCCCTACAAGAAACAAAAAAGTAATGAGACTTTGCTGTGTTCCAAATTACCAGGTACTCTTCTGGATGGCATGGAAACAAATTCAGATATGATCCAGTCTCTGTCTTTAAGAAGTTTGAAAAATAATGGGAAACAGGAGAAATGCTGCAGCTTATTATTGCAAAAAAAAATTGTATCATTTAGGATTCAATCAAAGTGGAAGCACTGTAAGTAGTGATGAATAAGAGATTTATTACAATTCTGGGAACTGATGAAAAAGTTTATATCAAGCTCTTGCTTATGTGACAAGTGTTGGGCCTGAATCTGTAACCCTGGGGGTGAACAGGTAAGGACAAATGGGCATTGAAGTGAGGGGAGAATGATTCAAACTTACACCATGAAATCCATAAAGACAAAATGAAATAAAAAGGGAAAACTGGGACCTACATCCGTCTCTCACTGTCTCCAACCTTGTTGATATGGGAGATCTGCAGGAGAAGCTGGCTGCCTTCATCATAGAACTACGCATGCACTTGGCCCAAGAGATGGAGGAGGAGATTCATTTGTGCTAGAGGAGTTGTGGGTCCAACAGAAGCCCATACCAAGGAGTAAAAAGCAGACTAGCAGAATAGCATCTCTGTTGCATCGACAAGTGCAAGCTGCAACAAAGCCTGGCATTCTATGCCAATCTTCAGAACACAGTGGTTGTTGTGTGTGACATTTTCATCTTCTAAATCTCACTGAAAATTTCACCACATCCATATAGAAATTTAGATCCATATAGAAAGGAAAATTCCAGATAATGTAGTTCCTGCTTAGACAGACACGGTACAAAGTCAACTTTCTTGGGCACCTCCTAGGTACCAGGCTGTGTTCTGTGTGTTTGGAACACATTCTTATTTTTAGCTTCCTCTTATTTTGTGATCTCTGGGATTGACTTCCGGTTTTTATGCTCCATGAAATTAGGTAGCTTTTAAGGCAATATCTCTTCTGCTCTCTGGGCAACACTTCTAGATCATTCCAGAAGAATTCTTTTTCCCCTCTCAAATTAGTGCTTATTCTTATTCTTTCCACTCGTCTAGTTCTCAATCAGGAATCTTTCAGGATCGAAATATTTAGTGTGTGTGTTTGTGTATTACTAATAGAACCAGATAAAAGCATCACTATTTCTAGTGACCATTGAAACTTTATGGCTATTTCTTTGCATATTAATGCTCAGTTTGCCAATTTTGCAACATTATTTTGAGGTTAATGTCCTGTCCATATTTTGATACTTATTTTTTCTAAGCATTATGTCTATGTATACAAATGCACTCCAACATGGAGTTAATTCCCATGTAGTGAACGATAGCTTCCGAAAGCTTCTCTAACAAGAAAATACTTAACAGGATAAATCAGTTTTCATATGACCTCCAATGTTATTTTGTAAACCTCCTTATCATCCCCTGTCTTTGAATTATTATTTGTCTCTTAGTCTTCCCCTTTAAGATCAAAGTCGCTTGAGGTTAGGAACCATTGCTTATTCTTCTTCTTATATATAATAAAGACACTATATATAATAACATATATTACTGTATCACAGTATCCAACAAAGATGCTTAAAAAACCTTTGTTGAATGATTGAATACATACATACATATATACATACATAAACATTTGTCCAAGATTTCAAGGTCACCACAAATAAGAACCTCCATTTCCTTTCAAATATACAATGAAGTAGATAAAATGTAACACAAAATCTGATTCTTGGTAGGTACAACAGTAGCTGATATTCTTAATTTTTTTTATATTGAAAGTCCTCATTCCATCCTCATTTTACTAAAAATAAAAGATGAATGAGGACAACAGATATTCAAATGTAATAAAAAGATGGACAAATGAAAGCAACACAATCTACTGATACAGGAGATCTTTCCAACCCAGGGATCAAACCCAGGTCTCCTGTATTGTAGGCAGACGCTTTACCATCTGAGCCACCAGGGAAGTCCACAGCTGATATTCTTAATAGTTTTATATTGAAAGTCCTCATTCCATCCCCATTTTACTAAAAATAAAAGATGAATGAGGACAACAGATATTCAAATGTAATAAAAATATGGACAAATTAAAGCAACATAATCCACTGAAAAAATGAATGAATATATCTTTAATTCACCTTTATAATACAGTGTAAATTAGGAAACCACATTAAATGCTACTATGCATAAGCTTCCTTTTTGATCTGCTTTTCCAAAGGCATCTGAAATTGCCATGAAGAGGAAAATAAGTCCCTTCTCTTTTCCACCTAACAGTGAATGCAATATTTTTCAGAAAGTATGTACAAAAATATACAGTTAATCTATTTATTTCTATGATTATAGGACATTTTTCTTAAGATTCTTGATTTTCATAAATAATTTAAAGACTCTAATGAGAATTAGTTTTTAACTTTTGGTGACAATCCTACATGAACTCTTTAGGAATTGAATTAAAGCTATATATCCTCTTCCCAGACAAGCGCATATAGGCTCAGATATATATGTTTGCATAATAATAGTGCTTATACACTTTCTGAAGCTCATTCTTAGATTCTCTGGTGACTATGGACCCATAGGTTAAGATTGCACAGGTTGGAGGTTCTTATAACGGTATTGACTACAATAAATCAATAATAATGTGAATTTATATGAGATAGAATCAAGGATTTTTGCCTGAAAGAGAAGAAGGATGGATTTGATGCCTTTGTAGTTCTTTAGTGGTTCCAAAATTTGGTCATGTGGTAATATCCATGATGAGGAGACAATGAGAAGATAACAAAGAAGGCTTGGACTTAGGACATCCCTTAAGTGATGACGTCCCTTCACTTTCACCTCACTATTTTCTTGTTGAAACTCTTTGCAAGTGAAAGATGCCACCAAAATCCTGCTATTACCTTCTTAAACGTGTCCTTCAAAGCTTGTCTTACTCGCTCGTTCCGTAAGGCATAGATGAATGGGTTCAGCAGCGGTGTCACAAAGGTTGTTACCACTGTCACTGCCCAGTTGGTATCCACAGAGCCACTCTGTGATGGCCGCACGTATAGGAAAATGGCACTTCCATAGAAGAGGGTCACCACCATCAAGTGGGAGGTACAGGTAGAGAAAGCCTTCTGCCGGCCTGAAGCTGAGGGGATGCGCAGGACAGCTAGGACTATGTGACCGTAGGACACGGCAGTAATCATCAGTGAGGCTATGATGACAAGAGAAGCTAAGACAAAGTCCGTTTCCTCCAGCTCCTTGGTGTTGGTGCATGCCAGGCGGAGCAGAGGGCCACTGTCACAGAAGAAGTGCTGCACCACAGCATCCTGTTCACAGAAAGGAAGCAAGGCCACAGCCACTGTGGGGCCAAGCACTGCAAGGAGCCCCCCGACCCAGCAGGCCAAGGCCACTCGGAAGCACACAGCCCCGTTCATGAGCAAGGGGTAGCGCAGAGGATGACAGACGGCCAGGTAGCAATCCACTGACATGACAGCCAACAGTAGGAACTCAGAGGCCCCAAGAAAGAAGTAGAGATAGAACTGGGTAATACATGCAGCAGAGGAAATAGTGTTTTGCCTTGAGAGGAAATTGCTCAGCATCTTGGGAATAATGACAGAAGTGAGCAGAATCTCTAGGCAGGACAAGTTGCCTAGAAAGAAGTACATGGGAGTCTGCAGGTGAGTATCAGCTCCTACCACCCCGACGATCAACACATTACCTGTTAGAGTCAGCAGATAAACAAGAAGGAAGACAGAAAACAGTTCTGCTTTTGTGCTATTGAGATTTGGGAAACCCGCCAGGATGAACTCGGTTATACCACTGCTATGGTTTCCACCAGGAGCCATTATCTTTCCCATCTGTGCAATAGCATGAACACAGTCCTGGTGAGGATTCTCCAAACAATCCTAAAATTTATTTTATCATGATATGGCACACGAAGCTCCACTTTCTCTAGTCACAGATCCTATTAATACTTGAAGAACCTAAATGTCCATCAACAGACAAATGGATAAAGAAGATGTGACTCATATATGCAATGCAAAATTACTCAGTCACAAAGAAGAATGAAATAATGCCATTTGCAGCGACGCGGGTGGACCTAGAGAGTGTCATACTGGTGAAGTAAACCAGAGAAAGAGAAACGTTGTATGCTATGACTTAAATGTGCATTCTAAAAAAATAAAATGGGTATGATGAATGAATTTATCTATAAAACAGAACTATAGTTGCAGATGTAAAACAAAAAACCTTATGGTTATGAAGGAGTCGGGGGAGGGATAAATTGGGAGATTGGGATTGACATATACACACTACTATATATAAAATAGATAACTAATAAGGACCTACTATATAGCACAGGGAACTCTACTCAATACTCTGTAATGGCCTAACTGGGAAAAAATCTAAAAGGAGTGGATATATGTACACGTATAACTGATTCAGTTTGCTGTACAGCTGAAACTAACACAACATTGTAAATCAACTATACTCCAATAAAAATTTTTTTAAATGATTTGAAGGACCTGAGGTCCTCATCTAATTGATTTTTAGAGCTGAGGAAGATTTCCTATAAATGGTAGCTAAAACTAAGGTGTGAAGATGACAGGAGGTTCCATCTTCGCATCTACTATTCTAAGATCCCAAATGGTGATATCTCATTATTATAATAACAATATCCATTGAGCTGGACAAAAATTAAGAAAAATGATTTTGTGAAGAATGTGATTCCCATTCAACCAGAACTTAAGCCAGACTGCCTGGCTTTGAATCCCAGCATCTACACTTACTAGCAGAGTAGCCTTGGAAAAGTTACTTAACATTTCTGCGCAACTCAATTGTAAAATGCTGTAAGGAGCAAATGAATTCATAATGCAAAGAGTTGCCAGCACTTAGCTGACAAACGATGTGATAGAGAAAGCTCTGGACTCTAAGTTAGGGCACCAGAGTCTACGTTTGTCTTGCCACTTCCCTTGGAAGATAGTCAATTAATCCAGCCTTGTTTGTCTTTCATCTGCTCAGCTGTAGAATGAGTCACAGGAATCTAGGCCATTAGTACATTTATTATACAATATTACCTTTTCATGGAGACTTTCTCCTGCAACCCAACGGTCTAACAGAACTCAGTTTGTCACGAAGTGCTTGCCTATTTAAAGCAAGTTATATTTAAAAGGGAAAATAGGGATAAACCACACTGATTCAATCAGTCAGTTATCCGCATATTTTAATTTAGTGCCAACTTCAAGCCAAATATTCTGGGGAATGTTAAGATGAGTTTCTCAAGCTTTTTCAGTCCATAATACCAAGCTAAGTCTCTTCAAACTTGGGCCCTATTAGATGACTTGCCAGAGACAAAATTAGGAATTCCTGAATTTCTAATAAATTCAGAAATTAAGTCCTTACCAACTGATTCTCGTAATTCCAATTCTGAAGACTAACGCCAATTATAAGAACAAATCAATGATATTCTGAAATTTGTTTTTAAAGCCTCAGTTACTAGGAGAAAACTGATCACCATTAGCCATGCAAAGCATGAGAAATGACCTTAAGTCCTTGGTTCTCTGTCAGCCCTACATTCCTCTAGCACACCCAGCAGTCTTCATTTGCAATAAAGTTTGTGTGTTAAGTTGCTTCAGTCGAGTATGAGTCTTTGTAACCCCATGGACATGACTCTTTGTGACCCCCATGGACTAAAGCCCGCCAGGCTCCTCTGTCCACGAGCTGGAGTAGATTGCCATTTCCTTCTCCAGGGTATCTTTCTGACCCAGGGATCAAACTCATATTTCTTACGTCTCCTGCATTTGCAGGCAGGTTCTTTACCACTAGTGCCACCTCTCTACTTACAATCTCTCACCTGTGGCTCCCACCCAAGCAGGAAAACTTTTGTACGTTTTGTTTAGGATAAAGCAATTCTGTGGTCTTTTCCTCTAGAGATTTCATTCAACATCTCATCTCCCTGTAGCCTCTATAGAGATTACCTTATTAGCAGTAAAACCATTCAGCTTTTGTTCTAGGTTGATTATGTCTCAGGTGCTAGGTTCGTTGATCCGAAGGTAAGGCAATATTGTCACTACCCTCATGCAGCTCACTGCCTGATGAGAATGACAGAAAAGGTAAAATGTGTCACACGTGAAGTGTCACAGGTAAGCCCAGGGGACTTGAGGGGGCACATGGGAAGGAATCCGAGCTGAAACTTAGACAGAAACTATTCTGGAGAAAGGTGATACCTAAAATAAATACTAAAAATAAGTATAGATTTGATAGGAGAGACAGGAGGTTTTTAATGGAAAAGAGCAGTATGTGAGCATAGTACGTGGCAGTTGAAGCACAGAAAATAAGTAATGGAGTGAAATGCAATAGGACTGGTCCCCTCATAGAGGATTCTTTGTGGCTGTCTGAAATACTGAAACTGATTATCCCTTAAGTGAGAAGAAGATGAGCCCCAAACCAAAATATAGAAAGGATTCTTCCTACCTGCCCCTAAAATTCTTGATATCTCCATGAAGGTGAGGATCACCCTGCAAGCATTTTCTTTCCCTTTTTATGACTGAAATGTCCTGCTCCATCCTGGAGTCCTTCCCATGACTTCTACTGTGAGGCTGACAATAGCCTGGCACACTTGGAGTTCCTGAGGATGGGCAAAGCACTTGGGAAAAGAGGCTGCAGGTGGATAATCTGCTGCTTCTTTTGTGCGTTCCTCTTGGGTATAATTCTTCAAAGCTTTTCTTCTGCCTCGTAAATAAAGGGACTTTCTGATCCTAAGGAGGTCGCATCACATTGTCCCTTCTTGTGGCCGTGGCCAGGTCAACCGTTAGGGTCCACCCTCTCCTCCCTGTATAAGGAGTTTCTTCCACAATCTGATCACTGCCTGAGGTTTGAACAGGTACACTTCAAGTGAAATACAATGATCTCATAGTGCTCCAAGGTATGTCACTAAAAAAATAGCATGAGGCTTGAAGGCAAGGAGTGGATATGGAGGGTTTAAACCACTCATCTATCTATGAAAAGACTTCATGCACTTACCTATAGCTCCTTTCGTCTCTAATGGTTGAAAAATGTTCCATTTAAATCCAGATATTCACCTTTTTTGCTGGTGAGTTTTATGTACAAACTATCAGTTTTTCTGTTTGAGACCCTGTCCTCCCTGGCTCCTGGCATGAGCCTGAGTGCAGGGAAGAAGACTGAAGAAGTGGTTGATTTCTAACCAGTCCATCTATTGACAAGTAGGATCCTTCATGCAAAACTTGAGTTTCAGCGCGGGAAGGAGAAAGTGAAAGAAAAGTGAAATTGCTCAGTTGTGGCCGACTGTTTGCCACCCCATGGACTGTAACCTACCAGAGGAACCTGGTATGGGATTTTCCAGGCAGGAGTACTGGAGTGGATTGCCGTTTCCTTCTCCAGCAGGAAGGAGAGGTTAGGACAAATGCAGAAAGTAGCAATGACACCTATACATGATCATGTATAAAATAGATAATTAGCGGGAAGCTGTTGTATAACACATGGAGCCCAGCATGGAACTCTGACAACCTAGAAGGGTGGAATGGGTGACAGAGGGAGGGGATATATATAATATATGTATAATATATTACATATATTGTATATAATTATGACTAATTCGCATACAGCAGAGACCACCGTAACACTATAAAGCAGTTATCCTCCAATTAAAAAAACTTGAGTTTCCAGTGGTGATGCCCCAAAATGAGGATTTACTGAACCAAACATTAGAAGCCCAACTAGCAGCAGTGCCTGCTAAAGAAAAGAGATCCAATTGGTGAGGAAATAAAGCCATAAGAAAGAGAGAAAATAATTCCTTGAAGACACAAGAGAGATTTGCAATTCAACAGAAGTTTCTCAGACTTCATGCTTGATGAAAAGGAGGCTGATCTTTAACAAAGGTTGAGTGGGAATGCTTCTGCTTTCATCTGTCACTCATCCCAAACCAGCAGCTGCGAAAGTACTGGGCAATACAGTACAGTAATGAGAGAAAGAATGGAGTTTGACCAGTTGTGGAGGACCATAGCCAACATCCGTCTTTCTCCTGCACAGCACTCATGGGAAATATTTATATCCCAATAACAGAAGCATTGTGTTTTCTCCCTGAGGATTTACACTGGTATTGAGAATCCCTCCCCTGGCCTTTGGGTTGGGAAGCAATAGTAGCCCCAAGGGTGGGATAAGAGAAACTTTCCTGCACCATCCCTAGCTTTTACTGCTTCTCCCAGCCTTGGACCTTATCTTCTAATAAATAACACACACACCTAAAACACTGTTCAGAATTCTGAACCACTCTTCACATTTTTCTATCTGTGTCCACTTTATGTCCTTGAATAAAGACTTGACAAATTCCTGTTCATGTTCTAGAACTCAGTTTACTCTGACACACATCAGCTTCTTTTCTGAGAAGCTTAACCCCACCTCCTGCCCACTCTCCAACCTGATCCATGGCTGGTTCTGCTAAACTAAGTCTCAATACCTAATTGGAACTCTACTTTCTCATTTGTGTCTCATGCCAGATTCTGAACTTGTAGGACAGGAATTATATTTTAGTATAATAACAACCACCAAACATAGTGCCTGGAACACATTAGGTGCTCAATAAATAAGTGAATTAAACTACTCTGAACCCTAGGCTTGAGGAGCAGCTGGTATTGTGAGATGAAAACCAGTTAAGTCAAGCTGAGAGGAAGAAGAGTAGAGTTGTCTCTTATTATCTCCATCAGATTGGTTCCAGAACCCCCTGGGGATATCAAAAAAACTATGAGTGTTCAAGCCCCTTGATTAGAATGGAATAGTATTTGAATATAACCTGCACATATCTTCCATATAAAGTTGACTCTTGAAAAATGCAGTGGGAGGGAGGTTTAGGAATGCCAATTCCTGTGTAGTTGAAAACCCACATACTGATATTTCTGCCTCAAAAACAGAGGAATTCATAAATGACTTACCCAAGAGCAGAAACCTGAAACAGTTTGGTCAGAATCAGTACTCAAATCCTTTTGATTTATTTTGATTCCACATATTGTGATCTTTAAGAGAAAAGAAACTTACTCTCATAGCTAGTTAATTTAAGGATATGTAAAATGAAAAAGTAGGTACTATATTTATTGGAAAAATCCACAAGTAAGTGGACTCATTCAGTTCAGACCCATGTTGTTCAAGGGTAAGCTATACTTTAAATCATTTCTAGATTACTTATAATACCTAATGCAATGTAATGCAGTAGGAAATGGCAACCCTCTCCAGTATTCTTGCCTGGAGAAATTCCATGGATGGAGGAGCCTGACGGGCTATAGTCCATGGGATTGCAAGAAGTTAGACACGACTGAGTGGCTAACACACACACACACACACACACACAACACAATGTAAATGCTATGTAAATAGTTGTTGGTATAGCAAATTTGCTTTGCATTTTGAAACTTTCTGGATTTTTTTTTCCTGATTATTTTAAATCCACGGTTGGTTGAGTTCCCAGATGCAGAACCCATGAGTATGGAGGATTGGTTGTACAGAGGTCCCCCTGAGACTCAGTTTGACTGAATTCCATTCTTCTGGACATATTCTTTTTTAGAGAAAAGAAAATACCTAACTGGAAACATGAATGAGGCATGAGAAGTTTCCTCACTTTAGATTCTGAGGAAATAGTGAGATCACAAACAGGTAGACCTGGTTGAGGTAAGCTGAACAAAACTAAACGAGAAACTGAGGCTCCTGTTTGTTGAGCTGCAAGGAAGACAGGTCGAAGTGAAGAGAGACGCATGAAATCTGAGCGCTAGTAAAGCACACTTAAGCCATATATGTTTTTAACATTTAATTAAACTATGAAACTTAAGGCTCTAACTATAAAGTCAGGCAATTTTTAAAAAAACGACATAGCTATCTGTCCAATTAACAATGATCTTGGTATTGTTATAATACTTTCAAACTGACTTGATCATAGGAATATCCTAGTTTTTGCATGAGATAGTACATTCTAGAAGAAAAGATCATATTTATTTTAAAAATATAAAACATACTCAAATGGCTTAAAAATACAACAATGTATAGATTTTTAAAGTTCTAATTCTCCTCCTCCCTCCACCCATCCTATATCCCTTCCCTAATTAACCATTTTCATTATTTTATTGCACAACTTTCTACTGTTGTTTTGTGTATATGTAAGCAAATGTCAAAATGCTTAATTCTTTACCTGTGACTTTCTTACTCTGTTCTGTACCTTATTACTCACTTTTAAGATACCCTGGAAAACTTTCCCTGACATTATATGGAGAACAGAAGGAAAATATTTAAACTAAGGAGACTACTAGCTTGACAACTCTGTTGAATGATGGAATTTCAATATTCTCGAATTATACTTCTATTTTAATCATCTTTTAATATCACTTTGACTTTAGTTTTCCTCATCAGTAAAATTCCTGTTGTGGTAACTGTATAGAAAATAATTTATAGCAAAATGATATGATACTTGGGATGTGCTTCCAAAAAAATGAGTGGAGGTATAGATGAAATTAGCATGGCCATGATTCGGTAATTCATGGAACTATGAGTTTGTTACACCGTTATTCATTATACCATTTTCTCTATTTTTAGAATGTTTGAAATTTTTCATAATGAAAAAGTGTCAGAAATATGTAGCAACAATCAGGTATATATTTCGAGAAAACTCAAAGTTTTTAGATTAAATACAAAATGTCTGCAGTTAAAAATTAATGAATGTCAGAAATATTTCCCTAAAGATGGCAACTCAATTTCCACAAAATTAGCCAACCAACCACTGGGGAATGTCAGATACCATGTGGCCTACTCTGAGCCAGGAAATGTAAAACTCTAATGAACTATCAACTCCAGGAGGAATTCAAGCTTCCCAGAAACAACTTGCTTTCTGACCCAAAAGTAGTGGAGGCAATATAGAAATACCGCTATTCACACGGAATCACAGTTCAGAATGGGGAGATAGGATTTAAAGAAAATATTGAATACAGAAGATTGTCTTTTTCATTTATGATAAAATTTCTTAAAATAAAGATTGCTTTTCTCTCCCTTCTTCTTTCTCCTTTTCATATTTTAAAAGGGTAAGTAAATAACATAGGAAAACAAGATTGAGTTCCATTATTAAATTTTACATAAGAGGAACTTCCAGGAGAAAAAATAGCACATAGAATTGAATAAAAAGGACAAGAAATACGATACAAATCTAAAATATGAATGGGAGATTATTCTGTAGTCCTTAATTCATATATGTTAACTCATACCTATGTATAATCTGGCCTTGAGTATAATAACCACAGTGTGAAAAGAAGGATAAAACAGGACAAGCAACCTTAGAGAAAACAGGTACTTCAGGATTGGCTGAAGACTATCTTAAAGAACATAGAACTAAGAGACAAAATATATGAGAGAAATGTTAGGTGACATAAGGGCAGACAAATATCTATGAAACAGAATGGTGCAGAAATAGACCCACACATGTATGGCCACTTGATTTTCAATGAGAAAAGGAAATTCAGCGGAAAAAGTATAGTCTTTTCAACAAATATCGAAAGAACAGTTGGATATTCATATGATAAAATGGACTTTAATCTACATCTTAGACTTATAAAAACTAAGTAAAAAATGATTCATAGACTTAAATGCAAAACTATAGCAATTTTAATTTCTAAAAGTACAAAATAAGATATAACCTCTGTGACTTTGATTTAGGCAGATTTAAGAGAAACTAAATCAAAAGCACAGTTCATAAAAGAAAAATTGATAAATTGAACTTCATCAAAATTACAAGTTTTCTTTTTCAAAAAAATACTATTAAGACAACACATAAACAAATTATAAGTTGGGAAAATTATATATATTAAAATCACATATCTAACAAAGGTAAAATAGTATCCAGCTATATTAAGAACTTGCAAAACTTGTTAATAAGAAAACCTACCTCTAATTTTTTAAATGAAAAAAAGATTTGAACAGCCCTACAATGATAGTTGGAGACTTCGACACCCCAGTGTAAACAATGGAGACTAGACAAAAGATAAATAAGGAAATAGAAGACTTCAACACGGTAAGCTGACCTAACAGTGCAGATCTCAGAGACCACACATAGAACATTTCACCCAATGACAACAGAATATATCTCCCTCAGAAATACAGATGGAACATTCTCCAAGACAGACTTTGGGCCACGAAACTAGTCACAATAAAATTAAACTGTTGAAATTACACAAGTGCCTTTTCTGATCTCCATGTAATGAAACTACAAATCAATAGCAGAAAGAACTTAGACCACACAGTTTTGAGCAACAAGTGTGTCAAATTAGCTAACACAAGAGAAATTAGAAAATACTTAGAGATAAGTGAAAAGAAAGTCACAACATACCAAAACTTAAAGGATGCAGCAAAAGCAATGTTCAGAAGGAAATTTAGCGCCATGCTGCTGCTGCTGCTGCTAAGTCGCTTCAGTCGTGTTCGACTCTGAGACCCCACAGACGGCAGCCCACCAGGCTCCCCCATCCCTGGGATTCTCCAGGCAAGAACACTGGAGTGGGTTGCCATTTCCTTCTCCAGTTCATGAAAGTGAAAAGTGAAAGTGAAGTCACTGAGTCGTGTCCAAGTGTCCAACTCTCAGCGACCCCATGGACTGCAGCCTACCAGGCTCCTCCATCCATGGGATTTTCCAGGCAAGAGTACTGGAGTGGGGTGCCATTGCCTTCTCCATAAATGCACATTAAAAAAAAATCTCAAATCAATAACCTAACCTTCAATCTGAAGGTTGAAAAAAATGTTTAAGAAGAAAAGTTTTAAGAAAAAAGAAGAGCAAACTAAACACAAACAAAGCAAGCAGATGGAAGGAATAATAAAGATTAGAGGAGCGATAATGAAAAATAATTTAAAAAACCAAAATCAACAAAACCAAAAGTTGATTTTTGAAAACGTGAAAAAAAAAATGACAAATCTTTAGCTTGACTGACAAAGGAAAAAAACAAAAGAAAAAAAACCCATCAGATTACTGAAATCAGGAATTAAAGTGGAGATGTTACTACTGACCTTATAGAAATAAAAAATACTGTAAGAGAATACTATTAACACCTATATGCCAACAAATTAGATAACCGAGATGAAATGGAAAAATTTCTAGAAACACACAAACTATCAAAACTCACTCAAAAGTTTCTTTGAAAAATAGAAAATCTGAACAGATCTATAGCAAATAAAGAAATTAAAGAAATAATTGAAAACCTATCGAAGAAAAATTCAGGATCAGATGGCTTTATTAGTGAATTCTACCAAACATTTAAAGAAAAATTAACTCCAATCCTTCTCAAACTCTTCCAAAAGGCAGAGGAGGGAATGCTTCCAAACTTGTTCTATGAGGCCAGTACTAGCCTCATATGAAATTTAGAAGAAAAATAAAAAGAAGAAAAGAAAATGATACACCATTGTACCACATGAATGCAAATACAAAAATCCTCAACCAAATACCAGTAAACCTAATCCAGCAGCATAGTCAAAAGATTATACACTAAAACCAATTGGGGTATACCCCAAGAATGTAAGAGTGGTTCAACATATGAAAATGAATATAATATGCCATGTTAACAAAATAGAGGGGGAAAACACATCATCATTCCAATTGATAAAGGAAAAGCATTAGACAAACTTGATATCCTTTCCTGATAAGAATACTCAGCAAACTAGGAATACAAGGGAACGTCTTCAATACGATAAAGGACACCTATGAAAAATCTGCAGCTAATATCAGTCTTAGTGGTGAAACACTGAAAACGTTCTCCCTAAATTCAGGAACAAGAGTGGACAACCACTATTCAACACAAGGAAGTTCTAGCTAAGGAATTCAGGCAAATAGAATGGAATGGAATAAAACAAAATGAAACAAAACAAAATGATATATAGTATATACCATACTATACAGTATAATCAGAGAAGGCACTGGCGCCCCACTCCAGTACTCTTGCCTGGAAAATCCCATGGACGGAGGAGCCTGGTAGGCTGCAGTCCTTGGGGTCGCTGAGGGTCGGACAGGACTGAGCGACTTCACCTTCACTTTTCACTTTCATGCACTGGAGGAAATGGCAACCCACTCCAGTGTTCTTGCCTGGAGAATCCCAGGGATGGGGAAGCCTGGTGGGCTGCCGTCTATGGCGTCGCACAGAGTCGGACACGACTGAAGCGACTTAGCAGCAGTAGCAGCAGCATACAATATAATGCATCCAAATTGGAAAGGAAGAAATAAAACTATCTCTGCTAGGAGATTTTATGATTTTTATATGTAGAAAATCCTAAAGAATCCATCCGCCCTAAAAAACTATTGTAGCAAACGAATTCAGAAATGTGGGTATCAAAGACAGCACTGTGCTAGGCAGAAGATGCAAAAGCAAAAGGGCTCGAAGGTTGGGGTACTGTCCCCTTAAGTGGGAGCGATGGTTGGGGGACCAGGGGCTGTTGTTTTGCGCTGAACGCCGTGGACTTGAGAAGAAGCAAATGTATTCCTTGGCGCCAGTTCACAGGACGCCGTGAGGGTGGCTGCAGAAGGGCTTTCCTGCCCCTATTCTGTGAGAGTTCAGATGCTAACCTGCTTTGCAAGGGTAAATTTGCGCTGTTGGGCTCCCGGGGGTGGCGGCGGCCTTCACGACGGAGCAAAATCACCAACTGCACTTCCTTCGAGCCGGAATCGAACCAGCGACCTAAGGATGTCTACAGCTTTGTATCTACAGTCCTCCGCTCTACCAGCTGAGCTATCGAAGGGCGCACACGCGTTCGTGCTGGGTCTTTCCTTTTTGGAGAAATGGCAAAAGCCAAAAGGCTTTAACAGGCTCCGGGTACAACATACTCTGGGTTGGCTGGAAGTCCTTTGGCAAAGAGCCGTGCACACGCCGGGGATCCGTGGTGGCCAGGCATCCCGGAGAAGCGATTTTCAGAATCTGAGCCCAGCCCGCCACTTGTTGACTCATTTTCTCTCCCTTGGGCTCTTTCTTCAGAGAGAACAGGAGAGCACCCCTCTGTGGCCAGAAAACTGGAAAGAGGGTGAGGAGAAAGGGGCGTTACTGAAACCCAAATGGATGCGTAGGTGAGGTGGGAGCCGGCTCGCGGAGGAAAGCAGAGGATCCTACCACCCAGGTAGGATCCGCTGAGGGGCCCTCGAGGAGTGTCTGAGCGTCTCCCCCAGCCCTTACCCAAACCCAGACCTGCCCTCTGGTGCTGACCTGACCCTGTTGCCACCACGAGCTGGGCTCACTTTTCCTCACGGTGAGGTTTCCTGGGAAGTGATGGGGAAGGATGTCGGGCTAGACGGGGAGACCACACCCTTAGGCACCCAGAAGCCTGGTTATGCTGCTGCCAGTCTGGGGACTTGGCTCCCCTTCTCTGCCCACAGACCCATATCTCTTTGGCAAGAGCCGGCTGCTCCCTTATGTAGCTCCAGATTCTGAGGGCTTCCTGGCAGGCACAGCAGATGAAGGGAGGACCAGAGCACCCCAGTGTCAGGCTTGGACCTCTTGCCTTTGCTCCGCGTCTTGGACAAATGTTTAAGATCCCGTCTGGTGTGAGCCTGCCACCCCGACAGTGCTTGGTCACCCACCCAGCTCATGTCGCACAGAAGTATGGCAAGCCACACCCAAGTGTGGCCTCCAGTGCCAGTGTGGCCTCTCCTGATCCAGATATCCGCAGGTTTTCACCTGCAAGGACGAGGTCCATGTTCTCGAAGGTCTGCTACTGCTCGCTGTAAGTTCCCAGACAGGAGGAGTGGGGTCATGGCAGGGCTCACTCTGGAGTGTCCAAGTCACCAGCGTCCACCTCCCAACCATGGTCACACTCTCATTCTGTTATACCCCCAAATATCAAAGCTAGTTCCCCCAAACCTGGTAACCTTCTCTCCCTTTCTGGAGAGTGAGGAAGAGAGAGAGCTAGAGAGAGAAAGAGAAAGTTGGAAAGAGAGAGATGGACAGAGAAACAGAGACAGCCGTTGGGCTAGACGGAAGAGAAAAGCTAAGGACCATTCTAGCACTAGGCCAAGCAGAAAAGGGAAATTGAATGGGAGGATTTTCAAGAAGAACGCCTTGGTTGTCCCTGACCCATGTGATGGCAGGGGTGCTTGTCAGGCTCCAGGGCTTGTGGTGGGTAGCTCCTCTGTGGCCACTTATCTGTCACGGATCTGTCCATGTTGAGTAAGTGGTAGCGGAAGAGCAAGTGCAGCTTTCCCTGGGGAGAGATATATGAATAAAAGTTTAAAGGGTTTGGGAGGTTGAGAGGGTGGCTAACTAGCCTGCTAAGGCAGGAGCAAAGGGGTGTTGTTAGGCTGAGGGGCATTTGTCCGTGGATTTCAGGAAGGAGAGGTAGGTAATTGGCTTCAGAAGGGCTCTGTCCTGTGAAAGTGGGGGTCATCTACTGATGAAAGGGCCAAGGCCAATATACAGGGCAGAGGTAGAGGGCGCTAGCGGTCTTCGTGACGGATAAAAAAACAAACCCAAGCACTTCCTTCGAGCCGGAATCGAACCAGCGACCTAAGGATGTCTATATTCATGAAATACTACAGTCCTCCGCTCTACCAGCTGAGCTATCGAAGGGTGCACACCTAGGTACTTCCACTGACAAGTACTGGGGCTTTCCTTTTGCAGAAATGAAGGCGGTCAAGAAAATGGAGCTTCACTGCTTGTTAAAGAGGAGCATGGGCCTCCATGGGTGTTCCTTCCCCCTTTCCATCTATCTCATCCCCAACCCCCATCCCTGGTTCTTATCTCCTTTACCTGTTACTCACTCCAGAGAGGGGCCTCGGTGCCCACCTAGATCTAGTCTTGCTTTTCCGTGCAGTGAGGCTTCCTGGGAAGTGATGCAGAAAGATGTTGATTGGGCTAGCCCAGTCTGGGGCCTTGGTGACCCTCCTTTGCCCACAGACCCGGGATTCCTTTGGCAGAGGCGGCTGCTCCCTGAAGTAGCTCAAGATTCTGTGGGCTTCCTGGATAGGCATGGGAGACGAAGGGAGGAGCCAGAGCACCCTGCTGTCCGACTTGGACCTCTTGCCCCCACTTGGAGTCTTTGAAAAACCTTTCAGATCCTATCTGGTGTGGGCTCGCCACCCCAGCAGTGCATGGTCACCCACGCAGCACAGGTAGAACAGAGGTGTTGCAAGCCACACCCAAGTCACCTGCCCTCCAATGCCTGTGTCACCACCCCTGATCGAAAGACCCACAGGTCTGCTCCTGTGAGGATGAGGGCCATGTCCATCGAGGTCCCCTACTGCTCACTGTGAGGCTCCAGATAGGAGGATTTGACCATGCTAGGGCTCACCCTAGAGTATCCAAGTCATTAGAGTCCATCTCCCAGCTATGGGTACTCCCCTGCCCCTGCTACATCCCCCAAACATCAAAGTTAGTTCCCCCAAACCTGGGAACCTCCAATTCCCATGGAGAGGGGGAGGGAGAGGAGGTAGGGGTGTCTGTGGACATATCCAACGAAAGCCGTAGCATCTCTTTTTGGTCCCTGCCCTCTGGACTCTGCAGAAGGTCACATTCGAGGCTGGGGACTCTTTGTGGCCACAGAGCAATAAAACCTTTCTCCTGAAGGTCTCCTGTGGGACAGCAGTGGCACCACCCCCATGGAGACACCACAGCCCTGGGCTCAGCCCCTTTTAGTCAGCAGTGGGACATGGGAAGTCCTGGGGCAGCTCATCTGGAGAGGAAAATGTGTGGGGAAATGCAGTCTGAATGCAGAGGCAGAACCTAACTGAAAAGGAGTTTGTGGGCTCAGGGGTCAGGGGAGGCCAGCAGCTGGGCCCCAGGACTGCAGAGTCACAAGCCCATCACCGTTGTAGTCTCCCATGACAGTTCTCTTTCCCATGCTTTCCAAACATATCTCCCACCTTCAGAAGTTTCCCTCCCACAGAGGGGTAAGAGCAAGGGCCACACCTTGGCTTTCCTCTCTGCACCCACAAGCCTTGACAACCCTCCCCCCGCCACCACCGCCTCTTCAGCCTGGCTCGGTGGGGATGGATGGAGGTTGGTGGGAAGGCCCAGCGTATGTAGCCTTAGGGCCCAGCCCTTAAGTAAGCCAGCTGGTCAGAAAGCACAGGCCACTGATCTGTGTAAGGAGAACAGCTGGTGTATCCCTCGAGACCACACATCCAGCCATCAAACCCTGGCCCCTTCTGCTAGCTGCTTTCAGCCACCACTGTCTGCCCTCCCCTCCACCCCCACTTTTCCTACTCTCGGGGCTCTCTCAACTCTAAATCTTTCCTTTTGCTCACAAACTCTGCTCCTCTCTCTTTATCTCCCCCTCCGCTTGCAGTCAATCACCCTTGGTCTCTTTCTGTCTCTGTCTTTATCTCCATCTCTATTTCTATGTCTTCCATCAGAAGCAGCAGGGGAGTCCGTGCACGTGTTTTTCCCACCATTGTACAGAGTAGGAGCAATCATTAGTCTTTCAGAAGGAACTCAAAGCTTCCTATAGCAACCAGAAAAGCTGTGAAGTTTCAAGGAATTTGAAGTTTTCCCATGGCCTCAGCCTCGTTCTCTGACAGGAGATGTGAATCGGGCCTCTGAAGTTTTCATCATGACTTCAAGCCTTCTCCCCCATCCTGAGAGCCCTGGTGTCTTTTGCTGCTGCCAATGCCAGTGGCTCTCAATGCAGGTGTACAGTTGGCAGTGGCTTGGTAAATCTCAGAGTGGCAGTCCTGTCCCACAGTATATAAAACGAATAGTGATGGAGGTTTTCAGTCTCCCTATGTCTATATATTTATGGATTATTCGAAGGAAACACAGAAAGAGAGAACAAACATGAGAATGAGGGAGAAAGAGAAAGAGAGAGAGTCAGAGAGAAAGTTGGAGAAATGGACAAGGACACACAGAGATTGCCGTTGGGCTAGACAGAAGAGAGAAGCAAGGGACCACCCTAGGACTAGGCCGAGTAGGAGAGAGAAATTGAATGGGAGGATTTTCAAGAAGAATGCCTTCACTGTCCATGGCCCATTTCACGGCCTAGTGCTTGTCTGGCTCCAGGGCTTGTGGCGGGCAGGTACTGTGTGGCTGGGTCTATCCATGTTGAGTAAGTGGTGCTAGCAGAGCAGGTGCTGCTGTCCCTGGGGAGAAGTGGGTGAATAAAAGTTTAAAGGGCTTGGGGGGGTCAACAGGGTGCCTTGTTGGGGCAGCCTCCTAAGGCAGGAGAAAAGGGGTATTTGGGGCTAGGGGGGCATATGTCAGTGGACACATTTCACTAGTGGCCCTTATGATCGGGCAAAAGTAACCAGTGCACCTCCTTCGAGCTGGAATTGAACCAGCGACCTAAGGATGTCTACATTTATCAAGTCTACAGTCCTCCGCTCTACCAGCTGAGCTATCGAAGGGTGCCTATCTATGTTCTCCACTGACAAGCACTAGGTCCTTTGTTTTTGCAAAAATGAGAGGGGCTAAGGAACGGGAACCTCACTGCTCCTCAAAGGAACACCACCTCTAAGCGCCTCCTTCCATCCCACCCGCTAGGAAACTGAGTGGGAGGATTTTCAAGAAGAATGCCTTGGTTTTCCATGAACTATGAGATGACCCAAGTGCTTGTTGGGCTCCAGGGCTTTCAGTGGGCAGCTCCTGTGCGGACACGTGTTTGTCAGGAATCTGTCCCTGTTGAGCAAAGTGGTAGTGGGAGAGGGGGCACTTGTCTCCCCAGGAAGAGGTGCGTGAATAAAAGCTTAAAGGACTTGGGATGCTGAAGTAGTTGGGGCAGTCTACTTAGGTTGCTTTTGGATGAAGGGCATGTGTCCTTGGATTTGGGGAAGGGACAAGAGACTCTGGAAGGGCTTTATTGGCTTTGTCCAGTGAGAATGAAGATGCTCTTGTAGTGCACGGGCAAGGGCCAGTTTGCAGGGCAGAGGCACTAGGTGCCAGGAGGTGGTGGCATTTATGATGAGGCAAAAGCAAGTGAGGCACTTCCTTCGAGCCGGAGTCGAACCAGCGACCTAAGGATGACCACATGTAGTAGACCTACAGTCCTCCGCTCTACCAGCTGAGCTATCGAAGGGTGCGCATGGACTCATGCCAGGTCCTTCCTCTTTGCAGGAAGGACAGAGGCCAACACTCTGGATGACCCTGGGTACATCAAGCCTCTGGTTAGTTGCAAGCCCTCTTGTCAAAGAAAGATATACATGCTAGCTCCGTGATTGTCAGGCACCCCGGGTGGCTATTTTCAGAATGTCTGGTCCTGGACAGTCACTCGTTGACTCATTTTCTCTCCCCTGCTCCTTTCTACATGGAGTGGTGGGATACCGGCCATCCTAGGTCCGAAACTCTGTAAGAGGTGAGGGTAAAGGGGGCGTCAGCCAAACGGAAGCGTGGGTTGGTTGGTGGCGGGCTTGCGGAGGAGTGGAGAGCAGAAGAAAGCATCCTGCAGGGTCGATGAAGACCTTTTGAGGAGAATCACTGCCTCTAACTGCCTCTCCCCATCCCACTCAACTGCCGCCCCAGGTTCGGTACTCACCTCGCCTCAACACTCACTCCAGACCGGGACTGCGCTGCTCTCCTAGACCTAGTCTGACTTTCTGCGCTCATGACTCTTCCTGCGAAGGGATGGAGAAAGTGACGTTCGGTTCTGCGGGGACGACCACGCCCGTCGATACTCTTCTGCCCTGCTCGCTGAGGCCAATCTAGGGACTTGGATCTTCTTTTCTGCCCACAGACCCGAAATTTTTGTCAGTAGCTGTTTCTCCAGCGTCTATCTCCCACTCCCTGCACCTCTCAGTTCCCTTGCTTCAGTCCTCTTTATTTTCCCCACCACCTTCCTACTACCAGATGTATTTCTGATCCCTTTTTGATCCCTAAGTTCGTGCTTTTCTCTTAAACTTTCCCCCTTCTTGAATTGCTGTATTTGTTTCTCATTTTCTTTCTGTCTCGCAGACTGTCTAGCCCTCTTGGTCTGATTTTTCTCTGTAACTTTTTTTTCCACTGTTTTCTTCCTTGTTTCTATGTCTCTTTCTCTTGCTTTTGGTCTCTCTCTGTTTTTTTTTTTTTTCTTTTTCTGTCTTTCTCTATTTCTATTTCTATATGTCAGAACTTGCAGTATATTTGTTCCTAATTCTCCAAGTTTCAGCACTCATTGCTCTTACAGATGAAACTAACACTTTCTGGGTGCGAGGAGAGCAGCGTATAGGGTAACAGATATTTGTCTAAAATGCAGGCTGAGACAAGCCAGTGGGAAAATAAAGTAAGTGTTCCTAAAGTTCAGGATAGTTATCCAGGGTGTGTTTATAATTAGGCATGCTCAGATTCTCTTGGACTTTCATTGCAAGACTCTTTTACTCTCCAGGTCTGAAGAAATCTTTAATGGCAAACAAAGAAATTTTGCTAGGATGATGCCTGGATTTAATTATTAACAAAATGGTACAATTGGTTCACCAAATGTAACAAAATGTATTATACCAATGCAATTTGTCATTAGAAGGGAAAATACTGGAAGAGGAGCACTGAGAGCATATATATGAGAACTTTCTTTACATCGTGCTCAGTTTTCTTTTAAATAAAACTGCCTCCAAACAGAAAAAAGTATTAATTGAAAAATTCATGAATTGATTTTTTCCATGTATATCCATTTACATGTATACAGCTACTAGAAAGAATGTTCTTGGGTAAGCAATAAAGGATGGCTTCTAGGGTGCAGTTAGAGCGGATGGTCTTAGCTAGGTCTTAGCTAGGTCATCCACAGTAACAGGAGGAATGAAAGTCCTCAGATGCCTGTGGATGGGTACCTTGTAGTACTGTGCATGCTGACATTCTCCTGTGAATGCTTCTGTCTCCTTAGTGAAATAGAAAGCTGAGAGTGAGAATGGATGCTGAGGTATTGCTATTTTAAAGACACTATAGAAGGAATGAAAGATTAGCCTTTAAGAATGATACAGTGAAGCGACTGAGAAAAATAGTAAGATTATTATGCAGATGCACTTGAGATCATTGTCATGAATTTAAATTGAGACCGTTTGAACTTTACTGGGTTTCTCTTCATTCTAGTTCAGCTCGGTGAGTGCAGGGGTGCAATGTTTATGTTAAACAAAGACTGCAATTTTGTTATGTGAGTTTTCTAAGCAAAAGAGGAATAATCATATGCAGACCCTTAGACTGAGAATTCAGCCAGGAACTGGAAACTTCTCTTGATGTTTCTTTTAAGGACATGGGCCATCTTTGTCCTTTCACCACCTCCTGAAGGTGTTCTCTCCTTTGCCTAAGGGTGCTCTCTCCTGCAAAATGGGTCTCTCCAAAGACAGTAAGAAAGGTGTAACATTTTAATTCAACCTGGATTGCAGTGGACACCAAATTCCATCCATACACTCTCCTGGACCCCTGAAATGTGGGCAAAGATTCAAAGTTCACTGTATTCACAGTTCAAGAGGTGAAAATGTCTAACAGGCGTTCAGATTATGGGTTAAAACATTTTCGGACTTTTTGAAAGCAAGCTGTAGGGGCAGTGAGATAATTTTCTAAGTTAGTTGTCCAAGATCCTTGATTCAGGTCTACAAGAATTTAAACACCTCCCTCCTCCGGTGGACATTGCCTTTTTGTTGAGTCACACTCCAGACAGTCTCCCTCAGACCCTCCCTGTTCTTCTCGCTTCCTGGTAGAGAAAGATGCAGAGTCTGCATCAGGAGACCAGAAATGGGGCTTGGGCGTGGGGAGGCAGATGCGTCCCGAGCAAACAGACCAACGGAGAGTTGAGGACCTGAGGAACTGACTCTAAAGTCACCGCTGTACTCTGACGACAGTATGGACCCAACGGCTACAACCTGCACTTTTGCCAAAAGAGTTGCCTCTTGAATTTCGGTTTTACACTGCCCGCGACGCCTCGGTGAATTTCCCTCTGTGAAAATGTGTGTGTGGGGGGGGGGAGGGGGGGAAGGGGGGAGGGGGGAGGGGGGAAGGGGGGAGGGGGGAAGGGGGGAGGGGGGAGGGGGGAGGAGGGGAGGGGGGAGGGGGGAGGGGGGAGGGGGGAGGGGGAGGGGGGAGGGGGAGGGGGGGACACCACTCCCCCTTTCCCCTGCCCTTTATCAGTCCCTTGTCGAATGTGACAGCTTCCTCCTCCGGAGTTGCGTTTGAACCTAAAGCTTCCGTTTGAAGGTTTTAAAACTTGTTTCTGATGACCCCTATGCCCTTGGTGAAATCAATTTTTGAAGACTAATCAAAATGTTACTAATTAGCAAAACGTTCTCGCCAGAAAACGGGTTTGACTAGTCTTAACTGGCCCTCGCTCCCACAAGTTCCGTTTCTCGCCTCTAACCTAGTAGGTGCAGCGTCTGTCTCATTTTAGATCTCAGTCTTCTGCAACTGGCAAAACCTTTCCTTGGCAGCGGTGGGATTCGAACCCACGCCCCCGAAGAGACTGGAGCCTTAATCCAGCGCCTTAGACCGCTCGGCCACGCTACCAGACGCTGGACACATATTCACTACTCTTTCTGATAATACTTTCCTTACATCTCAATTTTGCTTTATACAAAGCGTTCTTGAAGTCCTAACTTCAAACGTCAAGAGCAAGGGGTTCAGGGCACAGGGCACTTATCGCAAAAGTTTACTCGCCTCGTTGACTCTGAATTTTTCATCTTCCACCCAGGAAGGGGAAGAATTTAGTGAATGAATAAATGAGTAATGAATAAATTAAATCTGTACCACACACTAGGCTGTGGGCCTTCTGCAGTGTTACTATGTTTTATTCCTTGCGGCTTCCTCAGTCTGCCATAAATCTCTTACAAAGATAAACGAAGGCTGTTGCTAATTAAAGCTACGAAAATCTTATCTTCAAAGGAACATGACATCCAATGGCGTTTTTAGAGCATTTGCAAATGCTCCAGCGCTTATTTGGAATCTAACCAGCAACCCAAAGATGTCAACAGAATTCTATAACTCCCCCTATTTCCACCAGCTGAGACATCAAAGAATGCACACATGTGGCTCTGCTTAATTATTTCTTTAGAAAAGAAGCTTCTTATATTTTTTTCTCTAGAAAACAATCAGCTGATTGATTCATGTGGAAATTTCATATGGAATTGTCCAAACTATCACTTGTCTGGAGAATTCCATGGACAGAGGAGCCTGGTGGGCTCCAGTCCATAGGGTCTCAAATAGACAGGACTGAGCAACTAGCACTTTCACTTCACTTTCAGAAGCTGACTAGTGACAAGTCAGATGAGTCCAGTCAGGACCATCACCACCTACTAAAATGAACCAATGACTCCTCAAGGGCTTAAGGAAGAGAAGATGCCTGGATTCAAATCTGAGTGCAGTAGGTGCCAAACCATACCCAATGCACCCTTTGGGAACCAAAGGTGGTGCACATTGGGCAGAAAAGGCACTGCCCTCTAGGGTCAGAAAGTGAGTGTTCCTTAAAGAGCTCAAATTCTGACTTTGAACTCATCCTAGGACACTATGTGCTAAGTAGGGTCAGAGCACTCTTCCTTGGCTGACTCAAGCCTAGGAATTAAATCACTTCCCTGAGCTGATGGGGCTTCCCTGGTGGCACAGATGGTAAACTGAGGAGCAATTGCCTCTCTCGATGATTCTCTTCCAGCTTAACCCATCTTCTTTACTGGCCTGACTTTATCACCCTTGCCTGGAAGGGAAGGAAAGAGAAAGGGTGAGTGAGGGAGGGGGTGCCGTTTAAGTGAGGAGAGCAGCAGATAAATAGAGATCATCCTGTAGGAAACAGTAGGGATCCCGGAGGCAGTCAGCAGCAGAAAGTGTGCACGGGGACATTCTGCAACTGCCCGAAGTTTGCTGGCTTAACAGCAAATGATGAGACCATGTGACTTCACTCCCTGCTCCCCTCGCTGGGGAAGCCCGCTGTGGGGCACGTGCACTTTCAAGGCTCTCCAGCTCTCTTCTCTCAACTTGAAAAAGCCCCAGCTTAAATGCTATCCCTTTGGCAAGTCCTTATCCGGTCCTGTAGTGAGGACGTGATCAAGAAACAAAACCTTGGCAGCGGTGGGATTCGAACCCACGCCTCCAGAGAGACTGGAGCCTAAATCCAGCGCCTTAGACCGCTCGGCCACGCTACCGTACCCACATCAAGAATTTCCCTACACTTGCTAGTTATACCTTTCTGCCTTGTTTTTCAGCGTTGTCCTCTACTCTGTGATCCCAAACCTTGATTCTAGATATCACCAGAGGACACTAAGAAAGTTCTTCTCTGCTCTACTAGAACTCGAACCTGTATCCACCCAACCCAAATAGCTTCTCTCACTCGAGGAACTAAAAGGGAAATAACTTCAAAGCCAAGTATCGCTCCGGAAGCGCAGCTCTTAGGGTGTGGAATGAAACAGCTTCCCGAAGGTGGGTCACATCAGCTTCTGCTTTGCGTCCAGTAAGCGCTCAAAAACTACTTGTTGATTGGACAAAAAGTGATTAGTATCCATATCGCTTGGGGATACTGATGGTGGTGGAGTGAAAATGAGCAAAGCTGCCTTTCCCTGTCAGCTCCGCGTGCCTGGACTTCAATTTTTTGCTAAATTTTGAGTTCGATACTTTTTTATTCTGAAGCTAGGAGAGCAGTCTTGAGTCTCCAGGAGGCATGGATAGGGCGTGCGTTAAAGGATTAACATAAATAAATAAACAAAAACCAAAACGAAACAAAACTTATATCCTAGTTCCCTTTTGCTCTTAGTGGCCTAGAGCTCAAAAAGCCGACGCCAATCAATGCCCGCTGCCTAGTTGTCAGCCCAAGCAGAATCTTCCCAACTCAACCTGTTGCAAGAGAAGGCTGTCTTTTGGGTTGGATCGGTTCCTGCTTCCAGGGAGCCTTCAGTCCCTTTCTTTGGAACATACATTTCTGCGTCTCCCAGAGAGGTCCTGTCTCCCCTGCGCAGTTGTAGCCATGCCGCGGTTATTACCACTGGCTACTGCGGAAGGAGAAGCCAGACAAGCCCTTCTCCAGGGACTGAGGTATGATTCTGAGCCCAGGCTGGTACTCTGCGTGCTCCCGCACCTCGTCCTACCCAGAACCCCGAGCCTGCAGGCCTACGGAGAGGAGCCTGGGAACGGAGTCGGAAAGAGAGAAAGTTAGCATTACACTGTCACTCCTTTTGACACAGAGAAGAGTAGCCACACACATCAGTTTTCCAAACGCTTGAGCATCTGTTTAGAGTCCACACACTTGAGTCTCCGTGTTCCCTATGCGGAAAGGAACTCTTGCTTCTTTTCCTTACAACGAATTGGAAATTACGGAACGACCAGATGCTGCTATCTCTTTCGCTAGTGTGGCTGTAGCAGAATTATTTCACAACTACTGCCTAGACTTGTTGGAGGTGGTGGTGGGGTCGGGGAACAGGTGGCAGCAAAAGGCTGGGTGGTGGGACTGGGGGATATTTGGGCCAATTTTCTGCCTTCTAAGAAAGTAGAAATTGTGGCTCCCTGATGACATCGGATCACACCCTCCATTTAATAACATTAAAGCTATTTGGGGAGCACATTTCCACGAAGAGCTTTAAATAGGGAGATTGTATATGTTCATGTTCTGTGCACCCCTCTCTCTTGCAAATATACAGTCTATGTTAGGGAAGAAGCACCCAGACCTGGCTTACTTCCTTAAGAACAGACACTTGTCACTGTCTCTTAATTTCCCCCAAGAGAAGAGAAAATTAATCCTATGGTGGTGTTGGGGGTTCCCTGGACATATAAAGTGTATTTTCCCAGAGCCTCCTGTAAAATTCTGTGGTCTTTGTTCTAGGTGGAATTGTGTCCCTCCAAAAGGTTATATAGAAGTCCTAATCCCCAGTGCCCCAATATGTGACCTTATTTGGAAACAAGATATTTACAGAAGTAACCAAGTTAAAATGAAGTTATTAATGTGAGCATTAATCCAAAATGGCTAGTGTCCTTATGCAAAGGGGAAATTTGGGCATAGAGACAGAGATCTCTTCTTGAAATCCAGTAAGTTTTAACATAAAAGTGAAGGGAGCAGGGATTGGAGCAAGACTGCTAACTCAGATCCTCTGCGGGATCTCTGTCAATGAACCACAATGCATTTTCAAGGGTTAAAGAGGTAGGCATATTGGGGCCAGAGCTCCCTGCTGCTGTGGAGAGAGACATCACTGGAGAGGGGCATCTCTCCAGCGGTAGAGCACTGACTCTCAAATGTCAGCAGGCATCATAGTCACCTGAGAGCTTATTAAAAAGACAAATCGTTGGACTCAGCTCTTGGAATTGCTGATTTAGAAGACCAAGGGCCTAAGAATTTATATTTCTAACAGGTTTTTAGGTGATGCAAATGCTACTGATCCAGGGACCATGCTTTGAGAACCATTGATTGCAGCAGAGATCAGTTTTGTAGAATTTTTGAATTCTAGCAGAAATGAGGAAGGTGAACTAAAGAAGTTAAAGATCTGCAGATGTCTTGAAAGCAGTGTGCAGGGAAGAGATACTGCTCACTGTGGCGGCAGTGGGGGAAAAAATGAGAAGCCTTAGATATAAAGATCTGGAGATGTCTTGAAAGCAATGTGCAGGGAAGAGATGGTGCTCAGTGTGGTGGCAGTGGGGGAAAAATGAGAAGTCTTAGATATAAACGACAGGGAAAAGCAGAAAACCTTGGCAAAATAGTAAAGACAACTGTTAGGGACAAGGAGAAGTTCTTTCCAATACTAAGGAACAGTACCGACCACTTTATGACCCTTAAGACATGAATAGACTGTGAACCCAAAGATGCCCAGGACTAGAAACACTGGTGATCTCAGATGAACTACACAAAAATGGAACCAAATTGTGCTATCTTCTGAGGCCTCTGGCCAAGTGTGTTTGTTTTGCTGGGCATGACAGGTGAGTATGCAGGCGAAACTAGGAGAAATGCTTGCACCGTTACCCTCTCTTGGGCCACATGGACAGCTCTTCACATGTTCAAATTAATCAAATGAGATCATCCTGGAAACGCAATACCAGGGGTCTTTCTCATCTGTGGAAGAACCTCAGAGATTTGAAATCTAGAAAGTCTGAAGTTCATGAACAATGAACCTGCAAGATCTTGGTGCAAGAGCAGGGAATCTCAACTACCTTGATCTTCTAAGTCCAAATGTGCTTTTTATTATGCCAGTTTCACAGGCTTCAACAAGGTGGCGTGCACACCCTTGCCAGTGGTGTGCAAAATACCTGTGTTCTCCTTTGAATCATACAGACCTAAGAATGTCTGCCAGGACACGAAACCTACACTCCTCCATTCTGTCAGCGGAGTGATTGAAGTTTGTGTGGACTGAAAAAATGTACAACGTGGGAGTTGTGAGTTAAGTTTTATCTCGGGAGACTATAGCTCAGGAGACAGTGTCTCAGAGAGCTCTGAGGAACTCTCTGCTCTGAAGACGGAGGGAAGTGTGAAGTGTGCAGTGTCGCTCAGCTGTGTCTGACTCTTTGTGGTCCCATGGAGTATAACCCACCAGTCTTCTCTGCCCATGGGATTCTCCAGGCAGGAATACTGGAGTGGGTTGCCATTCCCTTCACCAGGGGATAGGGGAAGTCAGTATTCTATATGATTTGAGTGAAGGGGGATATGTTCAGCCAAGCACACATTTTGGCAGAGGCCTACTGCTAATCACAAGGAGAAAATGTTTCTGTTAATGATTTTAGTGCTTTTCCAGATGTGAGAAGATCCAAGAATTTGAGCTCATAAAATCTCCTGAAAATAACTACCTGAATACCCTGTTCTACCAGTTTTTCCTAGAGCACAGAGTGCCTCATTCCTGATCCCCACCCTGAGCTCCTTTCAGGATGTGTTGAAGCTCAGTGACTGCAGCAGCTAGTGACTTAATCCTTGTAGAGGCAGAGGGCAAGTGGCAATTTTTGGTTGACATATGCATAGTAAACTTTATTTAAAATTTGTTTTTTAGGAATCTATCCAGTTACCTCTCAATACCACGTATTGGTTACTGTGTTTATGAAATTTTCAATGATCTCACTGAATATTTTGTCTACTTGTTTAACACTTACTAAGAGAGGTTTGTTCAAATATCCAGTCATGATTGTGTGTTTTTCTATTTCTATTTCTTCTCTCAGTTCTGTCTACTTTTGTTTCTTACCTCTGACTATGTGTTATAAGACTATTGTGGGAGAGCTTAAATAGAATTCATTTTTAGGGAAGTTTTAAGTCCACAGCAAAAGTGAATAAGTGCATAGAGTTCCCCTATACCTCCTGCCCCTACACATGCACAGCCTTCTCCACCATCAACATTCTACACTAGGGTGGTGTCGAATGGTACATTTGTTACAAGCAATGAATCACACTGATACATCATTGTCACCCCCAGCCATGGTTTACATTTGGGGTCACTCTATTTTTTTAAATTTTTTATTTTGTATTGGGTATAGTAGGTTAGCAATGTTGTGATAGTTTCAGGTGAACAGTGAAGGGACTCAACCATATACATTTGCATGGAGCCTTTCTCCCCCAAACTCTACATTAGGGATCACTCTTGGTGTTATAAGTTCTATGGTTTCTGACAAATGTATGGCGTATATCCACCGTATCAAATAGAACAGTTTCACTGCCCTAAAAGTCTTCTGTGCTCTGACTATTCATCCCTCTCTCCCCACAACCCTTAGCAACCAATGATCATTTTGTCGTGTCCATAGTTTTGCCTTTTTCTCAGAACATCATGTAGTTGGAATTATGTAATATGCAGCCTTTTCAATGGACTTCTTTCACTTAGTAAAATGCATTTGAGCTTTTTGTCTTAGCTCTGGCTGCCATACAGAATACCACAGATTGGGTGACTTGAACAACAGAATTTTATTTACTCACATTTATGGAGGCTAGAAGTCTAGAGTGCTAGGATGGTTGGATTCTGATGCAAGCTATCTTCCTGGCTTGCAGTCAAGCATTTTGTCCTCACATGGTACAGAGAGAGAAAGAGAAAATTAGCTTTTTGGCATCTCTTCTAAGAAGGACACTAATCCCAGCATGAGGGCTCCATCTTCATGATGTCATCTAACCCTATGTACCCACAAAAGACCCATCTCCAACTACCATTACATTGGAGGTTAGTGTTTCAACATATGAATTTGGGGGAAATATAGGCATTCAGTTCATACTATTTCTGCCGTGTCTTTTCATGACTTGATAGCTCATGCCTATAGGTCTTAGTGCTAAATAATAGTCCATTCTATGTACCAAAAGGTACCAAAAGGAATATTGTGCTTTGTATAGAATTGACCCTTTAATAATAAAATGTTCCTCAATATCTCATATAGTATTTCTTACCGTAAAGAATCTATTATCTTTGACTTAAAGCTCAACATTCAGAAAACGAAGATCATGGCATCTGGTCCCATCATTTTATGGGAAATAGATGGGGAAACAATGGAAAGTGTCAGACTTTATTTTTTGGGGCTCCAAAATCACTGCAGATGGTGACTACAGCCATGAAATTAAAAGATGCTTACTCCTTGGAAGAAAAGTTATGACCAACCTAGATAGCATATTCAAAAGCAGAGACATTACTTTGCCGACTAAGGTCCGTCTAGTCAAGGCTATGGTTTTTCCTGTGGTCATGTATGGATGTGAGAGTTGGACTGTGAAGAAGGCTGAGCACCGAAGAATTGATGCTTATGAACTGTGGTGTTGGAGAAGACTCTTGAGAGTCCCTTGGACTGCAAGGAGATCCAACCAGTCCATTCTGAAGGAGATCAGCCCTGGGATTTCTTTGGAAGGAATGATGCTAAAGCTGAAACTCCAGTACTTTGGCCACCTCATGCGAAGAGTTGACTCATTGGAAAAGACTCTGATGCTGGGAGGGATTGGGGGCAGGAGGAGAAGGGGACGACAGAGGATGAGATGGCTGGATGGCATCACTGACTCGATGGACGTGAGTCTGAGTGAACTCCGGGAGTTGGTGATGGACAGGGAGGCCTGGCGTGCTGCGATTCATGAGCTCTCAAAGAGTCAGACACGACTGAGTGACTGAACTGAACTGAACTGAACTGAGGTAGCTACATCACCTTTTTTTTTGTTAATTTTCATAGTATGTCTTTTCCATTTTTTACTTTTAACATATCTGTATGATGGAAAAAAATTTCATATATTGAGGTATAGACACATTATTCTAGCTTATACACAATTTGGCTTGAACTTTATGCTAACTAGAACAGTCTGTCTTATGACCTGTCAAACATGGGTTGTACATCTGCTTTAACCATTAAAGAAAAGAATAGATTTTTAAGTCAAAATGGAGTAACTGTGGTTTAGGCATTCCAAATGGAGCTGGGTGGCCGTTGTGGATATGGTTTCAGACATGTTCCTGAATCTAAGAATTAGAATTTTGTTGTTGTTTGCTTGTTTTAACTGTATGGGACTCAAAGACACCACCAGCTGTTCTCAAAATAGCATCTGCTAGCAGCAATCAGCCTGTAACGGAAGAACCGCAAACATGCCCTTGTAGGTGGATTGGTAAACATTTACTACACATGATACTGGGAGTGAATGTTCCCCCTTAACACAGAGACACACACACACTCATTGGTGTTAGTTACACATTTTGTCTATATTATATGAATATTTGTATACTATGTGCAATTATTTAGAAATATTTTTTGACATCTAACGTATAAAGTAATAAAATAATATGATTCTAACTCTACAATAGTCCTTCATAAGATATTAATAGCATGAATAAAATTAATTTATTAAAATAAAACTCATAGTATTTTACTTTTTTGTGAAATATGACTTTCATAGTTCACTGATTTTAAGAAGAAATTAGTTGACAAAAAACTGACAGTTTCAGAGTTCTAAGAGTTACAAGTTTTTCAAATTACAAAAATTTCAAGTAATACTTGGTTTAAAATTACAGGGAGCAGTAAGAGGATTTGGAGGAATATGGATTTTCAATGAGTTTTTCACACTGTAACTGATTCTTTTAATTTTTCCTTAGTGAGCTAATTTCAGAATTTGGATTGGAACTAAATACTGAATTTATTTTAGCAACTTTAAAGTTTTACTTTAGAACGTATCATATATTCTATCAGAATTGTGAATTAGGAGGATTGATTAATTGGGGATTTGAGATAAGATTCCTGGAAATTGAGAAAACCCCAGAAGTGTAATCTAGATTACTATCCATCTTGCTGTCCTGTACTCAAACTTAACAGTCAAGGTAAAATATTGTAGATTGAGAAGTGTTGATTTTTATAGTTTTTGCTTTAATTGTTATAAAATTTATAGAATGACTGAGCTTGTCATCAGCTTCTAGCAGCTGACCTCACAAGCACAGGTGAAGAAAAAGATACATGGAGTTCACTATCCATTTTATTTTATTCTTGTTTTAGGTGGTGATACTTCTTTACATCAAAACATTGATTTACAATAAAATGACTTTCAGTGTTTTAAACTAACTTAAGTATGCTAATAGCTCTGATTAACCATTTTGGAATCTTTTTTAAAGTGAAATATTTCTAAGGTGATTTAACCTCCTTGTGTATATTTGACTTGAGTTACACTTTTCAGCGTTTTCTCTGGTTTGTCCCCAAACCACCACCGTTTAGAAGGATTTGATCAAGTAGTCAAATCAGTATTATAAAAATAAGTCTTCACAAATTCTTGCTAAAATTACAAAACTTTCAAACGTGTATTCTGTCTACTGTAGTTTCATTTATCAGACTTTATGATGATTTTGAGATTTAGTTTTTAATATCATCTAGCAACCTAGGAAACAAGTACATATGGTTGTTTATGCCTTTTTTTTCAAGTTTTCAGAGTGTTTTATTTCTACCCTCAATGTTAATAACAGACATAAACATTTTGCTCTGAATTATGGTTTAGTCATGATGCAGAGTTTCTCAAGTTTTTTTCCTTTTTCTGCAGCTAGCTTCTGACCACACCTTCTGTACTCTTCATAATAACTTATTTAACTTTGGAACCCAGTAGTTTAACAGTCAAGTGTAGCATTCAATTTCTTATAATTAAACATTTAATTGGTTTGTAACATTTAAAGCATAGTTTGCCAGTTTAAAGCTTTTATGATTTAGTAAGTGTAATGGTAAACTTATGTGAAAATGGATTCAGAGGTTTCTTTTGGAGTATGTTGAAATATCAAGATTATGTTTATTGGCTTTAAATTGATTTCTTGAAAATTAAAGATCTTAAAGTTTAGAGACATAATACTAGTTGGAATATGTGCTTTGCATCCTTTTGAACAAAAGATCTATTAAAACATGGTCTGAGGTTTAGAGGAGAGAGAAACATTGGAAGACTTCTATTTAATATTAAGGAACTTGTCTCACTTTGAGAGATGGAGCCAATTACTGGTAGTCATTTAGGAAGGGTCAGACCTGTGTCTGTCTGGCTCTGTTTTTAATCTCTGTAGAATGACCTTCACTTCAAAATAGGTGGTAAGTGAAAAGTGCATTTGTATGAAAACATGAAAAGCCTTTTCATGGAAAACTTGTCATAGTTTTCAGTGACAAACTTGGTTATGTCATTAGGTATAATTGCATTTGTGATATAAGAAAAAAGCCAGGTGTATAGATTTTGTTTGATAAGTAGTACATACCTGAGAGGTAGGTTTGATAAATTTGTGACATTCTGAAGGATTTCAAAGCATTTTTGAAAGTTTGAGAGTAATGTATAATGGCATTTTATGTATAATGTTGGCATTAATGTATAATGGCATTTAATGTATAATGTTACTGAGAGTAATGTATAATGGTATTTTCTTGATGTAGGTATGTATAAGTGTACTCCTAACCTTGAAAAGGGATGGTTAATAGATATTATTATGAGTAGGAGAATCTAAGAGTGTTCATATAACTCATAGGTGCTTAAACTTGTCTTGGGAAAGAGTTTTTCCTTCTTCAGATTAAAACAGTACTTGAGTTAACGAACTGGTGTTATCTGTTGAACACAGATGGCCCTTCTTGGTTTCTTACAAAGAGGAAATAAACTCAAAGTGACTCTAAAAAGATAGAAGATAGAATGTAAGGGAGATAAAATTTAGATATGAGGAGCTTCCTGTTACTTTTACTTACTTTAGGTTACCAACGCAGTGAGAAGTAAAAAAATTGGTAGAACTTAATAGTGTTTAGTCTGTAGGCTGCCCCACTCTTGTGTGTGTGCTCAGTGCTCGGTGCTGTCTGACTCTATGTGACCCCGTGGATTGCCGCCTGCCAGACTGCTCTGTCCATGGAGTTTTCCAGGCAAGAATATTGGAGTGGGTTGTCATTTTCTACTTTCCAGGCAGGAGGCCCAACAAAATAGACAAAATCCTTGCCCCCAGAGATCTTATGTTCTGATAACAAACTCTTCCTTAGGTTACAGCTGTGCTCCCTTCATGCATGACTTGAATTATGAGTGGGATTTGGCATGTGTGATGTTTTGTACCCTTTGCTTAGAAGCTGTGATTAGAGCTTTACTATTTTTAACAAGAGAGAAAGAAGAGGAGGTTTTCTATAACTGGACAAAAACTGGAATGTGAAAAGAGGAAATAGGACGAGGGAAATAGTGTTGTACCTAAGATTAAAATGTGAGCCAAAGATTAAAAAAAAAGGAGAGAGTCCTACATTAGGCATGTGGGAAGCTGGGGAAAACACCATTTACTGTCTAATCTTGGATAGAGGAGTTCTTGGACAGGAGAATGGGAGAAAAGATGGAACAGTGGGAGAAGGGTAAACAGGGCTTTTAACAAGTCTGGTTTAAGTAACTTGGGATGTTCCTGTAAATATATATGTTATTTGTTTTAGAAAAGATCCTTTTCCTTTTTTTTGTGAACATAGTTGAAAGATTAGTGGTTGGCCAGTAGTGTCTGATGGAGAAGGCAATGGCACCCCACTCCAGTACTCTTGCCTGGCAAATCCCACGGATGGAGGAGCCTGGAAGGCTGCAGTCCATGGGGTCGCTGAGGGTCGGACACGACTGAGTGACTTCACTTTCACTTTTCATTTTCATGCATTGGAGAAGGAAATGGCAACCCACTCCAGTGTTCTTGCCTGGAGAATCCCAGGGACAGGGGAGCCTGGTGGGTTGCCGTCTATGGGGTTGCACAGAGTCAGACACGAGTGAAGTGACTTAGCAGTAGCAGCAGCAATCCTTGTTTAACAAACACCTTTATTTCTTGCCAGATCTAATCCTAAACCTTGACAAACAACTTACACAACTTTGCAGTTTTTGCCAATGTAAGCTTCTCCCATTTTGTAGGCCACTGCAACACAGTTCAAGAGCTTATTGAATCTGTGTCTCCTGGGTTATAGTCTGTGGTTTGGCACAGATCAAACTCTTTTTTATTTCTGTTGTTTATTGATTATTTCTGTTAACACATGTAGTTACATTTAAAATATTTTTTCTATAAACAGCATAGAGTTAGACCTAATTTTACTCAATCTAGCAATTTTTGCTTTTAACAACAGTATTTGTTTCACTTATGTTAAATATAATTTCTGAAACAAAGGAGATTAAGTCTCCTGATTGCTATTTTCTTTCTATTATTCCCATCAATACTTTTTAAAAACAACTTTATTGAGATATGGTCTATATACCTAAATTCATCCTTGTAAGTGTACAATTCAATGACTCTTTTAGCAAATTTATCAAGTTGTACAACCATCACTATAATCAAGGTTTAAAACATTTGTATCATCCTACAATAAGATCCCTCTTTATCTTTTCTTTGTTTCTTATTCCTTGTTAACCAAGAATTCCAGGAACAGAGACCTGGTTGAGACCCAAAAAAATGCTTTTTTGAGGGTTTGTTAAGACAGCAGCCCAGGAGGCACAAATTCAAAGAAGCGCTTGAATTGTGTCCCACTGGATTACAAAACGAGGAAAGCTTACAGAGGCAAAAAGTGTGGGGTTGCATAGGTTGTTTGTCAAGAATTAGAAGAAGTAAGGGTGCTTATTTCATAAAGATTGATTGGGGTTTGAAATGATAACACAGTTGTGAAATGGGTGGGGGACACTTTGAAACTACAAGCTTGTAGCCAGAACTTGCTATCAGATGTTGTTTTGAAATTGACTAGTGATGTCCTTGAGTTTGATACAGGTCAGAAAGTTCAAGCTCTCACCTCTTTAGTTTATTCTTAAGTATTTTGTTGTTGTTATTGCTGTTGTGCATGGGATTGTTTTCTTAATTTCCTATTTGCATAGTTATTGTGTATAGCAATGCAACTGATTTTTGCATGTTGACTTTATATCCTGAAACTATACTGAGTTCACTTATTAGTTCTAACAGGTTTTTTTGGTTGTTGCTCAGTAGGATTTTTGGCATATATGACCATGTCATCTCTAAACAGAGATGATTTTACTTCTTTCCAATTTGGATGCTTTTTATTTCTTTTTCTTGTCTAACTGCTCTGACTAGGACTTCCTGTACTATGTTGAATAGACGTGGTGAGAGTGGGCATCCTTGCCTTGTATCAGATCTCTGAGGGAAAGATTTCAGGTTTATTATGGTGTTAGCTGTGGAATTTTCATATATGACCTTTGTTGTGTCGAGATAAGTCCTTTCTATACCTATTTTAGTGAGAGAATTTTTTTTTTTTATCATGAATGGATGTTGAATTTTGGCAAATGCTTTTTTTGCATCTAGAGATGGTCATGGAGAAGGGAATGGCAACCCACTCCAGTATTATTGCCTAGAAAATTCCATGAACAGAGTAGCCTGGAGGGCTACAGTCTATGGTGTCCTAAAGAGTTGGACTGGAGGAGGAAATGGCACCCCACTCCAGTATTCTTGCCTGGAGAATCCCATGGACAGAGGAGCCTGGCAGGCTACAGTCTATGGGGTCGCAAGAGTCGGACGTGACTGAGCGACTAAGCATAGCACAGAGGTGGTCATGTGGCTCTCTTCTTTTTCTGTTAATATAGTTTATCACATTGATTGATTTGCACATGTTGAATCATCTCTGCATCCCAGAGATAAATCCTACCCGGTCATTTTGATGATCCTTCTAATATACTGTTAAATTCAATTTGCTAGCATTTTGCATTGGTAGTGGCCTGTAATTTTCCTTTCTTGTAGTGTCTTTGTCTTTTGTTGGTATCTGCATGATACTGGCTCCATAAAATGAGATTGAAAGTGTTCCTTGTTTTCCTGACATGTGTATTCAACCCTGCGGCTGCTGCTGCTAAGTCACTTCAGTCGTGTCCGGCTCTGTGTGACCCCATAGATGGCAGCCCACCAGGCTCCTACATCCATGGGGTTTTCCAGGCAAGAGTACTGGAGTGGGGTGCCATTGCCTTCTCTGGTATTCAACCCTACTAGGGCAAATTTCCTTTGAGAAATGCCTGACTTTCCTTCACAGTCCTAATGTGTGATGCCAGACCCTCAGGAAGACATACTTTCCACTGAACAAATGTGTAGGAAACAAAGGTTGCCCTGTTCGGCAAATGAGTTTTTTAGATGGGGCTTCTCTCACTGAAAAGTGTGCCTGCTTGAGGCTCTGAAACTATGAATTAGCCTGAGAAAGAAGATCAGACATTTTTCAAAGGAAATCTGCCCCAGCAGGGCTAAATGCACATGCCACATTAAACGGATTTCACCCAGTCTTTTGTTATAAACAATATCTTATATATTCTCAGTCTCAATAGGTAGCCATGTGTTTATTTTTAGGTAACTTCTCCTCTTTCCTGTAAGGATGCTCTGTGTGTGTTGGGTGGGGGGGCATTCATCTCTGTTAGTGTTAGGTACACTGTTTAGTGACCATATAAAATGAGAACTGGCCCCTGAATTCAGACTAGTATCCTGGAATTTAAATTAGATGAGAGCTGGAAGTCCCTTAGAGATTTTCAGTGCTTGTTTTACCAACAATTTCGGGAGGAGGAAACTAAAAGAATCTATTGGGTTCCAGATTTCTGGGGGCAATAATATCCTTTACTCTGAACATATCTGTGTAGTAGTTTGCTCTCCATTTCAAGTATTTATTAATACCACTGTGTGCTGGTCACTTTGTTAGGTATTTTGGAAACCCATACAACCTTCCCCTCAAGGAGCTGAGAATACAGTGCATAAAACTGCTTGTTGTTGTTGGTCAGTCACCAAGTATTGTCTGACTCTTTGCGACCCCATGAACTGCAGCACGCCAGGCTTCCCTGTCCTTCACTATCTCCCTGAGTTTGCACAATATCCATTGAGTTTGCACATATCCATTGAGTTTGCACAATATCCATTGAATTTGCACATATCCATTGAGTCATTGTTGCCATCCAACCATTTCATCCTCTGTTGCTTCCTTCTCTTCCTGCTCTCAATCTTTCCCAGCATCAGGGTCTTTTCCAATGAGTGATCAAAATATTGGAGCTTCAGCTTCAGCACCAGCCCTTCCAATGAATATTCAGGTTTCATTTCTTTAGGATTGACTGGTTTGATTTCCTTGCAGTCCAAAGGACTCTCAAGAGTCTTCCCTAGCACCAGTTTGAAAGCATCAGTTCTTCGGCGGTCAGCCTTCTTAATGGTACAACTCTCACATCCATACATGACTACTGGAAAAACCATAGCTTTCACTGTGCAGACCTTTGTTGGCAAAGTGTGTCTCTGCTTTTTAATACACTTTCTAAGTTTGTCATAGCTCTTCTTCCAAGCAAATGTCTTTTAATTTCATGGCTGCAGTCACCATCCACATTGATTTTGGAGACCAAGAAAACGAAATCTGACAGTTTCCACATTTTCCCCATCTACCTGCCTTGAAGTAATAGGATCAGATGCTATGACCTTCATTTTTTGAATGTTGAGTTTTAAGCCAGCTTTTTCACTCTCCTTTTTCACATTCATCAAGAGACTCTTTACTTTCTCTTTGCTTTCTGCTATTAGAGTGGTGTCATCTGCATATCTGAGGTTGTTCATATTTCTCCCAGCAATCTTGATTACAGCTTGTGATTCATCCAGCCCAGCATTTCGCCTGATGTACTCTGCATATAAGTTAAATAAACAGGATGACAATATACAGCCTTGACATACTCCTTTCCCAGTTTGGAACCAGTCTGTTATTCCATGTCCAGTTCTAACAGTTGCATTTTGGCTTGCATACAGGTTTCTCAGAAGGCAGGTCTGGTATTCCCATCTCATTAAGAATATTCCACATTTTGTTATGATCTACACAGTCAAAGGCTTTAGAGTAGTCAATGAAGCAGAAGTACATGTTTTGTGTGGTTTTTTTTTTTGGAATTCCCTTGCTTTTTCTGTGATACAGCTTATGTTAGCAATTTGATTTCTGGTTCCTCTGCCTTTTCTAAATCCAGCTTGTACATCTGAAAGTTCTTGGCTCACATACTGCTGATAGTGTACTAAAACTGCGGATGGTATACTAACACACTGAATTCTAAAAACAAGGTAAAGCAGTTTATAACTAAGTGTAGTAGAATCTCCTTCCCTTTTTCTTCTCCATCTCATTCAGTTCTTTCTTTGTATCTTTTGTAGGATTTCCAAAAGGTGGACATAGATAGGAAAACAGAATTTAGAAGTAATTCTGGAAGATTAAAAAAATAAAAAGGGTGCATTCTTTCAACAGTATATCATATAAGATGAAGAAATTCGGGAGGGAGAGAACTGTCTGATAATTCCATAACTGACTGAGTGTAGTTGAATGAGTAATGGCACCCTGGATGCTTACTTCTGGGTGCTAGGGAACACCTCCATTACATGGGTCCTGTTCAAAATCCTGAGAGAGAGAGTGAAGACGAAGAAATAGCAAAGATGAAAAAGGTTCATAGGTTTCAGAGGGGAAATGAGATGAATCTACTTGGTAAAAAAACAAAGATATTGTGAATTAGAACACTGAGATAATCTTTCCAGGATAAGTAGTGTTTGACAGGTATGGAGAAATTAAAAATCATTCTAATTGAAGAAATAATAAACAAATGATCATAACTGGAAAAGGTGTGAGTTATATTTGGGGAATTATAAGTGGACCAAATGGACTGGAGCAGAGATCTGTATATGTGGCCAACATAAAACTGCCATTTGATAAATATTGATCCAAATATTAGAAGATAAAAGCTATAATGTAGAGACATGTATTAATACCTTCAGTGTTATTTAGGAGTATTTTAAGTTGAAAATAATTTTTCCTAAAATAGAAGGGAAAATTGCTGTAAAAATTCAGGGAAGTCTCATAGATTCTAAGAGGGAACACAGTGAGGCCTCTGGAGTGAGTCATAACTAGGGACTTGGAAGGTACACAAGCTTCCTTTTTTTACTATCACTGCTCTCTTTTTTGTGCTTTCTCTCCCTTAGGCCCTTTCTAGAGTAATACATTCTCAGCTTCTCAGTCCATGTGGTAGAATACGATTGATGTTATAGCTCCTACCACTCTAACCTCCTTTCTAGTAATTGTGGGCTAATTAAATTGGACCAACCTCCTTGAGGAAAAATGATAAAAATATTGGATAAGATTTTACCAAATCTTTGTAAAGGCATCAAAGTTCTAATATGATAACAAGAAACTAATAGGCCAGAATCTAAGGAAAAAATGAAATCTGAGAGGTAAGGAAAGCATTAATCATTGCAGCTCTTAAGACATTTGCTAATTACTGCAAAACTGGGTTATAGTTTTGGCAGCATCTTTGGGTGGGAGAAAAAGGAAGGGCAGATGTCAAGGTTCAGCACCCACCAAAAGTGGAAATTCACTAAGATACTCTTCCAAATATTAAGTTGGGACCCCAAAGAGCTATGCCCACAAGATAAGAATGAATAAGAAGTTAACCTTTCACTTACAGTAATTGTTGTGGAGCTCAGCAGAAATCAGCTGAGCTTAGAAAGGGAAAATAAAAAGAACAGCTTTCAACTTTTACTGGGAAGCTAGGACCACAGGTATGCTTTTTCTCTGATTTGCAGTTTGGCCTTACATCATCTTGGGGGCACAAGGAATGTCTGACCATGAACTTTTTTTAGAGTCCTTTTGGGCTGATAATGGTTCAGGAACATATGAGAAACAAAAGCTATGTAATTTTTTTTGTTCCAGGAAGAAACTTTCATCTTGACCTCAAAATTCACTGCTTATAATTTTGCAAAGATATTGAGCAGTATACATTCAAAGATGAACAGTTACACAGGAAACAATTTGACATGAGTTAGAATCAACTATAAGCAACAGATAGCATAATACAGATTATCATAGATATTAAAACAATATAATTGCTATGTTTAAAGAGATTTTTAAAAAGCTGGCAGATATCTGCAAATAATATGAAGTTATAGAATTTGGCTTAGTAGTTTTGAAAAAGAAGCAAAACGTCTAAAATTGAAAATTACAATTTATAATTACAGTTGACTCAGTGGGTAGATTTAACAGCTGGTTAAATACAGCAGTAGTTAATTGTGAGTATGGAGACAAAAAGACAGTAAATATGAAAGAGAGGCTAAGCGATGAAGGACAGGGTGTGAAGGTCTAATATACATTTAATTCGTTTCATGAATGGAGAAAGAAAAGTAGAGAAAAAAAAAAAAACTTAAAAAGATAATGGATGAGAATTTTCCAGAATGGAAGAAAGGCAACAATCTATAGATTTAAGAAATCCCAAACCCAAGAACCTGACACCTTCATCACTGGGCAAATATGGGATTTCCCTGTGGAATTATTAACTCCTGGATTAGAGGAGTAAAGAAGATTATTTATACCTCTAAACTGAAATCTTCTCTGGATGCACCTGATAGGTGGAGCTAGGTCACATCCTCACTCTCAGCTGCCAGGTGGGAAAGCAAGTTTTCTAGGACAATCTTACTAATAATATTGAAATTACAAAAAAGTAAGGAAAATGTTTTAAAAATGTTGAATGGAAAAAAAAAATGTTGGACACACTCATATGACAAAGGCCTGCTGCTGCTGCTGCTGCTAAGTCACTTCAGTCGTGTCCGACTCTGTATGACCCCATAGACGGCAGCCCACCAGGCTCCCCCATCCCTGGGATTCTCCAGGCAAGAACACTGGAGTGGGTTGCCATTTCCTTCTCCAATGTAGGAAAGTGAAGAGTGAAAGTGAAGTCACTCAGTCGTGTCCAACCCTCAGCGACCCCATGGACTTCAGCCTTCCAGGTTCTTCCATCCAAGGGATTTTCCAGGCGAGAGTACTGGAGTGGGGTGCCATTGCCTTCTCTGGACAAAGGCCTGCAACGGGGCTATTCAGAAAGCTTATTTTCAGGTGTTTGCTGTTTTCTCTTTGTATTCTCTTCCTTCAAGAGCACATAATTCTTACAGGCTCTGACTCAATGAATGACCTCTGTAATTTGATCTAACCTTGACATAACAATCTACAGAACTCTAGACACAAGAGTACCTTAGCTGTCATAAATTCCTATATCCTCCATCTCCACTTCTAATCCAGCCTGCCGAAATTCTAACATTTCTTCACCCCTCTGCCTTCTCCAGACACCCATCTCTCCTTTAGATTTTCTTTTTTCAGTATCATTTTGCTTCTTCAAAGTATGATATTTGAGAATCATCCTTCTTTCCTCTTTATTGTCTCTTATTTCTTCTTCATTCATATCTAGCTTCAGCAGACTTTCCCTTGCCTGTATCTCTCCCATTTATTCCTTCCTTTCCAATCCCATAACTATAATTCTCCTACATCTTATGTTTGACAATATGTACCATGGCCAGCCTCCGGTGTCCCCTTGACTTTGGTTTCTCTCCCCTTCAATCCAATCTTCATATCCATGCCTTGTGAATTTCCCTGTTCAATTTTTAAAGGGGTATAACTTCATTCCAGAATTTTCTAAGTCTCCTGCTAACCTATTTTGCAATACCTCACTTCCACAAGGGCTGGCATCTGCCCCAGCCACTTTAAATGCCAAGGTCTTTTTCTCCAACTTTGCTCATAATTTTTTTCTCTACCAAGGATCACTCAGTCCCCAAACTTGTGTAAGTCTTAACTAGCCCTCAAAGTGCAGTTCAAGTTCCATCCCCTCCTGAAGGCCTGCCTCTGTGATGGCTCACTCTGCAGGTCTGTGAACCTTAGCACTGTTACCACTCTCTCACAGTCGGCACAGCTACTTCTCACTGTTCTCTTTCATGAAAACTAACATTTTTTTATACCACAAGGCTGTGCCACTGGCTTCAAAGTAAAGACCAAATCTAGATGTCTCATTCCGCCTAGCACAGAATTGGAGTTCAGTGTTTATCCAATAAATGGATGAACGAATTAACGAATGCCTGTTCTGGCACTAAGACTTGAGCTGTGGAGAAATCGCTAATCTAATGAACTTGGGTCAGGCAGTTGCCCCTTGGTGCATGTCCTAAGTCAGGCAGAAAACCAAATGTGGATGTCGAAATTTAGTCTGAGAGATCTGTGGTCGACAATTTCCTCTATGTAGAATTTCCCTTCTTGGTTTTCACAATCAGCAGAGGGTGGAGGGTGGAAAACTTTCACTGCATTAGACTATGTTGGATTGGGCAAATTTCTGCATTCTTAAGCTACTGGTAGTTCCTGTCACTGACCCCATATTGTGCTGTCCCCAGCAAGAGACTACAGAGTTCCAATAGTGACCTAAATCAAATCCCTTATGATTATACAGTGGAAGTGACAAATAGATTCAAGGGATTAAATCTTATATAGACACAGCTCCTGAAGAACTATGGACAGAGGTTTGTAACATTGTATAGGGGGCGGTGATCAAAATCATCCCCAAGAAAAAGAAAAGCAAAAAGGCAAAATGGCTGTCTGAGGAGGCCTTACATATAGCTGAGAAAAGAAGAGAAGTAAAAGGCAAAGGTGAAAAGGAAAGATATATCCATCTGAATGCAAACTTCCAAAGAATAGCAAGGAGAGATAAGAAAGCCTTCCTAGGTGAGCAATGCAAAGAAATAGAGAGAAACAATAGAATGGGAAAGGCTAGAGATCTCTTCAAGAAAATTAGAGATACCAAGGGAACATTTCATGCAAAGATGGGCACAATAAAGGACAGAAGTGGTGTGGACCTAACAGAAGCAGAAGAGATTAAGAAGAAGTGGCAGGAATACAGATAAGAACTATACAAAAAAGATCTGCATGACCCAGATAACCACGATGGTGTGATCACTCACCTAGAGTCAGACATCCCGGAGTGGGAAGTTAAGTGGGACTTTAGGAAGCATCACTACAAACAAAGCTAGTGGAGGGCATGGAATTTCAGCTGAGCTATTTCAAATCCTAGAATATGATGCTGTTAAAGTGCTATATTCAATATGTCAGCAAATTTGGAAAAGTCAGCAGTGGCCACAGATCAAGAAAAGGTCAGTTTACATTCCAGTACCAAAGAAGGGCAACACCAAAGAATGTTCAAACTACTGCACAATTGCACTCATTTTACATGCTAGTAAGGTAATGCTCAAAATCCTTCAAGCTAGGCTTCAACTGAACTTCCAGATGTACCAGCTGGATTTAGAAAAGGCAGAGGAACCAGAGATCAAATTGCCAACATTCATTGGATCATAGAAAAAAACAAAAGAATTCCAGAAAAATATCTATTTCTGCTTCTTTGACTACACTAAAGCCTTTGACTGTGTGGATCACAACAAACTGTGGAAAATTCTTAAAGGAGACACCAGACCATCTTACCTGCCTCCTGAGAAACCTGTATGCAGGTCAAGAAGCAACAGTTAGAACCATACATAGAACAAGGGACTGGTTCCAAACTGGGAAAATGGTATGTCAAGAGTATGTATATTGTCACCCTGCTTATTTAACTTCTATGAAGAGTACATCACGCGAAATGCCAGACTGGCTGAAGCACAAGCTGGAATCAAGATTTCCAGGAAAAATATCAACAACCTCAGATATGCAGATGACACCACCCTAAAAGCAGAAAGTGAAGAGGAAGTAAAGAGCCACTTGATGAAGGTGAAAAAGGAGAGTAAAAAAGCTGGCTTAAAACTCAACATTCTGAAAAATAAGATTATGGCATCTGTTCCCATCACTTCATGGTAAATAAGTGGGGAGACAATGGAAACAGTGAGAGACTATTTTCTTGGGCTCCAAAATCACCATGGACGGTGACTGCACAGCCATGAAATTAAAAGACTCTTGAACATTGGAGGAAAAGCTCTGACAAACCTAGACAGCGTATTAAAAAGCAGAGACATCACTTTGCTGGCAAAGGAACAGATAGGCAAAGGTATGGATTTTCCCAGTATTCATGCAAGGATGTGAGAGCTGGACCGTAAAGAGCACTGAAGAACTGATGCTTTCGAACTGTGCTGGAGAACACTCTTGAGAGTCCCTTGGACTCTAAGGAGATCAAATCAGTCAATCCTAAAGGAAATCAACTCTGAATATTCATTGGAAGGACTGATGCTGAAGTTGAAGCTCCAATACTTTGGCCACCAGATCCAAAGAGCCGATTCACTGGAAAAGACCCTGATGCTGGGAAAGATTGAGGGCAGGAGGAGAAGGGGAGAGATGGTTGGATGGCATCACCAATGGACCATCACTCAATGGACATGAGTTTGGGTGAACTCAGGGAGATGATGAAGGACAGGAAAGCCTGGCCTGCTGCAGTCCATGGGGTTGCAAAGAATCGGAAACAACTGAGCGGCTGAGCAACAACAGATTGAAACGACATCTAGGTTTTTTTGCCCAGTACACACAGACACCTTAATAAAGGTCCAGCATAAAAGCTGTTTCAGAGAGCAAGGGATAGCAGTTACTTGCACGGCCCTATAGCTCAGGGGTTAGAGCACTGGTCTTGTAAACCAGGGGTCGCGAGTTCAAATCTCGCTGGGGCCTACTGGGCAATCCTTTCACTCTTTTTAAAATCTCCTTCACCAGCTACCCACCTCTCTCGCGTAACTTGAACTCCAGCGGAAATTCCGCTAATTATAATTTCCCACCAGTTTCCAGATGTCCCAAATAAACACCCGAGCAGAACACTTACTTTTAGCTTCCAGTAGTAGGGGGCAAGGGCTGCTTTGCCGCCCTGATTGTGGCAGTCTGTTACAAACTGCGGCAAGTGCTGCCAGGCTCCGAGGACGCCCTGGCTTTGCGGGACCACAGCAAGAGCCGTGGGGGCGGCCCGTGCCGCGGCGGGACACAAGGGCGGTGAGGATCGAAGCCTTACACCCGCTCTGAGCAGGTCTGGAGTCCTGCTCCAAGTCCTCTCCCCAGCGTCCACTGTCCCGATTAAGCGTTTGGGAGAATATAGGCTGTCCGACAAGGTTCCATGTTTCAGTGGGTTTTCGAACACTTCAGTATCTCAGCGGGAAAATTAGGGTCGAGACTCGTGTCACTAAATTTATTATTGACTCAAAGAATCTGTGACTACCTCTTTGAAAACCTTAAAATAGTTTCTCCAAGAGTCAATTCTCACAGTAACATTGGGCTTAGCCATGCATTATACGTCACAGCCTCTCCCTCCGCTAGTCTGTGGACGTGTGAGCGGAAGGGAGAAGCAGCTCTCTTGTGCAAACGCTCCTGGATCATGGAGGCGAGCATGGGAAGTGAGGAAAAGGGAGGCCCAGGCTGGAGCTCTAACGCCCGCCCTTCTTGGTTCGCAGTTGCGCGATCAGAATTGTGTGTTAACACCACCTCAACCCTTAGTTTTCCAATGCCCGTATGTCTGCTCCCACTTTAGACACCCACCGTCAGGCCAGGAGGCCCGTATGTCAGCGCGTGAAGTGAAGACACCAGGCCAGCAGATCGCCACGGCTTGGGGTGGCCTGGAGATCCACAGGCTCTAGGTACGCCAGGGAAAAGCTCACAGATTAGGCCTGCTTGAAAGCCCCTCTCTGAAGCAGGAGAATCCAGCTCTAGAGGGGTTGTCCGTACAAGTGTGGATGAAGGGCTTTCTCCTAAGATGGTTGGCTACGTGGTATCCACACACTGGCAGCTAGTAGGCTATTGTGCCAGAACCTCTGTTTATCAATGTTCTCAATAGAAAATTCTAAGTAATCCTCGCTCGTGCTTCCTTCGATAGCTCAGCTGGTAGAGCGGAGGACTGTAGTGCTTTCAAGTATGGACATCCTTAGGTCGCTGGTTCGACTCCGGCTCGAAGGAAAATAGGAATATTTTGGGGGTTGCAACCATTTGGTGAGCCTTGCTCTCCCAATTTCTCACATCGTTTTAAGTGTTCTAGGGTATTTTTCTCCAGACCTTACCCCGTTACAAAGATGGTTTTGTTATCTTGAAAATGGTCCTGTTGGGTACGGTTTTCAGAAAAGGGGAAGTGAGCACTAACTCTTCCAACCATCTGAAGAACTTGTGAGTTAGATGGTCTAACTGAATTTAGGTTGCCGCCTGAGGTTCAAAAATTGAAGATCCAACACCACTCGTTGGTACTGAATATATATTATATTCTGCGGTCCTTAGAGCTCTAATTTGCGGGACAACCCCCTAAGACCGTCATTCACTCTACACGCACATATCCACTCAGTGAGGAGAGCGTTTTAATTTATTCAACTGTTAACAGATTTTTAGTTCCAACAACAACAACCAAAAAAAATTTTTTTTGAGCTGGAGCAGGAAGGAGAACTAGGCTTAGACGTAAATTGGGATGTGACTGGGAAAGAGAATTTCAAACTGTGGAAATAACTTAAGCAAAGGTGGGGAAATGGAACATTTGATTCTCATTCAAGGAAACTTCGGGAGTCTGATTTTTAAGAGCACGCCCCAGACTGGTTCACCTCCAATAGATCAAAATACTGGCTACCCGTATTTTGACGCCCGTCATTCCTGCCCCCAGGATTTTACACTCTCGCGAAGTAGAAGCAGCCGGACAGATACACATCCTGGGCATCTGTCCTGGTGTTTAGGACCCTACAGTCTTGCAATCGACCCCAGCTCGGGCCCTCAGGCTGCAACTCGGTTCTCTCCAGGTTCCCTCCAGTCTGGAACTCAAAGAGACTCCTCAGGGAGGGTCTTGTTGGAGTTCAGACACGGGGACTGACGTCTTGCAAAGCTGCCTCTCCTCACCCCATCTGGCGTCTGAAGGGGTCCAGGATGCGGATGGAGGAGGATAAGTGAGGTCAGAGTCAGACGTGATACTTCATAATGAACAGCTAAGCAAAATCAAAGGTAAACGTCTACACAGAAAATAGAAGTTCAGAGCAACCAGGCAGCCAATTGCTGACGGAGAAGTAAGATGCAGAGACAACCTCTGCATGCTCTCCTTAGGGTGGCTCGTTGGTCTAGGGGTATGATTCTCGCTTTGGGTGCGAGAGGTCCCGGGTTCAAATCCCGGACGAGCCCAGTTCCTTTTTTCCCCTCTCCACTCCACCTTTGCTAATTGCTGAAAAAAGCTCTGTTCAGTGCAAATTTTCCCGCGTTCCGAACTGTTTTACAAAAGATGTACACTGATCGAACATATGGTAGCTGGAGCTGGTTATGTGTGCGGGGTCAAACTGCCTGGCTTACTGGACTCTCGCCAGCAGACGCCTGGGAGAGGCAGCCTTGCTCCCTGGAGCAGGGGCCAGGGTCCTGCAGTCTGCGGCCCCCTCAGCCCGTGTCCTCTTGGCCAGTGAGCGTCGGGCTCGGACCTCCAAGCTCAACCTCAGCCCAGGCAGAAAACCACCAGTTCCGCCTAGAGCGGGGGTTGCTCTGACGCCTGCTTTGGAGGCGGGTCCTGGCGGGAAGCGCCTCGTAGAAGTGGGGCGCTGTCCCAACTACAAAAAGCCTCGCACCCCGACCCTTCTCCACCTCTCTGCATCTTCTCCCGACTCGACGTCGTCGTTACAGGGAAGAAGCGGGTGAGAAAAACTTCTGTTTCCACCGTCTTGCCCATTTCTGCAGACTTGTTCCGAGGCCGAGGTAGGTTCACACTCCTGCTCCTTCATCTCCTCCTCTCCTCCTTTTTTGGTAGCTTTATCCGGGAATTTGGGCGAGGGAGTCCCTTTTCAGCAGAGACAGTACGGAGTTCTATGGGGAGGCGTTTGCGGCCTGGAGGCGCTGAGGAATGGGAAGGAAGGTAAACGTTCCGTTCTTCTACAGTTAGGGATCCCACTTTCCTGTGCTTAGTCTCTCCGTCGTGTCCGACTCTGCGACCCCCACGGACTGTGACCCACCCCGCTCCTCTGACTGGGATTCTCCAGGCAAGAATACTGGAGTGGGTTGCCATGCCCTCTTCCAGCCCACGTTCCTACTCCGCTGCTTATTTTCTGCAGCTGAGTAGAGCTGCCAGCATGAAATGCCTGTTGCCTAGAACATAGGCTCTAAGCGTGACCGCAGAATTGGTGAACCGAAGGGAAATCCGAGGAGGGCTACACTTCCTCAGGAAAACTGGATGATCGCCAGATTTACGAACCATAACTTGTCAAGTTTTTGCAACCATAACTGACATTTGGGAACTCGTGTTTTCCTTTCCTCCTCTATCTTCTCCCCCTTAACCCACCTTCAGCCTGAGTTGTGAAATTCTTTGAGACACTTCGCCAGCAACCTCTCATCTAAACTTTCTTAGTGGAACCTTGGGATCCTCAACTTTCTTACTCTGTGACAGCACACCAAATGATAACGACACAGGCTTATTTAGGAAGGACAGGAAAAGCGATTTTCAACAGTGTTTGGGGGCCTGGGGAAATCTCAAGTGAGCTGTAGGGGAGCAGAATTTGCCACCCCAAAATGTCTCTTTGGCATATTATTTTAACTTGGTTGTTTTCTAAAAAACAGTAGACAAGGAGAAAACCCTGAAAACCTAGTAGGAGTTACCTTTTTGTAACAAGAAACATTTACATTTATAAGGGAAACCTCCATTTGTAAGAATGTCTCCCTTGCTGTACCCAGAAGAAGATGATGACCAAATCTCTACAAACTCTTGCCAACTGGAGATGGCAAAGACTTAAGTTGCATAACAACCCTACTTGTGTTTATCGTGCTTTTCCTGGTAATTTTCCATAACTGACCCTCCCCACCCTCAACATCCTCTTTTGAGCCAAATTAGTTTGGCTTGGGAAAATCATTCTAGAAAAAGAGGAATGGCTCTGGCTATTGTTAAAAGAGCAGATGTGAGTGTATAAGCAGTCAAAGCTAAGAGGTTTACCCAGTTACTGTTAGAAGCATTTGCCAGCGTGATTCATAAATTAGATGGCTGAGAAAGTGGACCCCAGCAGGCTGGTGAAACCCCTATTTAGATTTTATTGAATCTGTATTTGAGCAAACAGTATCTGTCAGCTATTCTCAGAACACATTGAAATACCTGGGAAAGAGCTGCTGCTGCTGCTAAGTCGCTTCAGTCGTGTCTGACTCTGTGCAACCCCATAGACGGCAGCCCACCAGGCTCCCCCGTCCCTGGGATTCTCCAGGCAAGAATACTGGAGTGGGTTGCCATTTCCTTCTCCAACCGGGAAAGAGCAAATGGGCACAACACCCAGAGTCTGTTGAAAACTGAATGTTTAATGTTTGTTTTTATTTGGAAATATAGGTAGGCCAGTAGGACTTTGTCCCCATTCTCCCTCAGTCAATAGTGTTTTCTACTTCCTGGAGGTAGAAGAGTGATCCTTATTTCCATGTGGGCTTCATCCTCCTCTAACCATTGACTTCTGTTACTAAAGAAGTTTCACACTTATAGACCTAAATATTTTTGTTATGAAGGAATTGATAGATTAATCTCTTTCCTCCATCACCTACTTTTATAATTACCCTTGGGGACAGAACTAAACCTATGTGCTCTGTCTGAAGGGAAAAGTACACTAGCACTAAGTCCATAGAAGGAGAACCCGTGCTTCCTGTGTCTTTGTGCAGGGAAACTATTGGTTTGAAGGAGAGAGTGAAAAACATTTCAAAATAAGGGGATGGCTTTAAGTTCAAGCTGTCAGAACATTTTTTAAATATACGAGCATTTTTTTCAATTGGCAGTGCAATTGCTTCCCATCTATTGAAGGTAAGGTAAGTGAAGTCACTTAGTCGTGTCCGACTCTTTGCGACCCCATGAACTGTAGCCTACCAGGCTCCCCCATCCATGGGATTTTCCAGGCAAGAGTACTGGAGTGGATTGCCATTTCCCTCTCCAGGGGAATCTTGCCAACACAGGGATCGAACCGGGTCTCACACATTCCAGGCAGACGCTTTGCAGTTTGAGCCACCATGGCGCTTCCCATTTGTTGAAGTTACTGACAAAAAGATATAGCATTCATTAATCATAGGTTATGGGTAGTCCTTCAGTATTCAACAGGAATTAGTTCCAGGACTTGCCAAGGAACCTAAACCCGATGCTCAAGCCCCTTATATAAAATAACATAGTATTTGTACTAATACATAATCTGCACACATCCTCCCTATACTTTAAATGATCTCTGCTGCTGCTAAGTCACGTCAGTCGTGTCCGACTCTGTGTGACCCCACAGACGGCAGCTCACCAGGCTCCCCTGTCCCTGGGATTCTCCAGGCAAGAACACTGGAGTGGGTTGCCATTTCCTTCTCCAATGCATGAAAGTGAAAAGTGAAAGTGAAGTCACTAAGTCGTGTCCGAATCTTAGCAACCCTATGGACTGCAGCCTTCCAGGCTCCTCCATCCATGGGATTTTCCAGGCAAGAGTACTGGAGTGGGGTGCCATTGCCTTCTCCTAAATGATTTCTAGATTACTTATAATACTTAATATAAATACTATGTAAACAGTTGCTGGGACACAGTGAATTTAAAATTTTGCTTTTTAGAACTCTCTAGAATTTTTTTTTTCAAATATTTTCAGTCCATAGTTGGTTGAGTCTGAGGATGGGGAACCTGTGGATATGGAAGGTTAACTGTAGCTTCTCACTGTAGGTATTTTGAGTAAGCATTTCAGTTCAGTTGCTCGGTTGTGTCCGACTCTTTGAGACCCCATGGCCTGCAGCACACCAGGCTTCCCTGTCCATCACCAATTCCTGAAGCTTACTCAAACTCATATCCATCGTGTCAGTGATACCATCCAACCATCTCATCCTCTGTCATCCCCTTCTCCTCCTGCCTTCAATCTTTCCAAGATTCAGGGTCTTTTCAAACGAGTCAGTTCTTCCCATCAGGTGGCTAAAGTATTGGAGTTTTAGCTTCAGCATCAGTCCTTCCAAAGAATATTCAAGCCTGATTTCCTTTAGGATGGACTGGTTTGATGTCCTTGCAGTCCAAGGGACCCTCAAGAATCTTCTCCAACACTACAGTTCAAAAGGATCAATTCTTTGGCACTCAACTTTCTTCACAGTCCAACTCTCACATCCATACATGACTACTGGAAAAACCATAGCTTTGACTAGATGGACCTTTGTTGGCAAAGTAATGTCTCTGCTTTTTAATATGCTATCTAGGTTGGTCATAGCTTTTCTACCAAGGAGCAAGCGTCTTTTAATTTCGTGGCTACAGTCACCATCTGCAGTGATTTTGGAGCCCAAAAAAATAAAGTTTCTCACTGCTTCCTTTGTTTCTCCACCTATTTGCTATGAAGTGATGAGACTGGATGCCATATCTTAGTTTTCTGAATATTGAGTTTTAAGCCAGCTTTTTCACTCTCCTCTTTCACTTTCATCAGGAGACTCTTTAGTTCCTCCTCATTTTCTGCTATTAGTTGGTATCTTCTGCATATCTGAGGTTATTGATATATCTCCCAGCAATCTTGATTCCAGCTTGTGCTTCATCAAGCCTGGCATTTCACATGATGTACTCTGCATAGAAGTTAATTAAGCAGGGTGACAATATACAGCCTTGACATACTCCTTTCCTGATTTGGAACCAGTCTGTTGTTCCATGTCCAGTTCTAACTGTTGCTTCTTGACCTGCAAACAGATTTCTCAGGAGGCAGGTCAGATGGTCTGGTATTCCCATCTCTTTCAGAATTTTCCACAGTTTGTTGTGATCCACACAGTCAAAGGATTTGACATAGTCAATAGAGCAGAAGTAGATGTTTTTCTGGAACTCTCTTGCTTTTTCGAGGATCCAGCGGATGTTGGCAATTTGATCTCTGGTTCCTCTGCCTTTTCCAAATCCAGCTTGAACATCTGGAAGTTCACGGTTCACCTTCTGTGAAGCCTGGCTTGGAGAATGTTGAGCATTACTTTGCTAGCCTGTAAGATAAGTGCAATTGTGCAGTAGTTTAAACATTCTTTGGCATTGCCTTTTTTTGGGATTGGAATGAAAACTGACCTTTTCCAGTCCAGTGGCCACTGCTGAGTTTTCCAAATTTGCTGGCATACTGAGCAAGCATTTAGATGCATTTTAATGAAACAGTAAAATTTTCTTTTTATTTCAAAATCTTATTTTCTGTTTTCATCACCTCATTGTACCAAGGTGAAAAGAGAAACAATTAGAATAAAAGTTGCTACTGCTAAGTCACTTCAGTTGTGTCCGACTCTGTGTAACCCCATAGACGACAGCCCACCAGGCTCCGCAGTCCCTGGGATTCTCCAGGCAAGAACACTAGAGTGGGTTGCCATTTCCTCCTCCAGTGCATGAAAGTGAAGTCGCTCAGTCGTGTCCGACTCTTAGCAACCCCATGGACTGCAGCTTACCAGGCTACTCCATCCATGGGATTTGCCAGGCAAGTGTACTGGAGTGGGGTGCCAGAATAAAAGTAATCACTCATTATTCACCAACTCGCTTTTGGCATTGTCAGTTCTATGGACGGATTGCTGCTGCTGCTAAGTTGCATCCAACTCTGTGCGACCCTATGGACTGCACCCTGCTAGGCTCCTCTGTCCATGGGATTCTCCAGGCAAGAGTACTGGAGTGGGTTGCCATTGTCTTCTCCTGCATTGATGGTAGAGTTATTCAATTTTGCAGTGGAAGATTGGACACTCACAGTCATTTGTGGACAGGTAAAGATGAAAGGAAAGAGAAGCCCAGGAATATGATAAGGATATTTCTGAAGGTTAATAGATGGGAGGTTGAGGCCAGGTGCAGGGTGCTAACAGCTGTCACATAACCTTCTCTGGAAGTGCTTTCCCGGTTCTATAAAACCTACTTAGCACCTGTTCATGAGACCAAATTCTGTGGGTAAACAGAAAGTACAGTGGAGCAGCATCCTCCTGAGGGACCCCATCTTCTCTGCAGGCTTCTACAAAGCAGTTTTTGGAGCTGGCCCAAGAAACAACATCTTTGGAATCCAGATATTGCATGGGAACAATGAAACCTCAGTCCTGTCTTGTGCAGGAGTAAGAACCAGGGATGTCAGAAAAAGCCAACTCAGGGACAAAAGGCCACATTTATCAAACTTTGCCTCCTAGAACAAATCTCTAATCCAAATATGGGTTAATAGTTGACCGAATCATGCCCAGGAAAGAGGTGAATGACTCTCACTGTTTGTTCAAAATCGGTGTCCTTGGTCTGTGTGTCACTGTCAGGGTTGGGAATTTTCAGACCTGGTCTCTCTACCCTGTTCATCTGATCACTGTGTGATCAGAACCAGGAGGGACCTCCAGATTCACTTGGCTGGAACCCGTCTCAAGGAACAAATAGCTGGAACCCCTCTGAAGTTGGAGGGAAACTTCCAGATTTTTGTAAGATTCTTCCATCTGGGTCATCCATTGTTTTATTTATTTGTCTGTTTTTTGTTTATATACTATACCCATCCACCCATTTTAATGAAACTATTTTCCCCTATTTTAAAGCCTCTGGGCCCAAGCTCAGAAGAAAATGAATTGGATTCCAAAGTTTAAAATGAAAACAGATTTCTTTGGGGGATGTCCTATATGTAGACAAAGGCAAATTAGTGCCACTGGGAGCAAGTGGAGGGCTAGGACAGATTTCTAAATTGTGATGAAAATCCCCAAAGCCTGGGGAAAGCTGTTTGCTGAAGGGTATCTGGAGCCCCATCTCGCCCCTACCTCCCCAATATAGGTTTTGTATGACGCTGAACAGGAAAAGAAACAGAAAGTATATTTTCAGCTCTTAGTTTTCTTTTCTTAAATATCTATTTACTTATTTGGCTGCACCAGCTGTTAGCTGTGGCACAGGGATCTTCAATCCTTGTTGCAGCATACAGGATCTTTAGCTGTGGCACTGGCACTCTTAGCTGTGGCATGAGGGATCTAGTTCCCTGACCTGGGATCAAGCCCCGGCCCCATGCATGGGAGTGTAGAGCTTTGGCCACTGCATCACCAGGGAAGTCCAATCTCTGTTTACTTGTAAACTTCCCTGCTAACTTCTTTAAGAAAATTTTGGAGGCTTTCCCTAGCAATCTAAGCAGGCCTATGCTATGTTTTCACTGCCAAAGGCATGGGTTCAATTCCTTGTCAGGGAACTAGGATCCCACAAGCTGTGTGGTACAGCAAAAAAGGAAGAAAGAAAGTTTTGGGTGCTCTTTGAAAGAGAAGTGGAACACATCCCAAGATCAAAAAAGGTGCACTGGCCATAATTACTCATGATCAAAGGTTGGGGTAATTATCTGGTACATGAAGTTTGATGGCTCCCTTGAATACAAAATATTGCCTGTTGGAGAGGACAAGAATGTTAATTTTTATAAAGACCAAGGGATTGGTTTGAGACACAGGATAAAAATCTAAAGAACATTTGAAATAAATTCCACTGCTAATTACGTGCTTGGGTCTAGAAGGATCTATGTAAATGAGTCTGACTATCATTGACCAAATGTGAGGCTCTATACCATTTGCCTAGGCAGATTCACTTCTGCCACAAACATTCTGTCTCTTATTTGTTTTTTTCCCAATTCCATTTTACCTCTCGTTTCCAGAAGTTTAGAATTGCAAACATGTGAGACTTGAAAACAATGTGTGAAGTGGGGGAGCAGATGTTAGACAGAGGTGGCCATAGTGTGTTTGTTGGGGTTTTGTTTCTGGATGTCTCAGGGAGTCAAAATTACAATCAGTCTAAGCAAACTTCAGCTGAATTGTTACAGGATGAATTTTGCAAATTTTGTATATCAGAAATAAAGATATTCCTTTACCTCCCCAGACTGGAACATGAAGGCCTTCAACCTCCCAACAAACAAGTACCTTTTTAGGGTGCCAAGCCCTGAGGTAAGGTCAGCACCTTAACTAGAGGTGAAGAGGCCTGGGCTTATACCCTGAGCCTTAAGGGAAGATACATACCAGTGAGACTGGGCTCACATCTTCCTATCATCTCTTTCTTTCAGCTGATGGCTGTGCTACCAACTAAATCCATACAAACTTATCTTTACAATTCCATGGTCACTGGACATTTGCTGTGAAACTAGAAACATTACCTGATGCCTTAATGAGAACCACGGAATTTCAGACTTTTACAGTGAGCAACTCTCATTTTATAGATAAGCAAATTTAGGTTTGGAGAGGAAAATGAAATCAGTCATTAAAAAAAATATATATTGCAGGTGTGCTGTGAGGCATGTTGTATGACTCAAAGTGGGTAATATGCTCTCTGCCGTTGTAGATTATGCGCCAATAGGAAACACTTATTCTGGAGGAGGGCATGGCAACCTACTCCAGTATTCTTGCCGAAATAATGCTGTGGACAGAAGATCCTGGTGGGCTGCAGTCCACGCGGTCACAGAGAGTCGGTAACGACTGAGTGGTGATGCAAGAAACATTTATAAGTGAATAGGTAATTGTTTGCTTAAGATCCCATGAATAATGGTTTGGGAATGGCAGGCATGAAACCTGATGACAGCTAAATCTTTATTTATTTGTGATATCCTGAGCTTTGTGACTTTTGCTTTGACACTCGTATCTAGTGAGGCGTCCTTGGTCTTAATATCTAAGGCATAGACTGTTTGGACAGAGACTGTGGCCAGGCCTGCCAGCTCACACCCTCTTCTGTGATCAGCAATATTCTCTGTACAATACTGATTCTGCCTACAGGGACCCACTGTTACCGCCAAGCAAGGGAGACAACATTCCTATCCATCACTGCCACCTAATGACTCTTTCAGGTACTACCAGCTCAGGTTCTACTAAATTTTTGAACTCTGGGATTCTGATCTCTGTTCACAGTGAAGGATACTTCCAACCTTGACAGCCTACCATTCTACAACTCCTTTTGACATTAAAAGGCAATATTTGTCCATTGCAGAGTAGAAGACTTAACTGATTACAATTCAAGAAAAGTGTCTTCCAAAAAAGTAGAAAAAGAAAACACACCCAGGGGACTGAAACACCCTGTAAAGGTAAAGAGCTTGGTGCGTGGGGAGCAGGCAGCCCAGCGGCTGTGGCGGAGCAGTGGCCCTGTAGGACGGCGTGTCATTCTTTTAGGCGTGACTCTCCCAGCCGTCTACCACTTTCTTGTTAACCTCCTTAAAATACTTTTGCTGATTCTATTACAAATGATACTCTTATGTGCCTAATGGAAACCATTTCAGAGGCTATTTCTATCTTTCAGTATTGAGGAATGACCAAAGAATCTTAGGGTATAATTTGGTAATTCTTTGGTAGTATACAAAATTTGTCTATAGATAAGATAAAACAGACAAAGGTGGATCAATGCCAGATGCTGATTAGAAAGAGAGATCATTTCGCTCAACCTTCCCATGTAGGCTAACATGCCTTCCTATGTAACCAGCGGAACCTTGAATCCTTTTGTCTTCCTAGACTCACAGTTGTGCTCCCAGGACTGTTTAGCATCACTACAGGTTTGGTGTTATAATTGGTGGTCTCTTTAAGGGCTATAAAATTATTTAACATGAAAATATGTTTATTGAATTACACATAAGAAAAGCACAATATTAAAATGATTTAATATCCATGACTCTATACTATTTATTTTTAAGTTTAGGATTCATAAAGATTATAGTACAGTTAAAAATAAATTGAAGGTCAACTCTTTGTCCCATTTAAGAATTTCTCAGCGTGTGTGATAATTGCCAAGAAATCATAGCCAATTATAAAATGAATGCGTTACTCATGGAAAAAACAATTTGAAAAACAAAAATTATAAAAATCAGTTTGCAATTTACAGGGGAAAGTTATTTTTGTTGTTGGACGTGAGGGCATTCACATATATTTGGTGAGATGTGGAGCAGAACGATGGTGGTTTATAAAAAGGCCCTGTTTGTCACATTTGTTTTGAAAGAACTGAAGGTAGAGCAGAAACTACCTGTTACAAACAACAAATATCTTTCAGTTCTCACGTTTCAGAAGACATAAAGTCTTAGTGACTTGTAAGAAATTTGTGATCTAATTTATTATATTCTATCCAGTGTTCTTGCCTGCAGAATCCCAGGGACGGTGGAGCCTGGTGGGCTGCCGTCTGTGGGGTCGCACAGCGTCGGACACGACTGAAGCACTTAGCAGCAGCAGCAGCATGCCTATTTAATTCTATTTTTAATTATCTGTCATTGAGTTAAAATTGTGCCCCAGAAAGAAACACAGTATTTGCTCTCTGGGTGTGTTGAGTGTCTGTGACACACCATTCCTAAAATGTTTGAGTTTTACATTTTGGGTTGACTGTTCTTGAGAGGTGATAGCAGCTTTCTTCTTTTGAAGAAGATATTAAGAAATCAATACAGGAAATTATAAAGCCTTTGATTTGATGAAGAGATCTATTCTGTATTTTGTTTGCTTGTTTTACCACATGGTAATACCATTTGCCTATGGTGTATCAGCGTAGGTATGTACTCAGGGAAACTGAAAAATATCCTCTGAGAATAATCCTATTTGTTCCCAGTGCAAGAAGCTCGTAAGAATAAGCTTGAGTTCCTCTTCCTGCAGTCCTCTGTAAGAGCTAGAGGATGAAGCAAGTGTCTTTTAATTTCATGGCTGCAGTCACTGTCTGCAGTGATTTTGGAGTTCAAAAAAATTAAAATCTGTCACTTACTTCCACATTTTCCCCTTCTATTTGGCGTAAAGTGATGACCAGATGCTATGATCTTAGTCTTTTTAACATTGAGGGTTTTTTTTGTTTGTTTGTTTTTTTAGCATAACAATGTTTAATGGTGGCTTTTTTAGGTAAATGCTTGAAAGTATTCAACATTAAATTCAATTTACTTTACATGTTTGCAAACACATTATTAGCAATTCTTAAATATTTCAAATCAACTAATTCAAAGCACAGAAGGCTTGTTCTCAAGTAACTCTTCTGAGGTGACATGAAGACTGAAAGAAGCCTTTAACTTGAGTCCAGGTCTCTAACCAACAATCACCATATCATCGCTGGTGAATTCATATGAGGGAACTTCAAGGTTGAGAGGTGCAGGCCCCTTCCTGATCCTGCCGGACGCATCATAGTGTGACCCATGGCAAGGGCAGTAATAACCACCAAAATCTCCTGCATTTGGCAATGGGTACACAACCAAGATGAGTGCAAACACCTATCAAGATAACCCATTCAGGCTTCTTTACTCATTCTAAGTCATGCTGTGGGTCCCTCAACTGGGACACTTCAACTGCAGCTTCCTGGTCAATTTCCTTCTTGGTTCGATGGCGCACGAACAGGGGTTTGCCTCTCCATTTGAAAGCCATGTTCTTCCCCTCTGGAATATCGGATAACTTGATTTCAATTTTCGACATGGCCAACACATCGGCAGAAGCACTCATGCTGGAAACAAACTGAGAGACGACATTCTTGGCAGCATATGCAACACCCACAGTAGTTATTGCAGTTATCAAACAGGAAAAACCTTTCCGAGCCTCACTGCTCTCTTTTGAAGACTTTGTACTATCTAACACTTCAGGGCGACGATAGTTAGAGAAGTCAGGCACTTTGATGTCTGTATGGGAATAACGAACAGAAGCAGGGACATTGAGGCCCACGGAAGCGACCAAAGGCCAGCCCATGGCCTGGCCTCTGAGAGACTCCCGGCACAGGATGGAGAGCTTCAAGTCCAGCACAGGCGACTCCGAGGTGGCGGGCACCGCGGCCTGTACCAGGGGCCGCAGCGCGCCCGCCACCCCGCAGGACGTGGCTGATAGGACGGGCGCGAATGGGCCCGAGCCTAACATTGAGTTTTAAGCTAGCTTTTTCACGTTCAATAAGAGGCTCTGTAGTTCCCCTTCACTTTCTGTCATTAGAGTGTTATGGTCTCTGGTTCATCTGCTTCTTTGAAACCCAGCTTGTACATCTGGAAGTTCTAGGATCACATTCTGCTGAAGCCTAGCTTGAAAGATTTTGAGCATAACTTGCTAGAATGTGAAATGAGCACAACTGTATGGTAGTTTGTATAATAATTCCACCTTTGGCCATGAACCACCTATTTCTTGGGGAATTAGGTCTGCTTCCCTTCACCTCAGCACCTCAGGGTGCAGCTGCTCTCCTCACAGTCAACTGATGGATTGATCTGAGTGCCTGGGATCTGTCTTCAACAATCCTCTGATCGCCCCTTCCCTGGGATTTGAGGTTCCATAGAAGTCCCTCTCCTTCATAGCTTTCAGCATCTATCTTACTGTCTCATCTCAGTAAACTGGTGCTCCCATCCCCTCCCCATGGATGATACATCCCGTATTAGAAAGGCACTTGGTGTGTCTTAGTGGTCTTTGTCTTCCAGGGTATCCAGTAGGGACTTATATAGTGTTTGTTATTAAATTAGCTAATAACTGAATTAAAGAGTGTGAATGGATTTTGTAATGTTACAGCTGATAGAAAGGTACATTTTCAGTGATCCTCAGGGATAGAAAAGATCAGCTGAGGCTGGAGTTGTGTTCAGAAGACTTTTAAATGGATTTTTCAAAGGAATCAATAGCCAAAACAGAGGAAACTAACGAGAAAAGGAAAAGAATGTCACTAAGCAGTGATGAAGGATACCTGACTCATCATACCTTGTCGGAGAGAAAAGTCCTTGCCCTTTTAGCCTAATTTGGCGATGCTGTTCTGTTCCCTTCCCTACTTAATCTCCTTTTGCCCTTTGCAGGAACCTTTTTTGGAAGACATGGTCATGGTCTTGAGCCCCCTGTTTTTGGTTTTCATGCTGTATCTGGGCCTCAGCCCACAAACCCTGGCCCAAAACGATCGGTACAAGGAATTTCTAAAGAAGCACTATGATCCTACACCAAACGGCCACGATGACAGATACTGTGATACCATGATGAGGAGACGAAACATGACTACACCCTGCAAAGACATCAACACCTTTGTTCATGGCAACAGTGATGACATTAGGGCCGTCTGTGATGATAGAAATGGAGAACCTTACAGAGACGGTCTTAGAAGAAGCAGGTCTGCCTTCCAGATCACCACCTGCACACACAGAGGAGGGTCCACCCGGCCTCCATGCCGGTATAGAGCCTTCACAGCACGCAGAATCATTGTTATTCGCTGTGAACGTGGCTTTCCCGTCCACCTGGAGAAGACCATTCTCCCTCCAAGACCATAGTCCAGAGCTGGCTCTGCTCTCTCTTCCTTGCATTTCCCCCTCGCATTATGGCAACATGCATTGCTAGGAATCCAGAACAGGAGCTGCTGATCTTTTCTTTCATGCTTTACAATATGCTTCATAAATAAAAAGTCTCTGAAATCAGCAAGAATCAGTCTTCTCACTGATCCCTGGTCTATTGATCTTCCCCCATGTTCTCTATTCAGCTCCCCTCTGAGAGGGTTGGATGGGAGAGCAATGCCTTTTCCCTTATCAGTCATTTCCATCTCAGGTAACAGGGGGCAGACTTTTCCTTTCTGTGAAGGTTGGGATGTTAAATTGATTGCTGGAAAATTTTTTCAAGAAAATAGAGAAAACACACCCAGGAGACTGAAAAGTGCAACGTAAGCTTAAATCAAATCCCTTATGATTACACAATAGAAGTAACAAATAAATTCAAAGGATTAGTTCTGGTAGACACAGAATTAGATCTGGTAGACAGAGTGCCTGAAGAGCTATGGACAGAGGTTCGTAACATTTTACAGGACATAAAGACCAAAGCCATCCCAAAGAAAAAGAAATGCAAGAAGGCAAAATGGTTGTCTGAGGAGGCCTTACAAATTGCTGAGAAAAGAAGAGAAGCGAAAGGCAAAGGAGAAAAGGAAAGAGATACCTATCTGAATACAGATCTCCAAAGAATAGCAAGGAGAGATAAGAAAGCCTTCCTGAGTGAACAATGCAAAGGAATAGAGGAAAACAATAAAATGGGAAAGACTACAGATCTCTTCAAGAAAATTAGAGATACCAAGGAAACATTTCATGCAAAGATGGACACAATAAAGGACAGAAATGGTATGGACCTAACAGAAGCAGAAGAGATTAATAAGAGGTGGCAAGAATATACAGAAGAACTGTACAAAAAAAGGTCTTCATGACCCAGATAACCACGATGGAGTGAGCACTCACCTAGAGCCAAACATCCTAGAATGTGAAGTCAAGCGGGCCTTAGGGAGCATCACTACGAACAAAGCTAGCGGAGGTGATGGAATTCCAGCTGAGCTTCTTCAAATCCTAAAAGATGATGTTATAAAAGTACTGCACACATTATGCCAGCAAATTTGGAAAACTCAGCAGTGGCCACAGGACAGGAAAAGGTCAGTTTTCATTCTCCAATGTCAAAGAAGGGCAGTTCCAAAGAATGTTCAAACTACCATACAATTGGGCTCATTTCACATGCTAGCAAGGTAATGCTCAAAATCTTTCAAGCTAGCCTTCAACAGTACATGAATTGAGAACTTCCAGATGTACAAGCTGGATTTAGAAAAGGCAGAGAAACCAGAGATCAAATTGTCAGCATCCACTGGATCATAGAAAAAGCAAGGAAATTTCAGAAAAACATCTACTTCTGCTTCATTGACTACACCAAAGCCTTTGACTGTGTGGACCACAATAAACTGTGGAAAATTCTGAAAGAGATGGGAATACCAGACTACCTTACCTGCCTCCTGAGAAACCTGTATGCAGGCCAAGAAGCAACAGTCAGAACCAGACATGGAACAATGGACTGGTTCAAAATTGGGAAAGGAGTATGTCAAGGCTGTATATTGACACCCTGCTTATTTAACTTCTATGCAGAGTACATCATGTGAAATGCAGGGCTGGAGGAAACACAAGCGGAATCAAGATTGCTGGGAGAAATAACAACAACCTCAGATATGCAGATGATACCACTTTAATGGCAGAAAGCGAAGAGAAACTAAAACACCTCTTGATGAAGGTGAAAAAGGAGAGTGAAAAAGCTGGCTTAAAACTCAACATTCAGAAAACTGAGATCATGGCCTCTGGTCCCATCAGTTCATGGCAAATAGATGGAGAAAAAATGGAAACAGTGACAGACTTTATTTACTTGGGCTCAAAATCACTGTGTGTGATGACAGCAGCCATGAAATTAAAACACACTTTCTCCTTAAAAGAAAAGCTATGACAAACCTAGATAGCATATTAAAAAGCAGAGATATCACATTGCTGAAAAAGGTCTGTATAGTCAAAGCTATGGTTTTTCCAGCAGTCATGTATGGATGTGAGCTCGGGACCATAAAGAAGGCTGAGCACCAGTGAACTGATGCTTTTGAACTGTGGTGTTGGAGAAGACTCTTGAGAGTCCCTTGGATTGCAAGGAGATTGAAGGCAGGAGGAGAAGGAGACAACAGAAGACGAGACAGTTGGATGGCATCACCAACTCAGTGAACATGAATATGAGCAAGCTCCAGGAGATGGTAAAGGACAGGGAAGCCTGGCATGCTGCAGTCCATGGGGCTGCAAAGAGTTAGACATGACTGAGTGACTGAACAGCGATTAAACAGACAAGGTAGATCAGTGTCAGATGCTGATTAGAAAGCTCACCCTATGACGTGCCTTGCCATGTAAGCAGCAGAATCCCGAATCCTTTTGTCTTTCTAGATCTACAGTGGTACTCCCAGGATTGTTTAGCATCACTACAGGTTTAGTGTTACAACTCGTGGCCTCTTTTAGGGCTACAAAAATATTTACTATGAAAATATGTTTATGGATTACAACAAGAGAAGCACAGTATAAAAATTAATAATTCAATATCCATGACACTATACCACTTCTATTTAAGTTTAGGATTCATAAAGATTATAGCGCATTTAAAAATAAATTGAAGATCAGATTTTTATCCCAGTCTAAGAATTTCCAGCATGTGTGGTGATTGATGAGAAAACATAGCCAATTATAAACTGGATGAGTTACTCATTGGAAAACAATTTGAAAAACCAAGTTATAAAAATCAGTTTCCAATTAACATTGGAAAGTTCTTTTTATTGTTAGACATGAGGACATTCACATATCTTTGGTAAAATGTGAAGTAGGACCATGGTGGTTTTTTAAAAAGGCCCTATTCTTTCAATTTTCCTCCAAAGAACTGATGGTATAGTCAGAAACTACCTGCTATAAACAATAGGCACCTTGCAATGCTCCAGTTCTCAACTTTCAGAAGAAATAAAATCTTAGTGGCTCATAAGAAGCTTGTTTTCTATTTTGATATAAATTATGCCTGTCTGATTCTATTTTTAATTTTCTATCATTGAGTTAAAATCATGTCCCAGCCGGAAGCACAGTATTTACTCTCTGGCTGTGCTGAGTGTCTGTGCCACACCATTCTCGGGATGTGTGAGCTTTACAGTTTTAGTTGACTGCTCCTGAGTGATGATGGCAGCTCTCCCTTCTTTTGAAGAAGATGTTAAGAAACCAATACAGCAAATTATAAAGGCTTTTATTGAATGAAAAGGTATGAAGTGTTTTGTTGTTTATTTGTTTAACCACATGATAATACCATTTGCCTGTTGTGTAACTGTCCACATAGGCCTTCAGGGAAAATATTCTCTGAGAATAATCCAAACTGTTCCCAGTGCAAGAAGCTCTCAAGAGTAAGCTTGAATTCCTCTTCTGCCAGTTCTCTGTAACAGCTGACCCCAGACCCACTCCCAAGTATGACACAGATTCTTCCATACTTGTCCCTGTTCTTTCTAAACAGTAATAACTCCACATTTGGCCATGAAACACTTACTTCTTGGGGAATCAGTTCTTCTACTTCTGCTTCCATTCACTACCTGGTGAAACTGCTTTCACTGCTCTCCTCACAATCAACTGATGGATTGACTTGCCCTGGGATCCATCGTCAACAATCCTCTCTGATCGCCCTTCCCTGGGCTCAAGGTTCCCTGAAAGTCCCTCACCTTCATAGCTCTCAGCGTATATCTTATTGTCTCATCTTTGTATATTGGTGCTCTGATCCCTTCCCTCTGGCTGATCTCCCCGTGGGTGCTGCACCCTGTTTTAGGGAGGCACTTGGTATGTCTTAACGGTCTTTGTGTTCCAGGACCTAGCACGGTGTCTGGTACCCAGTCAATAAATGAATTAAATGTGAATGGATTTTTTTAATGTTACCACTGATAGAAATGTAAATTTTCAGTGATCTTCAGGGATAGGAAACAGTGTTTGCATTTGGAAGTTGTGTTCAGGAAACTTTTAAATTGACTTTCCAAAGAAATCGATTGACAAGACAGGTGAGACCACTGAGGAAAGGAAAAGAAAAAGATGCACCTAGTGACAGAGGATGCCTGATTCATGGCACCCCATCATAAAAACAAATCCCTGTCCTTTTAGCCTAGTTTGGCAATGCTCTTCCGTGCCCTACTGCATCTCTCTTTGCCCTTGGCAGGAGCCTTTGTTGGAAGAGATGGTGATGGTCCTGAGCCCCCTGTTTTTGGTCTTCATGCTGGGTTTGGGTCTGACCCCACTGGCCCTGGCTCAAGATGACAACAGATACATACACTTCCTGGACCAGCACTATGATCGTAGTCCAAAGCGCCGGGATCACATATACTGTGAAACGATGATGGAGAAACGACACCTGATCAAACCCTGCAAAGACATCAACACCTTTATTCATGGCAACAAGAATGACATCAAGGCCATCTGTGACGACAGGAATGGACAACCTTACAGAGGCGATCTCAGAATAAGCAAGTCTGCATTCCAGGTCACCGTCTGCAGGCATAAAGGAGGTTCCTCCTGGTATCCATGCCGGTACAGAGCCGCAGCAGACTACAGAGTCATTGTTATCGGCTGTGAAAATGGCTTGCCCGTCCACTTTGATGAGTCCTTTATCGCTCCACGCCAGTAGTCCAGAGCTGGCTCTGCTCTTCCTTCCTTGCATTTTCCCCTTACGCTGCAGCAACGTTCATTGATAAGAATCCAGAAAATGAGCTGCTGATCTTTTCAGCTTTACAATATGCTTCATAAATAAAAAGTCTCTCAAATCAGTAAGAATCAAAGTCTTCTCACTGATTCTCGGTCTATTGATCTTTCTGCATTTCCTCTGTTCACCTGAGAGAGTTGGATGGTAGAGCAATGCCTCTTCCCTTATCAGTCAGCTCCTTTTCAGGCATTCAGGGGATGGAATTTACCTTTCTGTGAAGGGGTGTGTGTGTTAGTCATCCGGTCATATTCCATTCTTTGGGATCCTGTGAACTATAGCCCACCAGTCTCCTTTGTCCATGAAATTTTCCAGGCAAGAATACTGGAGTGGGTTGCCGTTTCCTTCTCCAGGGGATCTTCCCAATCCAGGAATTGAACCCACACCTCTTGTGTCTTCTGCATTGGCAGGCAGATTCTTTACACTGCACCACCTGGGAAGCCCTTTGGGACTAAATACCAATAGATTAAGTACATTTTCTTTCCCTCTCTCTCTCTCACACACAGATGCACATATTTGAAATCCTGCATAAATAACAAAACCCATTCAGGGTAGCCACCTCTTCCCTTAAGCAGGAAGAAATTTGATACTGCTTTGAATGGAACACTCCCAGGATATTCTTATGGTTGTTTCATACAAAGATCAAAAAATTGATTACTACATTATTTTCTCTTTAATCTTTTCCTTTATCAACTGATGCCTGGCAACTCTGAGGTCTTGGGGAGGTCATAGAAAAATTCCAAGCTTATCCTTTTTTCTTCAATTTGATATGATTTCAAGAAGTAAATGGCAACCCACTCTGGTACTCTTGCCTTGAAAATCCCATGGATGTAAAAGCCTGGTAGGCTACAGTCCATGGAGTCACAAAGAGTTGGACATGACTGAGCCACTTCACTTCACTTCACTTCAAGTAAATACAAGTTAAGTTAACAGACAGTCTTTGTAAAATATACTAATTAATCTATGAGTTTGGTGTTACCTAATTTCATCAACAGATGCCTGGATATCTTACTTAGAGAGTAGTTAATAAACTACAATTATGCATCATTATTTTTGCCTTCTTATGAATGACTATCATGGTCACGGTATTCGCCGTGGTGGCCTCCCCTGATGCCTGCATGTCCTGAAACGGACCAAAAGCTCTGTTTCCTCAACACCTGGGTTAGAGGCCAGTGTCCTGGTACTGCACAGAGCCCTCACAGAAAGTATTCAATTTCTGGAGGAAGGGATGGAAGAGTAGGTCATGGTTTCATCTATTTCAAAATTGAAAACATTGTCATTTCTCTCCAAAGTAGGGAGAAGAATTTTCCACAACTCTTTTGTAAAATTTGTCTTACTATTATAAAGTAAAAAAAAAGCCGTTAGGAAGCAAGAAATTTCCAGTGCTTAGTAGACTGCTAGAACTCTTTCTCAGGTTCTCCAACCAGTACCATCTGTTGAGGTAAAGGGGGCTTCCAAGCAGACTCTTGCCCACTTATGGTCTTTTTTTATTTTAACTTTATTTTGCTTACAATACTGTCCACTTATGGTCTTGATTGTTGTTGTTGTTTAGTCGCTAAGTGGTGTTCGACTTTTCTGCAACCCCATGGACTATAGCCTTCCAGGCTTCTCTGTCCATAGGATTTCTGGGGAATCCTATGAATTCTGGAAGAATTCTGGAATGCATAGCCATTTCCTTCTCCAGGGGATCTACCCCACCCAGGGACTGAACCAGCATCTCCTGCATTATAGGCGGATTCTTTACCACTGAGCCACCAGGGAAATGCTATGGTCTCGATGGGGAAGGTCAAAGGCTTGGACCATTACTACGTTGATCACATCACAGTTGTGAAAACTCACATCTCCAGGGACTTCCCTGGTGGTCCAGTGGTTAATAGATTCACCTTGCAATGCAACGGATGGGGATTTGATCCTTGATCAGGTAACTAAGATCCCACGTGGCCCAGAGCATCTAAAGCCCACAAGCCACAGCTACTGAGCAGTGGGCTCTGGAACTGCACCACAACTACAGCTAAATAAATAAATAAATAAATAAATTTTTTAAACCTCACATCTCCAAGCATCTGCTTAGAGCATTATTATCGCGTACTCAGCCCTGGTGTTAGAACAAATGACACTTTCCAAGGAAATCATGTGGTAATGAGACAGGGCGCTTCTCCACTTGCTGATGGAGCTAGCAGCTGAGTAGCCAGCCCTTCCTAGTATTTTTTGCTCTTGATCTCCTGTTCTCTCACAACCAAAAAGCTATTTAGAATGAAGTGTTAATCACAGGCAAGTCATTTTATCTTAGGTCAATCATTTGTGAAATTGAAATCCTATTCCACTATGTTTTGCTGACTTTGCAAGGATAAGAGAAAAAGAACTCAAAATTGTCCAGTCCTTTGAAAAAGGGTGACATGCAAGGAAGAAAATTCCATGCACTTTGGAGAGGAAACATTTGTGTAGGTACACAGCATAAATCCTAGTAGCTGAGATATTTCAGCTGCAAAAAAGCCTTCAAATGTCTTGGGAATATAGGTTCTCTACAGTATAAGAGGGAGGATGTCTATATATGTGCAATTCAGTGTAGTTGTTATTTTAGCAGAATGAAGAGAACAAAGGAAACCAAGAAAAAATGGAAATGCTAAAAATAATCATTGCTGACCCCTACTGAACACTTAGCATAGGCTAGGCATTATGATAAGCACTTTACATTGATTTTATCATTCCTTCTTCACAACATTCTTAGAGGTAGGTATTACCTTTATGCTTATTTTACTTTTGAGGAAATATACTGCAGAGGTTAAGTAATTTTCTCAAGGTCATACAGTTAATGTGGCAGAACTAGGTCCTTGGGACCACTGTATCAAAAGAAGTTCTTACTGAGATCGTCGTGTTCAGTGGAGAAAGACTTTGGGGCAAGCTCTAACCAAAAAGTGTGTGTTGGAAGGATTTGGAGATCATTTTATTTTCTGTTGTAGGTAGAACTTTGAGAGGCACCCATTGATGTGTACATCGAACTCTGTTCGTAGTATTTTCCCTTGTCTTACTAAGTCAGTTGGTTACCATGACTGAGGCCATCCATGCTCTTGTTTGAAAAGTAAAATCTTCTCTGTAGCTAGTCGTGTCGCTAAACCATGTTGTTGGTCACAAAGAAGCAGAATGAGAGAAAGGAGACAGAATTCTGCACAATTAGTTTTGGGACAGACACGCAAAGTACATTGTGGTGATGAAGCTCTTACCCAAGTGCTAAGTGTATCTTCAGAAGTTGTATCCAGTGGTCCTGGGGTGAGGAGTAAATCGAGCATCATTTCTTCCTGCCACCCTGCTTCCCACAACTCCTTCAGTTCCCTCTCCTCCTAACTCCATATCGCGTATCTGCAGCAGCAGACACAGCAATGTGACATAGAGCTTTGGGTCTTTCTGTGCACAGGCAAAACGTGGTTGTGAACTAAGAAGGTGGCATTTAAACGAATGATAGTTATGTTTAATCCTGATCATTATTGTTAAGGGTAGGCTCTAGGTGGAATAAGATGCAAGTCCTTCATCAGCATTATAATCACACACAATGTGATCCACCATCATGAAGCAGCATCTTTGAAAACAAAGGACAGTAGTAACCGTATGTATCAAATTAGGAACTCAGCTGGGTCTAACCCTTAGAAAAATGGCCTGTCTGTTGCTCCAAAAATTGTCCTTGCTGCTTTGGGTTTGCTCACTTCCTATTGAATCTGGGATGATTTTTCTTGCCCCTTGGTCTTCTCTAGGCATCTCCAAGGCAGTGATGGCTCTCCAGAGGACCCAGGCCTTTCTTCTGCTCTTGCTGCTGACCCTGCTGGGGCTGGGGCTGGTACAGCCCTCCTATGGCCAGGATCGCATGTACCAACGATTCCTGAGGCAACACGTGGACCCTGATACAACAGGAGGCAATGACGGCTACTGCAACTTGATGATGCAAAGACGGAAGATGACTTCACATCAGTGCAAGCGTTTCAACACTTTCATTCATGAAGATCTTTGGAACATCCGTAGTATCTGCAGCACCACCAACATTCAGTGCAAGAATGGCCAGATGAACTGCCATGAGGGTGTAGTGAAGGTCACAGACTGCAGGGAGACCGGAAGTTCCAGGGCTCCCAACTGCAGATACCGGGCCAAGGCCAGCACCAGACGTGTTGTCATTGCCTGTGAGGGTAACCCGGAAGTGCCTGTGCACTTTGACAAATAGATACCACTCAACAGGGGTTATGGCCCAGCAGCTGGCCCTTAACTTACTCCTTAAATCGTAATGAGTAAGCATTTGAGCTGTCCCAGGCCAGCTCCCCTGATTCTTTTTTTCTTCTTTATACACATTGCATGACAGAGAAAGATGAGACACAAACTTATAATGAATCTAGGCTCTTCTGTAATATGCTTTCTTTTATAATATTGGTCAGCTTTGCTATCTTTGATCTTATCATCTGAAATTTAGTGATTACATAGCACTTCAAAAATTTCAAGGTCCTTTCATCTAGGCTATCTCATTCTAATACCATGGCACCCTTGGGATGCTGGTCCTAGTGATACAGTATACAAAAGCTCAAAGTTAAGGGATTTGCTAAGACCAAAAAGTTAGTAGAAAAGCTAAGACAAAAGTCTAGTTTAACTAGCTACTCATCCAGTGCTTTTCCCACTTCAGCACAAAGAGTTTTGTGTTAATACATGGTGTTAATACATGGCTTTTGTTATTTCTAAAAGTCAGCTCTTAGGAGAAGCATTAAAAAGTTGGAAATATATACTTGCAACGTGAGAGCTCTATCTGTATTATGTGGCAAACTAGCTGTATTTGAATCTAATAAGATCAAGAAATGATACAAGGCATTTTCTTTTCCCCTTCCCAAACTTTTGAGTCACCCTAGTAAGTCAGAGTATTAAAACATACTAGATCATTAAGACTCCTTCACTCTTCCTGATTGAAAGATTTTTCATATGTTCCTTATAATAAAGAAAATAAAATAATTTCAATTCCAGATATTTAAGACTATGTTCTTGTGTGTGCAATTATTTTTCCTCCTATCCTCTTTTAATTCTTCTCTAGTTTACAAACATGCACATACTTTAATATCTTCATAAACTCTGGGCAAGACTAAAGCCCATCATATTAGTGACCGTGACACAGAAAGCTTTGTTTCATCTGCTTCAGAGAGAATGATTCCTCTTAAGGTAATTCTCACGCATTCTCCCTTTGAATATTTAGAAACAATTGGGGAACAGAGATGTATAAAGACATTAGCTACTAAAGAAGGAGAGAGAGAGAGAGAGAGTGTGTGTGTGTGTGTGTGTGTGTGTGTGTGTGTGTGTGAAAGGACTGAACTGAAAGCATTTGAATTGTAGCTGACATATATTGTTTATATTTCAGATGTACAACTTTATTTGGTTTACATATATATCCTGAGATGATCACTATAATCAAGTTAACATATTTACCACTTCACATGGTTACCCTTTCATGTGTGTGTGTGTGTGTGTGTGTGTGTGTGTGTGTGTGGTGAGAATCCATAGGATTTACTCTGTTAGCACATTTTATGTATACACTGCTATATTGCCCACCTGTTTGAAAAACTAGGGGTTCAGAAGAGTCCTTCATAAGACATGCTGCTTTGGCATGTGGGTTATTTTGAGCTTCCCTGGTGGCTCAGACTGTAAAGCGTCTGCCTGTAATGCAGGAGACCTGGGTTTCAATCCCTGGGTCAGGAAGATCCCCTGAAGAAGGAAATGGCAACCCACTCCAGTACTCTTGCCTGGAAAATCCCATGGACGGAGGAGCCTGGTAGGCTACAGTCCATGAGGTCGCAAAGAGTCGGACACGACTGAGCAACTTCACTTTCATTCACTTTATTTTGAGCTAACGGTAGTGAAGCAACTGCAAACTGAAGAGAAGCTGCTGCTGGTGCTGCTAAGTTGCGTCAGTCGTGTCCGACTTGTGCGACCCCATAGACGACAGCCCACCAAGCTCCCCCGTCCCTGGGATTCTCCAGGCAAGAACAATGGAGTGGGTTGCCATTTCCTTCTCCAGTGCATGAAAGTGAAAAGTGAAAGTGAAGTCGCTCAGTCACATCTGACTCTTAGCGACCCCATGGACTGCAGCCCACCAGGCTCCTCTGTCCATGGGATTTTCCAGGCAAGAGTACTGGAGTGGGTTGCCATTGCCTTCTCTGGAAGAGAAACTACTGCCCCTCATTTAACTTCTTAGAATAATTTAATTTGGGATTTTTCCCAGAAAAAGAGCTATTAGAAGACATAAAATGGGTCTTTCGTAGTTTGCAGTATCACACATGAGCCCTTGTAGTGTCTCCCTCCAGCTCCTACACTCCTTGAGCCACTGCTTGATTTAGGGCATCAGTGCTGGGAACTCTCGAAATGAATGGGAACATGATGGCCATTTTATCTTTTCTTAGAATCATCTCTCAAGTCCTCCATACCCAGGTGCCCAGAATTCTTGCCTTTTTACTCCCCCTCTTCATTCACCCAAAGAACTAGAGAGTAGTTGGATTTACAATGTTCCCTGAGACAACCCCTATCCAATCTATTGGTGCCCAATTCCCCATTATTCGGGGAATAATGAGCTAGGGCTTAAATTGCACCAGGGTTTCTGTAAATACCAGCATGTTCCCATCTAACCCTGATGACTTATTTCCTATCTGAAGAGAAGAAACAAGGGGATTCCCTGGTAGTCCGGTGGTTGGGATTCTGAGCTTTCATTGCTGGGAGGATGGGTTAGATCCTTGGTGGAGGAATTGGGATCCTGCAAGTCAACCCTCCTTGGAAGAAAAGTTATGACTAACCTAGACAGCATATTAAAAAGCAGAGACATTACTTTGCAAACAAAGGTCCGTCTAGTCAAAGCTATGGTTTTTCTAGTAGTCATGTATGGATGTGAGAGTTGGACTATAAAGAAAGCTGAGCACTGAAGAATTGATGCTTTTAAACTGTGGTGTTGGAGAAGACTCTTGAGAGTCCCTTGGACCACAAGGTGATCCAACCAGTCCATCCTAGAGGAAATCAGTCCTGAATATTCATTGGAAGAACTGATGCTGAAGCTGAAACTCCAATACTTTGGCCACCTGATGTGAAGAACTGACTCATTTGAAAAGAACCTGATGCTGGGGAAGATTGAAGGCAGAAGGAAAAGGGGATGACAGAGGATGAGATGGTTGGGTGGCATCACCAACTCAATGGACATGAGTTTGAGTAAACTCTGGGAGTTGTTGATGGACAGGAAAGCCTCATGTGCTACAGTCCATGGGGTCGCAAAGAATCAGACATGACTGAACAACTGAACTGAACTGAACTGAACTGAAGTCAACCCACATGGCCAAAAAGAGAGAAGAAAGAAGATGGCATTGCTACTAACAAGTTTTGAAGATGAGTTCTGGATATAACTAAATATTTTAACTCTAGGACAAGAAAAATCATTTTTCCTCTACCTTCTATGTTCCGTCTGTGTTCCCTCTGTAATAAAAAATAAATTAACAAGGGCAAGTGTTGCCCTAAGACAATCAGACCACCAGGCTTTTTTCCAGAAAAAAAAAAAAAGTTTATTGGGGATCAGCAAAGAATTGCAAGTTTGGGTAAGCAACCATGGTAAGCCACATGCAAATCCTCAGCAAAAATGGAGAGGAGAACTCTCTTATAGAGGGGAAAAGGAAGTTGAGAGGGCTACAGTAAGCAAAGAGCATGTGACTTTTCTTTGGCCGAATCGCAACAGTCTCTTAAGATCTGAGCCAGAAGAGGCAATCTTTCTTCTTCCCATTGGCTCTGCTATCCTTGTAGAGTGTGAAAGCTTCCCCTTCTGGTCTCCTGACTCCGTTTAAATGAGATTTCTATTTATTAATTTTTTTAAACAAAAAACAAATAGAAGCTTAACAACATGGATATTTCCCATATGCATAGGAGGTACCCAGGAAAGCTGAGTAAAAATTGACAAATGGACCAAGCTGCTACCTCAAATGACATTTTTAGCTAGAGGCAAAAGTTGGGGATAGTATTTGGGGACTACAAAGGGAAGGGAGCAATTCAGCAGAATTTGAAAGGAGCAAACATTTGGTCAATAAATATTTGTTAAGCCTTGCAGAGACCATGGGAACAGAGAAAAAAAATTAACAGACTTTAACAGACCTCCCTGTCTACACATCTAGTTCATATTATACTGTGATTATCCATGGTGATAGCTCTCTTCCTGAAATAAGTCCTCCATCTACATTGTGTTGACTGAAAAAAATTCACAATCTAAAAGTTGAGAATTATGTTTTATTCAGTGGACTTACTGAGGACTTAAGCTTGGGAGACAGACTCTCAGCTCTGAGGGACTGTTTTGAAGAAGTCAGGGGAGAACCAGGATATATAGGAACTTTTCCTCAAAAAAGCCACAAATAGTTGGAACATCAAGAGATTCCTGTTAACTAAAGAAAAACCAGGCAACTCAAGTTTAACAAATTTAGCACTTTTCCTTGTACAGAAAGATGCAAGAGTCTAGACTCACCAAAATCTTTCCCTGATATACACCTTCACTATCTAGGCCTGTTTATCTCCATCCTGAATTCAACTGCTGCAATGACAGCTGGCTTGATGGCCTCAACATCCTTTGTTTCCTGGAATGGTAGGTGATATTCTTTGTCCATAACTCTTTTAGGTAGTTAGGAAGAAGGTCAAATGTTCTTTCACAATCTGTTGGACCTTGATTGTTTCTAGCTCAAAATAATCCACCTGCAAAAGAGACATATTTTGGGGAGGCAAATGTTACTCCCCTCAGAGGCATACTTTGGGGGTTATATTCTGCTACACTTCATGATACTCTGATAACAAGGTGGCCCAGTGAGAAATTCAGCCAAGGAGACTTAGCTAGAAACAGCCCTTGAAGAAAAATGTTAATAGAAAACACATTTGAGGATCTCACTTTATCTGCAAAATGTGCCTTTTCAATTCTCAATGAAAGTCCAGAAGTTTACAATTTCAGGTGTAGTTTCCCTCACTTAAATTCCCCTGGAACATAACCATCCAGGGAATTTCTCCTAGAATTTTGTTGGGAAACCAGTTTAGGAGCCGAATCTCTGGTTGTCTCCTGATAATCCCCCTCTGGGGTTATCCAGAGCCTTATAATTTCTTAATGCCCACAGGTCAGTCTTTGAAGTTTGACTCCTTTGCTCCAGGCTATTCTCAGAGTAAACCCAAGTGTTCCAGATGAAAAGATGCAGGACTGGTTCTTTTAGTAAGGCTGTCTTATCCCCTCCCCGCAACTGCTGCCAATCAGTTGGAGGGCTGTGCCTCCCACTGACTGTTATTCCTTCTGTCCTTCCTTCACGGCTGCAGACTTCTTGGCTCTAAGGAAAGGGGAAAGACACACACTCTCTGCTCTTCAGATCCATAAACTGATCCCCACTTTGACCAGTGACAAGAGTGTTGGATCTAAATAAGGTGAGTTATGGTTAGAAGCGCTGGTGCTGAGGATGCTTAGAGGGAAAGGCCCAGGTATGCTGGAAGGGGAAATTAAGATGGTGGGATTAAGAACAGACAGTGATCCAACTTGTAAGTACCATCGACCTGAATTCAATTCCGTATTAATCTCACTGATACAATTCTTAGAGCCTCTCCCCACTCTTCTACCCATCCTGCTCCTCCTCAATCTTCCTGAGCATAATATCATTGTCCCTTGATATCTATGGAGTATTGGTCCAGGCCCCCCATGCCCAGGGTACCAAAATCCAGGCATCAAGTTCCTTATATAAAATGGCATAGCATTTGCATTTAATCTATATATTTTAATCATCTCTACATTACTTATTATACCTAATACAATTTAAATTTTATGTAAATAGCTGTAAATACAATATAAATGCTATGGAATTAGCTGGCAGCACAAAGCAAATTCAAGTGTTACTTTTTAGAACTTTCAGGATTTTTTTTCTATATATATTTTAAATTTATGGTTGTGGTTTGTTGAATCCCTGCGTGCAGAACAGGTGGATACAGAGGGCCAACTATACACTGAAGCAGCGTGAATCCTGGTCTTCTCATCCTATTTAGGCCTTTTGAGCCAGAGATAGGGTATCACAAAAGAGAAGGCACCTATCCCTTACGCTGTGTTTGATGTAGCACTTGACATTCTCACAAATGCTCTCAATGCATGTATCTCATAAGACTCTCACAAGTCTGAGGGACGGATGATTAGTCCCATTTTGGGGCATCATGCTCAGAGTTGAGAACTAGGATAGACATTCCACAGGGCCAGGTATAGTCCTCATGGTAAATGAGGGCAGAGAGCTAATTTAAGGGGGAGACTTTTTCAAGCAACTCTCTGCCCTAATTTTGAACAGAGTAGCTCTTGTGAGGGCAATTTCAATCTTGGTACCTGATTCATTAGAACAATATTTCAAAATTGGAGCTCATTGTGATGACGTTCTTAACAACAGATCAAGATCGTTTATAATGACAATAATTAGGGAAATGTCTTCTGAGAAGGGGTGTGTGTAGTCAGAAGTGATAGCCTGTTTCACAAGCTTTGGGGAAGTGTCATAAGGAAGACAAGATCCTGGAAGCAACATCTTTCAGAGTCAGTGTAGCTGCAGCCTAGGATTTCAGGGAACCAAAGCCTCCTGCTGAGAAAATATCTGCCAAGTCTCTATTCATCTTCTGCATACCCTTTAAAGGTGACAACCTTTTGCAATTCACAAACATAAAGCTTAAAATCCCATTTTCTTAAGGATATACACTCCTCTATGAATTGATCTGGATGCAAAACATTTAGGTAAAGGGAAATAAGTTCCTTAGTTCAGGTAGAAGAGAGGGCAGACCAGAGGTATTTGGAACTGTCAAAATAAACTTCATTAATTTTTTACAACTTTGTTCTTGTCTCAGACAGGCTGTAGCATATTGTCATTTCTTGTAAACTTTATTATCTAATGAGACTTATCTTCCAGCCTGGAAACCAAATGGTAAAATTGGGTCCAGGTGCAGTCCATGGGGTCGCTGAGGGTTGGACACGACTAAGCGACTTCACTTTCACTTTTCACTTCCATGCATTGGAGAAGGAAATGGCAACCCACTCCAGTGTTCTTGCCTGGAGAATCCCAGGGACAGCGGAGCCTGGTGGGCTGCCGTCTATGGGGTCGCACAGAGTCGGACACGACTGAAGTGACTTAGCAGCAGCCTACACTGACAGAGAAAGGAATTTTAAGGTGGAGCGCAGCTCTTGGGGCAGTGGTGAGATAATGCTTTCCTCTCTCTTCCCTGTGGATCCACAGGTGGTCCTGGTGACTGAAATGGCACCCACTCTAAAGGTCCTAGGCTCTCTGTTGGCTCTGCTGTTTCCTCTATGTGGGCTCCTTGTACACAGCCAGAACCTTTCCTGGAGGGAATTTATGAAACAGCACCACCTGAGCACAAATTGGGAATTCAGCAAGTACAAATGCAATGATCTGATGAGGGAAAGAGGCATTCCAAAAGACAAGAACTATCACATCTTCATCTACACCTTATGGCACAAAATTGAGCGTATATGCCTGAGGAACTGGAGAGACAGCTACAGAAATGTATATATATGGGCCCCATATCCCTTCGAGGTACTCAAGTGCATCCGGAAGAACAGCAAAGGCAATTACAAAGATTACAAGAGCTACAGCTACATTGAATTCCATTGCAGCATGAATGGGTTTGTTGATGGCATAGAGGACATGCGATTATTAAAGGATATCAGCAACTAGAAAGTCCACCCACACCCACAGCTTTCAGTGTTCAGTGCTTGCAAGTGGTAGCCCCGCCTACATCAAGAGCCCTTACGTTTATGGGCCAACATTTTTCAACTACTTAGCATTTTTCACGTGGTTTCTTGCTCTCATAACTGCCTGTGTTGTTTCTCTGTCTGGAATACCCTTCCGCTCTCATCTATCTAATTTTCTTCTTCTCCTTTTTTTTTTTTTTAAGATTCTGCACATATGGCGTCTCTGTTTTTACTATCCCAGGAATTTTCCTGATATTGATTCTCCTCATACCTTTGCAAACTGAATGATCTTCCATCCCTAAATAAATTATATCATTCCAGTGTGTATGACATGTATTTATGTATACAGAGTATGTGTTGTGTGATTAGTACAGGTGTTTTAAGTGTGTGTTATATAGCTTATGCTTAAATGTGATTTGTACTGTTTATAGGTTTAAAGTATATGTGTGTGTCTACTGTGTGTAATAGGTTTCTGTGTGTGATGAATGTATAACTATTTATGCGCTAAGTAGGGGATAAGACGTGACCTAGGCATTAATGGTGGGGACATGTTGAGTTCCACCCAGACTGGTGGGTGTAGCCAAAGCTGATTAGGTGTAAAATATGTAGCATGTTCCTGGCACATGGAAGCTGCTCAGTCAACAATGATTTTCTTCCTTCCTCATCCTTTGACTTGGTATTTTAACTTTGAGAAAACAAACATGACAAGTGCCCAGCAACTGTCTGCTCTCTCTGCTGCTGCTAAGTCACTTCAGTCGTGTCCGACTCTGTGCGACCCCATAGATGGCAGCCCACGAGGGTCCACCGTCCCTGGGATTCTCCAGGCAAGAACACTGGAGTGGGTTGCCACTGTAAGGTTAGAGGACTTTAAGATGAAACTCTGTTCAAGAGTGAGGCTTAAGACTTACACTCTGTTGAAGGAAAGAGGAAGTATATGGGAGAAGGAAATGTTGAAGACAGAAGTAAGTAATGTCCATGGTAGTTCTGTTTGCTAAATAGGGGATAGAGACACAGGGTAAGAGAGATGTTCATGTCATATAATTATGCCCAGGGCAGGTATGTGAAGGAGAAATACTAAACACTGTTATTCAGTCTCCAGCATCAACAAATGACTCAAACCTTGAAACAACTAGAAAAAAGACCAAGGTATAAACGTTGACAAACCTAGACAGCGTATTAAAAAGCAGAGACATTACTTTGCTGGCAAAGGTCTGTCTAGTTAAAGCTATAGTTTTTCTAGTAGGCACATATGAATGTGAGAGTTGAACCACAAAGAAGGCTGAATGCTGAAGAATTGATGCTTTTAAACTGTGTTGTTGGAGAAAACTCTTGAAAGTCCCTTGGACTACAAGAAGTTCAAACCAGTCAATTCTAAAGGAAATCAACTCTGAATATTCATTAGAAGGACGGATGCTGCAGCTGAAGCTCCAATACTTTGGCCACCTGATGTGAAGAGCCATCTCATTAGGAAAGACCCTGATGCTGAGAAAGATTGAAGGCAGGAGGAGAAGGGGATGACAGAGGATGAGATGGTTGGATGGCATCACTGACTCGGACATGAGTTTGAGCAAGCTCTGGGAGATGGTGAAGGACAGGGAAGCCTGGAGTGCTGCAGTCCATGGGGTCACAAAGAGCTGGACATGACTGAGTGACAGAACAACAATAATATAAAAATTTTAAATTAGCTGATATTTTAAACTAGTTTGCACACAGTAAGGAAGCAGAATTGTCCACCCTGAAATATGCCTCTTTGGCATAGGGGTCATTTTGGCCTCGTTATTTTTGAAGAATCAGCAGATATGAGAGACATTCTGAAAACCAAATAGAAGTTACTTTTGTAACTCTTCTGTAGGAGACATTTGGGCTTCCTAGGTGGAGCTATGGTAAAAGACCCACCTGCCAATGCAGGAAACAGAAGAGACATGGGTTCAATCCCTGGGTCAGGAAGGTCCCCTGGAGGAGGGCATGGTAACCCACTCCAGTATTCTAGCCTGGAGAATCCCATGGACAGAGGAGCCGGGTGGACTATGGTCCACAGGGTTGCAGAGAGTCAGACACAACTGAAGCAACTTAGAATGCACACAAGAGACAATTACAGGTGAAAGGGAAATCTCCATTTGTAAGAGTGTCTTCCTGCTGCACCAGGAAGGTGGGTGGGGGTGACTCATACTCTAGAAACTTACTGATGGAGAAGGCAATAATAAACAATCTTATCCTTGTTTACTGTGTTTTTATTGATCATCTTCCATAGATTCCTCACCCTCAACATCTCCTTTTGTCTTTAGCTAAAGATGGTGTTTAAGCCATCTTGGTGAGTTACTCAGCTTTCCGGGTCTCTGCTATGTACTATACGTGTTGTTAAACATTTGTTTTTCTCCTCTCGATATCTCATATAATATAATTATTGTACCAGTTAAGTTACAAGGGAAAAAGGAAACAAATTTTCCGCTCAACAACACCTTTCTAGAACTCGGGCCTCGGTGAGTGGCCAGTGAATCTAGACTGGTCATCATGTTCCAAATAGCTCCTCAGCTTTCCATTTTTTTCAGTGTACTTGGGAATGAGCAGAACCCTGGGAGATAAAGAACTTTACCAACCAAACTCACAAGAGATTAGGATTAAACAGTAGTTCTATAAGCAGATAGGATAGGGAGTCCCCAGAGAAAGAGAACCAGGAAGGGCTTTCTTAAACATAAGAGAAGCCATTTTAGCCATAGGCATTTTGTGGTCTAGACGTGGCCACAAGATCTTAAGGGAAGTAAGGGATCAAAGGGAAAGCAGTCAAGAAGTAATCCTTCAGCAATAAAACAGTGTCTCAGTTCCTCTCCAAAGGACATACATAACAATCTGATAAAGCTGAGTTACAGATGCTGGACAGAAAGATGCTGTTGACCCTCCTGATTTCAGTCAACTAGAGCTTGGACTCTGTCAACATTTCCCCAGTTCTACACTGAATTCTCTGCTCAAGCCGCTTCGCAATATGCAAGTACCCTTAGCTTAAAACTTCCCCTTTTTTGCTGTGCTCCTAACTTGCTGTGTGGGTGCTAAGTTGCTTCAGTTGTGTCCAACTCTTAACTACCCTATGGACTGTAGCCCACCAGGCTCCTTGCTGCAAGTAATAAATCTTTCCTGCTCCTGATCTTTGCCTTTGGCTTGACATCCATGTTAGGTCATTAGAACAGGAAACAGGAGTCCAGAATGGCGGTGGCTAAAATACAAGGAAGGGAAAAGCTTGTCAAAATAGAACAGAGGAAGGTCCGAGGATGGGAGTGAGGACCTCAGGTAGAACAAACAGCATCCTGGCTGGCCCAATTTACATATAAAACACATAAAAAGAGGAGCCAAAGGGCCGGGGCTCTCTCTTCGTGTCTTTTGGGTCGGCATGCCCTCATGCCTCAAGGATGTATTTTCCTTTTATTTTCTAAATAAAACTGTGTTCTAAATAAAACACAGAGCGGTAACACTGATCTGTCCGAGGGCTATAACACCATCTATCCGAGAGCTGAGAGCTGTACCATGGTCTGTCTGAGAGCTGTGACACGCTGAGGGCTTTAACGTCTGTCGCTACAAATTTCTGTTGTGACAAGACAGAACTGAGGAGATTACACTCACCTGACATCCACCAAGAGGCAAATTCAGTTTTCTGGGGGTAATAGTTCTTCATCAATGATCAGTTTACATGTGGGAAACATGTTGTTTTTCTTACTTGATAAATACTGCTTTAAAATGTACTGGTGTATTCTGGTTTCCTAGAGTCATTCTTTAGGATTGTCTTTTCAGCTCTCCTACAATAGTTTTTCACAAATACCTCACTTTTAAAATTCTTTAAAATTTGTTTTTATTACAATGTTAAATAATGATGGTTCAAAACAGTATAGAAGGAAAATGAATTTAAAAGAAATTATTAACAGTTGTACAAAATTAGTAAACAGTACAGGAGGGCATGGCAACCCACTCCAGTATTTTGCCTGGAGAATCCCATGGACAGAGGAACCTGGCAGGCGTTGGTCCATAGGATCGCACAGAGTTGGACAGACTAAAGCGACTTAGTGTGTGCACACACACACACGCACACACACACACACACAGAGTCTCAATTAAATAGTACTGGAAGACCAGAAGAGGGAGCTCTCACACCCTGTGAGCATAGCAGAGTCTAGCAGGGCTAGTCAGGACTTTCCTGGCAAGGATTCTGCCAATGAACAGCCATGGACTCTTTGTTTATTATAGCCCTCCAACTTCCTTTTTTTTCTCTATTAAAGCATTCTCTTTCCCTTGCTGTGCAGGGACTTATTTCTTGACTGCTTTTCCTTCATTTCTCCATTTCCCCACTTCTCTAATTAGTAACTGTCTGCATCTGCTCTTTGGAAAGGGGGAAGTTCCGCAAACAAGAAATGGAAAGACTTTTGTACCCGGAGGATTCTGCAAGGTCTTACTCAGTTTCAAGCACACAGTCTTCATAATCTGACCTGTGCCCACCTTTCTAGGCTCATCTGATATCACTCACTTCACTTGTTCTCTTAGTAGTAGTCATATGTAGCCACTTACCGTTCCAGGAATATGCCATACACATTCCAGCCACTGAAACTTGGTTCTCACTTCCTGCCACTTGGTGACAATCTGCCCTATGTTCATGTCCCAGTTCAGTTCATGGCCACTGAGAAGCTGCTAGGCTCCAATCTGTGATGACCTCTTCCTCTTGACCCATTTACATCATACATTTGGCATTTAGCATATGCTGCTTTATATGGTTAAAATTTTTCTCATATTTTATTCATTCATTCATGTATTCATCTATTCAATAGCATTATAGAATGCCTACTGTGTGATAAATGCTGTGCTAAGCAATTATGGTAGAAGGTGGAAAAGCCAGCTTCCATGCAGTCAAGGGAGTCAAGTTCTCTAGAACAGCTTCTTACAACCTGGGGACTTCAAGAAGTCCATGAACCATGTTCCCAAGTCCAAGGTCTATCTGCTTGCTGCACAATAGGCCAAAGAATCAGAGATGAGGTGTTGAGGCAAGGAATACGACTTTATTCAGAAGACAAGCTGGATGAGAAGATGGCCAACTAATGTCTCAAAATAACCGTCTTGTTGGGGGGATATCTGGTTCTTTTAGAACAGAGAGGTGTGGAGAAGGTGAGGAAGTAAAGTAAAAAGGTCATAAGTCTCGCAAATGTTTCCGGGAATGGCCAGCTTCAGGGTGGGTAAGTGTTAATTTCTTTTCTGCCAGTCACAGGTGGACAGGGTCAGATTGTCTCTCTGTGAATAGTCAAGCAGAAGAGCAGACCATTAAGTATGATTATAATAACAAAAGCAGCAAACAGCAAAGGTTAAAATGGAAGAAGCAGATCCAACATGGAGCAAAAACGGGCTCTTCCTAGTAACAAACCCACTGAAGTTATATGGATTCTTCTCGGTATGTTTCCACTTGGGGACAGCAAATCAATGGCTTTCATCAAATTCTCAGAGACGTTTACAGTCATTGGTCTAGCAGCTGTGATATAATTAGCACACACATGCACATAACTATCAAAGATGCTATTAATCTAGTCAAAACTCATTTTACAAAGTAGGGTTAGTGGTCCCAAAGTAATTTATGTTAAAGATACTCTAACTGGAAAAATTTCAGATTTTGTCTGTCACAAGGGATAGCCCATATTTTAGGAGTCAGCATTTTCTGGGACAAAGTTATTATTCAATGGTCTTGTTCAAAGATAGATATTTTCACAAGATATTACACACATCAAAATTATAATAATCCCATAAACACTCTTATAAAAGTTTATTTCTGATCCAACAAAACACTCTAGTTCACATCTATACTGCTGATGGTGAGCAGGTATGAGATGGGAAAAGGGAAAGATGGCTTGCTGTGACATCTTCACCCTTTGTTCTGCATTCTGAGAAAATTTCTATCCCTTCTTAGCTTTCGTGAACTTTTTGCATTTTATAATCCTCAAATCCTCCTCTCAAATATTGAAGAATCCTAGCAATAAAGAATCTTAAGACACTCATCAAAAATCCTAAATTTCCATTTGAGAAATGGGAGGCAGGTATTCTTGTTTCCCCCCACATAACTTTACGAGTAGCTATAAGTCCAAAGCTAGAAGTCAATTTGCTTCACAGAGAAATTCTAACTCAATTAGAAGGAATGAGGGAAAGCTATGTGTGGTTAGCAAAAGCCACCGTGCTTTGAAGACCTGGAGCAAAGAGCAGAAGAGCAAGATAGCAAATTTGATGTTTTCTAACTGAATTTACACTTCAATTATACTTTGGTATAATTATAATATAATTTAACAATGAAAATAGAATCTAATGAGTGCTAATAGAGTCTGAACAATTAGGGCTGGAAGAGTTCTGGGCCTGGAGAGAGGAAAGTTCGGAGGAGAGGATATTTGAGCACAGTCTAGAAAGATGAGTAAGCAACCAGGCAGACTAGGTTGGAAAGGATGTTCCAGGAAAAAGAAATTACACCTGTAAAACTGTGAAGTGTGAATAATTTTTTTTAAGTTAAAATTGTGACTATCAAGAAAGTCTAAATAATAAATTCATGTCATTGAATAAGCTCATAAATAAACCCAATTTATTAAACTCATCAGCAATAAGGAAGTCAGTAACAATCAAAAACCAGTTCAAATGTGACTTTAGTTTACAGAAATGTATATTCTTTGCTGGGTAAAATTCATTTGCATCACCATGAACAGGAATGATGCACTATTATCATTTTATAAGTTTATGTCTGTTCTGCAAATCAAAGGTATACACCTTCACAGTGTCTGTTCACCCACTATGGGTCTGCTAGACAAATCCTGGTGCTAAATGAAGACTCCCAGTGATCTCTTTTGTCCATTTCCAAGTCTTGGACAACTTTCTCTTCTGTTATTGTTATTATTCAGTTGCTAAGTTGTATCCAACTCTTTGAGACACCATGGACTGCAGGGTGTCAGGCTTCCCTGTCCTTCAATATCTCCCAAGTTTGCCCAAGTTCATGTCCATTGAGTTGGTGATGCCATCCAACTGTCTCATCCTTTGTCGTCCCCTTCTCCTCCTGCCTTCAATCTTTCCTAGCAATAAGGTCTTTTCTAATGAGTCAGCTCTTTGTATCAGGTGGCCAAAGTATTGGAGCTGCAGCTTCATCATCAGTCCTTCCAATGAATATTCAGGGCTAATTTCCTTTAGAATTGACTGGTTTGATTTTCTTGCTGTCCAAAGGACTCCCAAGAGTCTTCTCCAGCACCACAACTCAAAAGATTCCATTCTTTGGTGCTCAACCTTTTTTATAGTCCAACTTTCACATCCATATTATAACTACTGGAAAAACCATAGCTTTGACTATATAGCCCTTTGTGGGCAAAGTGATATCTTTGCTTTTTAATATATCAAGTTTGTCATAGCTTTCCTTCCAAGGAGCAAGCATCTTGTTTAGAAAATGTATAGAGATCGTTATGACTGATGTGAAAAGGAAGAAGGAAGTCACAAGAAATAGTCTGATACAGCAATAGGCCAAAGAAGAAACTGTATCATATGCCCAAATTGACCAATGAGCTAAGAGTTGAAGGCCATCTCGAGTGTCAGGAATTCAATTCCACAGAAACAATAAAACTAAACCTCACAAAGGAACCTGGAACTCATCACCTAGCATCAGCCTCTGACTCGTTGTTCTGGCCATCACTGGCTGGATGCCTGACACAGAAATACATCAGCAACCATGTTCTAAAGGTCTGAATATGGTTGATAATTGTTATAATAAGTAACTACTAGATTGAAGACTGATCTGTTATTTTAGGACAGGGCTTCAAGACTGTTACTTTTGCAGTCAGCAATCAAATAAAGGTCTAGAGAATAGAATATACAAAATAACAGGTCATGGACCTAATCCCTTCTCAGTGAGGCATGGGTATGGAGAAAACATAGATAATAGAGACCCTATCAGATGCCCTGAACTTGCTTTAGAATTTTAGGGCCGGCAGAAGGGCCCAGCCAATCACCAGGGTCCATTTCCTGCACAGGGAGTATCTGATGGGATTCAGGACATGTCACTACTGAATATGGTACCCTGGCATATTGAGGGCTTCCCAGGTGTGCAGTGGTAAAGAATATGCCTGCCACTGAAGGAGACGTAGGAGACGCAGATTCTGTTCCCAGGTGGGGAAGATCCCCTGGAAGAGGAAAAGGCACCCACTCTAATATTCTTGCCTGGGAAATTCCATGGACAGAGGAGCCTGGTGGACTACAGTTCATAAGGTCACAAAGAGTCAGACATGACTGAGTGTGCACACAATAGCTTATGGAATATTTCAAGCTGAAGGAATTTGAGAGATGGAAGATAATGCAGGAAGGATTTTCTGACCTTCTGAAGCAGATCATGAAATCTTCATGTGAGAGGAGCCCTCCCTATGCCTAAGGGGAAAAGAGCATCTTTATCTCTGATCTAGATGGATAGGTCTTGGAAGTTTCTCCTTTCTTACTACACTTAGCTTGTACCTCTGTTCTTTCACATCTATCCATGTCTTCCCACTTTTTGTCAAACCTACCATTAAAATGCTTAGGTTTAATCACTTCTTAGGGTCTTCATTTCCTTAGAAGTCTCCCTATGCTCCTTATACTAAATAAATTTGTATGCTTTTATCTTATTAATCTGTCTTTTGTTACAGGGACCCCAGCTTAGAATTTAGAAGCGTAGAAGGAAAAGATATTTTTCACAAATATTAAAATTATTAACATTTTATTTTACTGTAGTGCTTATGTAACAATTGATGAATCATATTAATACATTAATACTGGGACTTCCTTGATGACCTAGTGATTAAGAATCCACATTGCCATGCAGTGGACCCAGGTTCAATCCCTGGTCCAGGAACTGAGATCCCACATACCACTGAGCAACCAAGCCTACACCTGAGCCTGGGCACTCCAGAGTCTGGGTGCAGCAACTATAGAACCCACACGTGACAACTAGAAAGTCTGTATGTACAACAAAATAGTTCACATGATGCAACTAAGACCAGATGCAGCAAATAAATAAATAAAATTATTTTTTTAATACATTATTATTGACTGAAGTCCACAATTTATACTAGGATTTGTTCTTGCTGTACACATTTTTGGCAAGTGCATAATGTCATTGTATGGGAAGAAAGTTTTCCTTAGCACTCTTAGGTTCCTTGGCTGGGTCTGAAAATTCAGCTGACAAAGATCAATAGAAGAAAAGCACACAAATTTTATTAAATATTCACATGCTCATGGGATCATTCACAAGAAAATGAAAATCCAAATAAGTGAACACAGCAGGAAGCTTTTATACCCTTTGGATAAAGAAACAATACCTCTGTAAAGAACTGACAGAACAAAGGGGTTTGGTCTCTGGATAGTACACCAGAGACCAGAGATAGTATACCCCTTCACCATACTATCTCTGAATAGTAAATGGTGAAGAAGTAACTAAAAAGATAGTTTTTGAGATTCATTTGCAGATTCCACTGGTGTCCTCCCTGGGATGATGACAGTCTCTCTCCAGTAAAAGGAAAATTTATTTTCTGCCTTTGGACAGAAAGGGGGAAGATTGTTTTGCACTTCATGATTCTTAATTGCCTTCAATGCAAAATAATTTTTATGTCAAAGAGCCATATTTGGGGATGACATGTTCTGGTTTCTTTCACTATGAACATGGAATATCTCTCCATTTATTTATATCCTCTTTTGATTTATTTCATCAGAGTTTTATGAAGTGAAGTGAAGTGAAGTGAAATGAAGTCGCTCAGTCATTTCCAACTCTTTGCGGCCCCATGGATTGTAGCCTATCAGGCTCTTCCGTCCATGGGATTTTCCAGGCAAGAGTGCTGGAGTGGATTGCCATTTCCCTCTCCAGGGGATCTTCCCGACCCAGAAATCGAACCCGGGTCTCCCGCATTGCAGGCAGATGCTTTACCGTCTGAGCCACCAGGGAGAGTTTTATAGTTTTCTTCATATTGATCCTGTACATATTTTATTAGATTTACACCTAAGTATTTCATTTTTCTTTGATGTTAATGGAAATGTTAGTGTCTTTATTTCAAATCCCAATTGTTCATTGCTGGTATATAAAAAAGCAATCAATTTTTGTATATTAACCTTGTATCCTGTAACTTTGCTATAAACAGACTAAATTTTACCCTGAAGATTATTTGAGCCATTAAAAGTATTGGGCAAGAGTGTTTCACTGTTACATTTATGTTCAAGAAAGGTTAATCTGGAAGTAATGTGTAGAATGGATTGGAAGCAAAAGAGACTAAAGGCAAAGAGTCCATGTAGGAAACTTTTATGTGAGTCCTCTATGAGACAGTAGGATCTGAATAAGGATATTGCAGCCCCAAGGAAAAGGTACGAAAAGGTTTAACAGGCAAATACCCTAAATGTCCCCTGCTTCATATGTATGGGTCTCTTCTCACAGTTTCCTCTTCGGGATGCCCTTGCCATCTTCTTTATCTAACTTCTAATTAATCCTCGAAACTCAGAGCAGGTGTTGTGCCTTCCAAAATTACCTCCTTTCTACTGTCTCCAGACAGTTACCTTGATCACAGCTGTAAGTGCTACTTATATTTATTAATATATTATGTATTAGTCCATTAACCTATCTCTATCATGAGCTTATGAATCAGAGTAGCCCAGTAGCTGGCCTAAAAAGCATACACATAAATGAATAATTCATTCAAGTCTATTGTTGAAATTCACATACCAAGTATGTGGCAGTTATTACATCAGATTTTCATGTATATTTTCTCCTAAGGAACTGAAATCATTAAAAAAAAAAATGAAGTTCAAGTAAGGAAGGAAACACCATTTCATATCAGGAAGTGATCAGTTCCTCATGTTTTGAGTCTCACTGTTTTTAAAATAAGCTTACTCTCCCTATGTCTACAGTGTAACTGATACTATTTTAAACAGCAGGTTTGAAAATCTAAGTGTTTCATCCACACTGTCCACAAGAAATTCATCTTCCAAGCTCTAGGTTTCTCTTTCTTAGGGTTCAGAATCCTTCCCCACGCAGGCAGACCTAGCATGCCTGGGAGGAGAACAACAGACAAAAGCTTCTGGTCCTGGGACTAACTACTGCTGCTGGAGCCCCATCGTGGAGACCTGGTAAGCCCCATAGCTGGGGAGAGAGTGGGCAGTGAAGATAACTGGGAGATCCAGGTCAAATAGAAGGAGCATAAATGTTTCAGGGAGCAGGAGAAAAGGTTTCTTTTCCTTTATAAAAATTATTTATTTATTTGGTTGCGTTGGGTCTTTGTTGCCACATGCAGGATCTTTGATCTTCATTGTGGCATGCTGGATCTTTAGTTGCGGCATGTGGGATCTAGTTTCCGGACCAAGATTGAACCTGGGCCCCCTGCACTGGGAGCTCAGAGTCTTAGCTACTGGACCACCAGGGAAGTCCTGGGAAGAGACAAGGTTTCTGACATGGGCAGCATCAAACCCACGAGTGCAGGTCAAAGAGAAGAACAAGATCTACCAGAGTGAAAGTTGTCTTACCTCAAATTCCTCCTCACTGGGCTTTAGTTTCTTCAAAATTGTGAGACTCAAGTGAGAAAGAAGATGGTTTAAAAAAAAAAATAAGAGCTATCAAAATCTTAAAAGGCAGAGTAAAAATCTGAATGGTTATGAGCAATAATTTCTCTCTTATTGTTTCTACTGCTACGATCTATTTTCTCTCTCCTTGCACAGAAAAGATGGGGCCACATCTTCTGGGATGTTCTTCTCTCCTCTTATTGCTGCTGGGAATGTGGTGGTCAGTGTGTCCACTTTGTGCTGTGCCAAAAGGTCTCACCAAGGCTCGCTGGTTTGAAATTCAGCACATACAGCCAAGGCTTCTCCAATGCAACACAGCAATGAGTGGTGTCAATAACTACACTCGGCACTGTAAACCTGAAAACACCTTTCTGCACAACTTCTTCCAGGATGTGACTGCTGTCTGTGATTTGCCCAACATCATCTGTAAGAATGGCCGGCACAACTGTCACCAGAGTCCAAAGCCTGTCAACCTGACTCAGTGCAATTTCATTGCGGGAAGGTATCCTGATTGCCGCTACCATGATGCCGCCCAATACAAGTTCTTCATTGTCGCCTGTGACCCTCCTCAGAAGACCGACCCCCCTTATCCTTTGGTTCCTGTACACTTAGATAAGGTTGTTTAAAGATCACTTTGCTTCTCGCTCAGCACAAATTCTCTTATGATCACCTCTGATTTTTTTTGTCTCTTATTGATTTTCCTGGTTCCCATAGAAGGAAAAAGGAGAGTATTGGAAAAATTAGAGTGATGAGGATACCAGACCAGAGTTGGAACAACAACAAAAAAGTCAGATTCTTTTCTGCTTTGGAGCTCTGTGTTTTGAAGGAAGGTAGTAGATGAAAGGGTAAAGGAGGGTCCAGACCTCCATATTTTTAACCTTAGGAACTTGGCCAACGCTTGCTGTATTGTGTTCAGAGCAATAAAACCATTTTTCGTTGCATTATAATGAGTGTGTGTGTAAGTAAGTTTGAGATGCCTTTCATGTCATTGCCAGCCTAGAGCTATCTAGGCCTGCATTTGCCAACATTCTAAGAACTACTTTGGCCCTAGGCAAACTTTGAGGTTATTTAGCAACCTGGGGCCTCTGCCATGTCCCTCTTCCTCGTGTTTCTGGGATTAAAGAGCAAGAAAATTCAACATGCCTTCAAACTCTGCTCATAGCTTTACATATTTCCCCTGAAATAATTGTCTGTGTTTGTTGGAGGTGGCACTGATACAGAGTGCTAATGGCATTTCATACACAGGTTCTAACACTGGCAACTGAGGCACCCTAGATCTTAACTATTTATTTCTATATTTAATCAGATAATGTTTTAAATATAAATAGTTGAAGGGGCCTTCCCTGGTGGTACAGAGGATACAGGTTCAATCCCTGGTTCGGGAATATTCCACATGCCGAAGAGTAACTCACCCCATGCACCCCAACTACCGAAGCCCCTGTGCCTAGAGCCTGTGCTACTAAACCAGAGAAGCCCCTGCAACGGGAAACCCGCTCCCCGCAACAAGGAGTAGCCCCCACTCACCGCAGCTAGAAAAAGCTGGTGAGCAACAATAAAGACCCAGCTCAACCAAAAATAATAATAACAAACAAATAATAGTGATAATAATCCACAGTAACCTTAGAGTCAAGTCTCCCATTCTCCACTAGAATGAACTAAGAGAAAGTATCGATCACGGAGGAGGGGGAGTGTGAGGGGGGAAGCACTGGGAAACTAAACACATTTTTGTTCTACCCATTGGGGTTTTGGAACAGATGTTTTTTTTTTTTTATCACACAGATCTTTGTTTACTGTAACAAGAGGTTTAATCAGCCTAAGGGAGTTGTGACATTCATTCAGCTGTCCCTTTGAGGGGTCAGACTCATCATACCCTTTAGACTCTGGCTCCTGACACATTGCTCACTCCGGTGGGTGCCTGATCTTTTGCTTCAGTTCCTGCTATGATATCATGTGTCATAGGATTTCTTTCCCTTTGTACCTCGGCTTCCAGCGCTTGGTAAGAGAAAGTGCGTGTGGTTCACCCTAATGACATCTGTACCTCGTTTTCGACTTGTGTGTCTTATTTCCTAATCACCCATCACGAAGGGCGTGGCTGTCGTGGAGCAGGAGGAAGCCGTGTCTGGAGGCGTTCCTGGTGGTCGCAGTCGGTGCTGTGCTGCTCCTGGCAGCTGGGAGGCAGGGTCCAGGGAGGCTCTAACAGCCTTCAGTACAGGATGCCCCCGGCAGAGGATGCGTGGGTGCCAGAGGCAGAAGTGCTGTGAGGAGGAAGTGCTGTGACGGACAGGCCCTGGACCAGGTCCTCTGGGAGGGCCCATTCAGTCTGTCACTGGTGAGTCTGACCTGCCCACACCCTTGTTTGAGTGGAAGCTGTGTCCTGGAATAAGTATTTGATTTAGAAACTGAAGGACTGGGATTAAGAATTTAGGTCTTAGGAGTAAGGGAGAAAAAATAATTTTCCACAAACCCTTCTAGGTTCTTGGCCTAGATCCTTCTGTAATAAAAGGACAGATTAGCAGAAGAAAACAACAATTTTAGTTACACATGTACATATGGGAACCCCACAAAGATATGAGCCTCAAAAGACAGGAAGCCCTGAGGGGTTTTAGAGTCCATGTCTCTAGTGGCATCCCAGGGCCAAGCCTGGTTCCAGGACCAAATTTTTTTTTCTTTTGTTAAAGATAGCAGTTGATGAAAGTTGAATATAGTCTGCAGGTTAGATAATAGTATAGTTTCAATGCAAATTTCCTGATTTTGATAAGTATACTTATATTCAACTCTTGTAAAAAGAATGTTTTTGTTTTTAGGAAATGTATAGTGTACCTAGGAAAAAGGGCAACATGTCCATAACTTATTCTCAAACATTCAGAAAAAATTATATATCTATACATAAATATATGACTAATACAGCAAATGAGGCTCCCTGGTGGCTCAGTGGTAAAGCTAAAGCACCTGCCAATGCAGGAGACACAAGTTCAATCCCTGGGTTGGGAAGATCCCCTGGAGAAGGAAAGAGCAACTCACTCCAGCATTCCTGCCTGGGAAATCCCATGGACAGAGGAGGCTGGCGGGCTACAGTCTATGGGGTCTCAAAAGCGTTGGACACAACTTAGCAACTAAACAACAACAATAAAGCAAATAGGAAAGATGTGGTTGCTTAGAGAATATAGACAAATGGTATACAGGTATTCTTTGTATCATTTTTGCAGCCATTCTGTACATCTGAAATTATTTCAAAATAAAAATTAAAAAAACAATTTCAGCACAAACATTTACTACCTGTGCAAGGTACTTACCTTTGCAGATAATCAATGCCTCATTTACTAACATGAAATCAAATATTTCCTGCCATGTGGTGGGCAAAAAGTGCCACAGCTATCTGAGATTCCAGCCCCTAAATGTGAATTTATGAGTCATGCCAACAAACAGCACCACTCCCTGCATGAGGAACTTAAGGATGTCATAGTTATCAGTGATTATAGCCCTCCAGTGTGACCTAAGGGAATTCAAGAAGAGAAGAACATTTCTGTAAAAATGCAGGATGTTGGCCCCAGATAACTGAGATGCATATGCAAGGAATGACTTCAATAATCTCAGAATCTTGCATACATAGGTTGGGCCTGCTGCTAAGTCATGTTCGACTCTGCGCAACCCTATAGACTGCAGCCCACTAGGCTCCTCTGTCCTTGGGATTCTGTAGGCAAGAATACTGGAGTGGGTTGCCATTTACTTCTCCAGGGATCTTCCAGACCCAGAGATCAAATCCAGGTCTCTTACATCTAAACATCATTGGCAGACAGGTTCTTTACCACTAGCGCCACCTTGGAAGCCCTCCCACACGTAGAACACTATCCCTTAACTTGATATCTGCTTTTCCTTATTTAACAATCATCTTTGATGTTCCGACTGCCTGTCTGCTTTGTTGCAAACTTGTGTATAGCCTGACTCCCTCTCCTGCCTCCTCCAAGCAGTCTCTCAGGGCTACTGAGATGCTGTCTCCCAGGCTGGGGCTCCTAAACATTCGAATCAAGTAAAACACTCTCTACTTTCAGGCTGTGGCTAATTTTTAAGTCGACACTAAGATAAGATATTATGTCTACTTACTTTCATTTATAGAATCTACCAAACTCCACTCTGTCTGACACCCTGAAAATCACCAGGTACAGAAATGTGAAAAAGACCCAGTCAATAGTATCTTTAAGCTAAGTGGGAAAAACCAAGAAAACTGGAATGTTTAACAGAAAGTGATTATTACTAGTTCTCAGAGTGGTTTTGAGGGAGGAAACAGACAGAGCTGGACTCCATCTTAGGCCAGGCTGCGAACATGAGGCCACACACATGGTTACCTTCGCAATGGACTCTGAACTTTGAGCCTGGTGTCTATAGAAATGGCATACCAATGGAAAACCAGACCCCCTCCCCCACCCCCAGGATAAAAGAGCCTCAGGACTTGTACTTGGACTCTCCTTAGCCTAAAAGAATATGCGAATTATCTCTGTAACAGAACAAAGTGGTAAATTCCATTATGTTTATCGGGATACGACCACAGGCCTTTTGATAAATATCCACTGTTTATCTAGTCTTGTGACACACGAATCATGGGTTAACTTTGATTGTATCTTTTTTACCTTGTCCCAACTAGTTTCAAGGAATTAGGGGAGGTGGGTTTGAGCAAGTACACTTAACTGGTCGGGGTCCTTGGCTAAGAGGAGACTCTGCCCTGGGCCTGCCGGTGTAATCAACTGCACTCCACTATCTGCATTGTCCTTCTGAGTGAGTGTGTTTCCCGGAACGCGTGGCTACAACAGTTTCAAGACCTGAATGACCTAATGCAGACACAAGCATACATATAAAAGAGGTTTAATGAAATTCCTGGTATATCATAAAAGTAGTTCCATCTTCCTTTTGGATGATTACAAGCTTCAAGGAAAGTTTTTTTAGCCCTCTTTAAAAAAATCCTCAAATAGCCCCCTTTCTCACCAGCTGTCAACTTCCTGTCTTGCTCTCCCCACCCCACCACAGTGACTTGCCACAGCAGTCTGGCACCCATGGTGTCTCTCTGTGTTCAAATTTCCTCTTATTATAAGGACACCAGTCACACTGGATTAGGGCCCACCTAAGGGCTCATTTTAATTTATTCACTTCTTTAAAGCGCTTCACTTCAAATGCATCTCACATTTTCAACAAGGTAGGGCTTTAAACATATAAATTTGGGGAGAACACAATTCAAGCTGTAAAAGAGATTATAAAAAGAAGTTTCGTAAGCATCCCAAGGAACTGAGCGATGGCGGAGATGGTTAGTCACCAAGTTGTATCTGTTAAGGCATCCTTATGTTTAGGTCTTTAAATGCAGTTTGACAGCTTTTCTGAAGTGAGGATACAATGCATAAATTTGTTCCCTACTCTTAGAACAACTGTTTTGTGGTGTCTACCAGTGGTTTGGGGGATTTCACAGACAGCAGCTTCTAAGTTCTAGACCCACCACACGGATCTGCTCTCAGTCAGACCTTGGGTAGGTGGAAGCCTTGAAGCTGGGACAGTACAGGCGATGAAGAAGGCACAGGAGATTAGAAGAAAGACAGAGGGGATTATACTGTGGTATCAGGAAGTATAGATGAGACTCAGAGGTAGAATAGGATGAGAAAATAAGATCAGAAATGATGGCACACTTGCGTGCCTAGTTCCCCGGGTTCTGTTGACTACCTGGAGGTTTATAACAAAATCAGGTCACTCCGGAGTAGGAGAAACATCTGTTTTGTTTTGCTTTTCTCGCAAGAAATAGAGCTCTGCTTTTCCAGAATCCCATCTTGTTTTCTTGGGCTTTCAGGATTGGTGGGCAGCCTCTATGTCAAGCCTAGTATTTTACCTAAACTCAGTAGTATGGTGCCCAGTACTTACTGTTTTTACAGTCTCCATGTAGTCTTGCAACTCCTTCAAAAATTAATATAACACGGGATATTTTTTTAAAAATCAGTTCTTTCCTCAACATGTTTCTTTACAAGCTGCTGCCTCTGCGCCACAACTACTGAGCCCCTGCTTTATAGCCTGTGAGCCGCAACTGCTGAGCACCTGCTTTATAGCCTATGAGCCACAACTACTGAGCCCCTGCTTTATAGCCTGTGAGCTGCAACTGCTGGGCCCGAGTGCTGCAGCTACTGAGGGCCGGCACCTTAGAGCCAGCGGTCTGTAACAAGAGAAGCCCCGCAGCTGGGAGCCCTCACACTGCAACTAGAGAGAGAGTGGCCTCCACTCACCTGCACGCAGTCGTAAAGACCCAGCACAGCCAAAGATAAATGTTAAAAAATCATTTGACTGTATTTGTGTGGGTATGTCTCTGGTCTCTCTATGCTGTCCCATTGATTGATGTGTTTATTCTTCCACCAATTCACACAGAAATATGTACTTTGATGTTCAAAGCAGCTATCTTCATAATCACCCAGAATGGAAACAGTGCAATTGTCCAACAGGTGAATGGATAAATAAGCTGCGGAACATCCACAGCAATAAAAAGAAATGAACCATTGATTCACACAACAACTTGAATAAATTTCAAAGGCACTGAGGAAGTGAGATGAAACTATCCTACCTACACTTGTTACAGCCACAGAGAAACCCAAAGTACGTGGGAATTTACTGAATGCTTTGCAGACGTGCTTGCGATTTGTCCCCCAGAAAGTAGCTCCTGGGACAGTTCTGAAGTGCTTGCAGGAGTGTCACAGTCTAGGCCACAGAAAGTTCACTCTCATTCTGTACCTTCTCCAGGACCTCCACCATGCATCACGAATCATGCCCATGGAGGGCTGTCTCACATTCGTGATCAGTTCCTCAAACCAGTACTGAAGTGCCTTTCATCACAGACAGGAAGATGAGCGCCCCCTAGTGCTCCCACTTGCTCTGCGAAGAGTGGGAAGGCTGAATCAGGCTAAGGAGGCAAGAGTGGGGACTGGGAGCCGCCTTTCGTTTTCCAATTAGAGAGAAAGCTCAAAGTGCAGAATACTGACGAGACAGCGCTTGGAAAGAAAGAACCTGACGTGCTGGTCCTGGATCCATTCACTGAAGGACTCAGTTAAGGTGTGGCTGACTGATCTGTTTCAGGCTGGAAGACTATTGGCTGCTGGAATTGAAGGGAAATTTACCACAGAGAGAGGCAGGAGAAAATCAGCCTGTGGAAAGAGGCAGAAGACACTGTGGTTCTGTCGGTACAGGTAAGACTGCAGGAGCAAGGAGTGTGCTGGGAGGCATTTTACCTGTCCACCAAGAATGCAGAATTCCTGGAGCCTGTTTGGTTTGAAGAATCTTCCGAAAATTAACACTATCCTTCTCAGAGGTTAAAGCGTCTGCCTCTAATGCAGGAGACCTGGGTTCGATCCCTGGGTCAGGAAGATCCCCTGGAGAAGGAAATGGCAACCCACTCCAGTACTCTTGCCTGGAGAATCCCATGGACGGAGGAGCCTGGTGGGCTACAGTCCACGGGGATGCAAAAGAGTCGGACACGACTGAGCGACTTAACTAACTTAACTTTTCTTAGAAGAATCACTAAATATGGTCATTTCTGTCATGATGCAGATACCCATCCATCTTCACATGTTAACACCTCAGTTTTCAGATTAATCTGCCTGGCTTAGTCTTCTGGAAGAGGTTTGTACCCCTTTATTTATGGGGTAGCAAGAGTCCCCCACAGAAGGGAAACCTTTTTCTATGGCTGCACCACCTGGCATGCGGGATCTTAGTTCCTAGACCAGGGATAGAATCTAGGCTCCTGCAGCAGAAGCCTGGAGTCTTAACTGATGACTGCCAGGGAGGTCCCCCACAAAGAGATCTCTGATTTGTCTCCCAACAACTGCTGTTTCTCCTTGACTCTGCCTGATGTCTCTAGGACAAGACTTGATCTCTTCCCTTTCGGTGTCCTGTTCAGAGCACTTCCAACCCACCCCCACCCACACCTTCTGTTTCCCTGGCTGTGCAGGGCTGCACCCAGACTATCTGTTACCACCTATCACTTTATTCCCCAGATGGAGGCTCACATGGTCCACTGGCCCAGAACCTGCAGGGAAGCAGTAGTCAGAGCTGGTGACCGTGCAGAATAGATGCAGCAAAACTCCAAGTGAATGTTCGAACCTCCGCTAAAGTCTTCTCTCAGCTCTAGGAGGAGGGAAAAAGAGTAACTGCTGTTTTGGAAACAATAGAAGAACTTAAGAAAAATTCTATCTAAAGAAAACAGATCTAGAAACAAAGTTTCCTTTTTATTTCCTCCTCCATCCTCTCTGTAAGGAGTGAGATCCCTACTGCCACTGAATCAGCTATCTGCCCTTATCCCCCAGAGACCCCAAGGTTAAGCGTTCACTTTACCTAAAAACATATGATCAACTCCACCATTTATAAATGTAGTACACATGATGACAGAACTGCTCAAACTGGTTGGCAGAAGGATCTTTCTCTAGTTCTATGACCTTGTCTAGAGCCAGATGCAAGCATAAACAGGAAGTCAGATGAAATGATTAAGCGGTGACAAAAGCCGAGTCTAATCTTTTCAATGGATATAATTAAGGGTTGTCGAGAAGGGAGCAGGCTCGCAGCCAAGTGCACTGGAAACCTGTGAGAGCCCCCAGCAGCTCAGGCAGGCAAAGCTGCAACTCCACAGCTCTCAGTGAAGGAGGGAGACTGGGGGATTTCACCTTGAGGAGACTCCAGTAGCAGAAAGGGCAACGACAGGGAGGCCAGGACACCCAAGGTTTGATCTCAATCTGACAGTAACTAGCAGCCGCCAGGAGCAGGTCACTTAACCTTTCTAAGACTCAGGTTTCCCTCTGTAAAAGGCAGGGCTTTCTTTAGGTAAGGATGGCCAGTGGGTGGCACATATACACTCACCTCCGTGGAGCCTTTGGTAGAGACCACTGTTCCATCATATCACTGTTTAGGCATTTTTGTACACATTCTAGGCAGGCACTTCTAATTAGAGTTGGTCCACAAGCTGAAATCTACTTATTTGAAATCCTCCCCACATTTGGTGACCCCTGAGGTCCTTTGCAGCTTCTGAATGAAGGATTCCACGTTTGCAAGTAAGAGACGACCATCTTTTTGATTTAGTAATAGCTCCCTCATAAAAAGGAAAATGGAAATCTTAGGTCAAAGTTTCATAGTCTTCCTCTGCTCCTGAGGCCAAACAGGGTCTCCCCCTGGGTCACATGATCTTTCCTTCTGTGCCAGAGATTTTTGTATGAGAGCTTCACCCTCTTGTCAGCTCACCCAGCATGACAGTGTCCCAGACTATAGATCCTAAAATCGCCCACACGTTTATACTGGGTGTCAAGGAACCTACAAGGAGAGGAATTATCTTAGGGCAGTAAAAACCAAAAGTCAAAAGAGGTGGCATTTAAGGATTCCATTCCCCTCTCACCACAGATAACCAGATTCACGCTTCTCACCCCTGGCAAGAGAGCAATCACACAAAAAATACCCAGGTGAGGACAGCATCAGGAATTCAGGTGGTTGCAAGCATGTTTTATTGAAAGAAGCAGTGATTTTGTTAACACAGGTCCCTTCTCACAACCCACTCCACCCCCCAAACCACCAGGGGCAAGACTCAGACCAGGGGAGCAAGTGTGGGTTGGATAGAAGACTCAACTAGCTTGAGTTATTGCCCTCATGCCAGGGAATCCTGTATGTGTGTTTCTGGTAAGGTGCACAGAGATAAGAGCCCTAACTAACTTGAGCTATTGCCCCCAGGGCAAGGAAACGCGGCGGGGTTGGGGGGGGGCGGGGAGAGGCAGATGCCTTTGTGATGAAGCGGTGCATCTTGCTGCTCTGGCCTCAGGTGGAGACCTACACTGAAGCATCGAAGTGGACTGGCACGTATGGGTTCCCCTCACAAGCCACTATGATGTGTTTCTCTGCCTGGGTGGTCTTGTAGGCACAGTTGGGGTACTTGGAGCTGCCGGTCTCACGGCAGTCTGTGATGCTCATGGTGGAGTAGCTCTGGTAGCAATTGGTCTGCCCATTCTTGCAGGCAACATTTTTCTGGGAGCACACGGCCTGGACATCAGCCAGGGACTCGTGCACGAAGGTGTTCACTGGCTTGCATCGATCTTGGGTCAGGTTCCGGCTCTTCATCATCTGGTTGCAGTAGTTGGAGCTGCTGGCAGAGGAAGTGCTGGAATCCATGTGCTGCCGCTCAAACTTGGCGGCTGCAGATTCCTTGCCCAGGGAAGGCTGGACCCCAGCCAGGACCAACAGTGACAACAGGACCAGGGACTTCAGAGCCATGATGACCACCCTCGCCTGGAGAAATCTGCCAGGGAAAAAGGGCAGAGGAGGAAAAGCATCGCCTTAGAAAGAGAACCCCAGCTCCCACCTGCAGCCTCCCTGGCTTACAGTCTCCCTGCCGGTTGACCAGAAAGATGTCCCTGTTCCTAACAGCTTTTCTAGGTAAGGAGACGCTCACGTATACTCTTCCCACAAACATTTGACTCCCACTCCCTACAGAGGTGTCGTCCTCCCCTTTGGGTGGTGACCCCTAAAATGCTCTAAAATCCTAGCAGTCCTGTCTTTGACTACAGAAAGTCTTTTGATATGAAATATATTTGGAAAATAAAATACTTTTGTACCCAGCACTCACGCAGCTCATTAGGGGATCCTTTTGAATAAACCACTAAATAAATAAGTCAGATTTTGAATAAGCCAAGTTGTACCCCCAAAATAACCACCAGTATTCATCCAGACCACAGTTGACAGAGCCCTGTTGTCCTCTAGCACAAGGGAAACTCAGTCCCTGTCCTGTGTCTGACCCCACACCATGAAGGACACCATTATATTCCTACAAGAGAGTCAAGCCTCCCCCAACCTGGAGGCTTCTCCTTCTCCAACCCTGTGGGCTCTGCAGTTGCATGCTCCATTCCTGACCCCAACTCTGCTCACTGCCCCTGTCTGCCCAGCCCGATTCTCAGGCTAGTCTCACTCACCCTGGATGCTCCCTCTCAAACCCTCAGGCAGAAGCAGCTCCTGAGACCACTTCTTGGGCTGCTTACCTGGGTCTGTAGTTTGATGTCTGAGAGTGAGAAGGCAGTTTCTGCAATCCTCCTCTTCCAGAGGTATGGACCTTATACCAGTGAAAGGGGGCTTGGCTTCCAAGAAGGGTGGGAGGAGCATCTTGGTCTCATTCCACAGGAAACAAGGTCATGTGAGGAAAGGTTGGGGAACTGCCCAGGGCACCTGGCCCAGTAGTAAGCCATCCACCTGCCTATCAGCAGACTCCGGTTCTGTCCTGAGGTGGGAAGATCCTTTGGAGAAGGAAATACCAACCCACTCCAGATCTTGCCTAGGAAAGTCCATCGACAGAGAAGCCTGGCAGGCTACAGTCCAGACACAATTGAGCATGCACGCACACCCTCTTTGGGGGGCTGCTGGGGATAGTGAGCCTTAGCCGATAAGAAATTTTCTCTCTATAAAGCAGCAGAGAAAGCCACGATAGCACTGATGCTCAAACTCCAACCAAGTCCGTGTTCCAGACTAAATAGCCCATGCATGTGTGCTAAGTCACTTCAGTTGTATCTGACTCTTTGTGACCTTGATAGCTCAGTTGGTAAAGAATCCACCTGTAATGCAAGAGACCCCGGTTCAATTCCTGGGTCAGGAAGATCCTCTGGAGAAGTGATAGGCTACCCACTCCAGTATTCTTGGGCTTCCCTTGTGGCTCAGCTGGTAAAGAATCTACCTGCAATGTGGGAGACCTGGGTTGGGAAGATGCCTGGAGAAGGGAAAGGCTATCCACTCCAGTATTCTGGCCTAGAGAATTCCAGGGTCACAAAGAGTCAAACATGACTGAATGACTTTCACTTCTCTTTTCACTTTGCAACCCTATGGGCTATAGCCTGCCAGGCTCCTCTGTCCATGGGATTCTCCAGGCTAGAATACTAGAATGGGTTGCCATGCCCTCCTCCAGGGTATATTCCCAACCCAGGGATCAAACTCATGTCTCATATCTCCTGCACTGGCAGTTGGGTTCTTTTACTACTAGCACCACCTGGGAAGCATGAGAGGTTAGCAAAAGTCACATAACAAGTAATCATGGGAAGGGGAAGGCATGGGATGTCTTCTCTCTCCCCGGGAATCCTGAAGCTGCTTTGGCCAGAATTTCATGACTCCCATCAGCATCTGCAGGGGAAGGGGTGGCGAGAGGAAGGGGGTGGTGAGGAGATGAGAGGTGTCCAGCTGCCCCTAGCTGAAAGGCTCCCTAGATCTGGACAAGATGACAGTACCTGAACACGGAGGAGGAAAAGGAAGACTCTGTGTGACCTCACCCAGTTCTGGCCTCATCTACATTCCTGGGCCGTTGAAAGAGAGTGTGTGGCTGTTCTTATCTACAGTGATCTCTCCTCCTATAGGCCAGAGTGGAGGAGAGGAATTTGAGATAAGCCAAATGCAAAATCCGCTTTAGAGAAGAAACAGAGAACATCATATTTCTTAGCAGTAGAATTTCCTCCCAGAAAGAAACCTGTATTTGCTGAGAGACAATTTTGTTTTTATTTCTTTACTTTTAAAGTATGGACTTCCCTGGTGGCTCAGATGATAAAGTGTCTGCCTACAGTGCAGGAGACCTGGGTTCAATCCCTGGGTCAGGAAGATCTCCTGGAGAAGAAAATGGCAACCCACTCCAGTATTCTTGCCTGGAAAATCTCATGGATGGAGGAGTCTGGTAGACTATAGTCCATGGGGTCACAAAGAGTCAGACACCACTGAGCGACTTCACTTTTTACTCACATTAAAGTATAGTTGACTTACAATATTGTGTTAGTTTTAGGTGTACAGCAAAGCGACTCAGATATATATACACATATACAGTTATTACTTTCTCATGGAGGATAATTTTACTCCCTCTCTCTAGGTTCTAGGTTTACACTGTCTCGGTCTGTAACCAAGAAGGGTTAATTTTGACTCCATACTGGACTGGATCTCTTTCTGTAACTTTAATCCTTGTTTTCTTTTGCTGCTTTTGTTATAATAGCATACTTAAAGGCCTGCCTCAGAGAATCCTGCCCACCCCCACACCCTTAAACTAAAGTGAAGTCGCTCAGTCATTTCCGACTCTTCGTGACCCCATGGACTGTAGTCTACCAGGCTCCTCCGTCCATGGGATTTTCCAGGCAAGAATACTGGAGTGGGTTGCCATTTCCTTCTTCAGGAGTCCTCCCAACCTAGGGATTGAACCTAGGTCTCTCGCATTGTAGGCAGATGCTTTACTGTCTGAGCCACCAGGGAAGTCATACCCTTTAAAGTGCCTTTGTTTAGCTCACAGGAAGATAACCTGGCCCTGCCCACCTGTGAAGGACTGTGACATTCTTAAGTTCCTTGTGTAGATAATGGTGCCACTTGCCTGCTGCTTGTCTGGGGTGGCTCAGAAATTCATATTTGGGGGAGAGGGGGTGGCTGGAATTGCACATACCTGTGGCATCCTTGCTTACTGATATGGCAGGAGATATTCTGTTTCACACCACCTGCGAAAAGGCTGTGTCTCTGTGTTAAGTCACTTCAGTCACATCAAATTCTTTATGACCTATGGACTGTAGCCCACCAGGCTTCTCTGTCCATGGGATTCTCCAGGCAAGAATACTGGAGTGGGTTGCCATGACTTTGTCCAGGGGATCTTCCCAACCCAAGGATTGAACCTGTGTCTCTTATGTCTCTTGCATTGGCAGGTGGGTTCTTTAACACTCGTGTCTGTAAGGAAGTGAAACTCGCATATCCCCATCTGGGACTTGCCATTCTAGAAGGTATTTGCAAGAAATCAATGGTCTTTCTACTTTAACTTCCCTGGTGGCTCAGACGGGAGACCCAGGTTCCATCCCTGTGTAGGGAAGATCCCCTGGAGAAAGGAATAGCAACCCACTCCAGTATTCTTGCCAGGAAAATTGCACAGACAGAAGAGCCTTGTGGGCTATAGTCTATGGGGTCACAAAGAGTCAGACATGACTGAGCAACTAACACTTTCACTTTCAACTTTGTTTCCTCACCTCACCCCCCATCTCTGATCCATAAAAGAACCTGGCATCCAGGCCCCAACAAAATGGTTATTTTGAGATGTTAGTCTGCCATCTTCTTGGTCAGCTGACTATCCAAATAAAGTTGTTAGGTAGTTAGAATAGGAAAAAGGAGTCAAAAATGGTGGTGGCTAAAAGATAAAGAAAGGGAAAAGCCCATAAAAATGAAACAAAAGAAAACCTGTGGACTGGAGTGAGAACTGGTGAAACAAACACACCCCCTTCTTGGCCAGCCCAATTTACATGGGGCAGGCTCAGCGGGGAGGAGACAAATGAATGAAAGGAGGAAGCCAAGACAGATTGAGGCCTCTCCTTTGGGGTCTGCCTGCCCTCACACCTCGAGGGTGTACTGTCCTTTGCTTGCTGAATAAAACTAAGCTGTAACCGAGCTGTAACACTGGTCTGTCATTTCAGATCTTTGCTGTAGTGAGACATAACCAAGGAAATTACACACTCCCCTAACAAAGTTGTATTCTGTGTCTCAACACCTAGTCTCTCAGATTTATTGTCCTAGTATATGGTGAACAGAGCAAGCTTGGACTCAGTAACAAGTCCAATTCCTGGTTTATCACCTTAAGCACTGGGAAAGTTTTCTCATCTCTAAAATGGGGTGATAATAACATATTTCTCTTAGACTTATTTTTAAGACAAAATAAGGTAAGAAGCAGTGTTCCCTGATAGCTCAGTGGTAAAGAACCTGCCTGCCAGTGCAGGAGACATAGGAGACACACATGTAGTCCCTGGATCAGGAAGATCCCTAGGGGAGGAAATGGCAACCCACTTCAGTATTCTTGCCTGGGAAATCCCATGGACAGAGGAGCCTGGCGGGCTACAGTCCGTAGAGTCACAAAGAGTCAGACAAGATTGTGCTACTGAGTGCACAGGCCAGGTAAGATGCAGACAGTGCTTAGAAAGCCTGTTATTATTCACAGAGAGTGGGGTTAAAACCTCCCACAAAGAATCTGTTTAAATAAAAATAGGTGATCTTGAAACTGCTTTCTACAGGGGATGGAGTCAATAACTGCCTGGCTTTTGCTTTGCTGAAATCCAGAGCTGAAAACAGCAGGAAGTTTCAAATCCATGGGGAGGGAAAGGTAGGAAGAAGAGAGAGGAGAGGAAACTTGATGGAAAGGACAGAATTTTTTTTTAAGAGATTTTAAAGAAAATAAATAAATAAATGAACGGTTTTTTACTACCCTGGGTTTTCATCGCTGTGTGAGGGCTTTCTCTAGTTGCAGTGAGTGGGGCTACTCTTCATGGCAGTGCATGGGTTCCTCATTTCAGTGGCTTCTCTTGTGATGGTGCACAGGCTCTGTGCATGGTCTTCAGCAGTAGTGGCTTAGGGGTCTAGTTGCTCACAGACATGTGTGCTCTTCCTGGCCCAGGGATTGAACTCACATCCTCTGCACTGGCAGTCGAATTCTTAACCCCTGGACCACCAGAATTCTTTAAGGGAAAATTTTAAATTGTTTTGCCATATGAAATCCAAGAAATCTTTGGTAAAGTAAACCTTTTCTAATGTGTTTAAATTTGGAAGGGGAAGTAGAGCCAAAGAAGATGTGGTAAAGTGTGAGCTTTTAGTTTCCTGTTCCGTAATTCACTCACCACCCAGGTTTTGTTTGTCTCTTAGTCTTTAGTTTGTACTCATATCATCTTGAGGGGTATTGGAAGGAAAACTTTTCCTGTACTCATTTATGTACAGTTAGGAACCCTGTGAATGAACTGACAAAATGGCTGAAGATTAACAGGAGAAATGACAAAGTTTATACATATGCATATGGAAGAACGTAGACGTGGCTCCTGAACTGCTAGAGAAAAGGTTTATACTTTACATCAGCTTAATGGGGCAGAGGGGAGCAAACAGGGACTCTACAGGAAATGAATGGATTTTTAAAAGGAAAGATAAATGAGCTTTTATGGGAATAAATGGTACGGGAAATAATTTGTTTTAAGGTTTGTCTAATGCAAGTGTGAGTGATCTGTTTTCTTCCTGGGTGTAACTCCCCCCTAAAGGGATGTATAGCAGCTTTACTATCAGAAGATTCTGCTTTTATTCAGAAAGGGAAGCTCAGAAAAAGCTTCTTTCTGCATCTGCTGGGTCTCAAATATCTTCAGTTTAAAATAACCTTCATATCAACTCTACAGATCTTCATTGGTTACTCACAATAACCAATTTAGAATTTGCTCATTCATTCATTCAGCCTCAGTGAAGTACAGAAATAAGTTACAGGGCCTGCCCTAAAGGTCCCCAACAGGAAGGTTTGTATTTGCCAGGGGAGTCCACTAAGGTGTTGGGCATAGCTGCATGAAAAGTCATTCTTGTTTCACTTTTCCAGTGCAAGAAGAATTTCAGGGAGTTGATCCAACAAGAAGATTTCAGAATTTCAGAAATATGAACAGGCTTTCAGTGACCCAAATAAGGTTCTTCAATAGTCTACCCCCTAGGCATCCCAAAGTAAGATTTCATTTTGCCTGTTTGTGTATGGCAATCTGGACAAACCCTTGGATTTTTTTAAAAATTTGTTTGTTTTTGTTTTTGTTTTGTTTTGTTCTTTGGCTATGTGGAGTTACTTGTGGTATCCCAGTTCCTCGACTAGGGATTGAACCTGGGCCCCTGCATTGAAAATACCAAGGGAATTCCCACCCTTAAGCTTTTAATTAAGTTATGGAAACCATCAAAAACCATTAATAGAGCTGCCAGGCTTGTGCTTGTGCTTAGTCACTCCATTGGGTCTGACTCTTTGTAACCCCATGAACTGTAACTCACCAGGCTCCTCTGTCCATGGGGATTCTCCAGGCAAGAATACTGGAGTGGGTTGCCATGCCCTCCTCCAGGGGATCTGCCCAAACCAGGGATCAAACCCAGGTCTCCCAAATTGCAGGTGGATTCTTTACCATCTGATCTACCAGAGAAGTCTGGAGCTACTATATGACCCTGCAATCCCACCCCAGGGCATATATCCAGAGAAAAACATGATCCAAAAATATATATACACCCCAATGTTCACTGAAGCACTGTTTACAATAACCAAGACATGGAAGCAACCTAAACATCCATCAACAGAGGAATGGATAAAGAAGATGTGGTACGTATATGCAATGGAATATTTCTTAGTCATTAAAAATAATGAAATAATGCCATTTGCAGCCACACGGATGGACCTAGAGAGTGTCATACTGAGTTCAGTTCAGTTCAGTCACTCAGTTGTGTCCAACTCTTTGCAACCCCATGAATCGCAGCACGCCAGGCCTCTGTGTTCATCACCATCTCCCGGAGTTCACTCAGACTCACGTCCATTGAGTCTGTGATGCCATCCAGCCATCTCATCCTCAGTTGTCCCCTTCTCCTCCTGCCCCCAATCCCTCCCAGCATCAGAGTCTTTTCCAATGAGCCAACTCTTCTCATGAGGTGGCCAGAGTACTGGAGTTTCAGCTTTAGAGTGTCATACTGAGTGAAGTAAGTCAAATGAAAAATACTGTATTGAATCTAAAAAGAAATGATACAAATGAATTTATTTACAGACAGAAAGATACAGACTTAGAGAACAAACTTATGGTTGCTGAGGGGAAGAGATAGAGAGTTTGGGCAGGTCATGAACACATGGCTATTTTAAAATGGGAAACCAACAAGGACCTACTGTATAGCACATGGAACTCTGCACAGTGTTATGTGGCAGCCTGGATGGTAGGGGTTGGGGGAGAATGGATACTTGTATATGTATGGCTGAGTCCCTTCACTGTCCACCTGCAAATATCACAACATTGTTAATCGGCTATACCCCAATACAAAATAAAAAGTTCAAAAATAAATATATAAAAAGCCAGGTCATAACAGGTGAGACAGCTTCTGCCTGGCTTTCCCTCTCTGTTGTGGGACACCCACACTAGGACCCAATCATCACATTGTGAGGAAGATGGTGCCACGTGGAGCCCTCGTATAAATATCCAGCCAGCAAGTCCAGCTAAGGTATGAGAATCCATTACTCTCACATCTCACATACTGTTCACCACTGAAGCACCCTGAATTCTGCCACTCTTCTCTGACCAAAAGAAGGGGAGCCTCATGATCATCTTATCTCAGACAGAGAACTTTTTGGATCTCAGATTTCTAGACTTCTATTGATAACCCTGACCTAATTTTACTTGTTGACGGATCATATCTTAAAACTGAAACTGGAGGTTATTAAGCAGGATGTGCTCTCATTAACCTACATACTTCAGGGGATGAAGACTCCCTCCTAGTGGAGGCAGTCACTACAGATGTGGTAAAAATAGCAAAAGAACTGAGATAGATGGACACCAGTCTGAGTAGCTGAAGTCTATCCTTTGTGGACAGATACTCCAAGGTAAAGATCATGGTAGGAGAAAGGAGGAGCTGAATCCTGCCCAGATAAGAGATAAAGAGACCTGGAACTTATGTTTGCTGGAGGGAAGGGATAATTAGGGAGTTTGGGATGGTCACATATACACCTATATTTAAAATGGATAACCAACAAGGACCTACTGTATAGCACATGACAATTTGCCCAATATTATATGGCAGCCTGAATGGGAGGGGGGATTAGGGGAGAATGGATACATGCATGGTTGGTGGTTTAGTCCCTATGTCATGTCCAACTCATTGCAACCACATGGACTGTAGTCTGCCAGGCTCCTTTGTCCATGGGATTCTCCAGGCAAAAATACTGGAGTAGGTTGCCATTTCCTTCTCCAGGGGATCTTCTTGACCCAGGAATTGAACCCAGGTCTCCTGCATTGCAGGCAGATTTTTTACCAACTGAGCTACAAGGGAAGCTTGGTTACATGTATGTATATATGGCTGAATCCCTTCCCTGTTCATCTGAAACTATCACAACATTGTTAATCAGGTATATTCCATTTGTTGTTGTTCAGTTACTCAGTCGTGTCCAATGCTTTGCAACCCCATGGACTGCAACACGCCAGGCTTCCCTGTCCTTCACCATCTCCAGCAGTTTGCTCAAACTCATGTCCATTGAGTCAGTGATGCCATCCAACCATCTCTTCCTCTGTCATCCCTATCTCCTCCTGCCTTCAATCTTTCCCAGCATCAAGGTCTTTTCCAATGAGTCGGCTCTTTGCATCAGGAGGCCAAAGTATTGGAATGTCAGCGTCAGTCCTTCCAATGAATATTCAGGACTGATTTCCTTTAGGATGGACTGGCTGGATCTCCTTGCAGTCCAAGGGACTTTCAAGAGTGTTTTCCAACACCACAGTTCAAAAGCATCAGGTCTTCCATGCTCAGTGTTCTTTCAGGTCCAACTCTCATGTCCATACATGACTATTGAAAAAACTTTGACTATCTGTACATTTGTTGGCACGAAAAGAAAAGTTCAAAAGGAAAAAAAAGAGAGAAAGATAAAGAGATTGCGTATTTCTCATTCTTGAGGTAAAGGAGAACTTTCCAACTGCACATGTGCAGAAAGGCTCCTCAGGGGCCAAAAAGAGGGCGTACCACTGCATAATAGGTGGTGTCAACCTTCCCACGGGCCTCTGTGCTGAAATCCGTCTTGGCTAAGAGATTTGCATAAACAGGAGAGGACTCTGAATTTATAACAGAGAGACTCAGTCAGTCAGTCAGTTCAGTCGCTCAGTCGTGTCCAACTCTTTGAGACCCCATGAATCGCAGCACACCAGGCCTCCCTGTCCATCACCAGCTCCTGGAGTTCACTCCGACCCACGTCCATTGAGTCCGTGATGCCATCCAGCCATCCCATCCTTGGTTGTCCCCTTCTCCTACTGCCCACAATCCCTCCCAGCATCAGAGTCTTTTCCAATGAGTCAGCTCTTCACATGAGGTGGCCAAAGTACTGGAGCTTCAGCTTTAGCATCATTCCCTCCGAAGAAATCCCAGAGTTGATCTCCTTCAGAATGGACTGGTTGGATCTCCTTGCAGTCCAAGGGACTCTCAAGAGTCTTCTCCAACACCACAGTTCAAAAGCATCAATTCTTTGGCGCTCAGCCTTCTTCACAGTCCAACTCTCACATCCATACATGACCACAGGAAAAACCATAGCCTTGACCAGACGGACCTTAGTTGGCAAAGTAATGTCCCTGCTTTTGAATATGCTATCCAGGTTGGTCATAACTTTTCTTCCAAGGAGTAATTCATCTTTTAGTTTCATGGCTGCAGTCACCATCTGCGGTGATTTTGGAGCCCCCCAAAAATAAAATCTGACACTGTTTCCACTGTTTCCCCATCTATTTTGCATGAAGTGATGGGACCATATGCCATGATCTTCGTTTTCTGAGTATTGAGCTTTAAGCCAACTTTTTCACTCTCCTCTTTCACTTTCACCAAGAGGCTTTTTACTTCCTCTTCACTTTCTGCCATAAGGGTGGTGTCATCTGCATATCTGAGGTTATTGATATTTCTCCCAGCAATCGTGATTCCAGCTTGTGTTTCTGCCAGTCCAGCGTTTCTCATGATGTACTCTGCATAGAAGTTAAATAAGCAGGGTGACAATATACAGCCTTGACGTACACCTTTTCCTATTTGGAACCAGTCTGTTGTTCCATGTCCAGTTCTAACTGTTGCTTCCTGACCTGCGCAATGATTTCTCAAGAGGCAGGTCAGGTGGTCTGGTATTCCCATCTCTTTCAGAATTTTCCAGAGTTTATTGTGATCCACACAGTCAAAGGCTTTGGCATTGCCAATAAAGCAGAAATAGATGTTTTTCTGGAACTCTCTTGCTTTTTCCATGATCCAGTGGGTGTTGGCAATTTGATCTCTGGTTCCTCTGCCTTTTCTAAAACCAGCTTGAGCATCAGGGAGCTCACGGTTCACATACTGCTGAAGCCTGGCTTGGAGAATTTTGAGCATTACTTTACTAGCATGTGAGATGAGTGCAATTGTGCGGTAGTTTGAGCATTCTTTAGCGTTGCCTTTCTTTGGGATTGGAATGAAAACTGACCTTTTCCAGTCCTGTGGCCACTGCTGAGTTTTCCAAATTCTTTGGCCCAAGGCCAGGGGCTGTGACCCTGAGGAGCCACCCCAAGCCCAAGGCCAGGGGCGGCAACTGGGAGGAGCCACCCACACCTGAGGCCAGGGCCGGCGGCCGGGAGGAGCAACCAAGGAGCGGTGGCTGCACAGGCGCGGGAAGGCCTAGAGGAGCTATCCCACATTGAAGGTCAGGAAGGGCAGCAGTAAGGAGATACCCCTTGTCCGAGGTAAGGAGCAGCGGCTGTGCTTTGCTGGAGCAGCCGTGAAAAGATACCCCACGCCCAAGGTAAGAGAAACCCAAGTAAGATGGTAGGTGTTGCAAGAGGGCATCAGAGGGCAGACACACTGAAACCATACTCACAGAAATCTAGTCAATCTAATCACACTAGGACCACAGCCTTGTCTTACAATGAAACCAAGCCATGCCTGCGGGGCAACCCAAGAGAGACTCAGAGCCAGGCAAAGCAAGATGATTGGCCAGAGGAAACCAGGAAGAAATACTCCCTGTAAGTGATTTAAACCACCAAAGGGTGAGACTGTCTCTCTGAGCCACCCCACCCCTATCCCACCCCACTGGTGTATATCTATTCACATGTACCTTTTTTCCTAATAAACACTTCACTGTTTCACTATCTTCCATCTCTTTGTTGAAATTCATTTCTATACAGCAGATAAGCCAGGGACTTCTCACTATCTGCTGGCACTTGTAGTCTAATGATTAGGGTTCAGTGCTCTCACTGCTGAGGCCTGGTTTCAATCTTTGGTTGAGAATCTGAGATCTTGCTTCAAGCCACTGCTGGCCAAGGCCACCCAAGTTCAGAAACAGAATTAGAAGTAGAGCTCGAAGATGTGACTTCATTGCTGCATTTTCATTAGAAAATTTTAACGAACGAGGAGTTGCTTTCTGATGAGTGAGCAAAAGAAGTGGTTTCTTGAAATGGAATCTACTCCTGGGGTAGATATTGTGAAGATTATTGAAATGACAACAAAGGATTTAGACTATAATACAAATATAGTTTCCCTGGTGGCTCAGATGGTAAAGAAACTGCCTGCAATCAGTAGACCCAGGTTCAATTCCTGGGTTGAGAAGATCTCCTGGAGAAGGAAATGGCAACCCACTCCAGTATTCTTTCCTGGAGAAGTCCATGGACAAAGGACCCTGGTGGGCTACAGTCCATGGGGTCACAAAGAACCGGACACAATTGAACAACTAACATACACACACACACACACACATGCACACACACCAACACAGTTGATAAAGCAGTGGTTTGAGAGGACTGACTCCAATTTTTAAAGAAATTCAACTGCGGACAAAGTGCTATCAAACAACACTGCATGCTAGAGAAATTGTTCATGAAGGGAAGAGTCATTTGATGCTGCAAACTTCATTGTTGTCTTATTTTAAGAAATTGCTGAAGACACATCAAACTTCAGCAGCCACCACCCTAGTCAGCTATCAAGGCAAGATCCTCCATCAGCAAAAATATTATGACTTGCTGAAGGCTCAAATGATGGTTAGCATCTTTTAGCAATAATGTATTTTTATTAAGGTATACATTTTTTTTTTAGAAATAATGCTTCATACACTTAATAGACAACAGTACAGTATAAACATAACTTCTATATGTACTGGGAAACAAAAAAAAATCGTGTGACAGTGTATTCCAATATTCACGTTATTGGAATAATCTGGAAACAAAACCACAATATCTTCAAGATAAGCCAGTATATATATTTTTGCTTGTGTTTTATCCACTTTTAAAATTTGGTTTTAGAAAGAGAGTTCGCTAAAACAATTTTTTTCTCTTAAATATAGCCAATTCAAAGGATCCATTATCTTGTCATCGATGAATAAGATCTTCATCTTAAATAGCAACTCAAATCAATGCATTTCCATGGCTTACAAAAAGCATATGCCTCATCTCAAAATACAGTATGCAGCCTTCGCCAGACCCAGAAAGTTCGCTCCTAGAGTTAGTCTAAGAAAGTAAAAGCCTTCAGTGCTACAGGCGGTAGCACCTGGTGTAGTGAAAATGGTGTCTCTAGTTTCCCAGGAGAATGTGAAATGCCTCCAGTGACAGACCCACTGATCTGTGATACCAGGTACTGGTGCTACTGGAATGGCATGTTCTGAACACTGAAAAAGCAACAAAAATTAAGATGACAGAAACCCCTTATAGACTTGGACTCCTGAAAAATTCCCCTGAGAGCTGGCTATGGGGTTGACCCACGAAGTTGCACCCTGGTAAGTGTACTCTCGGAATGGTGGAGACCACAGAGAATATTCTTGTTGGTTACAAAGCCAAGCTCTCAGGATATAGAAAAAGATGAAAGGAAAAATCTCAGCTTGTCTTTACATAGGAGACCCACAGCAAAGTTTGTCCAAACAAATGACAGTCTGATGAGAAACATTAACTTCCCAATCTGTGAGGCCAGTTTGAACACCAGGCTATAGGGCTATGCCAGCGTTCTGCCCCATAGTTTTTCCTCCTTATGACAATGACAAAAGACAAAGACAAACTGTGACCATCTCTGAGAAGAAAAGGCTCAATGCCAGAGTCGCTATGTCCAGGGAACTAATCCTGAAAGCATTTTTTCCAGGTAATTTAAACTTAGAAAGAGAGAAAAGGGACTCTCACTACTTCCCTTCCACTTAATCCTGCAGGCAGATATCAAGGAGGTTGCTGTGATAAGAAATCCCACTTTCTGCCAGCTTTTGTCAGATGTCCCAGGATCTCTCAGCTGCAGCAGCCTCCGGGGAAGAGGAGTCTGGGAAGTATCATGTTGATTGTGCCAATTGCCAGGGATGGGAACATGTCCCTCCTACCTCTCTTGAGTTCTTTTGGCTATTCTAATAAGTAGGTTAAATGCAGATTAACAGGAATAGGGGGACAGATTTACTTTGTATATATAGAGGTCTCATAGAAGAGGAGCTGATAAGTATCCACCTTGCAATGCAGGGGACACCAGTTCAATTCCTCATCTGGAAGACCCCACATGCTTCCTGGCAACTAAGCCTGTGCCCTACCCAATGCTGAGAGAGAGTGAAGGCAAAAGGAGAAGGGGGCAGCAGAGGATGAGATGATTACATAGCATCACCAACTCAGTGGACATGAATTTGAGCAACCTTTGGGAGATAGTGAAGGAGGGAGGAGCCTGATGTGCCACAGTCCATAGGGTTGCAAAGTGTCAGACTTGCCTTAGCAAAAACCACAACCTACAACTACTGAAGCCCTGTGAACCTAGAGCCCGTGTTCCGCAGTAAGAGAAACCCCCACAGTGAGATGCTCTAGCACTGCTGCTAGAGGGCAGCCGCCCCACCCGCTCTGCAGCTAGAGGAAGCCTGTGCATAGCCATTAAGACCCAACTCAGCCAAAAATAAACATTAATCAATTAATAATAGAAGAAGTAGGATCTACAAAGAGTCCAACGCAGGTAGCTTTTATAATTTTGAGATTAAAAAAAACACAATAAATTGGTGAGGAATTGACAGAGCTAAGAAACTTAGTTTTAGTAAAGAATCTAAACAGAGTTTGGGCTTGGGGCAGTTGGTTAGTAAAGAAATAACACGGGTAGTTTTACAGGCTTCTCAGCCCTGGTTTCCTTATCTCTGGGGATAAAGATGTCTCTCTGCCTCCTAGACAGCAAGGGATATTTATTTACTGCTTTCTGGGAAACAAAGAAGAGGATCAGGGTTTCTTTTTTGCACTGGCTGTTTCTTTGTAATTTTAATTCAAAATAATCAATATTTCACCTTGATCTATTCTGTGCCGGCCTGCCCTGAGTCCCAACAGGGTCACTGTTACCTGTCAACAACAGAATTCTGGGAAAATTGTAAAGGTTGGACATGGTCATGAACCAAAGCCTCAAGTGCACTTTGGATACCTTTAGATACTCGCCTAACTTCTACACTTCATGGGATTTAAATGTTTTAGTTATTTTATGTAGATTTTCAGGATGAATTGTATCTAATAGCATTATATCTTTGCCAAAGGGACTTCCCTGGTAGCTCAGCTGGTAAAGAATCTGCCTGCAATGCAGGGGACCCCAGTTTTGATTCCTGGGGCAGGAAGATCCCCTGGAGAAGGGAATGACTACCCACTCCAATATTCTGGCCTGGAGAATTCCATGGACAGAGGAGCCTGGCAGGCTATGGTCCGTGGGGTTGCAAAGAGTCGGACACGATTGAGCCACTTTCACTTTGCCCAAGAGCTACGGCTTTACAGTTGCTAAAAAAGCTGCTTGATTTAGAGTCTTCTTCTAGGTGCATCCCAACTTTAATATCAAGTGATTGAGGCACAAGCTTTATGGGAATAATTATAAAGGAACTCTCCATGCTGTTACCTCTTACTCAAAAACTGAAGGCAACAAAAAAACAGAATAATAAATAATAGCAAAAACAGAAATAAAGAAAGCTGTCCTTTTTTTCATGCACAATCTTCTGGAAATTCTGTAAAGGACTAAGAGCATCCTTAAATTATAATTAGCAATATTGGTGGATGGACCTAGAGATTGTCATACTGAGTGAAATAAGTCAAAGAAAAACAAATATCATATGATATATCTCTTATACGTGGAATCTTAAAAAAAGGTATGAAAGAATTTATTTATAAAACAGTAACAGATGCAATGGACATAAACTTGGGCACACTCTGGGAGATGGTGAGGGACAGGGAAGCCAGGCATGCTGCAGTCCATGGGGTCACGAAGAGTTGGACAGGACTTGGCGACTGAACAACAGCAGAGTTACAGACTTTAAATATATATATATATATTTAATAAATATAAATACTCCCTGGTAACCGTATATATATATACGGTTACCAGGGAGTAAGGTGGGGAGGACATAAGTTGGAAGGTTGGTATTGACTTGTACACCCTGCTATATATAAAACAGATAACAAGGACCAACTGTATGTTCTTCCCTTGTGGCTCTGCTGGTAAAGAATTTGCCTGCAATGCAGTAGACCTGGGTTCGATCCCTGGGTTGGGAAGATCCCCTGGAGAAGGGAAAGGCTACCCACTCCAGTATTCTAGCCTAGAGAATTCCATGGACTGTAAAGGCCATGGGGTCACAAAGCGTTGGACATGACTGAGTAACTTTCACACTCACAGGGACCTACTGTATAGCACAGGGAACTCTACTCGATACTCTGTAATGGCTTATGTGGGAAAAGAGTCTAAAAGGGAGTGGATATATTTATATGTGTAACTGACTCATTTTGTTGTACACATGAAGCTAGCACAACACTGTAAATCATCTATACCCCAATAAAAAGATTTTTTAATAAAATAAAATTGGCACATTGGGAATTCTCTGGCGATGCAATGGTTAGGACCCAGCACTTTCACTGTGGTGGCCCAGGTTCAGTCCCTGATTTGGGAGCTAAGATTCCATAAGCCACAAGGTGTGGCCAGAAAAAACTAGCAATATTTTCAGAAACCCTTGAGCTTTCTTGACCACAGCTTCTCCTGGCCACTATCTCTACGGCCTAACAGACCACTCTCTTAGGAATACATAGGTTATCCCCTTATGAATTGATAACTGGAAGGCACATGCATTGGGACTTCCCTGTAGCTCAAACAGTAAAGAACCTGCCTGCAATGCAGCAGACCTAGGTTTGATCCCTGGGTCGGGAAGATCCTCTGGAGAAGGGAATGGCAATCCACTCTGATATTCTTGCCTGGAGAATCCCATGGACAGAGGAGCCTCGCGGGCTACAGTCCATAGATCCTATAAAGTTGGATATGACTGAGTGACTAACACACACAGGCACATGCATTTGAAATTTCACCTCCAGTTCTAGACTCATCCCTACCATATGCAGATATGGCAAAATATTGTGAGGGACTCTTGTGCTATATACCCAGTCCTGTCACCAACAGATTAAGGCCACACTCCCACAACATCTTTCTAAACAATTTCTTCATTATTTTCAATCAGAGGATTTTATCTATTAAAAGACACATCAGAGAAAAATTATTCTTGAACCTCATAGGAAGGGACCTTATCAAAATACTGTTAACAACAAATACAGCAGTAAAACTATAGGAAATCAATTACTAGGTTCACAATTCCCAACTAAAGCAATTTAGAATTCCATGTAAGTAGAGGGCTATTTCAGTACAAGTCTCAAACCGAGGATTCTAGGAGATCCTTCAGAAACCACTGATCTTCAGAAGTAGACAGCTAGCCTAAGACCTCTGGAACAGATGATCACAGATAGTGGACAGCCTCTAGCCAGTATGTTGGACCAACTTCTATCCAATTCTTGTTTGTTTGTGTTTTTTTTTTACCTGCTTGCTTATAATTCATATTATTTTCTATAGATCGCTTATTGTCATTCACCTATAAAGAGCCTTTTTCTCTTTTCTTCCTGACATTATAATTGTTAGGTCAGAATAGACTCATTCTAAAATGATAAATGCATCAGGTGATACATGTCAATTCATTCAATGGAAGGAATTCTTTCTCAATGCTTGCATAGAGCAAATTGTCACAATGTAAACTTCAAATATCTTACAATTTTATTTGTTAATTATATCTCAATGAAGTTAAAAAGAAAAGGAAATACTCATTCAACTGCCATTTTCAGATGATCCCAAGTGGTAGCCACAAGACTGTTCTCAGTCTTACTGACTGCTGAATATACCAACAATCACCAGATTCCCATGATAAAACCCTCTGAGCAATTCCAGTTTCATCAAATAAGGCCACAGGTGATCACAGTCAACGGCATTTCTACCTGCACCCCCTTGAACAATTGATTCCAAACAAGTCAACCGGTGACTCTGCTAGTGTCCTTCACACAACTGAAGTGACCCAGCATGCACTCTCTCCCAGAAAAAGACCCTCAGTTAATAAAATCTATTGTTCAGACCCTAGAAAATTCTAAATTTGAACTCAACAATCTTTGTAGGGTGGTGAGCCAAACCTGAAAGAGACTAGTAGAAATCCAAACATGTTATGTAAGGCCTTGGTTCCAACCTCATGTCACAAACAGCACTTTTTCCCCTGGATCTCTGCATACCTCTCCTGGATACTACTTCCTGGTCTTGTTTGCCTCAGACTAACACCTCATGATCATTAGGAATAGTATTACAAGGCTTGTCAGTAATTCTATAAGTCACCAAGACTGATTTATAGTCTTCAAATTCCTACTTAGATACAAAGCCAAGATGACGCCATTCTGGATTATTAATACTTGGGTGAGTTACTGGCTCATTTTTATTTGAATAATCAGAACAGTGTTCCTATCAGTGGGAATCATACAAACAGAAAACCTTTAAGAAACATACTACTGAGGGAAGGGATAAATTAGGAGGTTGGGATTAAAAAATCCACTACTATACATAAATAAAATAGGTAATCAACCAGGACTTATCGTATAGCCTGGAAACTATATTCAATACTCTGTAATAACCTATATGAGAAAAGAATCTGAAAAAGAATAGATATATGTGTATGTATAACTGAATAACTTTGCTGTACACTTGAAACTTTCACAACATTATAAATTAACTACACTTTAATATAAAATCTTAAAAAATAATAAGCCTATTACTAACTCTAGCAGCCGCTGTTAATGACACTAACCTTTGCCTTAGATGGATTAGAGGTCAGTCTCAACTCATTGGCATGAGTAGTGACGGACAATCACATTGCTTAAGATTTCTTGTTGGCTAGTCATGGTGATGCCTGGGACAGTACTAATACTTCCTGTTGTACTTGTCAATGAAATAGGCAAACAGGCCTTCCATTGTCTTTAAAGAAAAGCTATTTGGATGTCTAAGATTGAGCTTCATGACCTATGGAATATGTCTCTTGGCCTGGGTTGGACAGCTGGACTTTCCAGTTTTGAAGCTCCTCAGAGAGACTATTATTGCAGCCCCTCTCTCATCAGATGATCACCACGATGATCATCTACAAAAATAGAAAGATCAAGAAGATCTTACAGTACAGTTGACTATGAAGATAACAGAACTGTTCCTGAGCAATGAAGATCTGGAATTCTTGCTTTTCACAAGTTGGACAACCTCTTGGAAGTGAGAGAATGAACACAGAGAGGGACTGAGAGACCAAAATACACGAACAGACAACAGCCAGACTGTATTTAAGATAAACTTCTGATCCACAATCAGCATCAGTAAATCCAGGAAACCTACTCTACATCGTAAATCAGTCCAGGAAGCCAAACAATAATATTCCCTCCAGGGCAAAGGTAGTGTCATTAAGAGCAGCTGCTAGAGTTAGCAAAATAGGTGGTCTATTGGCCTCAAACAGCTGTGTCTAGATTCCTAAGTTAAAGCTTCCTAATTTTTGTCTCTGCTTCCCCATATTAGGACTTACTGGTAAAAACCAAATATGTATCTCTAACTGTAGGTTGTCCTGCTTCTAGTTAACCCACTTCCAACTCCATGCCAGCAGCCTCCAATTAGGGCACATCTGAAAACTTCTTTTTCCACCATAAAGGTTTCCCATTTCCCTGCTCTTGAGTCTTTGACAAATAAAAGGGATAGTGGCTGACTTCTGACTCAGTTCAGTCACTCAGTCCTGTCCAGCTCTTTGCAACCCCAGAATTGCAGCATGCCAGGCCTCCCTGTCCATCACCAACTCCCAGAGTTCACTCAAACTCACGTCCATCAAGTCGGTGATGCCATCCAGCCATCTCATCCTCTGTCGTCCCCCTCTCCTCCCACCCCCAATCCCTCCCAGCATCAGAGTCTTTTCCAATGAATCAACACTTTGCATGAGGTGGTCAAAGTATTGGAGTTTCAGCTTTAGCATCAGTCCCTCCAAAGAACACCCAGAACTGATGTTCTTTAGAATGGACTGGGTGGATCTCCTTGCAGTCCAAGGGACTCTCAAGATTTCTGACTACAATAAACTAAATAAATTGGCTCTTCTTGTTCCCATCTGAGTGGTTTTGTTCATTTCCGCATGATCTTTAAAACTGCAAAGAAGGGAGTATGTAGAGGGTGAGGGTTTTATTTTACAAGGAAGGTTTGTAAAATCTCAAGGACAGCCCCCCAAACACACACACACACTCATTAATATTTCAGAGTTCCTTGTCACATGCAGAAAGTAAAGAAGCAGAGAATAATCAGAAGGAGAAAAGATGGAAAAGTGGAGGCAGACAAAGAGGTGACCAGCAATTGGAAGGACAGGGCAGTGAGGAGAAAAAAAGGAAGGAAGACCCAAAGACATATCTGAAGTCAGTGCTGCCCCGACCTCGCCCACCCTGCTTCCCTCTACAATCCAGATGCCCAATTTCCCCCAGAGGGAAGTTGGCTAACCTCACCAAGATGACATCTTTTAATTCATTTTCTTCCATCCAGAAATTCCACGTGCGATTCTAAGCCTGAGATAAAAGACAAGATTTTTGTTGGTTGGTTTGGCTAGGTTGCTTTTAACCGCACTGGATCTGCGTTACTGTGTGCAGACTCTCTCACTGTGGCCCACAGGCTTCTCTTGCTGCAGCACAAGGACTTCTCTTGTTGCAGTGTACAAGCTTCTCTAGTTGTGGAGCGCTGCCTCTAGAGCATGTGGGCGCAGGAGATGAGAGACTAGCTTTTAGCGATTAATTATGTGGAGAATGGAAAGGATGGGGTGGAGGCTAAGCTGAGATAATGGGCAGCACTTCTCCCAGCACTGGCTCTTCCTGTCTTTTACAGAGCTCCATCCTGCTGCGGGATCCTCTTCCCGGAAACTCTGTATTTAGGCCATGCATGCTGTTCAATTGCTCAGTCGACTCTGACTCCTTGAGACTCCACAGACTGTCTAAAGCTGACCTACGAGTGGTGACAGGTCATAAGCAGAACTGGGCAAGAGGCTGCAGGGAGGCAGGCAGAGTCAGGGATCTCCAGCTGAAGATTCCTTCATCTGGAGACTCTTCCTTTCCCGTCCCTCACTTTGGCTTCAGACGCTGAAAGTGTTTGAACATAAATGTCTAAGAACTGATTCTCAAACAATCAGGTGAGAAGAGGTTTGCTAGGTCTGAGGGGCACAGGAGGGGCATGGATGCATCTTTCTCAAAGCTATGCTCTGTCTCCTGGTCTCAGACTCCTTCCCTGAGCTTCCTCCCCTGCTCATTTCTTCTACATCTCTGTGCAGAAGCTCCCTGCTTCATCTATTCTTTTATCTTCCTCCATAAGAACCCAAAACCATTTAGAAAGCATACTGAGCATATACTTTAAGCCTTATTTCCAAATATAGAATACAATTTTTGTCTTCTTATTAAAGAACCTCATTTGATGAGGGTGGATATAGAGGGACTTTTTTGCAACAGAGGAATGAAGTTCCTGACATCCTGAAACCTCTCCAAGAAGACTGTTGAAAAGCCTGAGTGTGATGGGGATGGTGTTGGGAAGGACATCAAGCTGTAGGCAAATGAGAAACAAGAGGATGGTGTCTTGAGTCCCAGAAGATATGAACGCGACTGACATACTCAAGCCTTGGGATTCCAAGCTCGGGGATCCTGTCACCAAGCATGACTGAGCTATCTATCTCCCTGGTCTGCGTTCTCCTGAGGGGTGATGGGAGGACCAACTTGAGTGTCCAAGGAAGGCTCCCAAGACTCATCAGTAACTAGTGGATCCTAGGCCTGGATGGGAAAGTGAAAAGAAGTGCATGTTTGTCCCTTTCACAGAATGCTTGGAAATTAACCCCTGAAATCCCCTTAAATTCAGAGGCAGCCCAGGAAGGTTAGAACTACTTTACCACACCACTGGGCTCCAGGCCCCAAAGAACCCTTAGAGAGGCTGTGGCCAGGCCCACTCACAGCTCCCACACTCTCCTCTCAGGTAGGGCACTTGCCCCTTCCCAGGTTATGCAGTTTTCCTGGCACCTCTTCTGAAGTGGGGCTCTGGGTTCTGGGTTCTCTGAAGCCAACTCCATGGAGACAGAGGTCACCGTGGATGGAGGTAATTTGGGAGTTCCCTAGGAGTCAAACAGCCCAAGTGGCCCATCAAGCCTGTCACAAAGCTTTGCATTTATCAACCTTTACTGAGCAGCCCCTTCCCAGGGAAACATTGTTCAGTCTTCTAATTTCCACCTCCTGCTGACACCCCAACACTTAACCTCTCAAGACAAATCAACTGCAAAAAGGTAAAAAGCTTTCAAGGCCGTGCAGGTCCCTGTTGATGATCCCCACTTTACAAGACTTCCCATGTTTCTTCCTGTCCATCCCACCCTCATACACCAAGCAGCACAAACCGGGAAAGAAAGGGGTTCCCAGAATTCCATGGTGGACCAATGTCCTCTCACTGCCAAGAGTCAAGGTTCCATTCTTGGTCAGGGAACTAAGATTCCATAAGACACGAGGTGCAGTCAAAAGATAAAAGGGGGGAGGGGTTCCAACACTGAGCACAGGCTGCCTTTCCCAGAGGGTGGCCCTGACTCCCCTGTGACCCGCCAGGTGCAGTCCATAGTCTGGACACCAGTGCACACAGAGCTGGGCCCCCATCTTTCACCTCCACATCCCAGCCTCCACATTATCTCTGTTTCCTCAGCCCAAGGACACACACATTCTCCACATGTCCTTTCCCACTCCAGTTCCCAGCCCTGGTTCTTCTTAAAGCAAGGTCAAACATTGCCCAGGGTGCCTGAGGAAAGAAAGATTTGGGTGTCTGTGGTTTCTGATTGGAGGAGACTTAATTAACTAATTAGTGTGGGTTGTTCAGTGGTCTCTCCATTTCAATCATTTTAGGAGACCACCACCACCTCCACCCCTGACCCTTCCTCCTGCTTAGAGCAAGCCCCAGTCCTCACCACTCACATCAGGGATAGCCACTTGTGCCAGCTCTTCTCACCAGAAGAAGGTTTATTATGGGGGCATTAACTGTTGACCAGGATGCCTGTGTGAAAGAAAACAGCTGGTAAGAGAGAAGGGCAGGGCACCTGAGGGCTCTAGGATTGTCAAATCTTCAGTCTCCCCTGGAGCCAGATACTTGTCTTCTCCTGAGGGGCTAAGCAACTAAATCACGGACTTTTATTTAAGACCCAAGTGCTGAGAATTCTCCCCAACAGAAGCAGCCTCTCGAGTCGTAATACACACCAGACCTCGAGAAGAACTCCAGGAGAGATAAAGGTGGAGTTATCAAAAAGCAACAAGAGGAGTAGGGTGGAGTAAAGGGGAATCAGGGAAGGTTCCAGAGCAAAGAGTTCCCCGGGGAACACTTCTAAGCATAAATAGGGTTCTCACCCCATCATTAAGAGTAGAGGAAGGGCAATTCAGAAAAAAGGCCAGAAAAAGATACTAGACACATTCAGCAAAGCACCGTGTGTTTAGAAAAGGGCAAATTTCTCCATGTGGCCTGGAGAAGGCAGGTGATGGCACAGAAATAAAATGCAGGCCAGGGTAGAAGTCTCTTGATGTCACGGAAAACACTTCAACTCATAAAAGGTATAGACAGTTACCCTGAACTCAAGGCTGAACTGCACACAAGCTTCATACACCCGAGTAGGCTGAGGGCCAGAACAGTCCCAAGGTTGGACGGGTGTGTCTCGGCAGCTGGAACATCAGCTCAGCTCCAGTCTCAGGTCCCCGACTCCCAGGGCAGGGTTCTCACTGCACTGTGCTGCCCGGTGGGCTGTGGGCGGGGAACCCGTTCTCGGAATGGACTCCCAGACAGCTACAGTCTCTCATCGTGAAATAATCCCCTTATTCTAACCTTGGATTTCCCCCTTCCAGCTCTTCCTGCTGCGCCCTGTGGTGGGAGATATTATTCAGGTGGGGGCTATTGTCAAGAGACAAATCACATGGAAACGGAAGACATGCTGGAATCTAAGGTGAAGAGATTCCATCTTATCAAGCACGGTATAAGCCTCACATTTACTTAAGTGGGGTCTTTCATGGGGTCACTCAGTTCAACCTCTCAACCTACTGGCTGACTTGCTTTGAGCCTTTAATTAAACAGTTCTAATGCTTTCCCTCATTGCAACCTGATCCAGCCAGTGTTCTCACCCCTCAACCCCCCTCATCATGGGTGCTTCACTTCTCCTGAAGGGCCAATCCTTAATCCCTCTCTATTTTCCTGGTTCTGCCCCAAACTCAACTGTTTTATGTTTTACCTCATTCTATCTCTCTTAAATAAGCAGGGTGACAATATACAGCCTTGATGTACTCCTTTCCCAATTTGGAACCAGTCTGTTGTTCCATGCCCAGTTCTAACTGTTGCTTTCTGACCTGCATACAGATTTCTCAGAGGGCAGGTCAGGTGGTCTGGTATTCTCATCTCTTTCAGAATTTTCCACAGTTAGTTGTAATCCACACCGTCAAAGGCTTTGGCACAGTCAATAAAGAAGAAGTAGATGTTTTTCTGGAACTCTTTTGCTTTTTTGATGATCCAGTGAATGGATGTTGGCAATTTGATCTCCGGTTCCTATGTCTTTTCTAAATTCAGCTTGAATATCTCGAAGTTCATGGTTCATGTACTGTTGAAGCCTGGCTTGGAGAATTTTGAGCATTACTTTGCTAGTGTGTGAGATGAGTGCAATTGTGCAGTAGTTTGAGCATTTTGGGCTTGCCTTTCTTCGGGATTGGAATGAAAACTAACCTTTTCCAGTCTTGTGGCCACTGCTGAGTTTTCCAAATTTGCTGGCATATTGAGTGCAGTAGTTTCACAGCATCATCTTTTACGATTTGAAATAGCTCAACTGGAAATCCATCACCTCCACTAGCTTTGTTCGTTGTGATGCTTCCTAAGGCCCACTTGATTTCGCATTCCAGGATGTCTGACTCTAGGTGAGGGGATCACAGCATTGTGATTATCTGGGTTGCGAAGATCTTTTTTGTATATTCTTCTGTGTATTCTTGCCTCCTCTTAACATTTTCTGCTTCTGTTAGGCCCATACCATTTCTGTCCTTTATTGTGCCCATCTTTGCATGAAATGTTCCCTTGGGATATCTATTTTTCTTGAAGAGATCTCTAGTCTTTCCCATTCTGTTGTCTTCCTCTATTTCTTTGCATTGATCACTGAGGAAGGCTTCCTCATCTCTCCTTGCTATTCTTTGGAACTCTGCATTCAAATGGGTATATCATTCTTTTTCTCCTTTGCCTTCAGCTTCTCTTCTTTTCGCAGTATTTGTAAGGCCTCCTCAGACAACCATTTTGCCTTTTCGCATTTCCTTTTCTTGAGGATGGTCTTGATCCCTGCCTCCTATACAATGTCATGAACCTGCGTCCATAGCTCTTCAGGCACTCTGTCTATCAGATCTAGTCCCTTAAATCTATTTCTCACTCCCACTATATAATAGTAAGGGATTTGATTTAGATCATACCTGAATGGTCTAGTGGTTTTCCCTACTGTCTTCAATTTAAGTCTGAATTCGGCAATAAGGAGTTCATGTTCTAAGCCACAGTCAGCTCCCAGTCTTGTTTTTACTGACTGTATAGAGCTTCTCCATCTTTGGCTGCCAAGAATATAGTCAATCTGATTTTGGTGTTGACTGTCTGGTGATGTTCATGTGTAGAGTCTACTCTTGTGTTGTGGGAAGAGGGTGTTTGCTATGACCAGTGTGTTCTCTTGGCAAAACTCTATTAGCCTTTGCCCTGCTTCATTCTGTACTCCAAGGCCAAATTTGCCTGTTACTCCAGGTATTTCTTGACTTCCTACCTTTGCATTCCAGTCCCCTATAATGAAAAGGATGTCTTTTTTGGGTGTTAGTTCTAGAAGGTCTTGTAGGTCTTCATAGAACCATTCAACTTCAGCTTCTTCAGCATTACTGGTCAGGGCATAGACACGGATTACTCTGATATTGAATGTTTTGGCTTGAAAACGAACAAGAGAACATTCTGTCATTTTTGAGATTGCATCCAAGTACTGCATTTAACTTATATGCTTATTTAGCTTATACACAGAGTACATCATGAGAAATACTGGGCTGGATGAAGCACTGGCTGGAATCAAAATTGCCCGGAGAAATATCGATAACCTCAGATATGCAAGTGACGTCACCCTTATGGCAGAAAGTGAAGTAGAACTAAAGAGCCTCTTGATGAAAGTGAAAGAGGAGAGTGAAAACATTGGCTTCAAACTCAACATTCAGAAAACAAAGATCATGGCATCTGGTCCCATCACTTCATGGCAAACAGATGGGGAAACAATGGAAACAGTGACAGAATTTATTTTGGGGGGCTCCAAAATCACTGCAGATGGTAACTGCAGTCATGAAATTAAAAGATGTTTGCTCCTTGGAAGAAAAGTTATGACCAAACTAGACAGCATATTAAAAAGCTGAGACATTACTTTGCCAACAAAGGTCCGTCTAGTCAATGCTATGGTTTTTCCAGTAGTCATGTATGGATGTGAGAGTTGGACTATAAAGAAAGCTGAGCACCAAAGAATTGACGCTTTAGAATTGTGGTGTTGGAGAAGACTCTTGAGAGTCCCCTAGACTGCAAGGAGATCCATCCAGTCAATCCTAAAGGAAATCAGTCCTGAATATTCATTGGAAGGACTGATATTGAAGCTGAAACTCCAATACTTTGGCCACCTGATGTGAAGAACTGACTCATCTGAAAAGACCCTGATGCTGGGAAAGATTGAAGGCAGGAAGAGAAGGGGACGACAGAGGATGAGATGGTTGGATGGCATCACCAACTCATTGGACATGAGTTTGAGTGAATTCTGGGAGTTGGTGATGGACAGGGAGGCCTGGCGTGCTGCAGTCCATGGGGTTGCAAGGAGTCAAAGACAACTGAGTGACCAAACGGAACTGAAATACTTCCTGATCCAGGGCTGCTCCCCAGCCCACCCCCAAATAGAAGCACCAAAGGTCAGGCCAGCTCTTAAGAAGTTCATAGTAAGCAGAGGCCCTCAGAGATCTGAGTCCCAGCAGAGGGGAGGTGTGTGCAATGGAGCAGGTACCACAGTACAAGAACTTGTGGAAGAGGTGAGGCCTGCAATGGGATGTGGGTGGGAGAGAAGACAGGGAAGGGATGGGTTCTACTCAGAACCCATCAGGTGAGTGACAAGGTGGACAAAGAAGGGACTCAATGTGGAGGGATGACACACGGGAGAGAGAAGAAAGATGCTGGGGGCTGGGGGCACAAAATGGGGCTCTGGAGGAGATGGGGATAGAGTCATGGAGTGCATAAGACGGAGAAACAAATAGGGATGCAGAGACTCGGGGACATGGAGAGAGAAGAGATGGAGCAAGGAGTGGGAGGCATAAGGGACAGAATGAATGAAGGAGAGGAACAGAGCCCTAGGTTTACGGGGTGGAGTCATTGCAGCTGTGTGCACACAGAGGAGAGGAGGAGAAAGACATGGGCAGAGGGAGGAAGGAGACAGAGGGGGAGGGAGACGGTGATCAGCTGGAAGGAGCAGGTTCAGGAGGGCTAATTTCCACCTCCTGCTCTCCATCCCCAGAGACCCCACTCCTCCCTTCTAACTGTGCCCCCTAAGAGAGATGGCGCCAGCCAGAGCAGGATTCTGCCCTCTGCTGCTCCTCCTGGTGCTGGGGCTGTGGGTGGCCGAGGATCCAGTCAGCGCCAGGACCAGGAACATGACCCCAGCCCAGTGGTTTGAAACTCAGCATGCGTAGCCCAGTCCTCAAGGCTGCAACACTGCGATGCGCAAAATCAAGTTCTGCAAATTCTGCAGACTTCAACACCTTCTGCATGAGTCCTTCTCCAGTGTGACTACCAGTTGTCAGACTCCCAACACAGCCTGCAAGAATGGCCGTAATAACTGCCACCAGAGCCAGGCGCCTGTATCCCTGACCAAGTGTAAGCTCACCTCAGAGAGATACCCAGTGTGCAAGTACAATAAGGAGGAAAGGAATGCTTCTTATATTGTGGCCTGTGAGCCTCCTGATAAAAAGGACTCTAAGAAATTCAAGCTGGTTTGTGTCCATATGGACAAGGTCCTTAATATTTCTATCTTTCCTTGGCCTTGGGTCCTGCCGTAGCTCTGTCTCCAGGCCTCTGGACCACTCCTCCTCTGCTCAGTTGGTTCTCTTGTGACATCTCTTGGGGCCCTTCCTAGCTCAGGTTATTCTGAGAGGGTGGGGGTCTGGGGTGCCAGGAGCCAGCATGGGAGATCCCACCCATGACAAGGTCACGCGGAGAGACATGGTGGGCAGGGCGAGTCAGGTCTCGAGGGAGCACCCCAAAACCAGAATCTGTCTGTTTTATTATTTCATGACTTTCACCAACTCCTCTGACATTAACAGGGGGCTATCCCCGACTACCTTTCTCTGGAAAAAGTTAACTTAGAGCTCCAGTTAATAGTCTTCTGCATATAAAAGGAGTGTCTCAGCTCAAACCCCTCTGATGGCTCTGTAACTTGCCTGACAGGTTTCCCTGAACTTTTACAGCTATGCATGTGATTGTTTAGAGCCTCCCAACCATGAGAGGCATGAGATGCTTAAAACATCTTAAAGGTATAGAGCCTTTTAAAGAGCTAAGAATTATATTGGTGAAGTGTTTCATTGCTGAGTTAATGATTGCCGCCAGTCCTCCATATCCTTTATCTTTTAGGCACCTGTTAGGATATTAATCAATGTAATTGGGATGCAGAAATAGGAATATAGTAGTTTTAATGTTAGCAATACTAGAGTTTAGAGTTAATGAATTTTCTCTGTTATAAATCACTGTACTCCTCTTTCTTTGTTATAAATCATTGTATCCTTGCTATGTAAGAATGTAACTTTATTTAGTGCTTTCTGAGAGTGGCACCAGACTTTGGAAAGAACAACACTTTTAGGGCAAATAAGTTTTCTGGTTGATGGACCCTTATCAGAAAAGGGCCATAAAATGCTAATAGGCCTCCTGGCCCGAAGATGATGTAAATCACCTAAGACCTGTGTATACAGATAGGTATGCAGAGAGAAAGCCTGGTCTCGATAAGGGTCAGAGCTGCTGACCCTGCATGACTTTGTATTTCCATTATTCTCTATGTATTCTCTAGCTTAACGTATATAAGCCCCCTGGAAAAATAAAATATTGGGCCTCGCCTCATCATTGCTTGGCTCCCCATGTCAATTCTCTTTTTCTTACTTTCTCTCTCTTACTCTCTTTTTCAGGCTGATCCCTTGGAGCACAGGGGCTCGCTGTGTTCACTTCTGTGCCCAGGCTTCTAAGACCCACGTGAGAGGGAGCCCAAGGCGGGGCACCGTCCGCTATTCAAGTGGACGCCTGTGGCCTACATGAACAGTGTAAGTCCCTTGTCTTGGGACTTTATTGGCTTTCTGCATAAACCAAGGAACATCAGCCTCTTTCTCTCCTCTATGTTCTAAACTGCAACATTCTTTCTCTCTATATATATATATCTTTAAGTAAATCCTTATCTCCTATATCTCCAAATAAATAAATCTGTCATCTCCAACGCCGTCCACACTTCGAATACCCTGGATCCAACAGGGGCTGCTCCCCAGTAAGTGGCGCCTGAACAGGGACGGGTTCGGGTGATACCTTAGTAGTCTAAGCTCCAGAAAGATGGTGATCTCTCAAATTTTTGTTTCTGTTTTACTAGAATCTTATCCCCAAAAAACTTAGGGGTGTAGATTCTTGGTTTGTTCCTCATACTTCTCTCCCCTAACCCATTTTCTCACGGCAGCATGACAAGGCAGGGGGTGGGGAGAAGAACTGGAAAATGAGTCTGTGGGATTTATGCAAAGAGCTATTCTTGTTCCTAAACTAGGTCTCTTCCCCAGCTCTGCTGCTGCTGCTTAGTCGCTTCAGTCATGTGCGACTCTGTGCGACCCCATGTGACAGGTCAGAGTGAAGAACTGGGCAAGAGGCCACAGGCAGAGAGGCAGAGTCAGGGATCTCCAGCTTAAGATCTCATCCTTTGGGAACTCTTCCTTTCCCTTCCCTCCATTCGGACTCAGACACTGAAAGTGTTTGGACGTGAACACTTAAGAGTTGATTCTCAAACATTTAAGCAAGAGGAGAATATTTAGGGGCATAGGAGGGACAGGAATACAATTTCCTCAGAGAAGTTCCTTCCTCTGTCTCCAGATCTCAGCCTCCCTCTCTGAGCTTCCTCCCCTGCTTACCTGTTCCACATCTCTATGCAGAATCTCCTGGCTTTTCTCTTCTTTTGCCTTCCTCCTTAAGAATCCAAAACCATCTGAAGCCCAGTAAAACTGAATTAAGCCTTATTTCCAAACACAGAACAAGACTTTGATCTTTGTATTAAACAACTTCATTTGACCAGAGTGGATATACATGGATCTTTTTTTTTTTTTTCCCCTGAATAGAGGTATAGAGTTCCTGACACTCTGACATCTCTCCAAGAAGACTGATGATAAGCCTCAGTGTAAAGGGGATGATGTTGCAGAGGACATCCAGTTGCAGGCAAACGAGAAGCAAGGGGATGGTGTCCTGAGTCTCGAAAAGTTTAAATATGACTGACATACCCAAGCCCTTGGGATACTGAGCTTATCCTCCTGGAGAAGGGACTGTGCAGTGTCAGGGTTCCTACCACTCTTTGGAATAGCCACACTCTTCCTGTCACCAAATATGACTGAACTATCCAGGGCCCCAGTCTTCATGCTTGTGAGGGGTGGTGTGTTCAAGGCAGGCTCCTGAGACCACATCACATCGTGAAGCCACATCAGCAACTGGCTGATCCCAGGCCCAAGTGAGAAAGTGAAGGGAAGTTCATGTTTGTTCCCTTTGCAGAGTGCTTGGAAATTAACCCCTGAAATCCCCTTAAATTCAGAGGCAGTTCTAACCCAGGAAGGTTAGAACTACTTTACCACACCACTGGGCCCCAGGCCCCAAAGAACCTCCTTAAAAAGGCTGTGGCCAGGCCCAGCCACACCCCCACACTCTCCTCTCAGGTAGGGCACTTGCCCCTCTCCCAGGTTATACAGTTTTCCTGGCACCTCTTCAGGAGTGGCGCTCTGGGTTCTGGGTCCTCTGAAGTCAACTCCGTGGAGACAGAGGTCATCGTGGATGGAGGTAATTTGGGAGTTCCCTAGGAGTCAAACAGCCCAAGTGGCCCATCAAGCCTGTCACAAAGCTATGCATTTATCAGCTTTTACTGAGCAGGCCCTTCCCCAGGGAAACACTGTACAGTCTTCTCCCAATTTCCACTTCCTGCTGACATCCCAACACTTCACCTCTCATGACAAATCAATTATAAGAGGACAAATGGCTTTCAAGGCTGTGCAGGTTCCTGTTGATGATCCCCATTTTGCAAGACTTCCCATGCCTCTTCCTGTCCATCCCACCCTCATACACCGAGCAGCACAAACTGGGAAAGAAAGGGGTTCCCAGAATTCCCTGGTGGACCAATGGTTAGAACTCTGTCCTTTCACTGCCAAGAGTCAAGGTTTCATTCTTGGTCTGGGAGCTAAGATCCCACAAGACACGAGGTGCACTCAAAAGATAAAAGGGGGAGGGGTTCCAACACCTGAGCACAGGCTGCCCTTTCCCAGAGGGTGGCTCTGACTCCCTTGTGACCTGCCAGGTGCAGTCCATAGCCTGGACTTGGGTGCACACAGGGCTGGGCCCCCATCTCCCGCTTCCACCTCCCAGCCTCTCCACATTATCACTGTTTCCTCAGCCCAAGGACACACACATCCTCCATATGTCCTTTCCCCCTCCAGTTCCCAGTCCTGGGTCTTCTTAAAACGAGGTCAGACATTGCCCAAAGTATGTGAGAAAAGAAAGACAGTTTTCTGCTGTTCCTGATTGAAGAAGATCTGCTTATCTAATTATCTAATTAACCTGGGTTCTTCAGTGGTCTTTGGGTTTCAACTATTTTAGGAAAGCCTTCCCCTTCCTGGCCCTGCTTCTCCCCTAGAGCAAGCCCCAGTGACCCCACCTTTCATATCAGGGATAGCCACTTGTGCCAGTTCTTCTGGTGGCTTATCACAGGGGCATTAATTGTTGATCAGGACACCTGTTTGAAAGAAAACAGCTGGTAAGAGAGGAGGGCAGGGCACCTGAGGGCTCTAGGAATGTCAGATCTGCACTCTCCCCCAGAGCCACATACTTGTCTTCTCCTCAGAGGGGCTAAGCAACTAAATCACGGACTTTTGTTTAAGACCCAAGTGCTGAGAATTCTCCCGAACAGAAGCAGCCTCTCAAGACATAATACAAACCAGACCTTGAGAAGAACTCCAGGAGAGATGAGGGTGGAGTTATCAAAAAGCAACAAGAGGAATAGGGTGGAGTGAGGGTTAATCAGGGAAGGTTCCAGAGCAGAGGTCCCTGGGGAACACGTTTAAGCATAAATGGGGTTCCCACCCCATCATTAAGAGTAGAGCAAGGGGAATTCAGAAAAAAGGCCAGCAAGAGATACTAGACACATTCAGCAAAGCACCGTGTGTTTGCTGCTGCTGCTGCTGCTAAGTCGCTTCGGTCGTGTCTGACTCTGTGCGACCCCATAGACAGCAGCCCACCAGGCCCCCCCGTCCCTGGGATTCTCCAGGCAAGAACACTGGAGTGGGTTGCCATTTCCTTCTTCAATGCATGAAAGTGAAAAGTGAAAGTGAATTCACTCAGTCGTGTCTGACTCTTAGCAACCCCATGGGCTGCAGCCTACCAGGCTCCTCTGTCCATGGGATTTTCCAGGCGAGAGTACTGGAGTGGGGTGCCATTGCCTTCTCCACACCGTGTGTTTAGAAAAAGGCAAATTTTTCCATGTGGCCTGGAGAAGGCAGGTGATGGCACAGAAATAAAATGCAGGCTGGGGTAGAAGTCTCTTGGTGCCACGGAAAACACTTCAACTCATAAAAGATATAGACAGTTACCCTGAACTCAAGGATGAACTGCACACAAGCTTCATACACCCAAGTAGGCTGAGGGCCAGAGCGGTCCCAAGGTTGGATGGGTGTGTCTCGGCAGCTGGAACATCAGCTCAGCTCCAGTCTCAGGTCCCCGACTCCCAGGGCAGGGTTCTCACTGCACTGTGCTGCCCGGTGTGCCGTGGGCGGGGAACCCGTTCTCGGAATGGACTCCCAGACAGCTACAGTCTCTCATCGTGAAATAATCCCCTTCTTCGAGCCTTCCAGCTCTTCCTGCCGTGCCCTGTGGTGGGAGATATTATTTAGGTGGGGGGTATTGTCAAGAGACAAACCACGTGAGTTGGGAAGTCATGCCGGCATCTAAGGTGAAGAGAGTCAGCTTTATCGAGTTTAGGGGATAAGTCTCACATTTACTTAAGTGAGGTCTGTTATGGGGTCACTAAGTTCAGTGTCTTGACCTATTGGCTGACCTGCTTTGAACTTTGAATTAAACAGTCCTGAGGCCTTCCCTCATTGCAATCAGATCCAGCCTGTAATCATTCCCTGACCTGAGTGTTTCACTTCTCCAGAAGGGCTAATTCTTAATCTCGCTCATTTTCCAGGATCTGCCCCAAATTCAACTTCTTTTATGTTTCAATGTAATTCTATTTCTCCTAAGGGAGCTAGAAAGGCAGACATCAGCAGGGCTCTGGGTATTTTTTACGAAGAAGAGAGGGTATCTCCCACTTGGCATATATGTTTATGAGGGAAAGTATGTGATCACGGAACTCCAACTCCCTCTACCAGCTGGGCCAGCAGACTTCCCTTGCTGGACCCTGCGGTGACTATGGCTAAGTCGTGTGATCTTTATGGTCCTTAGTATTATTTTCTGAGAAATGAAAGAGTGTAGAAAGATGATATCTTAGATCTCCCTCAGTTAAAAATTGTTTTCTTTGTAAGTATTTCTTCTTCTAAAAATCTGCTTATATTTCCCAGGAAGAAAGACACTGTAAGATCTCAATATCAAATCTATTTTCTTAAGACATTTATGCTTTTCACAGCGCCAAAGTTGCTTTTATGAATCTATTCACCAACTGCATTCAGTTCTACCTGGTTTGCTCAGTGGTAAAGAATCTGCCTGCCAACTCAGGAGATGCAGGTTTGATCCCTGGGTCAGGAAGATACCCTGGAGAAGGAAATGGTTACCGTCTCCAATATACTCACAGGGGGAATCCCATGGGGGGAGTAGCCTGGCGAGCTACAGTCTATGTGGTTGCAAAAGTGTTGGACATGACTTAGCAACTAAACACTGACTGTGGAACAAATCATTCACATACATTAGTCCAGAAATACAGACAGAGGGGAAAGTTCTCAGCTACACCCACCCCGCTATCCTTCCTACTGAATTCCCATCACAGATCAGCAAGAAATGGATTCTGTGTATTTTCACACAATTTCACACAATTTCCTATCTTGCTATGATAAAATTAAATGCCTTCAGTATATTCAGAGATTAAGGGGAGTACAGAGAAAGCACTGTCCTGTGCTTGCCAATTAATTCCCAAATGTCTTCAGCTCAAAACAATCCTCATGCCACTGTGACACTTTCTGGAACTCTTTAGGAATACACAATTATTTAAAGAAAAATCTGACCCAGTTTTCTCATTTAGGAATAAGAGTTCCTAACGTAGAGGGCAACAAACTAGAAGGAAACTTGTGGTGGCGGACTGAAACTGGAACAGACAATGCCTAGTCGTAATTTTTAATGCTGATACAAAATGGAGATGTAAATCTGTGTGTGAACTTGCATTCATGAAGTCCCTCTATCTGCTCATTCAAAGAGTCTGGGAATAGCAACACCCCAAGAGTGACAAGCATTCTTAGCTTTTAGCCAGAATTTGGCTTAAATACCATAACTATCCTTAAAAGAACCTTGGAGAAAGGGCTTCCTGAAGAAATGGCTGACCCCAGGGCTAGGACACGGAGCACAAAAGAGGAGACTAGAATATTTTGTGCCAAAAAAAGCAAGGAAGTACCCAAAGAATGATGGAGACATGTCAAAAGGACACAGAAGTCAGTTTAAGGGGCTCCCATTGGCCAAATCTGTGACAATTTGAGCATCAAAATAAATAATGAAAATAATAGAGAATATAAACTACTAAAAAAGTGAGAAACCATGAGGCTACACTTGTACAATAAATAAATGAATAAGTTGAAAGTTTGATGAAGAACAGGATATTGACATAGTTTCAAAGTACTGTCTCCCCCAACACTTACTAATCACAAAAGGGAAAATAGTCACTATATGTAGAAGCCTGGCAGATACTACCTTAATAAATGATCAAAGCAAATCACATATTTAACAGGGCAAATGTCTAAATATCAAGTGCCACCTAACAAGGTACAATACGAATAACAGGGCAACAATTCCTTGACATTTCTATCAAAGACACACATGTTGAATTTAGTCATGAGGATACACGAGACAAACCCACATAGTGAGGTATAGCTTCAAAATAACTATCAAAATCACCAGAGTCTAGAAAAGACTGAGGCATTGCTCCAAGTTGAAGAAAAATAGACATACAACTAAAAGCAGCAGATTATTCTAAATGGAAATTTTTTGCTCTGAAGGACACTATCGAGGAAATTGGCAAAATGTGACTGTGCCTCTGAAGATTAGAGGTAATCATGAATCAAGGATCATTTTCTGATTTTGATGGCTATTTGATGATCGTGATGAAGTAGGAGAATGCCCTTGTTTGTACAAAATACTCATTGCTGTATTTGGCAAGTGGAAGGGAGAGGAAGGAGGTGAGGTGAAGGTGAAGTGAAAGTCGCTCAGTCGTGTCTGATTCTATCATACTGTATAGTCCATGGAATTCTCCAGGCCAGAATACTGGAGTGGGTATCCTTTCCCTTCTCCAGGGGATCTTCCCAACCCAGGAATCAAACCCAGGTCTCCTGCCTTGTGGGTGAGATCTTTACCAGCTGAGCCACAAGGGAAGTCCAAGAATACTGGCGTGAGAGCCTTTTGCTTCTCCAGGGGATCTTCCCAACCCAGGAATCGAACTGGGCTCTCCTACATTGCAGGTGGATTCTTTACCAACTGAGCTACGAGGGAAACCCAGGAAGGAGGTGGTGGGCATCCATCTTCATTTGTCTCAGTCAGTTCAAGAAAAAACAGCTCATGGACTCTCCTTTCAACTTTTGTGTAAATTCTTTTTTTTTTTATTCAAAATTAAAAAGAAAAAATATATCACAGTGGAAAGTGACAGCCTGCTGGGTGAGCAAGGAGGGAGTGTGTTATTAGTTGCTGGGATGCAGAATATACTCCTCCTTTCACAGGAAACATGGTTCCTATACAGCAGGATTACTGGCTTGCTTTCTCTTCTTTTTAAATTAACTTTTATTGGAGTATAGTTGCTTTATAATGTTGTACTAGTTTCTACTGTACAGCAAAATGAATCAGCCATACATATACATATATTTTGGAGAAGGCAATGGCACCCCACTCCAGTACTCTTGCCTGGAAAATCCCATGGATGGAGGAGCCTGGAAGGCTGCAGTCCATGGGGTCGCTGAGGGTCGGACACAACTGAGCAACTTCACTTTCGCTTTTCACTTTCATGCATTGAAGAAGGAAATGACAACCCACTCCAGTGTTCTTGCCTTGAGAATCCCAGGGATAGGGGAGCTTGGTGGGCTGCCGTCTATGGGGTCGCACAGAGTCGGACACGACTGAAGTGACTTAGTAGTAGTAGTAGTATACATATATTTTGTATATGTACAAAATGATGCTGAAATTGAAGCTCCAATACTTTGGCCACCTGATGTGAAGAACTGACTCATTAGAAAAGACTCGAATGTTGGGAAAGATTCAAGGCAGGAGGAGAAGGGGACACCAGAGGATGAGATAGTTAGATGGCATCACTGACTCAATGGATATGAGTTTGAGCAAGCTGCGGGAGATGGTGAAAGGAAGCCTGGCGTGCTGCAGTCCATGGGATCACAAAGAGTTGGACATGATTGAGCAACTGGACTGAACTGACCCTCAGTGCAATGCTGCAGTGTTACAGGATGGTATGCAAAGGATGAAGTACTTTTCTCCACACAGTGCTTGCTCATATTTGTACCATCAAAAATGTAACCTTTCCTACATTACTTAGGATGAATTGTCATAGTAGCTCAGTTCAAATGCCTGTAACCTCCTGCAGTCTCATAGGAAAGGCACTGTATTCATTATACGAACTGCCCAATGGTCAGACACAGACACAGAGTCTGTGGTCACCTTGTCCTCTGGTCACATGATCTTCACTGTTGCATGAGATCACAGGACAATACCACAACACCAATTCGAGTTCACTTGCATGAGACCATCTAAGCTCTGGGTCAGCACTATGGGCTATGCTCATTGGCCAAGGCCCACAGTTACAACCATGGTCCAGTCCTACCATCCACCCTGGCTATCAGCATCAGTCCTCACAGCACAAGCCCCCAGCCTCCCTTAAGTTTGGCTCAGCTGGGTGATTCATGTTGATACATGACAGAAACCAACACAATATTGTAAATCAATTATCCTCCAATTAAAAATTAAAAAAAAATTTTTAATGAAGCTTCCTACATGCATGCTAAGTCACTTCAGTCCTGCCCAACTTTTTGTGACCCTATGGACTGTAGCCCACCAGGCTCCTCTGTCCATGGGATTTCCCATCAAGAATACTGGGCTGGGCTGCCATGCCTTCCTCTCGGGGATTGAACCCACATTTCTTACAGTCTCCTGCACTGGCAGGAAAGTTCTTTACCACAAGCACCACCTGCTGAAACTCCCGGTGCAGACACAATAAGCTTCACAGAATTACCCACAAGGCTCTGTGTGTCTGTTGTGCCCTTCTTTAATGTGCTTACATTCTGCTCTAGAGGCGTATCCCCTCCTTCGTGTCTGAGATTTGTGGGAAATAGAGAGATATGAGAATACAGCGGCTCACTCACATTTGGGTCAGAAGGGGCACAGGCTCTAGAATCTGGAAATGTAGACTGACAGGAAAGGGGACAGACGATGACAGCCCTTACTCTCCCTCCATCACAGAGCTGCACTCAGGAATCAGTGAGGAACAGGAAGGGAAAACTCTTCGCACACTGTGGTCAGGAGCAGCCTTCAAGTGATTGCTTGAGAACTGTTCAAATCTTTTGCAGGACTTCACTCAGAATAGAACAGAGGTGGCTTGTCATTAAATTTGTACGTCTGTCCTTGAGTCTGGTGCTCCTGACTTCCTTTTTATCGGCTACTTTTCCAGGCCTAGATATATAGCAATTTCCATTCCTTCCACCCTCCATATGGTCATTCATTCTTGTTCTTGGTAATCCTACACAGAGCAGCTGCACGTAAGCATCTTCTCCAGAGAAGTCACTGAAGGATTTACTCCTCCGGGTGGATCTGTTGACTCAAGCTATTGCATGGAGATCCTGGGTTTGGAAATTTTCAGGGCTCAACAGAAACCACTGCCTTCAGCTTAAAAAAGAGTGGCATGATATGATCTCATTCTTCCAACAGCCTTGGAGTAATAGAAGGAGGGCTTGGGATACTGCAAGGCTGGAGTCACACTGGCCATGAGGCAATGAACCTTTCTTGTCTCAGCAGACTGCATGTCTCTTCCCAGACATGAACACAGCATCTCCAACAGTCAACTCAGCTGCCGTATCACTCTCTGCCTTGTGTCATCATCCCTCTCCCATCACTCATTCTTGATGACAGGAAGCCATCCAAAGTAACCTTCTAGGTTATTGCGTCTGTATCCCAGGTCAGAAAAAAGCAATCTTTATCACCACAGTGATGGCTCTTCCCAGAATCAGAACCAGAGGGGTGTATAGGAGATGATAAATGACCATTCTCATTTAGGGTAGACACTTAGGCCAGGTGTTTTATCAGACTTCTTAAAATCTTGTGGCTAGGGCCAGATCTATTCTCTGAGTGTGAGGATTCAAGCTTCCTCATTGCTGAAGATGTTTAGGCAGGCATACTAGCTCTGGAGGTATCCACTCACTTGGAATACGTAAGTGGAAAGGCATGAACCTGACTCATTTCCTGATCCAGGGCTGCTTCCCAGCCCACACCCAAATAAAAGCACCACAGGTCAAGCCAGTTCTTAAGAAGTTTGTGGTGAGAGGAGGCCTTCAGAGATCTGAACCCCAGTGGAGGGAAGCTGTGTCCCACTGAGCTGGCATTCAACAGGAGGACCCATTGACAAGGTGAGGTCTACAGTGGAACATGGGTGAGGAGAGAAGACAGAGAAGGTATGGGTTCTGATCAGATAAGAGTACCCTCAGGTGAGTGACAAGGTGGACAAAGGAGGGACTCAATGTGGAGGGATGAGGACACACGGGGGAGAGAGGAGAGAGATGCTAGGGGCTGGGTGCACAAAATGAGGCTATGGAGGAGATGGGGATGGAGTCATGGAAGGGATGAAATGCAGAGAAATAAATAGGGACACAGGGACTCCGGGACACAGAGGGATCGACGTGAGGGAGAAGAGATGGAGCAAGGAATGGGAGGCATGAGGGGCAGAATGAATGAAAGAGGACAAGGTTACAAGGTGAGGGGAACAGAGCCCTAGGTTTAGGGAGTGTGGTCATAGCAGTTAGGGCAGACAGAGAGGAGAGGAGGGAAAACACACATGAGGAGGGGGGAAGGAAACAGGGGCAGGAAGATGCTGATCAGTTAGAAAAGCAGGTGTTCAAGGTAAGACTTGAATGTCTATTCATGAAGCCACATCAGTACTGGCTGATCCCAGGCCCAGCTGAGAAAGTGAAGGGAAGTGCACACTTGTCCCCTTCACAGAATGCTTGGAAATTAACCCCTGAAATCCCCTTAAATTCAGAGGCAGTTCAGGAAGGTTAGAACTACTTTACCACACCACTGGGCTCCAGGCCCCAAAGAACCCTTAGAGAGGCTGTGGCCAGGCCCACTCACAGCTCCCACACTCTCCTCTCAGGTAGGGCACTTGCCCCCTCCCAGGTTATGCAGTTTTCCTGGCGCCTCCTCTGAAGTGGGGCTCTGGGTTCTGGGTTCTCTGAAGCCAACTCCATGGAGACAGAGGTCACTGTGAATGGAGGTAATTTGGGAGTTCCCTAGGAGTCAAACAGCCCAAGTGGCCCATCAAGCCTGTCACAAAGCTATGCATTTATCAACTTTTACTGAGCAGCCCCTTCCCAGGGAAACATTGTTCAGTCTTCTCCTAATTTCCACCTCCTGCTAACACCCCAACACTTTACCTCTCAAGACAAATCAACTGCAAAAAGGTAAAAAGCTTTCGAGGCCGTGCAGGTCCCTGTTGATGATTCCCACTTTACAGGACTTCCCATGTCTCTTCCTGTCCATCCCACCCTCATACACCCAGCAGCACAAACCGGGAAAGAAAGGGGTTCCCAGAATTCCCTGGTGGGCCAGTAGTTAGGACTCTGTCCTTTCACTGCCAAGAGTCAAGGTTCCATTCTTGGTCAGGGAACTAAGATCCAACAAGACACGAGGTTCACTCAAAAGATAAAAGGGGAGGGGGGGTTCCAACACCTGAGCACAGGCTGCCCTTTCCCAGAGGGTGGCTCTGACTCCCCTGTGACCCGCCAGGTGCAGTCCATAATCTGGACTTGGGTGCACACAGGTCTGGGCCCCCATCTCCCGCTTCCACCTCCCAGCCTCTCCACATTATCACTGTTTCCTCAGCCCAAGGACACACACATCCTCCATATGTCCTTTCCCATTCCAGTTCCCAGTCCTGGGTCTTCTTAAAACGAGGTCAGACATTGCCCAGGGTATCTGAGAAAAGAAAGATGGGTGTCTGCTGTTCCTGATTGAAGAAGACTTCATTACCTAACCAGCCTGGGTTCTTCAGTGGTCTCTGGGCTTTAGCTACTTTAGGAGGCCCAACCCATACCACCACTGACCCTTCTTCCCCCTAGGGCAAGCCCCAGTGGCCCCACCCTCACATCAGGGATAGCCACTTGTGCCAGCTCTTCTGGTGGCTTATCACAGGGGCATTAATTGTGACCAGAATGCCTGTGTGAAAGGTAACAGCTGGTAAGAGAGGAGGGCAGGGCCCCTGAGGGATCTAGGGACGTCAAATCTGCACTATCCCCCGGAGCCAGATACCTGTCTTCTGAGAAGAGCTAAGCAAGTAAATCATAAAGTATGATTAAGACCCAAGTGCTGAGAATTCTCCCCAACAGGTGCAACCTCTAGAGTCATAATATAAACCAGACCTTGAGAAGAACTCCAGGAGAAGTGAGGGTGGAGTCATTATGAAGCAACAAGAAGAAAGGGGTGGAGTGTGGGGAAATCAGGGAAGGGTTCAGAGCAAAGGTTTCTTTGGAGAGAGTTTTAAGCATAAATAGGGTCCCCCCCGCCTCCAATTAGGGGTAGAGGATAGGCAATTCAGAGAGAAAAAAAGGCCAGAGACATTACACACATATGGCAGAGCACTGCATGTTTAGAAAATTTCAAGTTTCTCTGTGGCACCGGGAATAACACAGAAATAAAAAGTAGGCCTTGGGAGATGTCTCTTGAATATCATGCAAAACATTTCCATTTATTAAAAAAATACATAGACAGTTACCTTGAACTCAAGGATAGACAAGACACAAACAATGGAAAGAACCTTCCCGCTGGCATCCCATTATACACCTGAGGAGAATGAGGGTCAGGGTGGACCCAAGGTCAGACACTTGTGTCTTGGTGCAGAAGCAAAAGCCAGTGTCAGATCCCCAACTCCCCAGGGCAGAGTTCTCACTACACAGTGTTGCCTGGTGTGCCGTGCATGGGGAACTGACCCTGGGGATGGACCCCCCCAAAGGGCTTCAATTTCTCATTGTGAAACCATCCCCTTCTTCCTCTAGCCTTGGATTCCCCCCTTCTACCTCTTTCTGCTGTGCCCTGTGGTGGGAGAAGGCTTTGCTGTTCACCCCACCTGTTGAGTTAGGGGCCTGGGAACTCATACTGGGGTAACATCAGGGGCACTTATATCAGAGCAGCTAGAGTGAGGAGCAAGGAGACAGGGTGAGGAGACAGGGCAACCTGTTTAGGAGGAAGGCTCCTAGTCCAAACAGTACCCCTCCCTCTCTTTAAAAGGCATCCCATGCTGGTTCTACCAAGGAAGCAAGGTCTCGAAAAAAGTCATTTGCTTAGAAATTTCTTGAGTCACCCATCTTCCATCTTCTGCTTTCTTCCTGGTGTTAATCACTAGGACAGTTCCAACCAGTCAAACACTGCTTTTTTCTCCACAGGTGGGGATATAGTCAAGAGACAAGCCACATGGGTGGGGAAGTCAAGGCAGGCATCTAAGATGGAGAGAGTCAGCCTTATGGAGTTTAGGAGACAACTCTCACAACTACTTAAGTGGAGTCTTTTAAGGAGTCACTAGGTTAAGCCTCTTGACCTACTGGCTGATCTGCTTTGAGCTTTGCATTTAACGGTCTCAATGCCTTCCCTCATTGCAATCTGATCTGGCTTGTGTTCTTGCTTCCTGAATATTAATTTCATTCTCCAGAAAGGCTAATCCTTAATCCCCCTCTGCTTTTTTGGTTCTGCTGCAACCTCAACTTTTGTCAATGTGTGTAAATTTATGTATACACAGCTCTTCGATGTGTTCACTCAAAGAGTCTGGTAACAGCAACATCCCAAGAGTGACAAGCATGATTAGCTTTTAGGCAGAACTTGGCTTTTATTTAAATACCATGTACTATCCTTAAAAGAGCCTTGGAGAAATGGATCCCTGAAGAAATGGCTGCCCTCAGGGCTGGGACAAGGAGCACAGAAGAGGAGACTAGAATATCTTTAACCAGAAAGCAAGAAAATACCCAAACAATGATGGGAACATCAAAAGGACACAGAAGTCAGTTTAAGGGGCTCCCAATGGCCAAAACTGTGACAATTTGAGCAGCAAGATAATAATGAAAATAACAGATTATATAAACAACTAAAAAAGTGAGAAACCATGAGGCTACACTGATACAATAAACAAATGAATAAGTTGATAATTTGATAAAGAACAGGATATCGGCATAGTTTCAAAATAGAGTAAGTCTCCTACATAAGAAGGAGTTCTATTCTGAGAGCATGTTTGTAAGTCCTCTTTTTCATTAGTCCAGAAAAGTTAGCTGAGAAAGGCAACCGACACAACCTGCTATGTAGTACTATGCTATAACGGGTTTATAATACTTTTCACACAAATTAATATAAAAATAAAGAAATTTTAATCTTACAGTACAGTACCTTGAAAAGTAGAGTAGTACAGTACAACAGCTGGCATATAGGGGCTGGCATCGAGTGAACAGACGAGAAGAGTCACTAACTAGAGGAGGGAGAGGAGGCGGGAGTGGTTCAGCTGCAGGATCATCAGCAATAGGAGATGGAGGGCAGGCTGCAGTTTCACTCATACTTGGCATTGATGGCACAAGTTCTGGTTCCTTGCTGGATTCAATTCTACCTGTTGTTCAGCCATCAGTCGTGTCCGACTCTTTGCGACCCCATGGACCGCAGCATGCCAGGCTTCCCTGCCATTCACCATCTCCTGGAGCTTGCTCAAACTCATGTCCATTGAGTCGATGATGCCATCCAACCATCTTGTCTTCTGTCATCCCCTTGTCCTCCTGCCTTCAATCTTTCCCAGCATCAGGGTCTTTTCTAATGAGTTAGCTTTTTGCATCAGGTAGCCGAAGTACTGGAGCTTCAATTCTACCTACCCTCTTGTAAAAATGATCCAGTGATGTCTGGGTAGTAGCCCTTCTCCTCTCATTTTAAATGACACAGTAGCACTGGATTGCATTCTGAACAGTTTCTGCAAGCTTTGTGTGTCTTTCTACGTTCTGGTCCTGTGGCTCAAAACCAAACAGTGGCTCCTCAAGTAAAGAAAATCCCCTTGCCATTTCTCGTGTCGTGAATCTCATCAGTTCTTCAGTTACTTCTTCCTCTTGTATCTCTTTGTCCTTTCTCTGGGCCTCCAATCCCATCAGGTCTTCATTAGTAACCTCCTTGTGTTGCACAGCACGGAGTTCGGTGAAATTATCCTCTTGCGATCTAAGTCCAGCTTCTCACTGAGAGTCACTAAGTCACTGAAGACCTCTTTGGACTCTTCATTCACCTTCTCAAACCCACGAATTGTGAACAAACTGTGGGCAAAGGTGCTTCCAAACCCCATTCTCAGTAACATTGGAAACTAATGCCAAGCAAAGTCAAAATTTTTTATGGCCTTGTAGATATTATAGTCCTTCCAAAATTGGCACAAGGTTGTTCATGATTTGCCACTTGCCTTTACTGCTTGATGAAAAATATGACATAAATAATATTTCCAGAAAGTCAGTATATCTCCCTAGTCTTTACGTTGGATGAGCAATGTAGTATTCAGAGGCAGATGCACTACTTTGATGTTGAGATGAAAGTCAGCCATGAATAGGGGGTGTCTGGGAGCACTGCTGAGCAGCAAATGAATGTTGAGTGGGATATCCTTCTTCAAGCAATACTTCTCTACCTCTAGGATAAAGTGATGGAAAAACCAGTCCTGGAAAATGGTTTGCATAACCCAGGTTTTGGGGTTAGTTTCACATACAACAGGAAGAGTACCCTTGGCTATATTCTTAAGGGCTCTTGGGTTCTCTGAATGGTAAACTAAGAAAGATTCAGCTTCATATCGCTGGGAGCATTGCCACCAAACAACAGAGCTAGCCTATCGTTTGCTGTTTTATACCCTGGCATCACACTTCTCCTCCTTACTGATATAACTTCATCTGGCATCCTCTCCCAGTACAGTCCCAGCTGTGTGGTTTGTAATGGTTGAAAACTTTCCAAAACTCAATTTTTTCAATTTATATTAAAATTTTTCAGTTTAATTGATGCACAATTAATTAAAATAGGTGCTCCTCTCAAACAGGATGTTTGCTCAGAAGAGGAAATTGAGTGTTTGGACGCCTTGTTGGATGCCAGTAGAGGCCCTACATCCTGCTACTTCTCTTTGGTTCTGTTAAAAACCAAAATTCAACTGAGTAAATTTGAAGATTTTATTGGTTTTGTTGAATCATTGATGAAAGGGGCAGCATCTCATCTAGTATATAAGAGAGGTGCTCCGAGGAGCCTGCAGTGGAAGGGTTTTATAGGCAGAAACTGGGCGAAGCAAAAGTTATTAGTAAAAAAAGAGAAAGGATTCTTTCCATCAAGGTTCCCCTGCTGTTTGATTTCAGAGTTTCCTCATAAGAAGAACTGACTTACATAATACCCGCCTCACGTAGTTCTAGTGAAGGTTAAATCTATGAGCTTTTCATAGAATGCAAGGTAACACTGATTACTGTAATTATTATGATCATGTCAAGTGCATTTGTTTTACTGGTAGGTAGCATGTCTTTAGCTAATGCCTAAAATACAGGGAGACTGAAAATGTAGAGGTGGGTGGACAACAAGAGAAGGTTGGTAATTTTTAACAAGATAGCAGTGCCCTAGATCCAATACCAGTGAAGGTGGTTGCTGGGGCTCTGCGAGACAGCTGGCCTCCTGCTGCTACCTGTTATGGTCTTTACAGACCAGGACCTGGGGACTGAAGTCGACGAAGAGGGACGCAGGGGACCCAAGTCTCGAGTGAAACAAAGGTTCTTCATTTGTAACAGCATATACTTATATATTTTCATACAAGGAAGCTTTAAGTAGCAAAAATAAAGTTGAGCAAAAACAAAACCAGATGAATAACAATCGTCACAGGGCCAGAAAACAATCCATATTCTGAGTAATAGGGACATGACTGAATAGTTTACAGTAAAGTAAAAGGTCACTGAAGGGAATCCACGCACGTGCTGTCCCATGACCTCACTCCTGAGAACTGTGTGCAGCTCTGCTCGTTCCTGTTTTCCAGGAACTGATAAGGAACAGAGGGCCCTTGAGAAACAGCACACAAAGGGAGGAAACAACATATAGGATTCCTTAAAGTTGAACGTCCCCTGACACTACCTGATATTTGAAACCATAGGATCTGAAAGTGATCCTGGTACCCTTGGGTCCACTCTCTATGCAGGCAACATAGCCATTTTGTGAGTGGATACAAGTCAGTGTTGCATTGATGGTGGAGTTAGACAATTTTACAACAAAATATCGGGTGCTCACAGTTAGTCGTTTGTGGACAGATAAAGAAGAAAGGAAACAGAAGCCCAGGATAAGGGTATTTATGAAGGTTAATGCTGGGAGGTTGAGGTCAGGTGCAGGTGCTAACAGCTGTCACATAACCTTCTCTGGAAGTGCTTTCCTGGTTCTATAAAACCTACTTAGAACCTGTTCATGAGACCAAATTCTGTGGGTAAACAGAAAGTACAGTGGAGCAGCATCCTCCTGGGGGACCCCATCTTCTCTGCAGGCTTTTAAAAGGCAGTTCTTGGAGCTGGCCCAAGAAACAACATCTTTGGGATCCAGATCATTGCATGGGAATAATAAAACCTCAATCCTGTCTTGGGCAGGAATAACAATACAGGGATGTCAGAAAAAGCCAACTTGGGGACAAAAGGCCACATTTATCAAGTTTTGCCTCCTAGAACAAATCTCTAGCCATTCAAGTGAGTGAATATTTGACCCAATTAGGCCCAAGGAAGAGGAGAATGACTCTCCGTGTTTTGTCCAAGAGTAGTGTCCTTGGTTTGTGTGTCTCTGACAAGACAGGATTTTCAGATCTAGTCTCTCCACCCTGTCCATCTGATCACTGTATGATCAGAACCAGGAGGGGCCTCCAGGTTCAGTCAGCTGGATTCCGTCTCCAGGAACAAACAGTTGGAACCCCTCTGCAGTTGGAAGGAAACTTCTAGATTTTTATAAGATCCTTCCATCTGGGTAATCTATTGTTTTATATATGTTTGTTTGTTTATACGCTATTTCTAGATGCCCATCCATCTCAATGAACCTATTTCCCCACTCTTTCAAAGCCTCTGGGACCAAGCTCATGAATTCAGAAGAAAATGAATTAGGTTCCAAAGTCTAAAATGAAAACAGATTTCCTTAGGGGATATTCTATATGCAAGGACACTGCTCTTGGACTAAAAGCTAACTAGTGCAGCTGGGAGCAAGCGGAGGTTTAGGAGAGATTCCTAAATTGTGATAAAATCCCCAAAGAAGGTGAGACAGGTGCTGAAGGGCATCTGGAAGACCCCATCCCACCCCAGACACAGATAGTGTATGTGGCTTAACAAGGAAAAACAGAAGTATATTTTTAGCTGTTTTCTTTCTTTCCTTTTTAATATTTATTATTTATTTGGCTGCACTGGGTCTTAGCATGGGAGATCATCCATCCTTGTTTTTAGCTACAGCATGGCAGATCTTTTTTTTTTTTTTTTCTTTAGTTGCCGCATGTAGGATCGTTAGCTGTAGCATGAGGGATCTACTTCCCTGACCAGGGATGGAACCCAGCCCCTGCATTGGGAGCTTGGAGTCTTAGCCACTGGACCATCAGGGAAGTCCTAGCACTGTTTTCTTAGAACGTGCATGCGTGCGTGCTCAGTCTTATCTCCTTCCCTGCGATTTACTTTCCTTTAGAAAGTTTTGGGGGAATTCTGTTTCAGTCCAAGTGTTTAGGAGTTTTTGCTTTTCACCCCCAAGGATGTGGGTTCATTCCTTTGTTAGGGAACTAAGATCCCACAAATCATACAGTGCCAACAAAAAAAAAGGGAGAGAAAAGTTCTTGGATGCTCTTTGAAAGCAAAGTAAGTGGAACACATCCAAAGTTCAAAGGAAGGTACGCTGGCTGTAGTTACTCATAATCCAATGTCAAGGTAATTTGCAACCCCAAGGTAATTCCATGCTCACTGGACTTTTGCTAGTGAAACTAGAATGGCTCCCTTATGTTTAATGAGAGCCATGGAATTTCAAACTTTCATAGCAAGCAACTCTCATTTCATAGATAAGTTTATACCTGGAGAGGAAAATGACATCAGTCATTAAAACATCTATTACTGAGGGTCTGCTGTGAGGCAGGCAGTATGATTCAAGGTGAATAATATATGTCTAAAGCATAAAGTGTTTGGACAGAGACTGTTGCTGAGCCTGCCCGCTCACACCCCTTTCTGTGATCAGCGATAACCCCTGTACAATACTGACTCCTACAAGGACCCACCGTTTCCTCTAAGCGAGGGAGACAACATTTCGCTGCCACCTAATGACTGTTTTGGGTACAACCAGCTCAGGTTCTACTAGAGTTTTGAACTCTGGGATTCCGGCCTCTGTTCACAGTATGACCATTAAGGATACTTCCCCCCTTGACAGTCTGCCATTCTACAACTGCTTTTGATGTTAAAAGGCAATATTTTATCCATTGCAGAGCAAGAGACTTAACTGATTACAATTCAAGAAAAGTATCTTCCCAAAAAGTAGGAAGAAAATACACACCCAGGAGACTGCAACACCCTGTAAACGTAAAGAGCTTGGTGCGTGGGGAGCAGGCAGCCCAGCGGCTGTGGTGGAGCAGTGGCCCTGTAGGACTGTGTGTCATTCGTTTAGGTGTGACTCTCCCAGTCGTCTGCCACTTTCTTGCTAACCTCCCCAAATTATTTTTGCTGATTCTATTACAAATGATACTGTTATGTGCTTAATGGAAAACTTTTCAGGGACTATTTCAATATTGATGAATGACCAAATAATTTCTAGCGTATAATCTGGTAATTTTTTGGCAATATACCAAATTTGTCTATAGCATGATAAACAGATAAAGATCAATGCCAGATGCTGATTAGAAAGGGAGGTCATTTCACTTAGCCTGTCACGTGGCTTCCCATGTAAACTGCAGAACCCCAAATGCTCTTATATTTCTAGAGTCACAATTGTACTCCCAGGACTGTTTAGCATCATGACAGGCTTAGTGCTACAACCGATGGCCTCTTTAAGAGCTACAAAAGTATTTAATATGAAAATAAGTTTACTGACTTACACACAAGAAAAGCACAATATAAAAATTAATAATTTAATGTCCATGACACTATATCATTTATCTTTCAATTTAGGATTCATAAAGATTATAGTATATCTAAGGATAAATTTAAGGTCAAACTTTCATCCCATTGTAAGAATTTTGCTGCATGTGTGATTGCCAAGAAATCATGAAAAAGTGAAAGTGAAAATCGCGCAGTCATGTCCAACTCTTTGAGACCCCATAAACTGTAGCCCACCAATATCCTCTGTCCATGGAATTCTCCAAGCGAGAATACCAGAATGGGTTGCCATTTCCTTCTCCAGGGGATCTTCCCAACCCAGGGATCAAGCCCGGGTCTCCTACGTTGCAGGCAGACGCTTTACTAACTGAGCCACCAGGGAAGCCTACTTCTTGGGGAATTGGGTCTGCTTACTTTCACCTCAGGGTGAAACTGCTCTCGCTTCTCTTCTCACAGTCAACTGATGGGTTGACTTGTTCGGGGATGCTGTCTTCACCAGTCCTCTCTGATAGCCCTTCCCTGGGCTCAAGGTTCCCTGAAAGTCCTTCTTCTTAGCTCTCAGAGCACACCTTACTGTCTCTTCGCAGTGAATTGGCACTCTCATCCTTTCCCCATGGGTGCTACATCCTGGATTAGCGAGGCACTGGATGTGTCTTTAATGGTCTTGGTGTTCTGGGACCCAGCAGAGTGCCTGGTACCCAACAGCGGCTTATGTAGTGCTTGGTATTAAACTAGTTAATAAATGAATTAAGGAATGTGAGTGGATTTTGAATTGCAACAACTGATAGAAAGGTAAATTCTCAGTGATCCTCCGGGATAAGAAACAGTGGTTGTACTTGGAAGTTATATTCAGGAAATGTTTTTATAGATGTTCCAAAGGAATCAGTTGAGAAGACATACGAGACTACTGAGGAAAGGAAAAGGAAAAAATATATCTAGTGACAGAGGATACCTGATTCATGACACCCTGCCAGAGAGAAAAATCCTTGTCCTTTCAGCCTAATTTGGTAATTCTGTTCTGTGCCCCTATTACATCTCCTTTTGCCCTTGGCAGGAGCCTTTGTTGGAAGAGATGGTGATGGTCCTGAGCCCCCTGTTTTTGCTCTTCATGCTGGGACTGAGTCTGACCCCACTGACCCTGGCTAAAGATGACCGCAGATACAAACACTTCCTGACCCAGCACTATGATCGCAGTCCAAAGGGCCGGGATAACAAATACTGTGAAATGATGATGGAGAAACGACACCTGACCAAACCTTGCAAAGACATCAACACCTTTGTTCATGGCAACAAGAATGACATCAAGGACATCTGTAAAGATAAGAATGGAAAACCTTACAGAGGCAATCTCAGAATAAGCAAGTCTCCCTTCCAGGTTACCATTTGCAAGCATAAAGGAGGGTCCACCCGGCCTCCATGCCATTACAAAGCCTCCAAAGGCTACAGAGTCATCGTTATCGGCTGTGAAAAGGGCTTGCCCGTCCACTTTGATGAGTCCTTTGTCCCTCCACGCGAGTAGTCCAGAGCTGGCTCTGCCTTCCTTCATAGCATTTCCCCCTTACATTGCAGCAACATTCATTGCTAGGAATCCAGAAAATGAGCTGCTGACCTTTTCTTTTCTGCTTTAGAATATACTTCATTAATAAAAATGTCTCTGAGCCTTCTCACTGATTCTTGGTCTATTGATCTTTCTCCATTTCCCCTGTTCAATTGAAAGGGTTGGATGGGAAAGCAATGCCTGTCTTCTTGTCAGTCAGTTCCTGATCAGGCATTCAAGGAGTGGACTTTACTTTTCTGTGAAGGTAAAAATGTCAAATTCATCTTACAGAGATTGTTGGGAAAATTCCAAGGCTTAAGGCCCCTAAACAGAATTTTTAGGAGAAGCAAATAGTTTTTGCTCTCACCTAATAATTATTTTCACAAATGTTAAGCCTTAGGAAGAAGAGTTTAGTACTAAATATCAACAGATTAATTACACTTTCTTTCCCTCTTTCTCTCTCTCTCACACACACACAAACACACCCACCCACACATTATTTGGTAATCCTGCATAAATAACAAAACCCATTCAGGGTAGCCACCTCTTACCTTAAGTAGAAAATAATTTGATATTGTTTTGACTGGAAAACTCCCAAGATATTCTCATGATTATTTTATGTAAAGATAAAAGACTGATTACTACATTATTTTATCTTTAATATTTTATTAACTGTTATCTAGCAACTCTGAGGTCTTGGGAAGTTCATACAAAGATTTCAAGCTTTTCCCTTGTTCTTCAACTTGATATGTTTCCAAATAAATACAAGCTTAAGTTAAGAGACAGTCTCTGTAAAATATGCTAATTAATCCATGAGTTCAATGTTACCTAATTTCATCAACAGATGCCTGGATATCTTACTTAGAAAATAGTTAATAAACTACAATTATGCATTGCTGCTGCTGCTAAGTCACTTCAGTTGTGTCTAAATCTGCGCGACCCCATAGACGGCAGCCCACCGGGCTCCCCCGTCCCTGGGATTCTCCAGGCAAGAACACTGGAGTGGGTTGCCATTTCCTTCTCCAGTGCATGAAAGTGAAAAGTGAAAGTGAAGTCGCTCAGTCGTGTCCGACTCCTAACGGACTGCAGCCCACCAGGCTCCTCCACCCATGGGATTTTCCAGGCAAGAGTACTGGAGTGGTGTGCCATTGCCTTCTCCGTATGCATCGCTAGTTCTGCCATTTTATGAATAACTATCATGGTCACAGTATTCCCCATGGTGGCCTCCCCTGCTGCCTACATCCCCTGAAATGGACCAAAAGCCCTGGTTCCTCAATACTTGGGTTCTAATCCTGTGTCTTGGTGCCACACAGAGCCCAGCCTCACTGCAAGTATTCAATTTGTGGAGGAAGGGATGGAAGAGTAGGTTACTGGTTCATCTATTTCAAAAGCGAAAACATTGTCATTTCTTTCCAAAGAAGGAAGAAGAATTTTCCAAACCTCTTTATTGGAAAATTTGTCTTACTATAAAAATCAAAAAATTCTTAGGAAGCAAGATATTAACAATGTTTGATAGACTATCTGAAATTTTTTTTTTCTCTGGTTCTCCAATCAGTGGTGAACGTGAAGTCACTCAGTCGTGTCCAACTCTTTGCAAACCTATGGACTGTAGCCCACCAGGCTCCTCCTCTGTCCATGGGATTTTCCAGGCAAGAATACTGGAATGGGTTGTCATTTCCTACTACAGGGGATCATCCCAACTCAGGGATCAAACCCACATCTCTTGGATTGAACTCAGGTCTCCCACATTGCAGGCAGACTCTTTACCTTCAGAGCCACCAGGGAATCCCAATCACTGGTAGTGTGTATTAACTGTTCAGTCACATCTGACTCTTTGCCACCCTATGCACTGTAGCTGGCCAGGCTCCTCTCTCCATGGGATTTTCCAGGCAAGAGTATTGGAAAATGACAGTGTCACTCAGTCGTGCCCGACTCTGTGACCCCATGGACTGCAGCCCACCAGGTTCCTCTGTCCCTGGGATTTTCCAGGCAAGAATACTGGAATGGGTGGCCATTTCCTACTACAGGGGATCATCCCAATCCGGGGATCAAGCACACATCTCCTGCCTCTCCTGTGTTGGCAGGAGGACTCTTTACCACTAGTGTCGCCTGAGTAGCCTGCAGTTCAGTGTAGTTGTTATTTTATCAGATTGAAGCCAACAAAGGAAACCAAGAGAAATGGAAACCCTAAAAATGATCATTGCTGACACCTACTGGACGCTTAAGCAGGCATTGTGATAAGCACTTTACACTGATTTTATCATTTCTTCTTTACAACATTCCTTTAAGGAGAAGGACCCTATGGACCTTGCCCCCACACCACGTCCTCTGCCTGCCTTTTGTCTGTGGAAAACTTCAGTCAAAGAATAAGTTTAATGAGAGAAATGAGAAACGTAGAAACAAAGGGAAACAGTCAAAGGAGGCTAAATAATAATGTAGTCAAGGACCCTTATTTCTTTCTCAAGGGCTATAGATAATATTCTGAGCCACATCCCGTGAATGGTCTTACAGATACTAAAACACCAGGGGGAGAAGTTATCGTCATGATGACCAGACTGTTCCAAGGACATGAGCTGCCACAATTCCGAGAACTGGCCACAAAGAAATGGGAATAGATGAATGCTGGAACTGAAGACTAGCTGTACCTAAAGCAACCAACATGTCGCTAGTCAGACCACCGGTGACCAACCTGAAGATGACTGTCAGAGATGACTGTGCTGTTTCTGCATGTAGTCCCCACCCCCACTTGTGTCTACAAAAGCTCTTGTCCCACTGGTTGCAGGGGTAGGGGGAGGCGGCCTTTGGATAGATGTCCACCACCCTCCCCCTACATTTGCAGGCATCTGAAATAAAGCAAACTTTCCTTTCCACCAATCTGGCCTGTTTATTGCCTCTTAAGCGGTGAGCAGCTGGACTCCCCGCACTCTTCCGGTAACGTTGAAGTGAAAGTGAAAGTCGCTTAGCCATGTCCAACTCTTTGCGACCCCATGGACTATACAGTCCATGGAATTCTCTAGGCCAGAATAGTGGAGTGGGTAGCCTTTGCAACTCCATGGACTTATACAGTCCATGGAATTCTCTAGGCCAGAATACTGGAATGGGTAGCTTTTCTCTAGGAGATCTTCCCAACCCAGGGATCCTCCCACATTGCAGGCAGATTCTTTACCAGCAGAGCCACAAGGGAGGCCTGGTAGCATTTTCATTATGCCTATTCTACTTCCGAGGAATATACTGAGAGAAGTTAAGTTATTTCTCCAGGATCATATAGTTAGTGTGGTAAAACTAGGTCTTTCAGATCACCATATCAAAAGAAGTTCTTACTGAGATTAAACATGTCAGCAGAGCAAGCCATTGGTGCAAGCTCTAACCTAAAAGTATGTCTTGTGGGGATTTGGGGATTATTTAATTTTCTGTTGTAGGCAGAAGCTTGAGAGGCACCCATTGATGTCTACATTGAACTCTGTTCATAGTATTTTTCCTTGTCTTACTAAGTCAGTTGGTTACTGTGACTGAAGCCATCCATGCTCTTGTTTGAAAAGTAAAATCTTCTCTGTAGCTAGTCGTGTTGCTAAACCATGTCGTTGGTCACAAAGAAGCAGAATGAGAGAAAGGAGACAGAATTCTGCACAATTAGTTTTGGGACAGACAACACAAAGTACATTGTGGTGATGAAGCTCTTACCCAAGTGCTAAGCGTATCTTCAGAAGTTGTATCCAGTGGTCCTGGGGTGAGGAGTAAATTGAGCATCATTTCTTCCTGCCACCCTGCTTCCCACGATTCCTTCAGTTCCCTCTCCTCCTAATTCCATATCGCGTATCTGCAGCAGCAGACACAGCAATGTGACACAGAGCTTTGGGTCTTTCTGTGCACAGGCAAAACGTGGTTGTGAACTGAGAAGATACCATTTAAACAAATGATAGTTATGCTTAATTCTGATCATTATTGTTAAGGGTAGGCTGTAGGTGGAATAAGATGCAAGTCCCTCATCAGCGTTATAATCACACAGAGTGTGATCCACCAACATGAAGCAGCACCTTTGAAAACAAAGGACAGTAGTAACCGTATGTATCAAACTAGGAACTCAGCTGGGCCTAAACCTTAGACTGCATGTGTAGAAAATGGCTTGTCTGATGCTTCAAAAATTGTCCTTGCTACTTTGGGTTTGCTCACTTCCTATTGAATCTGGGATGATTTTCCTTGCCCCTTGGTCTTCTCTAGGCATCTCCAAGGCAGTGATGGCTCTCCAGAGGACCCAGGCCTTTCTTCTGCTCTTGCTGCTGATCCTGCTGGGGCTGGGGCTGGTACAGCCCTCCTATGGCCAGGATCACATGTACCAACAATTCCTGAGGCAACACGTGGACCCCAATGAGACAGGAGGCAACTTGATGATCCAAGATGGGTGATGACTTCACATCAGTGCAAGCACTTCAACACTGTCATTCATGAAGATCTTTGGAACATCCGTAGTATCTGCAGCACCACCAACATTCGGTGCAAGAATGGCCGGATGAACTGCCATGAGGGTGTAGTGAAGGTCACAGACTGCAGGGAGACAGAAGTTCCAGGGCTCCCAACTGCAGATACCGGGCCAAGGCCAGCAGCACAAGTCAGCCTTTGAAGTTTGACTCCTTTGCTCCAGGCTATTCTCAGAGTAAACCCAAGTGTTCCAGATGAAAAGATGCAGGACTGGTTCTTTTAGTAAGGCTGTCTTATCCCCTCCCCCCAACTGCTGCCAATCAGTTGGAGGGCTGTACCTCCCACTGACTGTTATTCCTTCTGTCCTTCCTTCACGGCTGCAGACTTCTTGGCTCTAAGGAAAGGGGAAAGACACACACTCTCTGCTCCACACATCCATAAACTGATCCCCACTACGACCAGTGACAGGAGTGTTGGATCTAAATAGGGTGAGTTATGGTTAGAAGCGCTGGTGCTGAGGATGCTTAGAGGGAAAGGCCCAGGAATGCTGGAAGAGGAAATTAAGATGGTGGGATTAAGAATAGACAGTGATCCAACTCATAAGAACTAATGACCTGGAGTCAATCTTACTGATACAGTTTTTATAGCCTCTCCTCACTTTTCTTAAGCATAATATCACCATCCCTTGGTATCCATGGGGTATTGGTCCAGGATCCTCCATGCCCAGGATACCAAAATGCAAGCATGCTCAAGTACCTTGTATAAAATGGCACAGTGTTTGCATCTAAACTAGATACTTATCTCTGCTGCTGCTGCTGCTGCTAAGTTGCTTCAGTCGTGTCCAACTCTGTGCGACCCCATAGATGGCAGCCCACCAGGCTCCCCCATCCCTGGGATTCTCCAGGCAAGAACACTGGAGTGGGTTGTCATTTCCTTCTCCAATGCATGAAAGTGAAAAGTGAAAGTGAAGTTGCTCAGTCGTGTCCGACCCTCAGCGACCCCATGGACTGCAGCCTACCAGGCTCCTCCGTCCATGGGATTTTCCAGGCAAGAGTACTGGAGTGAGTTACCATTGCCTTCTCCGATACTTATCTCTACATCATTTTTAATACCTAAACAAGGTAAATTTTATGTAAATAGCTGTAAATACAATGTAAATGCTATGGAAATAGTTGAGTGTTACTTTTTAGAACTTTCTGGGGAAAAGAAAATTTTGGGGTAGGGGGGTGATTTTTAATCGGTGTCTGTGGTTGGTGGAATCCCTGAGTACAGAGCAGGTGGATTCAAGGGCCAATTGTACACTGAAGTACCTTGAATCCTGGTCTTCTCATCTTGTTTAGGCCTTTTGAACCAGGGATAGGGTATCACAAAAGAGAAGATTCCTACCCCTTGTGCTATATTTGGCATAGTACTTGACATTCTCAGAAATGTTCTCGATAAATGTATCTCATTAGACTCTCACAGGTCTGAGGGATGGATTATTAGGCCCGTTTTGAGGCATCATGTTCAGAGAGTTGAGAATTAGAATAGAGATTCCCCAGCATCAGGCATACTCCTCATGGTAAATGAGGACAGAGAGCTAGTTTAAAGGGGAGACTTTTTCAAGCAACTCTCTGCCCTAATTTGAATAGAATAGCTCTTGTGATGGCAGCTTCAATCTTGATATTTGATTGATTAAAACAATATTTCAAAACTGGAGCTCCTTATGATAACATTCTTAATGACAAATCAAGATCAATTATAATGACAATAATTAGGGAAATGGCTTCTGAGAAGGGGTGAAAACATGTTTCACAGGCTTTGGGGAAGTGTCATAAGGGAGACAAGATCCTGGAAAGCACCATCTTGCAGAGTCAGTATAGTTGCAGCCTAGGATTTCAAGGAACCAAAGTCTCCTGCTTGGAAACTATTCTCCAAGTCTCTATTCATATTCTGCATCCCTTTTAAAGGGATGTGTGTGCTCAGTTGCTTCAGTCATGTCCGAGTCTCTGTGACCCCATGGACTGTAGCCAACTAGGCTGTTCTGTCCAGGATTCTCCAGACAAGAATACTGGAGTGGGTTGCCGTGCCCTCCTCCAGGGGATCTTCCTGACCCAGGAATCAAATCTTGGTCTCCAGTGTCTCCTGTACTGAAGGTAGATTCTTAACCGCCGAGCCAGCAAGGAAGCCCCTTTAGAGGGACAATCCTTTGCAATTCACAAACATAAAGCTTAAAATCCCATTTTCTTTAAGATACACACTCTTTTGAGAATTGATGTGGATGCAAAACAGCTAGCTGGAGCAAGATTGGTTCTTCAGTTCAGATGGAAGAGAGGGCAGACAGGAGGTATTTGGAATTGCCGAAATAAACTTCAATTTTTTTACAACTTTGCTCTTGTCTCAGACAGGCTATAGCATATTGTCATTTCTTATACACTTTATTATCTAATGAGACTTATCTTCCAGCCTGGAAACCAAATGGTAAAATTGGGTCCAAGTGCCTACACTGACAGAGAAAGGAATTTTAAGGTGGAGCGCAGCTCTTGGGGCAGTGGTGAGATAATGCTTTCCTCTCTCTTCCCTGTGGATCCACAGGTGGTCCTGGTGACTGAAATGGCACCCACTCTAAAGGTCCTAGGCTCTCTGTTGGCTCTGCTGTTTCCTCTATGTGGGCTCCTTGTACACAGCCAGAACCTTTCCTGGAGGGAATTTATGAAACAGCACCACCTGAGCACAAACTGGGAATTCAGCAAGTATAAATGCAATGATCTGATGAGGGAAAGAGGCATTCCAAAAGACAAGAACTATCACATCTTCATCTACACCTTATGGCACAAAATTGAGCGCATATGCCTGAGGAACTGGAGAGACCGCTACAGAAATGTATATATATGGGCCCCATATCCCTTCAAGACACTCAAGTGCATCCGGAAGAACAGCAAAAGCAATTACAAAGATTACAAGAGCTACAGCTACATTGAATTCCATTGCAGCATGAATGGGTTTGTTGATGTTGTAGAGGACATGCGGTTATTAGAGGATATCAGCAACTAGAAAGTCCACCCACACCCACGGCTTTCAGTGTTCAGTGCTTCCAGGTGGTGGCCCCGCCTACATCAAGAGCCCTAACATTTATGGGCCAATGGTTTCCAACCACTTAGAGCTGTTTCATGTGGTTTTTTGCTCTCATAACTTGGCCTGTGTTGTTTATCTGCCTGAAATACCGTTCTGCTCTCATTTATCTGATTTCCTTCTACATGTTTATTTCGGTTTGTTTTGTTTTTTAAAGATTCGGCACCTATGGCATCTTTCTGACTAATCTGGGAAATTTTCTGATATTGATTCTCCTTATGCCTTTGCAAGCTAGATGATCTTTCCATCCCTAAATAAATTATATCATTTCAATGCGTGTGAAGTTTATTTATGTGTGCAGGGTATGTGTTGTGTGATTAGTACAGGTGTTCTAAGTGTGTGTCATATAGCTTTTGCTTGAATGTGATTTGTGCTTTATGTAGGTGTGTATTATACGTGTGTGTCTAAAGCATATACTAGTTTTTCTTGTGTGTGTGATGAGAGTATAACTGTTTATGTGCTAAGCTGGGGAGATTTTGTAAGTATTGATGGTGGGGACATGCTGAGATCCACCCAGATTGCTTGACGTGACCAGAGCTAATTAGGTATAAAATATGTAGCATGTTCCTGGCACATGGCAGCTGCTCAGCCATCACTGTTCTTCTTCCTTCCTCATCCTTTGACTTGGTATTTTAACTTTGCCAAAATAAACATGGCAAATGCCTATCAATCATCTCTCTTCCATGCTTTTGTTAAGAATGTCTCTAAGGAAGCTATTGCATTTTAAATGAGTTAAATTTTTATGTCTCCTGATGAATAGAACATTTAGTAGATGATATGAGCAAAATGAATTTATCTGATAGACAACCATGTTCAATGGCAGAGATATAGGGTAAGGATTTGTTGTTGTTGTTTAGTACTTAAGTCTTGTCTGGTTCTTTTGAGACTCCATGGACTGTAGCCCACCAGCCTCCTCTGTCCATGGGATTTCGCAAGTAAGAATACTGAAGTGGGTTGCCATTTCCTTCTCCAGAGGTTCTTCCTAGCCCAGGGATCAAAGCCGCATCTCCTGAATCTGCACTGGCAGGCAGATTCTTTACCACTGAGTCACCAGGGAAGCTCCAGGGTAGGCAAAGAGGACTTTAAAAATGGGGCTTAAGACTTACATTTTGTTGGAGGAAAGAGGAAGTAGATTGGAGAAGGAAATGTTAGACACAAGTAAATAGGGTTCACCGAAGTTGTTTGCTAAATTAAAAATAGAGAAACAGAGTAAGTAATGTTCATGTCATATAGTTTTGCCTGGGACAGGTATTTGAAGGAGAAATACTGAACATTAAAGGACTCTGTGTTCTTCAATCTCCTGCATCACTGAGTGACTCAAGCCCTGAAACTAATAGAGACAGAGTAATGGGACAAAGTAGGTGATTAAATAGTTAATTCCACTAGGGGATTGTAAGTAAAGAAAAAAGTATGGGAGATCCCTATAAATTAATGATTACTCAAGAAAGCAGGTTTGCTTAACCACAAAACTGAGCAGGCTTGGTTACAAATAAAATCCACACAGCAGAAGCATGAAACATATCCCCAGACAATAAAACACTGGTGGCATCAGACCAAGTATTCTTGCTTGGAGAATCCCATAGACAGAGGACCCTGGCTGGCTACAGCCCACGGGGTCTCAAAGAGTTGGACACTACTGAAGCAGCTTAGTATGCACCCACACTGATTCTGAATAAACCTGTCTTTGCTGGAGAAATATCTGGCAGTCTATTTGTTTCAGGTCAACATAGTATAATAGCCTTGTGTTGTTGCTTAGTCTTTCCCATATCTACTTCCCCTATTTGGATAGATGTATATTCATTCGCTGTGGATGATTATTCCAATCATGAAATGAAAAGATGCTCATTCCTTGGAAGGAAAGTTATGATATAACCTAGACAATTAAAAAGCAGAGACATCACTTTGTCAACAAAGGTCCATATAGTCAAAGCTATGGTTTTTCCAGTAGTCATGTAGAGTTGGATCATAAAGAAGGCACCATCCAGCTTTTGAACTGTGGTGCTGGCGAAGATTCTTGAGAGTCCCTTGGACAGCAAGGAGATCAAACCAGTCAATCCTAAAGGAAATCATCCTGAATATTCATTGAAAGGACTGTTGCTAAAGCTGAAGCTCCAATGCTTTGACCACCTAATGCAAAGAGCCAACTCATTGGAAAAGACCCTAATGCTGGGGAGATCTAAGGCAAAGGGAGAAACGGGCAGCAGAGAATGAGTTGGTTAGATAGCATCACTGACTCAATGGACATGAATGTAAGCAAACTCCAGAAGATAGTGGAGGTCATAGGAGCCTGACATAGGTCATAGGTCATAGGTCATAGGTCCTACAGTCCACTGGGTCAGACATGACTTAGCAGCTCAACAACAACAATATTCATTTCCCTTAGGGAACTACCCTTCCTCTTTTTGTGTGTATTGGTGGGGCTGTCCATTAAGGTTCCTGATCTCCTCTACTGAGTCAAACCATAGTAATAGGACCCAAGGTAGGCTCGCTGTACTCTCTCTTATAGGAGACCAGAATGTACCTCTTTGACACAGGGGTGTTTTGAGAAGTAGCAGATAATGGGGAAGCTTTGAAAATAGAGTATAGATTACCCCATAGAAGGGAAATTGACAATTACAATGGAAATCTCCGTTTGTAAGGATGCCTCCTTCTTTTTCCAGGAAGGAAAAAATGACTCTAATCATAAGACACACGTATCAACTAAAATCTGCATAACAAAACTTACCTGTTTACTGTACCTTTCCTGGTCACCTCCCTAATTTGCTGCCTCCACATTCTTCTTTCTTTGTTTTAGCTGAAGAGAGAATGTAAGCCCAAGTTCTAGCCACTTCATTGAGTTGTTCATCACTGAACTTCTCTCATGTCTATGTCTAATAAACTTCTGTCCATTTTTCTTTTGTTATAGAGACCCTAACTGAGAACTGGAAAAGAAAACATGGAAAAGTTTTTTTTTTCCCCCTACACTGTCATCAGAGTCTAAATCTCAAGTAGTGATGCAAGGATTTTTTTTTTTTAAAGGTAAAGTGGATTCATGCCCATTTGGCACTGTTCAGCCTTTGATCCAAGTTTCTTGGGTTCCAGCTTTTCAAAGACAGATCCTGTGGCTATATTTTTTGCGTATTTTACTCTTTCCCAGATTCTTCCGGTAGATCCCCACCTATTCCCACAATTGAAACAAGAGAGACGAGGCCAGGACACAACCTCTGAAAGAATGACATAAGCTCTAGAGGATATGACATAAACTGTTTAGCACCAACTAGGTCCATGATGGCAGAAGATTTGACTTCCAGTAGACACTGTGTGGATCACAATAAACTGTGGAAAATTGTGAAAGAGATGGGAATACCAGACCACCTAACCTGCCTCTTGAGAAATCATTATGCAGGTCAGGAAGCAACAGTTAGAACTGGACATGGAACAACAGACTGGTTCCAAATAGGAAAAGGAGTACATCAAGGCTGTATATTGTCACCCTGCTTATTTAACTTCTATGCAGAGTACATCATGAGAAACGCTGGACTGGAAGAAACATAAGCTGGAATCAAGATTGCCGGGAGAAATATCAATAACCTCAGATATGCAGATGACACCACCCTTATGGCAGAAAGTGAAGAGGAAGTAAAAAGCCTCTTGATGAAAGTGAAAGAGGAGAGTGAAAAAATTGGCTTAAAGTTCGACATTCAGAAAATGAAGATCATGGCACCCGGTCCCATCACTTCATGGGAAATAGAAGGGGAAACAGTGGAAACAGTGTCAGACTTTATTTTGGGGGGCTCCAAAATCACTGCAGATGGTGATTGCAGCCATGAAATTAAAAGACGCTTTCTCCTTGGAAGAAAAGTTATGACCAACCTAGATAGCATATTCAAAAGCAGAGACATTACTTTGCTGACTAAGGTCCATCTAGTTAAGGCTATGGTTTTTCCAGTGGTCATGTATGGATGTGAGAGTTGGACTGTGAAGAAGGCTGAGCACCGAAGAATTGATGCTTTTGAGCTGTGGTGTTGGAGGAGACTCTTGAGAGTCCCTTGGACTGCAAGGAGATCCAACCAGTCCATTCTGAAGGAGATCAACCCTGGGATTTCTTTGGAAGGGATGATGCTAAAGCTGAAACTCCAGTACTTTGTCCACCTCATGCCAAGAGTTGACTCATTGGAAAGACTCTGATGCTGGGAGGGATTTGGGGCAGGAGTAAAAGGAGACGACAGAGGATGAGATGGCTGGATGGCATCACTGACTCAATGGACGTGAGTCTGAGTGAGCTCCGGGAGTTGGTGATGGACAGGGAGGCCTGGCATGCTGCGATTCATTGGGTTGCAAAGAGTCGGACACAACTGAGTGACTGAACTGAACTGAACTGAAACTTTGAGCCTCATTATACACTCATTGTAATACTTTAGCATCCAAATACATACCAAAGGTGCTATGACAATTTCAAGGCTAACCATTTAAGGTTAAAAAAAAAAAAAAAAGCAGTCGTCCAATTCCTGGAAATCTCCATCTCTTCTCTGAAATGATTGGCATAACCCTCCCAATCCTTAGCCTATGAAATTACCTGGCCCATAAAAACCAGCCACCCCATGTTTTAAGGCCTTTTGCCCTCTTCTGAGATGGCCCACACTCTCTGTGGAGTTTGTTTTTTCCTCCCAAGGCTGTTCTCAGCTTTTGAGACAGATCTTTTGTCTATGGAATGTGTATATCTCTAATTAAACCCATTTCTTATCTAAAAAGGACCTTTCAGAAAAAGAACTGGATATATATATAACACAGTGAAATTGACATCTGGTCCTGAGAACACAGTTTTCCATTATGTCACCCTAGAAACAGTGCAAGGGATCTTTATTACTCCTACCCATGAAGAGGTGGCACAGCTGAGTGGCTCTAACCACCCTCAAGTGATAAAGAATTTCCATCAGTGTTGTCTCACCATTCGTGCAGTTTTCCAGCAGACGTTGGGGGAAGAGAAAAAGAAAGCACTAAATGGTAAAGATCATTCAGGTTCAACAAATTCAGTGTCTTCTCTGAACCCTGTGAAGGAACATGGTGCATTGTTTGAATGCTCACCTGAAAACTGGACTGATCAGAGGAAAACACCACCAGTTGTGGCTTACTGGGTAGTAGGGAGACTCTTCCTTCATCCCAAGCTTCAAGAACTTTATGTCTGTTTTCATGACTCAGTTACAGAAATTGCCGTTGAAATGGCTTTTAAATTGTTCTTTGGATTAACCTTGTAGCTGTGTTTTCTTGATGCATAGTAACACTGTGCACAGACCATCAAGCAGGGTTAGAACTGCTGAAATCTATTCACAAAGAGATACGGTTTAACTTCTTTTCACTAATCAATACTGAACATAAGGCTGATGAAGACTGAGATGATACACTGCTGGATTTGATGCACTAAATCTTATTCTGAGACTTTTGAAGAAAATATTTGATCAAAATATGAAGAAGAGATTGTTAACTTATTTTCCATTTTGGTATATAACATTAATGCATTTACTGATTTGAAATATTGTGATGTATTTTATGTAAAATTAATATAAGAATGTTTATCCTGGAAAAATACCCAATTTTTTGTGTATTTTTCTCAAGACTAATATTGATAGCTGGCAAAACAATCATGAAATTGGGAAGAGATGACCAGATTCTGTTACTAGTTAGTGTTGTGACCATGAGCAAGTTTTTGTACCTCTCTGAGTTAAGATTTTTCATGTACAAATGAAATGATTGCTTTGAGGTGTCTAAAGATCCTCTTCAGTAAAATGTGCAATTTTTTCCCTCTAACCTATTGTTTGGTACCTAAATTTGTAATATTGAATACTGATTCCTTCTTAGACCAGATACTTTTCTTTTAGGTGTTTCAGTAGAAACCTCAGTGTGGGGGAAGAGAGGAGTGAAAATTAAACTTACTTTTTTATTTATTTGATTTTCTTTACTCATTCAGGTCAGTTCTATTTTTAAACTATTTGTTCATATACTTTCATCGTTTTTCTTTTTTTGAAATATATTCAGGCATACACATATTTTATACAAGTTCATGAATTTTAGGAAAGTTGTATGTAAATCTTTTTTAAAAACCCAATCATGTTGAAAACACTGAAAAAGTTAACTAAAGAAATTCTATGGGCACTTCCAATCAATACAAAGTTTTGCCTTACAAATCTGGATGCATTGGGTTTTCCCAAAGGGGTACCCCTAATGAACAATAATTTATTTGACCATGAGCAGAGAAAGAAAGGTACTAAGATCAGAATTTTCTTTAGCTGTCAGAATTTGGCAGATTGAAAGGAAGGAAGAACATGACAATTCTTAATTGACATTTACCCAGTGGATTCTGCTGAATTCTCAGATGCCCCCATGACTTTATAGCACTGAGTTCTCTCTTCTTCAGGATTTACCTTTGGAAGGCAAATTACACCAGCACATCTAAAGCCAGTCTCTGCCTTTCCCCTACCTCAAGCATGAGACTTCCAGTTTAATCAGAATTAACTGAAAACTGTAGTGGATGCACCATTTAAAATATTTGGTCTTAGAAAAAACACTATTAAGAGATTTTCACCCGGGTGTTGGAGATGCAAACCACTATACTTGTCCTATTAGTGACTTGTGGGCCTTACTTTTGGCATTCAAAACAGAGCAAGAAACTTTGGTAGAAAATGGCTTGTAATATCCTCCCCTTCAGATTATAATTTTGGTCAAATGATAGCCTCCTTACTACTGTCTTAGGACTGCTTGTGCAAATATATAAGTATCAAAGTATTGTTTAAGAGTATTTAGCAAATGTCTTAAATTTCTTGATAATGTTTCCTCAAATATCATGAAGCTATTTTTAATATGGAGAATTATTCATAAATGCAGCCATTGATCACCTCAGATTTTCAAACAGACTGAACTTGGAACTTTACCATTAGGAACTTTTTGTTTCATTTAGTGAAATTTTGATCTGTTGAACTGCTTTCCTGGTCTCAAAGAATCATAAGACCACTATTTAATAACTGAAGTAAAAAGACAGACCACTGATCTTACATAAGGCCAAGTCAGTTGAAGTATTGCAGATGTGCTCTGTAATGTGCATGTTGCAGAGACATTGCATTTTTAAGAAAGGAAACCAGACATTATCTTGGCTTTTGTCTCTAAATAGATATCAAAATAAGTGTGGTAAGTACTGTAAACTTAGCTGCTCATTTTTCCATATATGTTGAGATTCACACCTGAGAGTAGATCCGACTCATTGGACAATAAGTGCCTATCTGCAACTTTCTTAAATAAAGAGGGACATAGAATGCTTTTGTGGAGAAGGCAATGGCACCCCACTTTAGTACTCTTGCCTGGAAAATCCCATGGATGGAGGAGCCTGGCAGGCTGCAGTCCATGGGGTCGAAAAGAGTCGGACATGACTGAGCGACTTCACTTTCACTTTTCACTTTCATGCATTGGAGAAGGCCATGGCACCCCACTCCAGTACTCTTACCTGGGAAATCCCATGGATGGAGGAGCCTGGCGGGCTGCAGTCCATGGGGTCACTAGGAGTCGGACATGACTGAGCGACTTCACTTTCACTTTCAGTTTCTAATCTATCACTTTGTCTCTCACTGAATTCTTTCTGCCCTGAGGCATAGAGAACCTGAGCTTCAGTAAGTCCTGAGATCAGGTGTGTGATCTCAATTAAAAGACAGTGAGTTTGAATCCCAATCTGGGTTGTGTGGTTTCACTGCCACTTAAAATTCCCCCTCTCAAATTGTTTTGTGTTACTTGCAACCAAAAATACCCAAATGGATAAACTCTATCTGCAAAGTTTGTGATCCTCACAATCACCAGCATGATCATAACATCTAGACTCAGAGATCTGCTTTGCATACGAAGTATCTATCCTACAGGAAACATTAACTGTTTTTACTCAGCACTTTGTCAAAACCAAGTTAGTATGCATGATGCACTGTGATGCCAACTGTGTGAAAACATCATAGTTTGGAGCAGAAAAAGTTTCATTGCAGAGCCAAGCAAAGATAACGGGTGGTTCATGCTCAAAAGACCTGAAATCGCTAATGGTTTTCAGGGAAGAGTTTTTAAGGGCAAAAATTGGGGTGAGGGCTGCACAGTGTATGACTTTCTTCTGATTAGTTGGTGGTGAGGCAATACGATGATAACCCAGGACTCTTGTGTTCACTTGAAGTTACCATCCTCCACCTGGGTGGGGGCCTTATTTCCTGTAAAAGAACTCAAAAATATATTGTTATTATACCCCTTGAAGAGGAACTAGGACTCTGCTTTGTCTCTGCACTTTTTTTGTTTCCTGACCACTTTTCCTTCATTTCTGCATTTCCCTACTTCTCTAATTAGTAACCGTCTGCATCAGCTCTTTGGAAAAGGGGAAGGCCTACAAACAAGAAACAGAAAGACTTTTGTACCTGGAGGGTCCTTTAGGATTCTGTTCAGTTTCAAGCCTATTATCTTCATAATCTACCCTCCCCACCCTGCTAGGCTCATCTCCCAAAATTTCGCTTTACTTGTTCTCTTAATAATAGTAACTTACAGTTCCAGGAATATGTCATGCACATTTCAGTCACTGAAACGTCTTTCTTACTTGTTGCCACTTGGTGACAATCTGTCCTTTGTTTACATCCCAGTTCAGTCCCATGGCCACTGAGAAGCTGCTAGCCTTCTATTCATGATGATCCCGTCCTCCTAACTCATTTGAACCATACATTTGGGACTTAACGTAGGTTACCTTGTGAGTTTCCCTAGTGGTTCAGATGGTAATGAATCTGCCTGCAATGCCGGAGACCCACGGTCAATCCTTGGGTAGGGAAGATCCCCTGGAGAAGGGAATGGCTACCCACTTCAGTATTTTTGCCTGGAGAATTCCATGGATAGAGGATCCTGGCAGGCTGTACAGTCCATGGGGTCCCAAAGAGTTGCCACCTACACTTTCACATATGCTACTTTGCATGGTTTAAACGTTTCTCATATTCACTCACTCATTCATGCTTTCACTTATGCAACAGCTTTATAGAATGCCTACTATGTGATAAATGCTGTGCTAAGCAATCATGATTGAAGAATGAAAAAGCCAGTCTCCTGCAGGGAGTCATGTTCCGTAAAACAGTTTCTTCTAACCTGAGGGCTTCAAGAAGCCCATAAGCCCACTGACATTATAAATTCTTGATATGTTTCCATTTGGGGACAGCAAGTCAAATGGCTTTCATCAAATTCTCAGAGAAGTTTACAGTCATCTGTCTAGTGGTTGCGGTATAAATACCACACCTATGTACATAACTATCAAAAATACCATTGTTGCTGTTGTTCACTCTCTAAGTCCTGTCCAACTCTTTGCAACCTGAGGAACTGCAGCACATCAGGTTTCTCCATCCTTCACTATCTCCCCGAGTTTGCTCAAACTCATGTCCACTGAGTCTATGATGCCATCCATTTCATCCTCTGTCATCCCCTTCTCCTGTCTTCAGTGTTTCCGAGCATCAGGGTCTTTTCCAATGAGTCAGCTCTTGATGGTGGCCAAAGTATTGGAGTTTCAGCTTCAGCATCAGTCCTTCCAATGAATGTTTAGGGTTGATTTCCTTTAGGATTGACTGTTTTGATCTCCTTGCAGTTCAAGGGACTCTCAAGTGTCTTCCCCAACACCACAATTTAAAAGCATTGATTCTTCAGCACTCAGCTTTCTCTATGGTCCAACTCACACATCCATACCTGACTACTGGACTTTTGTTAGCAAGATGATGTCTCTGCTTTCTGTATGCTGTTTAGGTTTGTCATAGCTTTTTTCTTAAGGAGCAAGTATCTTTTAATTTTGTGGCTGCAGGCCCCATCCACAGTGATTTGGGAGCTCAAGAAAATGAAATCTGTCACTATTTCCACTTTCTCCACTTCCACTTGCTATGAACTGATGGGACCAAATGCCATGATCTTCATTTTTTAATGTTGTGGGTTTTTTTTTTTTTTCTGGCTGTCTTTGGCTGGCTCTTTAATTAGGTACTAAGTGCTGATCTCTTTTATTTTTTTCTACCAATCTACAATCTCTGCTTCTTAGTATTGTGCTGCATTTATGTAGCACTCTGACCTGAGCAGGCAAAGTGAACTCCATTTCTCGGATCATAGGTTTTATTGCTAGGATACCAGTCTTCTGTAAACAGATAGTGTTATATCAAATGGCCTTAGGAACATGTAGTGTGATTTCTGCCAAAGCCAATCCTCTACAAAGCATAGGACCCTCTTAAAGACTGACAGGCCTCCTTTGTTAATTATTGAGGCTCTTCTTCCACTTTTCCCCCAAAGAACCTGAACCCTAGATTCTTTGTTTTTCTTTATAAATTTCTGGTAACCCACACTCTTTCTTCTGCCACCTTGAACTTGGCTCTGACCAGGAAGTGACTTCCAGATTTGCCAGTCATGTGAATCTTGAGTTTAGCAAACCTACAACTTCTGCCTCCAAAGCTGTGATAAGATCCATCTGCTTTCTCCAGCAATGCTCAGCAAGTTCCTCATCCCAAAACAGCTGTCAGAACTTCTGCCTGAGTGCCAAACACATGATCACTGAATGTTGAGTTCTAAGCCAGCTTTTTCACTCTCCTCTTTCACCTTCATCAAGAGGCTCTTTAGTTCCTCTTCACTTTCTCCCATAAGGGTGGTGTCATCTGCATATCTGAGGTTATTGATATTTCTCCCAGCAATATTGATTCCCTGCTTGTGAGTCATCCAGCTGGGCATTTCACCTGATGTACTCTTCAGAGAAGTTAAACAAAGAAGGTGACAATATTCTGCTTTGACATAATCCTTTCCCAGTTTTGAAACAGTCCATTGTTCCATGTCCAGTTCTAACTGTTGCTTCTTGACCTACATACAGGTTTCTCAGGACAGGTTAGATGGTCTGGTATTCTCATCTCTTTAAGAATATTCCAGTGTGTTGTGATTAGCAAGTCAAAAGCTTTAGCATAGTCAGTAAAGCAGAAGTAGATTTTTTTTTAATTCCCTTGCTTTTTCTATGATCCAACGGATGTTTGCAATTTGATTTTGTACATCTGGAAGTTCACAGTTCATGTACTGCTGAAGCCAAGCTTGAAGAATTTTAAGCATAATCTTGGTAGCATGTGAAATGAGTGTAATTGTATGGTAATTTTAGCATTCTTTGGAATTGGTATGAAAACTGATCTTTTCCAGTCCTGTGGCCACTGCTGGCTTTTCCAAATTTGCTGGCATATTGAGCGCAGCACTGTCACAGCATCATCTTTTAGAATTTGAAATAGCTCAGCTGGAATTCCATCACCTCCACTAGCTTTGTTCATAGTAATGCTTTCTAGGGTCCACTTGGCTTCACACTCCAGGATATCTGGCTCTAAATGAGTGACCACACCATCACGATTATCTGGGTCATTAAAACATTTTTTGTATAGTTCTTCTGTGTATTCTTGCCACCTCTTCTTAATATCTTCTTCTTTTGCTAGCTCCTTGCCATTTCTGGCAATTATTATTTCCAGCAATTATTACTTCTGGCAATTATTACTAATTATTATTAGTTCATTATTTAACTTATATGCAGAGTATATCATGAGCAATGCTGGGCTGGAGGAAGCACAAGCTGGAATCAAGATTGCTGGGAGAAATATCAATAAGCTCAGATATGCAGATGACACCACCCTTATGGTAGAAAGTGAAGAAGAACTAAAAAGCCTCTTGATGAAAGTGAAAGAGGAGAGTGAAAAAGTTGGCTTAAAGCTCAACATTCAGAAAACTAAGATCATGGCATCCGATACCATCACTTCATGGCAGATAGATGGGGAACAGTGGCTGACTTTATTTTTCTGGGCTCCAAAATCACTGCAGATGGTGATTGCAGCCATGAAATTAAAAGACACTTACTCTTTGGAAGGAAAGTTATGACCAACCTAGACAGCATATTAAAAAACAGAGACATTACTTTGTCAACAAAAGTCCATCTAGTCAAGGCTAAGGTTTTTCCAGTGGTCATGTATGGATGTGAGAGTTGGACTATAAAGAAGGCTGAGCACAGAAGAATTGATGCTTTTTTTTTAAATATGAATTACATATTTATTTCTTTTTTCTTTTTTTTATTTTTATTTTTACTTTACTTTACAATACTGTATTGGTTTTGCCATACATTGACATGAATCCACCACGGGTGTACATGAGTTCCCAAATATGAACCCCCCTCCCACCTCCCACCCCATATCATCTCTCTGGATCATCCCCGTGCACCAGCCCCAAGCATCCTGTATCCTGCATCAAACATAGCCTGGCGATTCGTTTCTTACATGATAGTATACATGTTTCAATGCCATTCTCCCAAATCATCCCACCCTCGCCCTCTCCCTCACAGTCCAAAAGTCTGCTCTACACATCTGTGTCTCTTTTGCTGTCTCACATACACGGTCATCATTACCATCTTTCTAAATTCCATATATATGTGTTAGTATACTGTATTGGCGTTTTTCTTTCTGGCTTACTTCACTCTGTATAATCGGCTCTAGTTTCATCCATCTCATTAGAACTGATTCAAATGTATTCTTTTTAATGGCTGAGTAATACTCCATTGTGTACATGTACCACAGCTTTCTTATCCATTCATCTGCTGATGGACATCTAGGTTGTTTCCATGTCCTGGCTATTATAAACAGTGCTGCGATGAACATTGGGGTACATGTGTCTCTTTCCATTCTGGTTTCCTCAGTGTGTATGCCCAGCAGTGGGATTGCTGGGTCATAAGGCAGTTCTATTGGCAATTTTTTAAGGAATCTCCACACTGTTTTCCATAGTGGTTGTACTAATTTGCATTCCCACCAACAGTGTAGGAGGGTTCCCTTTTCTCCACACCCTCTCCAGCATTTATTGCTTGCAGACTTTTGGATTGCAGCCATTCTGACTGGTGTTAGGTGGTACCTCATTGTGGTTTTGATTTGCATTTCTCTAATAATGAGTGATGTTGAGCATCTTTTCATGTGTTTGTTAGCCATCCGTATGTCTTCTTTGGAGAAATGTCTATTTAGTTCTTTGGCCCATTTTTTGATTGGGTCCTTTATTTTTCTGGAATTGAGCTGCATAAGTTGCTTGTATATTTTTGAGATTAGTTGTTTGTCAGTTGCTTCATTTGCTATTATTTTCTCCCATTCAAAGGCTGTCTTTTCACCTTGCTTATAGTTTCCTTTGATGTGCTGAAGCTTTTTATTTTAATTTGAAGATTAGTGAAATAGAAGATAGAATGGTAGGAATTGATGCTTTTGAACTGTGGTGTTGGAGAAGACTCTTGAGAGTCCCTTGGACTGCAAGGAGATCCAACCAGTCCATCCTAAAGGAGATCAGTCCTGGGTGTCCATTAGAAGGACTGATGTTGAAGCTGAAACTCCAATACTTTGGCCACCTGATGCGAAGAACTGACTCACTGGAAAAAAAACCCTGATGCTGGTAATAATTAAGGGCAGGAGGAGAAAGGGACAACAGAGGATGAAATGGTTGGATGGCATCACCGACTCAATGGACATGGGTTTGGGTGGACTCTGGGAGTTGGTGATGGACAGGGAGGCCTGGCGTGCTGTGGTTCTTGGGGTTGCAAAGAGTTGCACGTGACTAAGTGACTGAATTGAACTGAACTGCCATTTCTGTCCTTTATTGTGCACATCCTTGCATGAAATTGTCCCTTGATAGCTCTCATTTTCTTGAAGAGATCTCTAGCCTTTCCCATTCTATTGTTTTCCTCTATTTCTTTGCATTGTTCACTTAAGAAGGCTTTCTTATCTCTACTTGCTATTCTCTGGAACTCTGCATTCAGTTGGGTATATCTTTCTCTTTCTCCTTTGCCTTTTGCTTCTCTTCTTTTCTCAGCTATTTATAAGGCCTCCTCAGACAACCTTTTTGCATTTTTTTTTCCTTGAGGATGATTTTAGCCACCATCTGATGTACAGTGGTATGAATCTCCATGCATAGTTCTTCAAGCACTCTGTCTGCCAGATCTAGTCCCTTGAATCTCCTCATCACGTCCATTATATAATCATAAGGGATTTGATTTAGGTTGTACATGAATGACATAGTGGTTTTCTCTACTTTCTTCAATTTGAGCATGAAGTTTGCAATAAGGAGCTGATGATCTGAGCCACCATCAGCTCCAAGTCTTGTTTTTGCTGACTGTACAGGGCTTCTCCATCTTTGGCTATAAATAATATAATCAATCTGATTTCAGTATTGACCACCTGGTGATGTCCATGTGTAGAATTGTCTCTTGGGTTGTTGGAAGAGGGTGTTTGCTCTGACCAGTACATTCTCTTGTCAAAACTCTGTTAGCCTTTTGCCCTGCTTTATTTTGTACTCTAAGGCCAAACTTACATGTTACTCCAGGTATCCCTTTACTTCCTACTTTTGCATTCCAGTCCCCTATGATGAAGATCAAAACTCATTCTACCAGCTGGGATTGGTGGTTCCAAAGTAATTTATATTGAATTTAGAGATACTCTGACAAAATTTCAGATTTTGTTATCCAGATTTTATTACCCTTCTAGCCCTGGGGCTTCCTTGGTAGCACTAGTGGTAAAGAATCCACCTGCCAGTGCAAGAAACATAATGAGAGTCAGGTTTGATCCCTGGGTAGAGAAGATTCCCTAGAGAATGGAATGGCAACCCACTCCAGTGTTCTTGCCTGGAGAATTCCATGAACAGAGGAGCCTGACAATCTATAATCCATGGGGTCAAAAAGAGATGGACACAACTCAGCAACCAACAGACATACACATTGTATAGGCCATATTTTAGAAGTCAGCATTACCTAGAACAAGGATATTATTCAAAGACATTTTCTTAAGATATTACACACAACAAATTTATAATAACTCCATAAATACTCTCACACAAAGTTTATTTCTGCTCCAAGACAGCACTCTAGTTCACATCAGCAGTAGCTGATAGAGAGGATGGTGAGAAAAGGGAGAGATGGTTTGCTGTGCCGTCTTTGCCCTTTGTTTTGTATTCTGAGAAATTTTCTATCCCTTCTTGTTTTTGTGAACTTACTACATTTAATAATCCTTAAATCCTTCCAACAAATATTGAAGAATCATGGTTTTATCATCTTATAACAACCATCAAAGCTTCTAAAGTTCCATTCCAGATATATGAAGTGTGCATTCTTAGGAGTAGCTGGAAGTCAATTTACTTCATAGAGAAGTTCTAACTCAATTAGAAGTAAGGAGAGAAAGCTATTAAGTAAATGTGTGGTTAGTAAAAACCACCCTGCTTTGAAGAGCTAGAGCGAAGAGCAGAAGAGTGAGACAGCAGATCTGATGTTTTCTAACTGAATTTATCCTTCAATTATACTTTGATATAACTACAATATAATTTAACAATTAGAATCCAGTGAGTGCTAATAGGATCTGAACAAATTAGGGCTGGAAGAGTTCTGTGCCTGCAGAGAGGAAAGTTCAGAGAAGAGGATATTTGAGCACAGTCTAGAAAGATGGGTAAGCAACCAAGTATACTAGATTGAAAAGGAAAATCCAGGCAAAAGAAATGATGCTTGTAAAAGTGTGAATGATATTTTTTAAAGTTAAAACTGTGGTTATCATAAAAGTTAAAAGAAAAAACCCACGTCATCGAATAAACTCATAAATAATCCCATTTTATTCAGCTCATCTTGAGGATGAGGAAATGTTTCTCCTAATGAGGATATTAGTAACATGCTAAAAACAGTTCAAATGTGATTTTGGTTTACAGAAATGTATATTCTCTACTAGACAAAATTCATTTGCATCACTATGAACAGGAAAGATATGCACGTTATTAGTTTTACAGAAGCACATTTCTACTCTGCAAGTCAAATGTATACACTTTCATAGTGTACAGACACAATGAATAGCATCCCTAGTGGGTCTACTAGACAAATCCTGGTACTAAATGAAAAGACTCTCAGATATGCAGATGACACCACCCTTATGGCAGAAAGTGAAAAATAACTAAAGAGTCTCTTGACGAAAGTGAAAGAAGAGGGTGAAAAAGTTGGCTTAAAGCTCAACATTCAGAAAAATAAGATCATGCCATCCAGTCCCATCACTTCATGGCAATAGATGGGGAAACAGTGGAAACAGTGGCTGACTTTCTTCTGGGGGGGGCTCCAAAATCACTGCAGATGGTGATTGCAGCCATGAAATTAAAAGATGCTTACTCCTTGGAGGGAAAATTATAACCAACCTAGACAGTATATTAATAAGCAGAGACATTACTTTGTCAACAAAGGTTCATCTAGTCAAGGCTATGTCTTTTCCAGTGGTCGTGTATGGATGGGGAACTTGGACTATAAAAAAAAGCTGAGCACCAAAGAATTGATGCTTTTGAACTGCGGTGTTGGAGAAGACTCTTGCAAGTCCTTTGGGCTGCAAGGAGATCCAACCAGTCCATTCTAAAGGAGATCAGTTCTGGGTGTTCATTGGAAGGACTGATGTTGAAGCTGAAACTCCAGTACTTTGGCCACCTGATGCAAAGAGCTGACTCATTTGAAAAGACCCTGATGCTGGGAACGATTGACAGCAGGAGGAGAAAAGGATGACAGAGGATGAAATGGTTGGATGGCATCACCGACTCAATGGACATGGGTTTGGGTGGACTTCAGCAGTTGGTGATGCTGTGGTTCATGGGGTCGCAAAGAGTCAGACACGACTGAGCGACCAAACTGAACTGAAATCTCTTTTGTCCATTTCCAAATTTTGGATTATTTTCCCTTCTGAAGACACAGATGCTTATTAATTGTTCAGGAAATGTATAAAGGTCCTTATAACTGATGTGACGAGGAAAGAAGTCACAAAAAACAGTCTGATCTAGCAATCGGGCAAAGAAGAAACAGTATTGCATTCCCAAATTGACCAAAGGGCTGAAGGTTGGAGGCCATTTTGAGTGTCAGGCCTTCAGCTCCACAGAAACAATAAAACTAAACCTCAGAAAGAAACTTGGAACTCATCATTCATATATATATAAATGTATCTTTCTTGTTCTTTTATTTTTCCTGATGTATTGTTTCTTTGTATTAACAAATCATTATTTATTTATCAATAGTTTGTTCATGGATATTTGGAACATTCCCAAATTTCCACTCTATCAATCAGTGTTGCAATGATATCTTTATACATTTCTCTGTGCACACATGCAGGAAAATTTTTACCCAGATCTATTACTTTTACCAAATTTTGCCATATTTTCTCCAAACTTGTCAACTGAAAGAAAAAAAAAAAAGGAGCATTAAGAATCGTGAGTTTAAGTTGTATTCATGATTTTACTGAGTACTAGAGCCTGGGAGACAGCAGGTCAGTCAGCTCTGAGTAACTGCTCCAAAGAGGTAGGGGAGGAGCCAACTTATACATGATTTTTATAGCTAGGGAATACAGAGAGTCAAGCATACATTTTGGTTAAAAAAAAATTATGGCTAATCACAAAGAACAGACATCTCAAGTTAGTGATTTTAGTCATTGTTATGTATGGGAAACTGCATGAATCTGGAGGCATTGAAATTCATCCTGAGATACACATGTAACCATCCAAAGGCCCGTTTATTCAGAGCACAGAGTGCCTTATCTTGTTCATCGCCCTCAGTTCCCCACAGGGTGCCCTGTCAGTCAGCAACTGTAATGGGTTGCTACTTAATCCTTGTATAACTGTGTGATGTTGTTTAGTCTCTAAGCTGTGTCCGACTCTTTGCAACCCCGCAGACTGAAGCCCACCAGCTCCTCTATCCATGGGATTCTCCAGGCAAGAACACTGGAGTGGGCTGCCATTTTGTTCTTTGTTCTTCTTTGTGCACAACTTGATTGTAACAGATTGTATTTTTCAAAGATGTCCATATCAACATATCCCATTCTACATACACTTATAGTCTTCTCTATCAAAATCTTCCCTTTCCTTGAGTATGGGTTCAGTTCAGTTCAGTTCAGTTGCTCAGTCGTGTCCGACTCTGCGACCCCATGAATCGCAGCACGCCAGGCCTCCCTGTCCATCACCAACTCCCAGAGTTCACTCAGACTCACATCCATCGAGTCAGTGATGCCATCCAGCCATCTCATCCTCGGTCGTCCCCTTCTCCTCCTGCCCCCAATCCCTCCCAGCATCAGAGTATGGGTTAGTCTTAGAAAACCCCTCCTAGTGAATAGAATGGGGTGAAAATAATACTGTATGACTTCCAAAGCCAGGCCATGGACTTCCTTGATGGTCCAGTGGTTGAGAATCCACCAACCAATGCAGGGGACATGGGCTCCATCCCTTGTCCCACAAGATTCCACATGCTTTGGGGCAACTAAGCCACTGGGCCACAAATACTGAGCCCACCAGCAGCAGCTACTGAAACTGGTGGGCCCTAGAACCCATGCTCTGCAACAAGAGAAGCAACTGCAATGAGCTCTCACACCCCAACTAGAGTAGCCCCCACTTCCCACAACTAGAGAAAGCTCATGCGCAGCAACAAAGACACAGTGAAGTCAAAAATAAATAAATAAAACTAAAAATAGAGCTACCACGTGATCCTGCAATTCCACTCCTGAGCATGTATTCAGAGAAAAAATTGATCCAAAAGTATACATGCACCTCAGTGTTCATTTCAGCACTGTTTACAATAACCAAGACATGGAAGCAACTTATTAATAAATACTCATCAATGACTAATGGATAAAGATGATGTGGTACATACATATATACAATGGAATATTACTCAGTCATTAAAAAAGAATGAAATAATGCCATTTGCAGCCACATGGATGGAGCTAGAGAGTGTCATACTGAGTGAAGTCAGACAGAGAAGGAAAAATATTATATGACATCTCTTATATGTGAGATCTGAAAAGAAATGATACAAATGAATTTACTTACAAAACAAAAAGAGACTCACAGACTTAGAGAATGAACTTATGTTTGCTGGGGGGAAAGGATAGTTAGGAAGTTTGGGCAGGTCATGAACACACTGCTGTATTTAAAAAGAATAACCAACAAGAACCTACTGTCTAGCACATGGAACTCTGCTCCCTGTTATGTGGCGGCCTGGATAGGAAGGGTTGGAGTAGAATGGATACATGTATATGTATGGCTGAGTCCCTTCACTGTTCACCTGAAAATATCGCAATATTGTTAATCAGCTATACCCCGATACAAAATAAAAAGTTCAAAAATAAATAAATAAAAAGCCAGGTCATAACAGATGAGACAACTTCTGCCTGGTTTTCCCTCTCTGTTGTGGGACACCCTCACTTGGCCCCAGTCATCAGGTTGTGAGTAAGATGATACCACATGGAGGCCTCGTATAAGTGTTCTAGCCAGCAAGTGCAGCTAAGGTATCAGGCAACACGAACCATTCAGAAACATGTGGGTGAGTGAGCCTTCAGATGATTCCAGCTCTGAATGTCAGACATTGGAACAGAGACAAGCTGCCCGCTCTGTACTTTAACTCTTGGATCACTAGGAGCATGAGAAATGATTGTCTTGAGCCACCAAGTTTGGGGGTAATTTGATACACAGATGTAGCTGAAACATTGACTGTATAATTTGCCTCTCTCACCAGAAGCTATGGCATGTGTGGTTTGATGTCCCAATGTCCTGTCTCTGGCAAAACATGAGAGTATCATGCGCCTGCATTTTTGCCAATCTGATGGGTATGAAATAGTGCAGCATTGTCACGAAGGCTAAAAAAGATGTTTCTTGCATCTTTAGAGCCTCAGATTCTAGCACAAGGCCTGACACAAGTGGGTTTCCAAAGAAAAACACTGAAAGCATAACCATAATCTAATCATGAAGGAAAAATTAGACAAGTCCAAACTTAAAGACATTTTGTAAAGTAGTAAGCACATATGCATCAAAACATCACAATCATGAAAGGCAAAGACTGAATTAAAGGAAATATGTATTAAAAGAGACTACAAAGACCTGACTAGATCCAAGGTATGAGCCTGGATGGGATCCTGAAAGAAAAAAAACTTTTTCCTTTGTTGTAAAATATGCTAGTGCGGCAACTGATGAAAGTTGAATAGTCTGAGTATTAGATAATAGTAGAGTTTCAATTCAAATTTCCTGATTTTGATAAGGATACTTCTTAATCCCTTGTAAAAAGAATGATCTTATTTTTAGGAAGTGTATAGTGAAGTACTTAGGAAAGGGGAAACATGTCTATCATATACTCTCAAACATTCAGAAAAAAAATTATATAGCTGTATATAAATATATGACTAATAAAACAAATAGGAAAAAAATTATAGTATAGAGAATACAGACAAATGATATACAGGAATTCTTTGTATCATTTTTGCAACTGTTCAGTACCTCTAAAATTATTTCAAAATAAAAATTAAAAAAAACAATTTTAGTACAATCACTTACTACCTGTGCAAATTACTTACCTTTGCAAATAAACAACACCTCATTTACTAAGATAAGATATTATAATTACTCACTTTCATTTATAGAATCTACCAAACTCTACTTTGTCTGGCACCCTGCAAATCACCAGCTATAGAAAAGTGAAAAAAACCTGGTCACTAGTATCTTTAAGCTGAGTGGAAAAAACAACTAAGAAAACTGAAATATTTAATAGGAGTGATTAGTGTTAGCTCTTAGTGTATAAACACACATATAAAAGAGGCTTTAAAAATTCCTAATACATCATAAAATAGGTCCATCTCCTCTTTGGATGATTACAAGGTTAAAGGAAAGCTTTTTTAGCTCTCTGAAAAAGACATCCTCAAATAGCTCACTTTCTAGCCAGCTCTCAACTTCCTGTTTTTCCGACTGGGACAATGACTTGCCACAGCAGCCTGGCACCCCTGGTGTAGTCTCTCTGTGTTCAAATTTCCTCATTTTATAAGAACACCAGTCACAGTGGGTTAGGGTCCACTGACTTCATTATTCTTGCCTGGAGAATCCCATGGACAGAGGATCCTGGTGGGTACAGTCCACAGGGTCGCAAAGAGTCAGACACAACTGAGTGACTGGACAACAACAGCTTCAAATACAGTCATATTCTGAGATGCATCTCCCATTTCTGAAGTCAGGGCTTGAACATATAAATCCGGGGGGAACACATTTCAGCCTATAACAGCGATTATAAAGAGATGTTCCATCAGAGCTCCCAAGGACCTGTGCAATAGTGCTAGGCATCCTTATACTTAGGTCTTTAAATGCAGTTTGACAGCTTTTCTGAAGTGAGGATACGAGGCACAAAGTTAGCCTGTTCCCTGCTCTTCTGACAACAGTTATGTGGTAACTACCTGTGGTTTGGAAGCAACAGTTAGAACTGGACGTGGAACAACAGACTGGTTCCGAATAGGAAAAGGAGTGCGTCAAGGCTGTATATTGTCACCCTGCTTATTTAACTTCTATGCAGAGTGCATCATGAGAAACGCTGGACTGGAAGAAACACAGGCTGGAATCAAGATTGCTGGGAGAAATATCAATAACCTCAGATATGCAGATGACACCACCCTTATAGCAGAAGGTGAAGAGGAACTAAAAAGCCTCTTGATGAAAGTGAAAGAGGAGAGCGAAAAAGTTGGCTTAAAGCTCAACATTCAGAAAATGAAGATCATGGCATCCGGTCCCATCACTTCATGGGAAATAGATGGGGAAACAGTAGAAACAGTGTCAGACTTTATTTTGGGGGGCTCCAAAATCACTGCAGATGGTGACTGCAGCCATGAAACTAAAAGACGCTTACTCCTTGGAAGAAAAGTTATGACCAACCTAGATAGCATATTCAAAAGCAGGGACATTACTTTGCCAACTAAGGTCCATCTAGTCAAGGCTATGGTTTTTCCTGTAGTCATGTATGGATGTGAGAGTTGGACTGTGAAGAAGGCTGAGCGCTGAAGAATTGATGCTTTTGAACTATGGTGTTGGAGAAGACTCTTGAGAGTCCCTTGGACTGCAAGGAGATCCAACCAGTCCATTCTGAAGGAGATCAACCCTGGGATTTCTTTGGAAGGAATGATGCTAAAGCTGAAGCTCCAGTACTTTGGCCACCTCATGTGAAGAGTTGACTCATTGGAAAAGACTCTGATGCTGGGAGGGATTGGGGGCAGGAGGAGAAGGGGACGACAGAGGATGAGATGGCTGGATGGTATCACAGACTCGATGGACGTGAGTCTGAGTGAACTCCAGGAGATGGTGATGGACAGGGAGGCCTGGCGTGCTGCGATTCATGGGGTCTCAAAGAGTTGGACACGACTGAGCGACTGAACTACTACTGCTACTACTACCTGTGGTTTGGGGGATTTCACAGACAGCAGCTTGCGAAGAAACGTAATAAGGAAAGAATTGATTTTTTAAAGTTTCTCCCATTATTTTGGCTAACTGAAGGAATTGCAGGAGTATGTGTGTGTGTGTGTGTGTGTGTGTGTGTGTGTGTGTGTGCGTGCTCAGTAGTAACGCAATGACAGGATTCCTAGGGTGGCTCAGCAGTAAAGAATCAGCCTGCAAGGCAGGAGACACAGGTTCAATCTCTGGAACTGGAAGATTTCCATGGAAAGGGAAATGGCAACCCACTCAAGTATTCTTGACTGGGAAATCCCACGGGCAGAAGAGCTTGGTGGGTTACAGTCTATGGGGTCACAAAGAGTCAGACACAATTTACCGACTAAGCAACAACACACAATGACAGAATTGGTCAAACTGGCTGGAAGTAGGATCTTTCTCTAGTTCTATGACCTTGTCTAGAGCCAGATACAAGTGTACACAGAGGATCAAATGAAATGATTATACGCTGACAGAAGCCAAGTCTAGTCTTCTCAGTGATGTGAGCAAGGGTAGTCAGAAGCAGTCTCATAGCCAAGTGCACTGGCAACTTGCAAGAGCCACCAGAAGCTCAGGCAGAGAAAGCCGTGACTCCACAGTTCTCAGTGAAGGAGGGGGACTAGGGGATTTCCTCCTTGAGGAGACTCCAGTAGCAGAAAGAGCAATGACAGGGAGGTCAGGACACCCAGGGTCTGGTCTCAGTCGGACACTAACTAGTAGCCACCAGGAGTAGGCCCCTTGACCTCTCTAAGACTCAGGGTGTCCTCCTGTAAAAGGCGGGGGTTTCATTCAGTCAGGGATGGCCAACGGGTGGCACATACACCCTCCCCTCCCTCAAGCCTTAGGTAGAGACCCCTGCTCCATCACGTCACTGTTCACGCATTTTTCCACAACATTCTAGACAGGCATTTCCACTTAGAGTTGGTCCACAAGCTGAAATCTACTTATCTTTCCCCTATTAGATGATGTCTGAAGTCCTTTCTAGCTCCTAAATGGAAGGTTCTAACTTAAGTAACAGAGGACCACCTTTCTGACTTAGCAGTGGCTCTGTCAAGGGAAAAGAAAATGGAAATTTAGGGTCATAATTTCATACACTCACCTCCCCCCGTCCCAAGATGGAGCAGGGTCTCCCCCTGGGTCGTACAGTCTTTCCTTCTGTCAGAGATTTTTGTATGCGAGTTTCACCCTCTGTCAGCTCACCAAGCATAACAGTGTCCCAGGCTATAGATCCTTTCCAGCTAAAATCGCCCACAATTTCAAACTATATTGGACATCAAGAAACCTACAAGGAAAGGAATTATCTTAGGGCAGTGAGAACCAAAAGTTAGAAGAGGTGGCATTTAAGGATTCCATTCGCCTCTCAGCACAAATGACCTCATTCACACTTCTCACCCCTGGCAAGAGAGCAATCACACAAACAGTACCCAAATGGCAAATTCAGGTGGTTGCAAGAGTGTTTTATTGAAAGAAGCAGCGATTTGGTTAATATGGGTCCCATCTCACAACCCTCTTCTCACCCCCCAAAACACACAGGGGCAAGACTCGGGCCAGGGGCACACGTGTGGGTTGGATAGGAGCCCTAACTTGCTTGAGTTATTGCCCTCAGGTCAGGGAATCATGTGGTTATGTGTGTGTGTGTGTGTGTGTGTGTGTGTTGAATAAGAAACCTAACTTGGGTTACTTCCCTCAAGTCAGAGAAGCCTGTGCTTGTGTGGAGGTGGCAGTGAGGGTAGGGGTGTGGCAGGTAAGAGCACCGCACCATCGAAGTGGACTGGTACATATGGGTTTCCCTCACAAGCCACAGTGATATATTTCTGCTTCTGGCTAGTCTTGTAGGCACAGTTGGGGTACTTAGAGCTGCCTGTCTCGCGGCAGTCTGTGATGTTCATGGTGGAGTTGCTCTGGTAGCAGTTGGGCTGCCCATTCTTGCAGGTGATGTTTTTCTGGGAGCACACGGCCTTGACATCATCCAGGGACTCGTGCACAAAGGTGTTCACTGGCTTGCATCGTCCATGTGTCATCCTCCGGCGCTTCATCATCAGGTTGCAGTAGTTGGAGTTGCCGCTGGAGGAGCTGCCAGAGTCCATGTGCTGCCTCCGGAATTTGGCAGCTGCAGATTCCTTGCCCAGGGAAGGCTGGACCCACACCAGCAGCACCAGGACCAGCAGTGACAACAGGACCAGGGACTTCGGAGCCATGATGACCGCCCTCCCCTGGAGAAACCTGCCAGGGAAAAAGAGCAGAGGAGGAAAAGCATCGCCTTAGAAAGAGAACCCCAGCTCCCACCTGCAGCCTCCCTGGCTTACAGTCAACCAGAAAGATGTCTGTCCTCCTAAGAGTTTGTCTAAGTAAGGAGACACTCACATATACTCTTCCCACAAACATTTGACTCCCACTCCCTACAGAGGGGTCATCCTCCCCTCTGGGTGGTGACCCCAGAAATGACCTAAAATCCTAGCAGTCTTGTCTTTGAATACAGAAAGTCTTTTGATATGAAATATATTTGAAAAATAAAATACCTTTGTACCCAGCATTCACGTGGCAAGTTAGATGTTCCTTTTGAATAAATCATTAAATAAATAAGCCAGATTTTGAGTAAGACACATTGTATCCTTGAGATTGTTGTTGTTGTTCAATTGCTTAGTCGTGTCTGACTCTTTGTGACACCATGGACTGCAGGCTCCCCTGAGATAACCACCAGTATTCATCCAGGATCACAGTTGACAGAACCCTGTTGTCCTACAGCACAAGGAAAACTCAGTTCCTGTCCTGTGTCTGACAACACACAATAAAGGATGCTATTGGGTTCTAAGAGAGAATCGAGCCTCCCCCAACCTGAAGGCTTCTCCTTCTCCAGCCCCGAGGGCTCTCTGCAGCCTAGGTGCTCCATTCCCAACCCCAGCTCTGCTCCCTGCCCCTGTCTGCCCAGCCCGATTCTCAGGCTAGTCTCACTCACCCTGCATCTCCCTTCTCAAACCCTCAAGCAGAAGCAGCTCCTGAAACCACTTCTTGGGCTGCTTACCTGTGTCTCTAGCTTTGTCTCTGAGAAAGAAGGCAGTTCTGCAATCAGTCTATCCCAGGGATGTGGAACTTATACAGATGAAAGGGGGCTTGGCTTCCAAGAAGAGCAGGGTGGGCGGAGCATCTTGGTCCATAAGAAAACAAGGTCATGTTAGGAAGGGGTGGGGAATTGCCCAGAGCGCCCTCTTTGGGGGTTACTGGGGAGAGTAAGCCTTTGCCAGTAAGAACCTTTCTTTCTATTAATATAAGCAGCAGAGAAAACCACTGATATTCAAACCCCAATCAAGTCCTTGATCTGCATTAAATGGCACTTTGAGGTTAGCTAAAGACACATAACATATGATCATAGGAACAGCTTCTTAGGACAAAATTCCACATCTCCCACCAGCAACTCTGGGGTGGAAGGCTGCATGGAGTGGGGAGAGACATCCAGCTGCCCTTGGCTGAAAGATCTGGAGAACAGTGTATTGTTCAGTCACTCACTCAGTCATGTCTGACTCTTCACAACCCCATGGACTGCAGCACCCCAAGTTTTCCTGTCTTCACCATCTCCTGGAGTTTTGCTCAAACTCATGTCTGTTGAGTCAGTGATGCCATCCAACCATGTCATCCTTTGTCATCCCCTTCTCCTCCTGCCTTCAATCTTTCCTAGATTCAGGGTCTTTTCCAATGAATCGGCTCTTCACATCAGGTGGCCAGAATATTGGAGTTTCAGCTTCAGCATCAGTCCTTCCAATGAATATTCAGGACTGGTCTCCTTTAGGATGGACTGGTTGGATCTCCTTGCAGTCCAAGGGACTCTCAAGAGTCTCCTCCAACATCACAGTTCAAAAGCATCAATTCTTTGACACTCTGCCTTCTTTATGGTCCAACCCTCACATCCATACATGACTCCTGGAAAAACCATAGTTTTGACTATATGGACCTTTGTGGGCAAAGTAACATCTCTGCTTTTCAATATGCTGTCTAGGTTTGTCATAGCTTTTTTTCCAAGGATCAGGCATCTTTTAATTTTATGGCTGCAGTCATCATCTGCAGTGATTTTAGAGGCCAAGAAAATAAAGTCTGTCACTGTTTCCACTTTTTCCCCATCTATTTGCCATGAAGTGATGGGACTGGATGCCATGATCTTAGTTTTTTGAATATTGAGTTTTAAGCCAGCTTTTTCACTCTTCTCTTTCACCTTCATCAAGAGGCTCTTTAATTCTTCTTTGCTTTCTGATATTTCTCCTGGAAGTCTTGATTCCACCTGAACATGGAGAAGAAAGAAGCCTCTGTATGGCCTCACCCAGTCCTGACAACTTCAACACACCTGGACTGTTGATGTAGAGTATATGTCCATTCTTATCCAATGAAGAAAGCTCAGCTTCTCTGTACATTAGTGCCAAATCAAATCTCAGAGGCAGAGTTTTGGGTGAAGTAGAAAAGATTAGCTTTATATTTTGCCAGGCAAAGAGGGACATAGAGGTTCAAGCCTTCAAAACTGAATGTACCAATTAGGGGAAGATAGTGACATGTTTAATAGTAAAAAGAGATCATGATCAGCTCATAGACATTCTTCCGATGGGTTGGTGAGTGAGGTAAGTAGGAGTCAACATCATCAACCTTCAGTTCAGTTCAGTCACTCAGTCGTGTCTGACTCTTTGCGACCCCATGAATTGCAGCACGCCAGGCCTCCCTGTCCATCACCAGCTCCTGGAGTTCACTCAGACTCACGTTCATAGAGTCAGTGATGCCATCCAGCCATCTCATCCTCTGTCATCCCCTTCTCCTCCTGCCCCCAATCCCTTCCAGTATCAGAGTCTTTTCCAATGAGTCAACTCTTCACATGAGGTGGCCAAAGTACTGGAGTTTCAGCTTTAGCATCATTCCTTCCAAAAAATCCCAGGGCTGATCTCCTTCAGAATGGACTGGTTGGATCTCCTTCAGAATGGACTGGTTGGATCTCCTTGCAGTCCAAGGGACTCTCAAGTCTTCTCCAACACCACAGTTCAAAAGCATCAATTCTTCGGCGCTCAGCCTTCTTCACAGTCCAACTCTCACATCCATGCAAGACTACTGGAAAAACCATAGCCTTGACTAGACGGACCTTTGTTGGCAAGGTAATGTCTTTGCTTTTGAATATGCTATCTAGGTTGATCATAACTTTTCTTCCAAGGAGTAAGCGTCTTTTCATTTCATGGCAGCAGTCACCATCTGCAGTGATTTTGGAGCCCCACAAAATAAAATCTGTCACTGTTTCCACTGTTTTCCCATCTATTTCCCATGAAGTGATGGGACCAGATGCCATGATCTTCATTTTCTGAATGTTGAGCTTTAAGCCAACTTTTTCACTCTCCTCTTTCACTTTCATCAAGAGGCTTTTTAGTTCCTCTTCACTTTCTGCCATAAGAGTGGTGTCATCTGCATATCTGAGGTTATTGAGATTTCTCCCGGCAATCTTGATTCCAGCTTGTGTTTCTTCCAGTCCAGCGTTTCTCATGATGTACTCTGCATAGAAGTTAAATAAGCAGGGTGACAGTATACAGCCTTGATGTACTCCTTTTCCTATTTGGAACTGGTCTGTTGTTCCATGTCCAGTTCTAACTGTTGGTTCCTGACCTGCATACAGATTTCTCAAGAGGCAGGTTAGGTGGTCTGGTATTCCCATCTGTTTCAGAATTTCCCACAGTTTATTGTGATCCACACAGTCAAAGGCTTTGGCATAGTCAATAAAGCAGAAATAGATGTTTTTCTGGAACTCTCTTGCTTTTTCCATGATCCAGCAGATGTTGGCAATTTGATCTCTGGTTCCTCTGCCTTTTCTAAAACCAGCGTGAACATCAAGAAGTTCACGGTTCATGTATTGCTGAAGCCTGGCTTGGAGACTTTTGAGCATTACTTTACTAGCATGTGAGATGAGTGCAATTGTGCGGTAGTTTGAGCATTCTTTGGCATTGCCTTTCTTTGGGATTGGAATGAAAACTGACCTTTTCCAGTCCTGTGGCCACTGCTGAGTTTTCCAAATTTGCTGGCATATTGAGTGCAGCACTTTCACAGCATCATCTTTCAGGATTTGAAACAGCTCAACTGGAATTCCATCACCTCCACTAGCTTTGTTCATAGTGATGCTTTCTAAGGCCCACTTGACTTCACATTCCAGGATGTCTGGCTCTAGATGAGTGATCACACCATTGTGATTATCCGGGTCATGAAGATCTTTTTTGTAGAGTTCTTCTGTGTATACTTACCACCTCTTCTTAATGTCTTCTGCTTCTGTTAGGTCCATACCACTTCCGTCCTTTATCGAGCCCATCTTTGCATGAAATGTTCCCTTGGTATCTCTAATTTTCTTGAAGAGATCTCTAGTCTTTCCCATTCTGTTCTTTTCCTCTATTTTTTGCATTGATCGCTGAAGAAGGCTTTCTTATCTCTTCTTGCTATTCTTTAGAATTCTGCATTCAGATGCTTATATCTTTCCTTTTCTCCTTTGCTTTTCACTTCTCTTCTTTTCACAACTATTTGTAAGGCCTCCCCAGACAGTCATTTTGCTTTTTTGCATTTGGAACTCTGCATTCAGATCCTTATATCTTTCCTTTTCTCCTTGGCTTTTTGCCTCTCTTCTTTTCACAGCCATTTGTAAGGCCTCCCCAGACAGCCATTTTGCTTTTTTGCATTTCTTTTCCATGGGGATGGTCTTGATCCCTGTCTCCTGTACAATGTCACAAACCTCATTCCATAGTTCATCAGGCACTCTATCTGTTAGATCTAGGCCCTTAAATCTATTTCTCACTTCCACTGTATAATCATAAGGGATTTGATTTAGGTCATACCTGAATGGTCTAGCGGTTTTCCCTGCTTTCTTCAATTTCAGTCTGAATTTGGTAGTAAGGAGTTCATGATCTGAGCCACAGTCAGCTCCTGGTCTTGTTTTTGTTGACTGTATAGAACTTCTCCATCTTTGGCTGCAAAGAATATAATCCGTCTGATTTCGGTGTTGACCATCTGGTGATGTCCATGTGTAGAGTCTTCTCTTGTGTTGTTGGAAGAGGGTGTTTGCTATGACCAGTGCATTTTCTTGGCAAAACTCTATTAGTCTTCGCCCTGCTTCATTCCGCATTCCAAGGCCAAATTTGCCTGTTACTCCAGGTGTTTCTTGACTTCCTACTTTTGCATTCCAGTCCCCTATAATGAAAAGAACATCTTTTTTGGACGTTAGTTCTACAAGGTCTTGTAGGTCTTCATAGAACCGTTCGATTTCAGCTTCTTCAGTGTTTTGTTGGAGCATAGACTTGGATTACTGTGATATTGAATGATTTGCCTTGGAGACAAACAGAGATCATTCTGTCGTTTTTGAGATTGCATCCAAGTACTACATTTCGAACTCTTTTGTTGACCATGATGGCTACTTCATTTCTTCTGAGGGATTCCTTCAGGACCAACTAACTGCTCTGGGGTCTACATGCTTGTTGGCAGCAAACATACCACCATCTGTTAACTTATCTCACCTGGAGGGGGTTTCAGAATCTGGAGAATAGCTTAAAGATATTGTTGTGTGTATCCATCGATGGGAAAACAGAACCTTGCCCCAAGGCTGCTCTTGACTATTAGTGCCTCCCTGGTCTCTCATCCCCCCCCACCTTCCCTAATTAACAACTGCTTGAATCTGCCCATTGGAACTCAGGGAAGGTCATGGAGGTTGAAAGAAGGCTCTTTCCTATAATCAAAGAAGTGGAGGTTGCAAAGGCCTTGTGCCCAGCAGCCCCACAGGGCCCTGCGCAGTACCAATCTGATTGATTTGGCCAAAATTCCACATCTCTCACCAGTACCTCTGCAGGGAGAGCAAGGAGAGGTGTCCAGTGGCCCCCAGCTTGAAGGGCACCCAGATATGGAGAATAAGAAAAGAGTACTTGAACACAGAAGAGAAAAAGAAAGCCTCTGTGAGCTCACCCAGTTCTGGCCACTTCTATGCTCCTGGACTATTGAAGGAGGGTATGTGGCTGATCTTATCTATAGTGACCCCTCCTTACATAGGCCAGAGTGGAGGAGAGGAACTTGAGATAAGACAAAATGCAAAATCCTCTTTAGAGAAGAAATTTGTTGTTGTTCAGTCGCTAAGTTGTATCCAACTCTGCAACCCCATGGACTGCAGCACACTAAACCCCTCTGTCCTTCACTGTCTCCTGGAGTTCTCAAAAATTAATGTCCCTTGAGTCAGTGATGCTGTCTAACCATCTCATCCTTTGCAGTCCCTTCTCATCCTGCCCTCAATCTTTGCCAGCTTCAGGCTCTTTTCCAATGGGTCAGCTCTTCACATCAGGTGGCCAAAGTATTGGAGCTTCAGCTTCAGCATTAGTCCTTCAAATGAATATTCAGAGTTGATTTCTTGTAGGATTGATTGTTTTGATCTCCTTTTAGTCCAAGGGACTCTCAAGAGGCTTCTCCAACACTACAACTTGAAAGCATTAGTTCTTCAACACTCAGCCTTCTTTATGGTCCAACTCTCACATTCATACATGACTACTGGAAAAACTGTAGCTTTGACTACATACAGCTTTGTCACCAAAGTGATGTCTCTGTTTTTCAACATGCTGTGTAGGTTTGTCATAGCTTTCCTTCCAAGCAGGAAGTGTCTTAATTTCATGGCTGCAGTCACTGTCTGCAGTGATTTTAGAGCCCAAGAAAATAAAGTCTGTCACTAGTCTTTCCTCATCTATTTGCTATGAAATGATGGGACCAGATGCCATAATTATCACTTTTTTAATGCTGAGTTTTAAGCCAACCTTTTGACTCTCCTCTTTCACCCACATCAAGAGGCTCTTTAGTTCCTCTTCACTTCCTGCCATTAAAATGGTATCATCATCCGAGGTTGTTGATATTTCTCCCAGCAAATTGATTCCAGCTTCATCCAGCCCAGCATTTTGCATAATGTACTCTACATGTAAGTTAAATAAGTAGGGTAACAATAAACAGCCTTGACATACTGCTTTCCCAATTTTGAACCAGTCTGTTGTTCCGTGTCCAGTTCTAACTGTTGCTGCTGGAGCTGCATAGAGGTTTCTCAGGAGGCAAGTAAGGTGGTTTGGTATTCCCATCTCTTTAACAATATTCCCCAGGTTGCTGTGATCCAGAGTCAAGGGCTATAGGGTAGTCAATGAAGTAGAAGTAGATGTATTTTCTGGAATTCCCTTGCTTTCTCTATGATCCAACAGATATTGACAATTTGATCTCTGGTTCCTCTACCTTTTCTAAATCCAGTTAGTATATCTGGAAGTTGTCAGTTCATATACCACTGAAGATCAGCTTGAAGGATTTTGAGCATTACCTTGCTAGCATGTGAAATGAGTACAATTATACAGTAGTTTGAACATTCTTTAACATTGCCTTTCTTTGGGATTAGAATGAAAAATGACCTTTTCCAGTCCTGTGCCCACTGCTGACTTTTCCAAATTTGCTAGCATATTGAGTGCAGCACTTTAACAGCATCCTCGTTTAGGATTTGAAATGGCTCAGCTGGAATTCCATCACTTCCACAAGCTTTGTTCATAGTAATGTTTCCTAAGGTCCACGTAACGTCACACTCCAGGATGTCTGACTCTAGGTGAGTGACCACATCATCGTGATTATTCGGGTCAATAAGACCATTTTTGCTTGTTCTTCTGTGTATTCTTGCCACCTCTTATTTTCTTCTGCTTCTGTTAGAGCCTTACTGTTTCTGTCCTCTATCATGCCTATCCATGCATGAAATGTTCCCTTGATATCTCCAATTTTCTTAAAGAGATCTCTAATCTTTCCAATTCTATTGTTTTCCTCTATTTCTTTGCACTGTTCATTTAAGGCCTTTTTATCTCTCCTTGCTATTCCCTGGTCCTCCACATTCAGTTGCTTTATCTTTCTTTTTCTCCCTTGGCTTTCACTTTTTTCTTTCCTCAGTTATTTGTAAAGCCTCCTCAGACAACCACTTTTCTTCTTGCCTTTCTTTTTCTTTGGGATGGTATTGGTCACCAGCTCCTGTACAATGCTACAAACCTCCATCCATCGTTCTTCAGGCACTCTGTCTACCAGATCTAATCCTTTGAATCTATTTGTCACCTTCACTGTATAATCATAAGGGATTTGACTTAGAGATTTCCTGGTAGCTCAGCTGGTAAAGTATCCCCCAAAATGCAGGAGACCCTGGTTTGATTCCCAGGTTTGGAAGATCCACTGGAGAAGGGAATAGGCTACCCACTCCCGTAACCTTGGGCTTCCCTGCTGGTTCAGCTGGTAAAGAATCTACCTGCTAGTACAGGAGACACAGGAGACCTGGGCTCAATGCCTGGGTTGGGAAGATTCTCTGGAGAAGGGAATAGCAACCCACTCCAGTATTCTGGCCTGGAGAATTCTATGGACTGTGTAGTCCATGGGGGTCACAAAAAGTGGGAAATGACTGAGCAACTTTCACTTCACATAGCTGAATGACCTAGTGGTTTTCCCTACTTTCTTCAATTTAAGCATGAATTTTGCAATATGGACCTCATGTTCTGAGAAGAAATAGAAAACCTCATATTTCTTAGCAGTAGAATTTCCTCCCAGAAGGATTCCTGTGTTTGCTGGAACACAATTTTATTTTAATTTATAATACCTTTAAAGTATAGGCAGGTTACACTATTGTGTCAATTTCAGGTGTACAGCAAGGTGATTCAACCATATATGTGTATATGTGTCATGGAGGATGATTCTAATTCTTCTGGAGTGAGAATTATCAAAATATCTCTCCATGCTCTAGGTTTACACTGCCTCAGTCCAAATTCTGTTTTAGCATGTTTAACACTGAGGAAGTTTCCTCACCTCCAAAATGAGGATGATAATAACACATTCCTTTTAGGTTTGTTTTTAAGACAAAATAGGGTAAGATGCAAAGGACTTAAAGTAGTACTTAGTAAGTGAGTGATTGTTCACATGGGGTGGGATTAAGATCTCCCACAGAAAGCCCATTTAAATAATACTGGCTAGACATTCTTGGTGATTTAGTAGTTAAAACCCACCTGCCAGTGGACAGAACATGGTCTGGGAACATGCCCTATGTGGTGGAGCAACTGAGCCATGGACCACAACTATCGACGCATAAGCACCCAGAGCCTGTGCTCTGCAACAAGAGAAATGTCTGCTATGAGAAGCCCATGCACTACAACGAAGCATAGCCCCTGCTTGCCAAAACTACAGAAAGCCCGTGCAGGGCAGTGAAGACCCAGTGCAGCCAAAAATGAAACAAATTAAATAATATAAAAATGAATTAAATGATACTGGGTAATCTTGGAATTGCTTTCTACAGGGGATAGAGTCAAGTAACTCTTGCTAAAAACCAGAGCTGAAAATAGCCAGGAGTTTCAAAGCCTTGGGGAGGGAAAAAGAGGGGGAAGAGAGAGGAGAGGAAACCTGATTGGAATAACAGAATTCTTTAAGTGGAAATTTTAAATCGCTTTGCCACATGAAATCTGAAAAAATTTTTGTAAGGTCACCATTATTTTGTAATGTGTATAAATTTAGAAGGGGAAGTGGGACCAAGAAAGACATCGTGAGGCATGAGATTTTAGTTTCCTGTTTCCGTAGGTCACCCACCACCCAGGTTTCGCTTGTCTCTTAGTCTTAAGGTCTTACTCATATCATCTCGAGAGGCATTGGAAGGAAAACTTTTCCTCTCCCTTTAGTTCGTGGAAGAGGAAAGGCTTCTCTGGTGGCTCAGCTGGTAAAGAATCTGCCTGCAATGCTGGAGACCTGGGTTCGATCCATGAGTCGGAAGATCTCCTGGAGAAGGGAATGGCTTCCCACTCCAGTATTCTGGCCTGGAGAATTCCAAGGGCTGCATAGTCCATGCGGTAGTGAAGAGTTGGACACAACTGAGCGACTCTCACCCACTTAGTTCATGAGGCCTGTGAATTAACTGACCGAAGACAGATTAACAGAACAATTGTCAAACTTTATTCCTATGCATGTGGAGGAGCACAAAAGAAGCAGTTCCCCAAAGAGCATGGGTAAAGGTTTATGCATCAACTTAATGAGAGGGAGAGGGACTCTACAGGAAATAGGGACTCTACAGGAAATAATGAGCTTTTAGGGGAATAAATGGGAAGTAAAAGAATTTGTGATAATGTCTGTCTATGCAAGTATGAGTGGTCTGATTTCTTCTGGGCTATAAAACTCCCCTAAGGGGATTTACAGCAGTTTTACTCTCAGAAGACTCTACCTATTCAGATAAGAGATTCTCCCCAAAAAAGCTTCTTTCTGCATCTTCTAAGTCTCAAATATCTTTTCTTAATATAACTTTTTAAAACAATAACAAAATTTATTTTTTTTTAGAAGAAGTACATTAAAAAATTTATTTGACCAAAGTTAAAATGAAAAAAAAAAATACTTTATCAAGGCAAGTAAGGTATTGCTTTGCATTTTGTAGGTAGGAGAAACCTATTGTTGTTTTTTATAATTTAAATTTATTTATTTTAATTGGAGGCTAATTACTTTACAATATTGTATTGGTTTTGCCATACATCAACATGAATCTGCCACAGATGTATATGTGTTCCCCATCCTTAACCCCCCTCCCACCTCCCTCCCCATATTATCCCTCTGGGTCATCCCAGTGCACCAGCCCCAAGCATCCTGTATCCTGCATTAAACCTGGATTGGCAATTCGTTTCTTATATGATATTATACAAATATCTTATTTAAAATAATCTTCCTATCAACTCTGCAAATCTGAGTGGATACCCACAGTAATCACTTTATTTTTTTATTATTTTTTTTAATTTTTTTAATTTTAAAATCTTTAATTCTTACATGCATAAGAATTTGTCACTTATTCAGCAGTGGTAATATAGAAATAAGTTACAGGACCTGCTCTAGAGGTGCCCAGGATGGTTTGTATTCACCAGGTGAGTCCCACCTAGGTATTGGGCACGGCTGCACAAAAATAGTCATTCTTGTGGCATCTTTCCAGTGCAAGAAGAATTTCAGGGCATTGGTCCAACAAGAAGATTTCAGAATCACCGTTCAAATATGAACGAGTTTTCAGTAACCCAAATAAACTTCTTCAATACCCTACAAGGCATCCCAATCTATAAGAAGTCATTTTACCTGTTTGTGCATTTCAATCTGTCCAATCCCTTGGTTTGGCAGTGGGGATTGTTTGTTTTTGTTTTGTTCTTTAGCTATGCTAAGTGACTTGTGAGATCCCAATTTCTTGACCAGGGATCGAGCCTGGGCCCCTGCATTGAAAGCACCAAGGTAATGCAGGGGAGAAAGAAACATTTTCCTCTACCAATTACGTTTCAGTGACTGGGGACCTGTCAATCAAACAAAACATAGATTAACAAGAAAACAAAGCAAATTTAATTGCGTACATATGTACACATATAGCAGTGAACCATCTTGCAAACTATGACTTTGAGTGATTATAATGTATCAATTGTAGGTTCACCAGCTGTAACAAACGTACCTTTCTGATAGGGGATGTTGATAATGGGGGATGCTAGGCATGCGGCAGGGATGGGAGAGGGGATACACGGTTGCTGTTAGTACTTTCTGCTCAATTTTGCTTTGAATCTAAAACTGCTATAAAATATAAAGTCTATTTAAAAGGGAGATGCTGATTTCTTCAAAAATTTCAAAGACCTAAAAAAAAAAAGAAAGACTGTGGAAATGTAACAGATTAAAGGTGGCTGGACCCCTTTGGTGGTACACTGGATAAGAATTCCGCTGGCAATGCAGGGGACGTGGGTTTGATTGCTGATCCAGGAAAGATTCCACACGTGGCAGAGCAGCTTAGCAAGCATGCTGCACAAGAGAAGCCCAAATAAGAAGCCCAGCACCAAAGCAAAGCATGCCCCCAAAAAGTAGTCCCCATTTGTAGCAACTGGGGAAAGCATGTGCACAGAAACAAAGACCAGAGAGACGGAAATAACTAATCAATTAATTAATTTTAAAAATAACGGCAGCTAAAGAGAAGTTGAAAAACAGAGACATTACTTTGTCATCAAAGGTCCATCTAGTCAAAGCTATGGTTTTTCCAGTGGTGATGTATGGATGTGAGATGGACTATAAAGAAAGCTGAGCACCAAAGAATTGATGCTTTTGCACTGTGGTGTTGGAGAAGATTCTTGAGAGTCCCTTGGACTGCAAGGAGATCAAACCAGTCAATCCTAAAGGAGGTCAGTCCTGAATATTCATTGGAAGGACTGATGCTGAAACTGAAGCTCCAATACTTTGGCCACCTGATGCGAAGAACTGACTCATTGGAAAAGACCTTAAATCTGGGAAAGACTGAAGCCAGGAAGAGAAGAGGACGACACAGGATGAGATGGTTGGATGGCATCACTGACTCAATGGACATGAGTTTGAGCAAGCTCCGAGAGTTGGTGATGGACAGGACAGGGAAGCCTGACATGAGGCAGTCCATGGAGTCACAGAGTCAGGCACAACTGAGCAACTGAACTGAACTGAACTGAACTGAAGTGAAAGAGACACACAACTAATTGTGCCACTTCACACCAGGCTGGAACCAGTGCTAGAGGGAAAAAGATGCCAAAGATATTATTGGGTCGCTTGAAAATTTGTGTACAAAACCAGATTTAGTAAAAGTACTGCATCAAGGTTAAATTACTGTGCCAGCCAAAGCCGTCAGTTTACCATTTTCTGAATTTTCCTTTTGAATCATTTTCCATTCCTGCTGCCAAGGGTGCACTTGCCCATCCATACACATCCTATTCACCTCCAAGCTTCAACTAACTACCCCCGACCCTCGATAGACTCTCCAGGCTATTTCAGCAGGAGGCATCTCATCTTCCTCTGAACTCAGAACCTCTTTCTGCACTGCTTACATGATGCTTCTGTGGCCTTGCATTTTCAGTTGTGTCCTTATATAAATTTAGTTTACAACTAAATGGGAAGCAAACTAACATAGGGATATGGTGTTATACTTCCTTTTACTCATTGACCTCCCTCATGATAGATGTGCACTATAATTAACTTATTTGACAATTGTTTACCAAGCATCTATTACACACTAGTCCTTATTAACACACGGAGATGAGACACAGTACCTGCCTTCAAGGTACTTACAGTTCTATAGGGGGAGCAAAACTACTACAAAAAGTTTTCAGTGAGCAAGGAACATAAAGGAAAGGAAAAGGAATTGTTCCAAGGAAGGCACCACAGAGTAGCTGACTCTTAAACTGAGACTTGGAATTTGTGTAGGTGTTCACAGGTGGACAGGTCTCTCTGGTACACAGCTGAGAGAGGTTGGATGAGACAGGGAAGGAGTCTGTATAGCCTCCAGGTCCATGGCTCCAGACTTCTGCATGATGACACCAGCCTCAGGCTGCTCCATGGAGACAGCTGAAATGTACACAAAAGAGAGGAGCAGGTGGGTGACCTCAGGAGACTGAAGCCTTTGCTGGAGAAGCTGCAGTGGGGGCGGGGGCAGGTTCAGGGTTGGCACCAGGCAGAGAAATGGGAAGGAAGCCTTGATATTAATCAGGAACATATAAAGGTCTGTCAGATCGGTAAGATTCAATGAACCTATCCTGAGAACAAGTCACCAGGCACTTGGGCAGGCTGTACCCAGTGGCCATGCACCTTGAGAGGAAGGGCTGGCTGCTCTCTGCATGAATAGGTTGATTTCGACCATGATAAATAAAGCCAATAAAGGAGGAAATTAGACCACTGAGAGAGAAAGGGGAAATCAAATGGAAGTTCTTTATTCTATCGGTGATTTTTCATTGCCATTAATGTATGAGATAATTGGTTAGAGATGGGTCTGCCTCTTCCTCTGTTTTGGCAAAAAGGAAAACTACATAGAAAACTAATGAAATGAGTTTCAACATCTACCCTTAGTAATGCAGTAGATCAGTTCACAGCCCTTCTCTGCAGCTCGATAATAATGATGCTGAATCTCTGTGTTTGCATTCTGATTTTTCTCTCTCTCTTTTTGGCCATATAACTTGCAAGATCTTAGTTCCCTCACCAGGGATGGAAACTGTGCCTTCTGCAGTGAGAGCACAGGAGTCCTAAACACTAGACTGTGACGGAATTGCCTCTATTCTTACTACTTTTAAGATATTAACATCTGAACAGAATTTGTCATTGCTTAACACAGTTTGTTTGGTGGCTGCAGCTGGTGTTTCAGTGAATACTCCTTATGACAGCTGCTGCTGTTAGAAATGTTAGTTTAGCATGGTCCTCCAGGGAAAGTATCACTCAACTTCTCTATCTAGTAATGAGGCTCATTACATCACTCTTTCCTCTGCAGAGGACCTCAGAAGCTCATAGATACACTCCCAACTTTGAGGGTCCCAGTGGAAAGAGAGCTGCTCCCCTGAGATTGTGCTGCTGTGCACTTTCTTGAGTCAGATCTTACATAGCTTCTCATTGTGAACTGATCCCTATTTCATTGCAATGATAGTTTACAGTCAGTACTGTCTCTTTCTTTAAGAAATCAGAGTTTCTCTTCATCATTTTCTGAGGCCATGCCAACCCTGTGACACATCAATAACATAATTAGGAAGTGTTATAAATTGTCAAATGTTCAACAGACAACTAAAAGGTATTCAATAAGATTGGACGTTTTTATGTTTATCATGCAATTTGATACTTCTAAGGTAAACAATGAGTACAAACACATTGTATGAATTCCAAACTAGCAGAGACTAACTGGATGGAATCTGTTGGGATAGGCTAAGTTGTAACATACAACCTCGAAAAGTTAAATCATAGAAATTTAATTTTTCATTTCTGCTACATGCTATCCCTGATCCACCCAAGGGGTTGTGCCCTATGTAGTCACTGGAGAAGACAGGTTGAAAAACATGCATATTGTAGCAAGATGAATGGATTTCATAAACCTGATATTAGTTTGTTATAAAAGGTATGCTCAATGTGATTATATTTAGATAAAATTCAAGAACAGGCAAAATTAAACTGTATTTTTAAAGATACGGACATAGGAAATGAAAATAGTAGAAGAAGAAAGGAAATTGCTATTTCAAACACAAATACAATGCTTTATTCTAGAGGGAAAGACAAGACTGTGGCCAGAAAAAAAGCACATGGTCGGGGGCTTTGAAAGTGCTGGTGGTGTTCTGTTTCCAACTTTGGCTGAAGTTATGAGTGTTTGCCACATAGATATTCTTTAAACTTTCTGAACGTGAGTGTTTTGGGCACTACTACAAATTTATAAAGTGCTTAAAAAAGAAATATATTATTAGATGAATAGATGGGAAAATTGAGGGTTCGCTCGATTATTTGCTGGTGTAACTTCAGAGCATCCTTATTTCAGAAAGCTGAAAAGAAAGTCAGAGATAAAGAATGGCATTGAAAGGACACCTGACAAGGAAGAGAAAGCACTCTAAGTGTACCAGCTTGATGAGTTTAGGCTGGGGAGAAGTGTACATACCCTGAAGAAAGAGTCCAGACAGGAAAAGACACTGAAAGAGCAGCACAGAGAAAGAGCATTGCCCCAAGAACTGGCAGAGATGGGATCCTTCTTTGTTCCTGTGTGTCAGAAAGTGTAAAGGAGAAGGGGGCGCGGCGAAACGTGTACCAGATACGGAAAGCGGTGCAAATGCTAAACAGAGAAGTTGACCTGGAATATGAGCAGAGCAGTAATGTTCTTTTCGTCTTTGGAAACTGGTTGTACAAGTGGAACTTGAGACACTTCCCTCCCCTTTCCTCAAATATCTGTTTTGAAATAGGTTTCTAAGAACACCTGCATCACCTCTGTTGTTGTCTAGGTTGTGGGGTAAGTCATCCGTATAATCTGAGTTTATGACCCATTACTGAAAGTGAAAGTTAGTCACACAGCCGTATCCAACTTTTTGCGACCCCATGGTCTGTAGCCTGCCAGGCCCCCCTGTCCATGGAATTCTCCAGGCAAGAATACTGGAGTGGATTGCCATTTCCTTCTCCAGGGGATCTTCCCCACCCAGGGATCAAACCCGGGTCTCCTGAATTACAGGCAGATTCTTTACTGAGACACTAGGGAAGCCCATGACCCATTAATGAGGGGTGTTCATTTCCAATACATTAAATCACAGCTACAGGTTTTACTGTCATCACACATATTCAAAAACAGTATTAATCTCTAGGGATTCTTCTTATGTAATTTGACGCATCACAACTGTGGTTTTGTAACCAAAAGTGGGGTCCACCAGCTTGCTGCTCAAAAGCCAATAGAGACAACGTTGGTGGAAAGCAAAGTTTGTTTTATTTTGGATGCCAGCAATGGGGCAAGGGAGGTGGGTAGGAGAGGATCTCTCCAAAGGCCAGCTCTCCCACCACTGACAATCAGTGGGCAGGACTTTTTATAGGAGGGGGGCTAAGATGTAGAAACGGCACTGTTAGCTCTGACAGTCATCTTGAAATTGGTCATTGGTGGTCTGACCAGCATCATCTTGATTGTTTTCTAAGCACAGTTAAGCTTCTGTTCTAAGGTCAGTTTTTTCCCTTTCCCTTGAAGCAAATTTTCAGAACTTCTGTGGCTTATTTCATGTCTACAATCTGGTCATCATGTAGTTAACTTCTTCCCCTTGGTGGAAGTTTCAGTCTCTAAAAGACAGCTCACAAGACATGGCTCAGAATCTTATCTATAGCCCTTGAGAAGGAGCTAAAAGTCCGTGACTGTGTTTAATGACTAAACTTTATCAGTCTTATTGGACTATTGCTCTTTGCTTCTGCATTTTCTCATTTCTGTGATTTAGCTTATTCTTTGGCTAAATTTTTTCCACAAACAAAAGGAAGGCTGAGGACATACATTCCTTGTCCATTTCAGTTTCTTTATATGCATAAAATGTGATATTTATCTCCACAAATTGCTCTGAGGAATTTGAAAAGAGCTAATAGAGTGGATAGACTAAATATATTGGTTGCAGCTTCATGACTGTTTTGCTGTTTCAGGGAAAATTATTCACCTCTCTAGATCTCAGTTTCATCAGTGTAAAATAGATAGGCTGGATATTTGGCAAAGCAATCAGTTCAGTCACTCAGTCGTGTCCGACTCTTTGTGACCCCATGGACTGCTGTGCGCCAGGTTTCCCTGTCCGTCACCAACTCCTGGAGCTTACTCAAACTCATATCCATTGAGTCGGTGATGCCATTCAACCATCTCATCCTCTGTCATCCCCTTCTCTTCCCGCCTTCAATCTTCCCCAGCATCAGGGTCTTTTCAAATGAGTCAGTTCTTCACATCAGGTGGCCAAAGTATTGGAGTTTCAGCTTCAGCATCAGTCCTTCCAATGAATATTCAGGACTGATTTCCTTTAGGATGGACTGGTTGGACCTCCTTGCTGTCCAAGGGACTCTCAAGAGTCTTCTCCAACACCACAGTTCAAAAGCATCAATTCTTCACCATCAGCTTTCTTTATAGTCCAACTCTCATATCCATACATGACCAGTGGAAAAACCATAGATTTAACTAGACAGACCCTTGTTGGCAAAGTAATGTCTCTGCTTTTTGATATGCTATCTAGGTTGGTCATAGCTTTTCTTCCAAGGAGCAACTGTCTTTTAATTTCATGGCTGCAGTCATCATCTGCAGTGATTTTGGAGCCCCCAAAAATAAAGTCTCTCACTATTTCCATTGTTTCCCCATCTATTTGCCATGGAGTGATGGGACCAGATGCCATGATCTTAGTTTTCTGAATGTTGAGCTTTAAGCCAACTTTTCACTCTCCTCTTTCACTTTCATCAAGAGGCTCTTTAGTTCTTCTTCACTTTCTGCCATAAGGGTGGTGTCATCTGCATATCTGAGGTTATTGGTATTTCTCTTGGCATTCTTGATTCCAGCTTGTGCTTCTTCCAGCCCAGCGTTTCTCATGATGTACTCTGCATATAAGTTAAATAAGCAGGGTGACAATATACATCTTTGACATACTCCTTTCCCGATTTGGACCCAGTCTGTTGTCCCATGTCCAGTTCTAACTCTTGCTTCTTGACCTGCATACATATTTCTCAGGAGGCAGGTCAGGTAGTCTGGTATTCCCATCTCTTTAAGAATTTTCCGCAGTTTGTTGTGATCCATACAATCAAAGGCTTTGGCATAGTCAATAAAACAGAAGTAGATGTTTTCCTGGAACTCTCTTGCTTTTTCCATGATCCATTGGATGTTGGCAATTTGGTCTCTGGTTCCTCTGCTTTTTCTAAATCATAAAGGATAATTTAAACGTATACCTGTGAGCATGTGTGAGTGTTTATATACTAATATATATATTAAATGTATATATGTGGATGGATTTGGGGTGAGGATTCGGTTCAACTTTTTAATGATTCCTAAAAAACTGATTGACATTCTTCTGGGTGAGTGTAGACTTATGCACAGAAGTTCTACTTTACTGTTTAAAAGATCATTTTGTAATTTCTGTAGTTTGTCTCCTAACCTGTAAACTGGGGATAATTAAAGTACCTTACTGAATGTGTTCCCTGAAAGTTCTTGTATTAAAACCTAACTCTCAATATGATGACATTAGGAGGTGGGTGGAGCCTTAGGGAGGTGATTAGGTCAAGACAGAGGAGACTTCATGAGGGGATTAGAGATTCCAGAGAGCTTCCTTGCCTCCTTCTTCCAGGTAAGGTAATAACAAGAAACACTGGTTCATAACTATGGAACTGTATGTCTCTGTTGGCCTACAACTATCTCTATTTATGCCTGCTCCCTGGAAAAATTATCAATAGTGCTCCTTTTCTTTCAATTCTTGAAAATGTCCCAGTTCGGACAGTAAATTTTATGTTCATCCTAGTTAGAGCCCATCAGTTCAGTTCAGTTCAGTCGCTCAGTCGTGTCCGACTCTGCGACCCCATGAATCGCAGCACACCAGGCCTCCCTGTCCATCACCAACTCCCGGAGTTCACTCTGATTCACATCCATCCCTTAATTGATGTTGTGGTAGTGTTATTATTACCAGTATTGATATTGTTTCCTTAAGAGTCACAATTTCAGTTTCAATTTTGAGTTAATAGGAGTGACAATGACTGTTTTTCATTGGAAGGGAGAGATGAACTGATGGGCCTTTAAAAATTCTGTCTTTATGTAGAATCAGAGAGCAGCATAAACAGAGGGGACATGTCAGGAAACGCAGGGCAGGCAGATCCAGACTTGGGGCACCTGTGAAGGTCATGAGTCATTGTAGACACACTGAGATGAATATCAGAGGAATGTGCGCCAGGCACTGACAAGTGGAAAGCAGTGCCTCTGAGAGAGAATCGGGACCCTGTGTATAGACCAAGCATAACTCTAGAGGGGTGATGGTGGGAGCCATGTCAATGCCTGAGTCTGAGGTGGGGGGTGGGGGAATGGGATGGAAAAGAAAAAAGGAAACAAAGGAAGTGGATGAAGCCTGGAGGAAGAGATGTCTAAACTATGCACGCGGAAGTTTGCCTTTGAATGCTCTGTTCTATGTCGTGGAAGAAAGAGAAGCCAGGAAGGAGGGAGCGGACTCAAAGCAGTAGCATACCTGCATCCCCTATCCTGCCCTGTCTCCTGAACTGCCTCTCCAGAGTCCTTAACCCCTGTTTAGCTCCTGGGGGAAGCTGCCTGAGAGCAGTTTCAAATCAGACCGTTGGCAAATAGCATCTCAAAGCTGAAAGCTGGTCAGCCAGCTCAGATGACTGGAATGGCAGCCCTTATTCACCAGAACAATAAAATCATTAAGTTCTCAGGGGACAGTGGAATATTTATTTAACATTTCTGAGATTCTGCTATTGGAGAAGGCAATGGCAACCCACTCCAGCACTCTCGCCTGGAAAATGCCGTGGACGGGGGAGCCCGATGGGCTGCAGTCCATGGGGTCGCTAATAGTCAGACACGACTGAGCGACTTCACTTTCACTTTTTACTTTCATGCATTGGAGAAGGAAATGGCAACCTGTTAGGACCAAATTGAAGCCAGGACAGGCTCTAAGGGGCAGGCTAGGTCTGAGGAAAGCTGAGGTTCTGGGAACTCCCGCAGGCAGTGTAGCTAGACCAATCAGAAAAATCCCCGTAGCCCCCCGCCCGCGCCAGACCCGAGCCAATCTAGATAGGGATGCAAGGTTTAAAAGTCCCGCGCGCGTGGACGGTTTAACCAATCAGCTATGCTATTACAGAAACAAAGAACCGTCTGTATAAAAGTATATGTGATTCAGAGCTCCGGGGCCTTGTCGGATTCCACTGTGCTGGATGAAACCTGGGCCCTGGCTCGAGCTAGTAATAAACCCCTTTATGCTTTTGCATTGCTGTGGACGTCTTATTTTCTCAGTTTTGGGGACTCGGACTCTGGGCATAACACAACCCACTCCAGTATTCTTGCCTGGAGAACCCCAGGGACAAGGGTGCCTGATGGGCTGCCATCTATGGGGTCGCACAGAGTCGGACACGACTGAAGAGACTTAGCAGCAGCAGCAGATGCTGCTATTTGCTCAAGTTCCAGAGAATCTCCTCTTCCAGAGAAAAGCATTTAAAATGAGATTCAGAGTGGAGAGTGGTAGGATGGATAGACATTCAGAAAGTTTGCTCTGAACTTTCATTGACTTTCCAGCTCTTTAGGGCATGCTCCTCATCATCCATTCATTTTACCCAATGGTTAAACTTAAGAAAGAAAAGAGAGCACTCTTGCCCTCTTGGCCTGCTTATCTGTCTGTTATCCTCTGCCTCTAAACAACTTCCTGTTCCTGATTAAAGGCCCACTTAACTCTTCATCTGTGACTTCATGGAATATAACATAATGAAAAGAAACTATAGACTCTGGGAGTACATAGACAGAAATTTGAGCCCAGTGCCACAGTATAACCTAAGACCAGTAACATCATCTTGGTTATCTCTTGCTGCATATCACACTACCAAACAACAATACTTTCATTCTCTCTTCTGATTTTATGGTTTCATTGTGCCCCTTCCATCTTAAGCAGAGTATGGTAGGGGTAGGGGACAAATCGCAAACATATTCTAAACATTTTTAGTAGTCTTATTTATTATAGTGATAGGGGCAAATAATTCTCAAACTCCTTTAGGTATATTACAAGAATGAGCAAATGAGTTCAGTTCAGTTCAGTTGCTCAGTCGTGTCCAACACTTTGTGACCCCATGGACTGCAGCACGCCAGGATTCCTTGTCCATCCCAAGTCCCCAAGTTTTATCTTGCTCAAACTCATGTCCATCAAGTCAGTGATGCCATCCAACCATCTCATCCTCTGCAGTCCCCTTCTCCTCCTGCCCTCAATCTTTCCCAGCATCAGGGTCTTTTCCAATGAGTCAGTTCTTCACATCAGGTGGCCAAAGTATTGGAGTTCCAGCTTCAGCATCAGTTCTTCCAATGAATAATCAAGACTGATTTCCTTTAGGATGGACTGGTTGGATCTCCTTGCTGTCCAAGGGACTCTCAAGATTCTTTTCCAAAACCACAGTGCAAAAGCATCAGTTCTTTAGCGCTCAACTTTCTTTATACAATGAGTACAAGTGTTAATGTTATGTATTGGAAGAAGGGACATATGAGAACCTAATGGAAAGGTAATGCAGGAGAGAAAGAAATTTTTTTGTCTATCCATTATGGTTCAGTGACTGGAGACCTGCAAATCAAGCAAAATATAAATTAACAAGAAAACAAAGCACATTTAAATTGCATACATATGTACACCACCAAGAGTGAACCATCACGTGAATTAGGCTTTCAGTGACTATGATGTGTCCCCTGGTTCGCCCGTTGTAACAAATGTACCCCTCTGGTGGAGGATGTTGATAGTGGGGGATGCTGGGCATGTGGCGGGGGTGGGAGTGGGGGTAGTGTATGGGTATTCTCAGTGTTTTTTGCTCAGTTTTGCTATGAACCTAAAACTGCTCCAAAATATGAGGCGTATTTAAAAGGAAATATTTTTAAAAGGAGATGATGACGTTTTTGAAAATTCTGAAGACCTAAAAGACATAGAAATAGTATGGAAATATCACAGAATAAAATTGCCTAAGGAGACATACCACTAAATGTGCCACTTCACCTCAGGCTAGAATCTGCACTAGAGGGAAGTATGCTATCAGGGATATTATTGGGATAATTGACAAATCTGTGTACAAACTAGATTGATAAAAGTATTGCATCAAGCTTAAATATACTGCTTCCAGCCAAAGTTGTCTGTTTACCATTCTCTGAATTTCCTTTTGAATCATTTGCCGTTCCTGCTGCCTAGGGTGCACTTGCCCATCCATTCACATCCTGTTCACCTCCAAACTCCAAATAACAACCCCATGACCCTCCATAGTCTTGCCTGGCTGTTTCAGCCCTGAGGGATCTAGTCTTCCTCAGAACTCACAGAACCTCATTCTGCACTGCTTATGTTCTGCTTTGGTGACCTTGCATTTTCAGTTGTGTCCTCATGTAAATTTAGTTTCCAACTAAACGGGAAGGAAACTAACATAAAGATATGGACTTATACTTCCTTTTGCCTCATTGACTTCTCTTATGATAGATGTACACTATAATTAACTTCTTTGACAATTGTTTACCAGGCATGTGTTACACACTAGTCCTTACTAACATACAGAGATGAGACACAGTACCTGCCCTCAAGGCACTTACAGTTAATAGGGAGAGCCAGACTATTACAAAAAGTTTTCATTGTGCAAGGAGCATAGAGAAAGGAATAGGAATTGTTCCAAGGAAGGCTCCACGGAGTAGCTGACCCTTAAACTGACACTTGGAATGTGTGTAGGTGTTCACAGGTGGACAGGTCTCCCTGTGATACACAGCTGAGAGAGGGTGGATGGCACAGGAAAGGAATCTGTATAGCCTCCAGGTCCACAACTCCAGACTTTTGCATGAGTGACACGAGCCTCAGGCTGCGCCATGAAGACAGCTGACATGCACATAAAAGAGAGGAGCAGGCAGGTGACCTCAGGAGACTGAAGCCTTTGCTGGAGAAACTAGTGTGGGAGCAAGGACAGGTTCAGGGTTTGCATCACTCAGGCAAAGAAATGAGAAGGAAGCCTTGATATTAATCAGGAACATGTAGAGTTTTGTAAGATTGGCAAGGTTCAATGGATCCATCCTGAGAACAAGCCGTCAGGCACCTGGGCAGGCTGTACTCACTGGCCGTGCACCCAGAGAGGAGGGGCTGACTGCTCTCTGCACAGATAGGTTGATTCAATTCAGTTCAGTTCAGTCGCTCAGTCGTGTCCGACTCTTTGCGACTCCATGAACCACAGCACACCAGGCTTCCCTGTCTGCCACCAACTCCCAGAGTCCACCCAAATCCATGTCCATCGAGTCGATGATGCCATCCAACCGACTCATCCTCTGTCATCCCCTTCTCCTCCTGCCCTCAATCCCTCCCAGCATCAAAGTCTTTTCCAATGAGTCAGCTCTCCGCATCAAGTGGCCAAATTATTGGAGTTTCAGCTTCAACATCAGTCCTTCCAATGAACACCCAGGAATGATCTCCTTTAGGATGGACTGGTTGGAGTCTCCAAGGGAATCTCAAGAGTCTTCTCCAACACCACAGTTCAAAGCATCAGTTCTTTGGCACTCAGCCTTCTTTATAGTCTAACTCTCACATCCGTACATGACTACTGGAAAAACCATAGCCTTGACTAGACAGACCTTTGTTGGCAAAGTAATGCCTCTGCTTTTTAATATGCTGTCTGGGTTGGTCGTAACTTTCCTTCCAAGGAGTAAGCATCTTTTAATTTCATGACTGCAATCACCATCTGCAGTGATTTTGGAGCCCAGAAAAATAAAGTCAGCCACTGTTTCCCCATCTATTTGCCATGAAATGATGGGACCAGATGCCATGATCTTAGTTTTCTGAATGTTGAGCTTTAAGCCAACTTTTTCACTCTCCTCTTTCACTTTCATCAAAAGGCTCTTTAGTTCTTCTTCACTTTCTGCCATAAAGGTGGTGTCATCTGCAGATCTGAGGTTATTGATAATTCTCATGGCAATCTTGATTCCAGCCTGTGCTTCCTCCAGCCCAGAGTTTCTCATGATGTACTCTGCCTAGAAGTTAAATAAGCAGGGTGGCAATATACAACCTTGATGTACTCCTTTTCCTATTTGGAACCTAGGTTAATTAGACCACAGTAAATGAAGCCAATAAAGAAGGAAATAGACATCTTTCATTGCCATTAATGTATGGGACAATTGGTTAGAGATTAGTCTACCTCTTCCTCTGTTTTGGCAAAGAGGAAAACTACATAGAAAACTAATGAAATGAGTTTCAACATCTATCCTTAGTAATCCAGTAGATCAGTTCACAGCCCTTCTTTGCAGCTCGATAATAATGATGCTGAATCTCTGTGCTTGCATTCTCCTTTCTCTCTCTCTCTTTTTGGCCATATAACTTGCAAGATTTTAGTTCCCTCACCATTGGTGGAACCTGTGCATTCTGCTGTAAGACCACAGAATCCTGAACACTAGACTGCCAGGGAATTGCCTCTATTCCTACTATTTATAAGAAATTAACATCTGAACAGAATTCGTCATTGCTTAACACAGTTTGTTGTGTGGCTGCTGCTGGTATTTCAGTGAATACTCCTAATGACAGCTGCTGATGTTAGAAATGTTAGCATGGTTCTCCAGGGAAAGTATCACTCAATTTCTCTATCTAGTAATGAGGCTCATTACAACACTCTTTCCTCTGCAGCAGGACCTCAGAAGCTCATAGATACACTCCCAGTTTTGAGGGTCCCTATGGGCAGGGACCTGTTCACCTGAGATTGTGCTGCTGTGCACTTGCTTGAGTCAGGCCTTACATAGCTTCTCATTGTGAGCTGATCCCAATTTTGTTCCAGTTTCTCTTTATCATTTTCCTGAGGTCATGCCAACACTGTGACAGGAAATCTATTCCCTGGAGAATCCCCTGTGTTGTGTTTGTTATGTTTAAGTGTCTGCTTCCCTTTTGTTAGTAAAGGTAGTTCCCAAAATGCCAAATGGACTTTTCATCCACACTGGGGCCTGTGGGGCTTAATGTAGGAGAGAGAAAATGAGACAGAGATAAATGAAAATCTGCAACAGAGTTCATGAGCCTCAAGCTTGATTTGATTAAACCTGGAAGACTTTTCTTCAGGAAAGTGTTTCTTTTGTGGCTTTCCCAGGTGGCTGTGTGGTAAAGAATCCACCTGCCAGTGCAGGAGACACAGGTTCCATCCCTGGGTCAGGAAGATCCCCTGGAGAAGGAAGTGGCAACCCACTCCAGTATACTTGCCTGGAGAATCTCATGGACAGAGGAGCCTGGAGGGCTACAGTCCATGGGGTCGCAAGAGTATCTTTCATACTTCTAATGGCAAGTTTAATTCAAATGATCATCATGTCTACTACCATGGGCAAGAATCCCTTAGAAGAAATGGAGTAGTCCGCATATTCAACAAGAGTCTGAAACGCAATACTTGGGTGCAATCTCAAAAAAGACAGAATGGTCTCTGTTCGTTTCCAAGACAAAACATTCAGTATCACAGTACTCCAAGTCTATACCCCAACCACTAATGCCAAAGAAGCTGAAGTTGAACCACTAGACCATGTGGGTATGACCTAAATCAAATCCCTTACGATTATACAGTGGAAGTGAGAAATAGATTCAAGGGATTAGATCTGATAGAGTGCCTGAAGGACTATGGACAGAGGTTTGTAACGTTGTACATGAGGAGGTGATCAAGACTGTTCCCAAGAAGAAGAAATGCAAAAAAGGCAAAATGGTTGTCTGAAGAGGCCTTACAAATAGCTGAGAATAGAAGAGAAATGAAAGGCAAAGGAGAAAAGGAAAGATATATCCATCTGAATCCAGAGTTCCAAGAATAGCAAGGAGAGATAAGGAAGTCTTCTTAAATGAAGAATGCAAAGAAATACAGGATAATATAGAATGGGAAATACTAGAGATCTCTTTAAGAAAATTAGAGATACCAAGGGAATATTTCATGCAAAGATGGGCACAATAAAGGACAGAAACAGTATGAACCTAACAGAAGCAGAAAATATTAAGAAGAGGAGGCAAGAATGAGAAATGGGGGAGATACGGAAAAGTGTTGCCTTAGAAAGAGAACCCCAGTTCCCACCTGCAGCCTCCCTGGCTTACAGTCAACCAGAAAAATGTCCATCCTCCTAAGAGTTTTTTTAAGTAAGGAGACACTCACATATACTCTTCCCACAAACACTTGACTCCCACTTCCTACAGAGGGGTCGTCCTCCTCTCTAGGTGGTGACCTCAGAAATAAATAAATAAATAAGCCAGAATTTGAGTAAGACAAGTTGTACCCCTGAAATAACCACCCAGTATTCACCCAGGATCACAGTTGATGGAGTCCTCTTGTCCTCCAACACAGGGAAGCTCAGCTCCTGTCTTGTGTCTTACACCACACCATAAAGGACACCATTGTGTTCCTAAGAGAGACTTGAGCCACCCCAGCCAGGGTGCTGCCCCTTCTCCAGCCTCATGGGTTCTCTGCAGCCTGCATGCTCCATTCCTGACCCCAGCTCTACCCACCACTCATGTCTGCCCAGCCTGATTTTCAGGCTAGTCTCAGTCATTCTGGAACCCCTTTATCAAACCCTCAAGCAGAAGCAGCCTCTGAAACCAACTATTGGGCTTCTTACCTAAGTCTCTAGCTTGGTCTCTGAGAGAGAAAGCAGTTTCTGCAATCAGTCTATCCCAGGGACGTGGACCTTACACAAATTAAAAGGGGGGTTGGGTTTGAAGAAGAGCAGGGTGGGAGGAACATCTTGGTCTCGGTCCGCAGGAAAACAAGGTCATGTTAGGAAGGGATTGGGAATTGCCCAGGGCACCCTCTTTGGGGCTGCTAGGGAGAGTGAGCCTTTGCCAATAAGAACCTTTCTTTCTATAAGCAGCAGAGAAAATCACTATAGCACTGATGCTTGAACCCCAACCAAGTCTTTGTTCTGCACTAAATAGCCCTTGCTGCTGCTGCTAAGTTGCTTCAGTTGCGTCCAACTCTGCGACCCCATAGACGGCAGCCCAGCAGGCTCCCCCATCCATGGGATCCTCCAGGCAAGAACACTGGAGTGGGTTGCCATTTCCTTCTCCAATGCATGAAACTGAAAAGTGAAAGTGAAGTGGCTCAGTCGTGTCCGACTCCTAGCGACCCCATGGACTGCAGCCCACCAGGCTCCTCTGTCCATGGGATTTGCCAGGCAAGAGTACTGGAGTGGGTTGCCATGAGTTTAGCAAAAGGCACATCACATATGATCACAGGAAGGGGGGAAAAATGAAGGTCCTTTCTCTCCCCACAAGTCCTGGAGCTGCTTTGGCCAGAATTCCACATCTCCCACCAGCACCTCTGCAAGGGAAAAGGCAAGAGGTGTCCAGTTGCCCCCAGCTGGAAGGATTCCTAGATCTGGAGAAGGGATGAGTACCTGAACACGGAGGAGAAGGAAGCCTCTGTGTGACTCACCCAGTTCTGGCCACTTCTATACTCCTGAGCTGATGAAGAAGGGTGTGTGGCCGATCTTATCTACAGTGACCTATCCTTCCATAGGCCAGAGTGGAGGAGAGGAACTTGAGAAAAGCCAATGCAAAATCTCCTTTAGAGAAGAAATAGATAACATCATATTTCTTGGCAATAGACTTTCCTCCCAGAAAGAGACCTGTATTCGCTGGAAGACGATTTTATTTTTATTATTTACTTTTAAGATATAGTTGATTTACATTATGGTGTTAGTTTTAGGTGTATAACAAAGTGACTCAGACATATATGTGTGTGTGTGTGTGTATATATATATATATATATATATATATATATATATATATATATATTCTTTACCACTAATGTCACCTGGGAAGCACACACACACACACACACACACATATATTTGTTGTTATTGTTGTTGTATATTCACTAAGCCATGTCCAACTCTTCTGCGATCCCATGGTCTGTAGCCTGCCAGGGTCCTCTGTCTATGTGATTTCCCAGTCAAGAATACTGGAGTTGGTGCCATTTCCTCCTCCAGGGTATCTTTCCATCCCAGGGATTGAATTTGCATCTCCAACATTGCAGGCTGGTTGTTGACCACAAAGTCACCAGGGAAACCCCCTACTAATATATATGTAGGGAGCTATATGGGAAGAATCTGAAGGACTTTCCTGGTGGCTCAGATGGTAAAGCATCTTGCTTACAATGCGGGAGACCTGGCTTCGATCCCTGGGTCAGGAAGATCCTCTGGAGAAGGAAATGGCAACCCACTCCAGTACTCTTGCCTGGAAAATCCCATGGACAGAGGAGCATGGTGGGCTACAGTCCACGGGGTCACAAAGAGTCGGACACGACTGAGCGATATATATATTAAAAAAATATGGTAAGAATCTGCCTGCCAGTGCAGGAGACGGGTTGGATCCCTGGGTCAGGAAGATCCCCTGGAGTAGGAAATGGCACCCTACTCCAGTATTCTTGCCTGAAAAATTCCATGGGCAAAGGAGCCTGGGCAGGCTAGAGTCCATGGTGTTGCAAAGAGTTGGACACGACTGACCACATACACATATATATGTCTATATTGCAAAGTCACAAAATATTCACAACCTAAAAGCTGAGAGCTAAGTTTTATTCAGCAGAAATATTTAGGACTTCAAGCCCAGGAGAGAGTATCCCAAGTAACCCTGAGAGAACTACTCTGAGAAGGCGAGGGGAGGAGCCAGGTTGTACAGTTTTGCAGCAAAGGGCAGGTAGTGTGAACATGAAAAGATTATTGTTAATTAAAGAAAACTGGATGTCCCAAGTTAAGGAATTTAGTGCTTTTCTATGTATAGGAAGATTCAGAGTGGGCTCACTGACATCATTCCTTTCATAAGCATCTCAGCTATCCTGGGCCAGAATCCTATGTTGTTCACATCCTGAGATCCTTCCAGGCTCACCGTAGGGAGTAGCTGCACTCTGATGGATGCCAGACTGCAGTTATTCTTCTCTTTGCTGGGTGCACTTAAGGCTCACCAGCTCACATTGGGGAGCTAAAATCACTGGTGACTGTGACATCCATGTTTACTGAAATATTTCATTTCTCGATATGTAAATATATATATATTTTGCAGGGAGAAGTCAATTCCGAATCCATGTTGGAACTGTTTCTTTGACTTGCTTTTGTTATTATAATCATACATAAAGGCCTGCCTCAGAGAATCCTGCCCCTCTGCCTGACTGTTAAAATAAAGTGCCTTGTTCAGAACCTGTCTACCTATAGATGGCAGGAAGGAAGAAATTAACACATCACCCTGCCTGAGACTTGCCATTCTAGAAACACTTGCAAATTAATGGCCTTTTTACCTTGTTTATTCACCTTCCCCCATCTTTGATCCATAAAGAAACCTGACATCCAGACCAAAGGAAGATAATTATTTTGAGACATTAGTCAGCCATCTTTTCAGTCAGCCAACTTTTCAAATAAAGTCATATTCTTTGACTCAATGCCTCATCTCTTGGATTCACTGGCCTGTCATGCAGTGAGCTGGATGAAGCACAAACTGGATTCAGGATTGCCAGGAGAAATATCAATAACCTCAGATACGCAGATGACACCACCCTTATGGCAGAAAGTGAAGAAGAGCTAAAGAGCCTCTTGATGAAAGTGAAAGAGGAGAGTGAATAGTTGGCTTAAAACTCATCATTCAGAAAACTAAGATCATGGCATCCACTCCCATCACCTCATAGCAAATAGATGGGGAAACAATGAAAATGGTGGGAGACTTTATTTGGGGGGGCTCCAAAATCACTGCAGATGGTGACTGCAGCCATGAAATTAAAAGTTGCTCCTTGGAAGAAAAGCTATGACCAACCGAGACAGCATATTCAAAAGCAGAGACATTACTTTGCCAACAAAGGTCCATCTAGTCAAAGCCATGGTTTTTCCAGTAGTCATGTATGGATGTGAGAGTTGGACTATAAAGAAAGCTGAGTACCAAAGAATTGATGCTTTGAACTGTGGTGTTGGAGCAGATGCTTGAGAGTCCCTTGGACTGGAAGAAGATCCAACCAGTCCATCCTAAAGGAAATCAGTCCTGAATTTCTTTGGAAGGACTGATGTTGAAACTGAAACTCCAATACTTTGGCCACCTGATGTGAAGAACTGAATCACTAAAAAAGACCCTGATGCTGGGAAAGATTGAAAGTGGGAGGAGAAGGGGACAACAGAGGATGAGATGATTGGATGGCATCACTGACTCAATGGACATGAGTCTGAGAAAGCTCCAGGAGTTGGTGATGGACAGGGAAGCCTGGCATGCTGCAGCCCATGGGGTCACAAAGAGTAGGACATGACTGAGTGACTGAACTGAATTGAACTTAGTGTGTGTGGGGGTGAGGGGGGGAAAGCAAATAGGGATTCTACAGGAAATAAATGAGATTTTAAGGGAATAAATGGGATGGAAAATAATTTGTGATAATGTCTGTCTATGCAAATGTGAGTGGTCTATCTTTTCCCAGGCTGTAAAACTCCCATAAGTGGATTTATAGCAGCTTTATCCTCAGAAGATTCTGCTTTTATTCAGATACGAGATGCTTCAAAAAAGCTTCTTTCTGCATCTGCTGGGTCTCAAATATCTTGTTTAAAATAACTTTCAGAAAAAAAATACCCTTCATATCAACCCTGCAGATCTGAATGGGTACCCACATTAACCAGTTTAGAATTTGATCTTTAATTCATTCATTCAACAATGGGAGTAGAGAAATAAGTTAGAGGACCTGCCCTAAAAGGGCCTCATAGGATGTTTTGCATCCCTCAGGTGAATCCCACCAAAGTGTTGGGGATGGCTGCATGAAAATGTCATTCTTGTGGCACTTTTTCATTGCCAGAAGACTTTCAAGGAGTTGGTCCAACAACAAGATTTCAGGATCACAGTTCAAGTATGAGCAAGCTTTCTAAAACCCAAGGAAGATTCTTCAATAGCCTACCGTGTAGGTATCCCTAAGTATTGTTACCAAAAAGTGGAATTCGGCAGCTCACCGCCCAAGAAGCGTTAAAGAGGCCCAGGTTGGTGAAAGGAAAGTCTGTTCTGTTGCCAGTGCTGGCAGCTGAAGGGTGGGGAGGGCAGACATCTGTCTAAAGGCCTGACTCCTCCACTGTCAATCAGTGGGCAGGAACCTTTATAGGCTGAAGGTGAGGGCTACCTGTAGAAACATTTATGCTGTCAAGGATATAATTGGGCCAACTGATAAATTTGTATACAAAAACAGGAAGCAAACTAATATAGGGGTACTGTGTTTTGCTTCCTTTTACCTCCTTAACTTCTCTTACGATAGATGTTCACTGTAATTAACTTCTTTGACAATTATTTACTGGGTATCTACTACACACTAGTTCTTATTACCACACAGAGATGAGACACAGTATCTGCCCTCAAGGCACTTACAGTTCTCTAGGGGGAACCAAACTATTACAAAAAGTTTTCATGTGCAAGGAGCCTAAGGAAAGGAAGAGGAATTGTTCCAAGGAGGGCTCCGCGGAGTAGCTGGCCTTTAAACTGACACTTGGAATGTGTGTAGGTGTTCACAGGTGGACAGGTCTCCCTGTGATACGCAGCTGAGAGAGCGTGGATGGCACAGGAAAGGAATCTGTATAGCCTCCAGGTCCGCGACTCCAGACTTTTGCATGAGTGTCACGAGCCTCAGGCTGCGCCATGGAGACAGCTGAAACACACACAAAAGAGAGGAGCAGGCAGGTGACCTCAGGAGACTGAAGCCTTTGCTGGAGAAACTACAGTGAGGGTAGGGGTTCAGGGTTTGCACCAGGCAGAGAAATGAGAAGGAAGCCTTGATATTGATCAGGAACATGTAAAGGTCTGTGAGATCCGTAGGGTTCAATGAATCCATCCTGAGAACAAGCCATCAGGCACTTGGGCAGGCTGAACCCAGTAGTCGTGCACCTAGAGAGGGCTGACTGCTCTCTGCACACATAGGTTGATTAGACCACGATAAATGATGCCAATAAAGAAGAAAATTAGACCACTGATAGAGAAAGGGGAAATCAAATGGAAGTTCTTTATTCTATCAGTGATCTCTCATTGTCATTAATGTATGGGATAATTGATTAATTTAGAGATTGGGCTACCTCTTCCTCTTTTTTTGCAGAAAGGAAACCTACATAGAAAACTAATGAAATGAGTTTCAACATCTGTCCTTAATAATCCAGCAGACCACTTCACGTCCCTTCTTGGCAGCTCGGTAATAATGTTGTTAAATCTCTGTGCTTGCATTCTGCATTCTCTCTCTCTTTTTGGCCAAGAACTACGATCTTAGTTCCTTCACCAGGGATGAATCCTGTGCCTTCTGCAGTGAGAGCATGGAGCCCTAAACACTGGACTGTCAGGGAATTTCCTCTGTTCTTACTACTTATGAGAAAGTAACATCTGAATAGAATTCATCATTACTTAATACAGTCTGTTGTGTGGCTGCTGCTGGTATTTCAATGAATACTCCTCACAATTGCCACTGACGTTAGAAATGTTAGCATGGTCCTCCATGGAATGTATCACTCAACTTCTCTGTCTAGTAATGAGACTCATTGCATCACTCTTTCCTCTGAAGAAGGACCTCAGAAGCTCATAGATACACTCCCAATTTTGAGGGTCCCTGTGGACAGAGACCTCCTCAGCTGCTGTGCACTAGTTTGGGTCAGATCTTGCATAGCTCCTTTTTGTGAGCTGATCGCTAATTCATTCCAATGATAGTCTGCAGTCAACATTATCTCTTTCTTTAAGAAATTGGGGATTTCTCTCTATTATTTTCCTGAGGCCAAGCCAACTCTGTGACAGGAAATCTATTCCCTGGAGAATCCCCTGCTAACCCTTCTGCTGACTATTCTATTACATACGTCTCCTCTTTTCATATTTTCTTCATCATTTAACACCCACTGACTTCACCTCAGCCTCATGGGTCTCTGTAGGCACCTGAAAGATACGAAGCCTTTGCCTGGCTCGGACTTCTGCACTTTCTGCATGAAATGTTCTTTTATATTTCAGGTTATATATCAGGTTTCAGTTTAAATTTCCCTTCATTAGAGGTTCTTTTCTGACCACCCTGTCTATAGTCCTTGTCTTAGGGCCTCCAGATGGCTACAACAAAATTCCACAGGCTGGGCGGCTTATGAACAACAGAAATTCATCTCTCATGGTCCTAAAGGCTGGGAAGTCTGATATCATGGCACCAGCACCTTTGATGTCTAGGGAGAACCTGCTTTCTGGTTCATAGATAGCTCTTTTCACCAGGGTTTTCTTGGTGAAAAGTGAAAGTGAAGTCACTCAGTCGTGTCCAACTCTTTGCAATCCCATGGACATAGTCCAGGCTCCTCCATCCATGGAATTTTCTAGGCAAGAGTACTGGAGTGGGTTGCCATTTCCTTCTCCAGGGGATCTTCCCAACCCAGGGATCAGACCCAGGTCTCCCACACTGCAGGCAGACGCTTTGGCTCAGCAGTAAAGAATCTGCCTGCAATGTGGGAGACCTGGGTTGAAGACCTGAGTTCGATCGCTGGGTTGGGAAGATCCATGGAGGAGGGCATGGCAACCCACTCCAGTATTCTTGCCTGAAGAATCCCCATGAACAGAGGAGCCTGGAGGGCTGCAGTCCATGGGGTCTCAAAGAGTCAGACACGACTAAACAACTAAGCATATCGCACACATAGTAGAAGAGGCAGGGGGACTCTCCAAAATTTCTTTTAAAACGACACAAATAAAAAAATAAAATAAAAAGACACTTAATATCATCCATGAGGGCTCCACCCTCATGACCGATCACCCTAAAGGCCCCACCTCCTAACGCTATCCCGTTTGGAATAGGGTTTCAGCATAGGAATTGGGGGAGGTTGAAAAACTTCAGTCTGCAGCAATTCTCTTCTCATCCACCAGCCCCTCAACCCAATCATCTTACTTTTTCCTTCATAGCTCTTGTTAGAATCTTCAATTATTTATGTGTTACTTCTTTAACATTTCTCTGCCTCCACTACAAAGTATATTCAAAAGAGTAGGGCGCTGCTACACTGTTAATCAATTATGCCCCAATATAAAGTAAAAAGTGTTTTAAAATTATAAAGAAAAAGAAAAGAGTATGGCCCTTTCTCTTTTTCACAACTGAGTTCCAATGCTTAGCACATTTCCCATATATTTTGGCCAATATTAGGCATTTAAATAATAGCTGATGAATGAATGAATAAATGGATATTAAAAAATTATCCTCCATTAACTCTCTGGCATTTTATAGTTAATTTTTTAATTGGAATATAATTGTTTTACAATGTTTTGTTAGTTTCTGGTACAACATGGTAAATCAGATATATATATATATATATATATATATATATACACACACATATATATACATCCCTGCCTCCCTATTGAGGACAGGAATATACTCCCACCCTGCCACCCTTGCTCCATCCAGGTCAACACAGAGCATCAGGCTAGCTCCCTGTGCTATAAGGCGGCTGCCTGGTAGCTCTCTGCTTACACATGGCAGTGCATATACGTCAGTGCTACTCTGTCAATTTGCCCACCCTCCTCTTCCCCTTGCTGTGTCCAAGCAAGAGGTGCTGCTTTCTATGTCAGCACCTCTATTCCTGCTCTGCAAGTAGGTTCATCAGTACCATTTTTCTAGATTCCATATATATGCATTAATATAACTCAATCAAGGCTTGATTATATAACTACTTAAAATATTCTCTTGCTAAACTAGAGGTAGGTGCTTGAAAGTCAGGAATTATATCTAATTCACATAAACTCAATAGTGTACATGAATCCCACAATTAAAAGAGTTCAAACCATTCAGTAATAGGTAGAACTAACAGAGGGCTTTTTGTTTGCTTGCTTTGCTTTGTTTTTTCAATCATTACACAAGCCTCACTAGGCTTGGCAGTCTTAGAAATCTCTCTGAGTTTTTCTTATTATCTCCCTGTGCCACCCCCATCCCCACCACACACATATTTTAATGTGCTGATTCATTCCTGCCCTAAAAGAAGTTAGTTTTCTAAGGGGAAAATATCCTTACCTTTCGTTCAAGAGAAGAAAAAGACACAGAAATTTTTATCAGAAAAGTGAAGATTATACACCCACTCTTTAAGAGTAGATCTGGGGCAAATGTCTTTTTCTAAAACTTTCCTTGGAAGTGAAATGCGAAAGGGAAGAATGAGTGGATATCTGTTGGGAGTTCCCATATAGAGGCCCTTCTGGCTATGAAACCTTAAAGAGACACTTTCTGGACTCAGAATGCTCAGTGGCATCAGAGAATAGATGTACATTAAGAAAGAAGGTTTTCTCAAATTTTCCTTCTGCAACTTCATTCACAAGCCCCCTCAGTTTAGACTCTTTCATCATTCCAACAATCCACATCTCAGAAGCATGAGGCTTTTATGAGGAAAAGAGTGGGAATAAGTTTTCACATTTATCCTGGAGAAGGAAGGCTACAGGAAGTTTCTTCCTGCTTTTTGTAGGTCCTTGTGCCATCAAGGTAAATGGCATGACCTTTCCATCAGTATTTGAAAGCTTCTATCTGGCAAGGCTCTGTGACCTATGGGCACCATCAGTTCTTTTCAGAACTGTGACTCTTCCTGATTTTCAGGTTTACTGCCTAGTGGGACCAAGACTACAGTGACACTTAAGAGCAAACATGAGAAGGTAAAGACTCCCAGCACCCAAAGGAGACCATAAAATATTTCAAGAGCATTTTCCAAAATTTATCAGGAGCCATGGGGAAAGGGGACAAACATGTGGGGATAAAGAACAAGTGAAGTGAAGTGAAAGTCACTCAGTCGTGTCCAACTCTTTGTGACCCCATGGACTATACAGTCCATGGAACTCTCTAGGCCAGAATACTGGAGTGGATAGCCTTTCCCTTCTCCAGGGGATCTTTCCAACCCAGGGATTTAACCCAGGTCTCTCGCATTGCAGGCAGATTCTTTACCAGCTGAGCCACAAGGGAAGCCCCTTATAAGAGCTTTTCATATTCTAACATGTATTGCAAATATCTTAGAACCAACTATGATAAGCAGATTTCTTCAACTCTCCTCAACCCACAGGAACTACTCTTTCTCCCCAGAAAAGCATCTGATCAGACTACTGTTTCTCCAGTACCGAGCTTCTAAAGTACAAAGTGATTAGAGATCCTTACAAGTCACTATCAAGACAACAAAAAGCAAAAGAAACGAAAGTCAAAGAGAGAAATGGCTTTATTTACTCTTACTTCCTCTGAATGGACTTAACAATGGTTTCAGTTATAAAGTCTTAACCTGTAACCATTGACTAATGTGAATCAGTAAACGTGTTTGATCCCTTAGAGCACCCTTCCAATCTTCCTTGATCATCTAAGATAAACGGGGAATTAAAGATCTTTGAGATAAATTATTCAGGAGAAGAAAAGAAATGCAAACCAGATGTATTACAAGTGATGGTTCCATTTTTAACTCCCCTGGATGGTTCTACTTTTTAGATACTCCTCTCTAAAGCCTTGTTAACCCATAGGAACTGAACGTTAATGTGGATTACAATCAAACATTCCATCACAGCACCAGTTTTCAGAGGATCCATAATCTAATCACATTTGCCAACTTTCCCTCTGTCATGTCCCTATTTGACTGTCAGTCACACAGAAACACCTGAGTCAGGCCCCTGAGTAAAAGAAGAAGCTGGTGTTTTTCAAAATATATTGAGCTGGCTAAAGAGCTTGTTCCCAAGGAGAGGCACCAGGAGTCCAGAGTAAAATGCCCAGTTGATTCAGGCTGATGCTAAAATTCTAGAAGAGCCAACCCAGTGGAAAGGCAGATGCATGTGTCGCTCCTGACTCTTTCTGACCCCATGGACTTTAGCCCTCCAGTCTCCTCTGTCCTCTGAATTTTCCTGGCAAGAATGCTGGAGTGCGTTACCATCTCCTTCTCCAGAGGATCGTCCAGACCCAGGGATCAAACCCACTTTTCTTGTGTCTCCTGCATTGGCAGGGGGACTTTTTACCACCGTGCCACCTCAGAAAGCAGGTACCACTGGCTGTATTGGTCAGATGGTAATGTTTGCATGAACAGTGAAGACAAGGCTCCTGTCTACAGCCAAAGGGGCTAGGAAACGAGCCAGCTCTCGATGGGAGAGCGCTGGTGAGACATATGAATCTCTGGGGTTCCAGTCATGGTTCCGATCTTAGAGGATAGCTAGAGTTCAAAGCAGAAAACCCAGACAGATGACCGCTGAGATCATAACAGAAGGTAGGATAACATATGACTGGTAGAATATTCTGACCCATATATTTAATGACTTTTAGCAAACTCAGTGTTTGGGAGGACAGGACGTCCTTCCATTCATCCATCAAACATTTCTGAGCATGGACTCTGTGCTGGTATTGGGGATTCAAAGACACACCAGTCCCAGGGAGCCCCCAGCAGATGTGACCACTCATCTGTCTCCATGCCTGGCCAACTTTCCGCCCTGGGGGGGAGAAAGAGAAGCTTCTAGAAATTTCACTTTCTCATGAAGTCTTCACTTGTCTTCCCTTATACCCCTACCTTTTCCTCCTGCTTTTTTCTCCTTCTTGACTCCTTCCCTTCCTTCAGATGTTCCATACCCCTGTCACCATGAACTTACCTAACTCCAGGTCTCTGGTGTCCTGGTTGAGGTTAACTGACTGACAAGTTTCTTTCCTCTGGGCACTCAGTTCGGTGTACATTGGCGTGTGCGTTTGCATATGCATGTGTATGTATGGACACGTGTGCGTGTGCACACGGTTTGAGGTAAGACTGTCTCTCTAGTTGGACAGGAATATAGGGAAATTCACTTTGGTAAATAAATGTGGAAGTCTGCCCTGTGTCAAACACAGATCTAAGTACAGAGGATAACTGTACAAATATGCATGGACCTTTCTCCGGATGGTTTCTCAATTAAGCTGAAGCTGAGGGTCTGGATATGACAGACCTAATGAGAGTGTATTTTCCATAGAATAATGGGCAGACCCTGTAGTTACCGTTCTCTGTCCTGTAATCCTACACAAGAGAAAGTTCTTTATTTTTTTTCATAAACGTTCAGGGTGAAAATACACCAAATCTGACAATAATTTTAAACAACGTTGCTTAAAAGAGCTAATGTCATTTACTTTTTCACAGGTATAATGTTGATTCCATCACATAATGTGATATCTGCATTCAGTTCAGTTCAGTCGCTCAGTCGTGTCTGACTCTTTGTGACCCCACGAATCGCAGTACGCCAGGCCTCCCTGTCCATCACCAACTCCTGGAGTTCACGCAAACTCACGTCCATCGAGTCAGTGATGCCATCCAGACATCTCATCCTCTGTCGTCCCCTTTTGCCCCTGCTCCCAATCCCTCCCAGAGTCAGAGTCTTTTCCAATGAGTCAACTCTTTGCATGAGGTGGCCAAAGTACTGGAGTTTCAGCTTTAGCATCATTCCTTCCAAAGAAATCCCAGGGTTGATCTCCTTCAAAATGGACTGGTTGGATCTCCTTGCAGTCCAAGGGACTCTCAAGAGTCTTCTCCAACACCACAGTTCAAAAGCATCAATTCTTCAGTGCTCTGCCTTCTTCACAGTCCAACTCTCACATCCATACATGACTACTGGAAAAACCATAGCCTTGACTAGATGGACCTTTGTTGGCAAAGTAATGTCTCTGCTTTTGAATATGCTCTCTATGTTGCTCATAACTTTCCTTCCAAGGAATAAGCATCTTTTAATTTCATGGCTGCAATCCCCATCTGCAGTGATTTTGGAGCCCCCCAAAAATAAAGTCTGACACTGTTTCCATATTTGCATAGATGGTTTTATTTCCCCAAATAGCCATGGGAGTTGTAAAGGAAGGCAATCTGGATTGGGCCCCTGTTCTTTCATTTGTTAAGCAAGAGCTTAACAAATTCCCTTCCTTTTTGCAGATCTTGAAAGACTTAGTCTGCAAGGACCCCTCTGTAGCTAATACAAGCTGCTCTGGGGTGATTCAGAAGAAAGTACAAGCGCTTGGCTTGAGGTCACACAGCTTTAAAGTATCAGGGCATTTCATGAAACTTTTTTAAATTTTTTATTTACGTATTATTTTATTTTGGGGCTGCATTGTTGTTGTTGTTTTTTGGTGTTTTTTTTTTTTTGTTTTTTTTTTTTTGCTGCGCGGGGGCTTGCTCCAGTGGCAGTGAGCAGGAGTTACTTTCTAGCAGTCATGCATGGACTTCTTACTGCACTGGCTTCTCTGGTGGCAGAGCACAGGCTTTAGGGCCTGGGCTTCAGTACTTGTGGCCCTCCGGCTCTAGAAGGTAGGCTCTGTAGTTGTGGTGCACAGGCTTATTTGTACCCTGGCTTGTGGAATCTTCCTGGGCCAGGGATGGAACCATTGTCCCCTGCTTTGGCGGGTGGATTCCTGACCACTGAGCCACGAGGGAAATCCTTTATGGAACTTTTAATTATACCTCTATCCATATTCGCACAGAGCTCCTGCTTTCTTTTTGACCTCGAACTTTGCCTTTTTTTTTTTTTTTTAAGGAAGAATGTCAGGAGACCAAGGGAGAAGTCAATTCTTCTAAGAAAAACTGTTGTTGCATCAAAACAGTGATTCCCTGAATGTTGTGTGTTACCAATCAGTCTTCTGAAGGACAACAAAGGGGCAATTGCAGTTATTCACAGGGCAAAGCATTTTACCTGGAGGATTCTTAGGAGAAAGGGGTATTGACCCCATAAAAAGTAGTCAAGAATTCTCTGAGCAGCCCTGGGATTCCAAATACTCCCCCATCAATATCACGTACCTGAGAAGTCCAAGATTCTAGACAAAGGCGCAGTCCCCACTGCAGCAAGCAGAGGGCTGGAAAGAACCTCAAAATGTCTGATTTAAGGGACAACTATTGTAAATGACATTTAAAATTTTTTTCTAGTTAAAGAAGTAACATATATTCAATAAAGAAATGTGAGAAAATTTGGAAAAATCTCAAATCTAGTCAGCTGTAATCTCACCAACCAAAAGGCAAATGTGTGGTATGTTCTGCTTTTGCACTCAGCAATATAAAAGGAATGTTTTCCATTCCCATATAGTTTCTCCTAGGGTGGACTTTATAGCGCTATAGTTTGCCATCCTACATTGGTACCATCACTTGTTTAACCTTTCTCCTACTGCTGAGTATTTCAGTTACTTTCCCTTCTCAGGACAGCAGCCTGACAGTTCATAGCTGTTTGAAATGTTGCCCTCAGAGGTGGTGGCCTTTCCTGATGAGCTCTCTCAAGTGCACCTGATGAGAAAGATAGGGACTCATTCTCCTTGAAGTTCAGTTTAGAGTGTTAACAACATACCTCACTGCTGGTGAAACAAAAATACATGCTTTTCTAACCTAAGTCTCTTATTTACCAACCCATGGAGGGAGATTTGGGCTAGACTCAATGACTGTTGGCATTTCACAGACAAAACCCTGAAAGTGCAGGATGGATGGAGCAAAAGAACCCTGGACTTACTATGTGCTTGCTGATGTCATCTACTTTCAATTTCATTTTTTTTAAACTTTTCTCAAGGTGTTGTTCAGTCACTCAGTCATGTCTAACTCCTTGTGACCCCATGGACTGCAGAACTCCAGGTTTCCGCTGTCCTTCACTGTCTCCCAGAGTTTGCTCAAACTCATGTCCATTGAGTCGGTGATGCTATCCAATCATCTCATCCTCTGTCATCCCCTTTTCCTCCTGCCTTTAATCTTTCCTAGCAGGGGGTCTCTGCCAATGAGTCAGCTCTTTGCATCAGGTGACCAAAGTATTGGAGTTTCAGCTTCAGCATCAGTCCTTCCAATGAATATTCAAGATTGATTTCCTTTAGGATTGACTGCTTTGATCTCCTTGCAGTCCAAGGGATTCTGAAGAGTCTTCTCCAGCACTACAGTTTGAAAACATCAGTTCTTCAGTGTTCAGCCTTCTTTATGATCCAACTTTCACATCCATACATAACTACTGGAAAAACCATAGCTTTGACTATATGGACCCTTGTTGGCAAAATGATGTCTCTGCTTTTTAATATGTTGTCTAGGTTTGTCATAGTTTTTCTTCCAAGGAAGACGCATCTTTTAATTTCATGCCTGCAGTCAACATCTGCAATGATTTTGGAGCCCAAGAAAATAAGTCTGTCACTGTTTCCATTGTTCCATCTGTTTGCCATGGAGTGATGGGACCAGATGCCATGATCATAGATTTTTGAATGTTGAGTTTTAAGCCAGCTTTTTTACTCTGCTCTTTCACTTTCATCAAGAGGCCCTTAGTTCTTCATTTTCTGCCATAAGGGTGGTGTCATCTGCATATCAAAGGTTGTTGATATTTCTCCCTGCAATCTTGATTCCAACTTGGACTTCATCTAGCTTGGCATTTCACATGATCTACTCTGCATATAATTTAACAAGCAGGGTGACAGTATATAGCCGTGATATACTCCTTTCCCAATATGGAACCAGTCTGTTGTTCCACGTCAGGTTCTAACTGTTCTTTCTTGACCTGCGTGCAGGTTTCTCAGAAGACAGGTAAGGTGGTCTGGTATTCCCATCTCTTTTAAGAATTTTCCAAAGTTTGTTTTGGTCCACACAGTCAAAGTCTTTAGCACAGTCAATGAAGCAGAAATAGATATTTTTCTGGAATTCCCTTGCTTTCCCTATGATTCAGCTTAACCATCTGGAAGTTTTCAGTTCACTTGCTAATGAAGCCTAGCATGAAGAATTTTGAGCATTTGTTACTTTGCTAGCATGTGCAATTGTATGGTACTTTGAACATTCTTTGGCATTGCCCTTCTTTGGGACTGTAATGAAAACTGAACTTTTCCAGTCCTGTGGTCACTGCTGAGTTTGAGTGCAGCACTTTAACAGCATCATCTTTTAGGATTTGAAATAGCTCAGCTGGAATTCTATCACGTCCATTAACTTTGCTCGTAGTGATGCTCCCTAAAGCCCACTTGACTTTGCACTCTAGGATGTCTGGCTCTAGGACAGTGACCACACTATCGTGGTTATCCCAGTCATTAAGACCTTTTTTGTATAGTTCTTCTGTGTATTCTTGCCACCTCTTCTTAATCTTTTCTGCTTCTGTTAGCTCCATACCATTTCTGCCCTTTATTGTGCCCATGCTTTGCATGAAATGCTCCCTTGATAGCTCTAATTTTCTTAAAGAGATTTCCAGTTCTATTGTTTTCCTCTATTTCTTTGCACTGTTCACTTAAGAAGGGTTTCATCTCTCCTTGTTGTTCTTCAGAACTCTGCATTCAGATGGGTATCTTTCCTTTTTTTCTCTGCCTTTCACTTCTCTTCTTTCCTCAGCTATTGGTAAGGCCTCCTCAGACAACTATTTTGACTTTTTGTGTTTCTTTTTCTTGAGGATGGTTTTGATCACTGCCTCCTGTACAATGTTACAACCCTTGTCCATGGTTCTTCAGGCACTCTATCAGATCTAATCCCTTGAATCTCTTTGTCCCTTCCATTGTATAATCACAACGGATTTGATTTAAGTCATATCTGACTGTCCTAGTGGTTTTCCCTGTTTTCTTCAATATAAGTCTGAATTTTGCAATAAGGAGCTCATGATCTGAGCCATCCTCAGCTCCCAGTGAGCATATTACAAAATGGATGACTGTTCCGAAATTTTCTACTATCTTTTTTTTTTTTCTAATGGTCTTTATTTTCACTTTCTGCCAGATTCCAGAGATGACAGCAGACCTTGACTCAGTGGGTGGTGTCCCACAATGTAGAGACATTCTTGTAGGGCACATTCCTCCCATTGGAAGGAAGTACTCCTTGTGTTATTTTTCTCTGATTGGTGAGTCACTGCTCTAAGTCACTCACATCCCATCACCTTGCTTCCTTTAGGTTAGTGACAGGGAGCAGAGGATGTTAACTCAGTTCCCTTTAAGGAATCTGGTGAACACAGTCTGTGGTCTCCAGTTGATGAAACAATTGAGTAACAAAAGAAAGTGACAATGATGGAACATAGCAAAGAATATTTAACATATGAATCATAGGAATTTCTGAAAGTGAAACATATGCAAAGAAGCCAATACTAAAAGCTATAATTCAGTATAACAACTGAAAGTTTAAAAAAAGATTTGTGAGTGCAAAATAAAAGTGAATACACTATAACTGAGAATATCAAAGTAAAATGACCAATACCAAGACATAGTTTAGTGAAATGACAATATTAATTAAAAAGAAAAAAATCATTTGGGCAGCTAGAAATAAATGTGACTTATATAGAAAAAAATTTAAGATAGTCAAGGGAAAAAATTTTAAAGCAAGAATTTTATTTATTTTAAGAATTTGTTTTTAATTTGGAGGCAGTTTTACTGTTTAACGTTGATTAGAAGGGTAAAAAATCTATGTTTTCAGAGCTTCTATTTTAGAAAATAAACTCACTCTTTTATAGACAACAAAACCCAGTATTTTAGAGTTATAACTCAAAACTTTCAAAGTTATTTCCATGGCCTGTTCTCAGCAGTTAACATATACTGTGATGCAATTATAATTTCCAGTGTCCTTCATTTCTGGGTAGGTTCCTGTTTCCACCTGGTATCATTTTTCCCCTGCCTTAAGGACTTCCTTCAAGCAATGAATTTTTAGCTTTTGTATGTTTGAGAAAGTCTTTGTTTAATAAGTCTAATAAAATGACAACTCTCATAAGTGTTATCAATTTAAAAGGTATAAATAAATGTCAGAATAGAAATAAGATGTAAATAGAGATGCTACAAATATTTTTTAAAAAAGAATGTGAATAAATTTGTGCCAATATACTGAAGTATTTTCAATGAAATGGATATATTCCTAGAAGAAAAAACAACTTACCAAATATTATCTCAAGAAAAACTACAGATATCATTTTTTTGTGAAATCCTAAAAATAAGACAAATGAATGTATATGCAAAACCAAAACAGACTCACAGATATAGAACACAAATTTGTGGTTACTGAGGGTGAAAGGAAAAGAGGGTAAGGACAAATTATGGGTATGGGATTAACAGACACCAACTATCATGTATAAAATAGGTAAGCAACAAGGATATACTGTGCAGCACAGGAAATTAAAGCCACTATCTTGTAATAACCTATAACAGTATAATCTGAAAAAATACTGAATCACTATTCTATACACCTGAAACTAATATTGTAAATCAACTATACCTCAATTTTAAAAAAGACGAACTAGAAAACCCAGCATGTCTGTAGTCATTAAAGAAATTGAAATAGAAGCTTAAGATATTATTAAAGAAAATATCAGGGCCAGATGAGTTCTGTAAATAATAAAATAACATATAATTCTAGTTATAGAAAATAGAGAAAGAAGGGATATTCCTCAACTCATTTCTGAAGGTGAACACAGAATCTGGACACCAAAATCAAACAAGACAGTAACAAAAATTTTTCTGACCAATTTCATTCATGAATATAAAATTTTAAAAAAATCTTTAAATATTAGCAAGTTAAATTCTGTTGAAAACATTTTTATAGCAAGTATTAAGTAAGGAAGGTCACAAAAGACTATCACACCACTACAGGTCCTGACTTCAGGGAAAAAGATGGAAAATAAGAGCATCCAGTTTTGTCACCATGATCCCATGAGGGTGAAACCCCCACATCAGTTTACACTGGGAGCACCTACCCAATCAGTCCATGGATGGCTGCCTAGAGTCAAGGGCCCTCCTCTGATGCAAAGCCCTGTTGTCATTTCTATGGAGTCTCACAGAACATGGTCACCTATCGCTGCTCTTATGGGTAGAAGCACTTCCTTCAGAAGGGGATTGTGTGTGTGTGTGTGTGTGTGTGTGTGTGTGTGTGTGTATGAACGCACATACCTACATATGATGGGCTTCCCTGGTGGCTCAGGGGTAAAGAATGCGCCTGCCAATGCAGGAGACACAGGAGACCCAGGTTCAATCCCTGGGTCGGGAAGATCCCCTGGAGAAGGAAATGGCAACCTGCTCCAGTGTTCTTGTCTGGGAAATTCCATGGATAGAAGAGCCAGGCTGGCTACAGTCCACGGGGTCGCAAAAGAGTCAGACAACTCAGCGACGAAACAACAACATACATAAAATACATATATATATGTATCCATTATATTTAAAAATATAATTATATATAATGAAATATATACAATGGATTCCAAGAAAGACAGACTTTTTTTTCCAAGGCAGCCAAACTGCAAAGCTTATAACTCAGATGTTCTGTACAGATCTTCCTTTATACCGAATGGCACTAGGATGTTAAATACTAAGAAGCACAAGAGCAGGAAAGTTATAGTAAACTCATAAATCTCTGAGGGTTTTTTGAAAGTTAGTTTGTATTAATATTTATGCTGGCTGAATTTTCTATTTAATCATCTGTTATCCTCCATTCCTGTGTGGGTAACCAAGAAACTTCCAACCCATCTCTCCCTATCTTGAGAGGAATCCAGAAAGAAGCCTGCTTGACCCCAGGACAATATACAGGCTAGACGTACTTCTTTCCTGATATATCATGTGAAATGCAGGGCTGGATGAAGTACAAGCTGGAATAAGATTGCCAGGAGAAATATCAATAACCTCAAATATGCAGATGACACCACCCTTATGGCAGAAAGCAAAGAAGAACTAAAAAGCCTCTTGATGAAAGTGAAAATGGAGAATGGAAAAGTTGGCTTAAAAATCAACATTCAGAAAACTAAGATCATGGCATCCACTGCCATCACTTCATGGCAAATAGATGGGGAAACAATGGAAACGATGACAGACTTTTTTTTTTTTTTGGCTCCAAAATCACTGCAGATGTTGACTGCAGCCATGAAATTAAAAGACAAATTGCTCCTCGGAAGAAAAGCTATGACCAACCTAGACAGCATATTAAAAAGCAGAGACATTACATTGCCAACAAAGGTCCATCTAGTCAAGGCTATGGTTTTCTCAGTAGTCATGTATGGATGTGAGAGTTGGACTGTAAAGAAAGCTGAGAGCCGAAGAATTGATGCTTTTGAACTGTGGTGTTGGAGAAGACTCTTGAGAGTCCCTTGGACTGCCAGGAGATCCAACAAGTCTATCCTAAAGGAAATCAGTCCTGGGTACTCATTGGAGGACTGATGTTGAAGCTGAAACTCCAATACTTCAGTCACCTGAGGCAAAGAACTGACTCATTTGTAAAGACCCTGATGCTGGGAAAGATTGAAGGTGATAGGAGAAGGGGACAACAGGGGATGAGATGGCAGGATGGCATCACCTACGCGATGGACATGAGTTTGAGTAAGCTCCTGGAGTTGGCGATGTTCAGGGAAGCCTGGCGTGCTGCAGTCCATGGGATCGCAAAGAGTCGGACACGGCTGAGCGACTGAACTGACTGACTGACCCCGGGACTGGGGTGGCTCGGCGCCCCCTTCGGGCCAGTTGAGGCGGCCGAGGCCACCGGCAGGAGACGCCAAAGGGGCTGCACGGTATGCAGTCGCCCGGCTCGGCCACCTCTCCTCCAGGCAGCGGCTCCTTCACGGGCTGTGTCCCGCGCATCAGCTATTTGTTTCTGTAAAGGAAGTGGAGTAGCCCCGAATTCCCTCCGCAGGGACCCATTGGGAAGAAAGAAGCTGAAGGTCCGGCAGGACCCTGCGAGCCGGGCCACTAGGGGCTGCTCTTGGCCTGCGCTATCGAGAGTTCCTTTTAGAGTTGCCTGTGGCATCCGGTCCCATCACTTCATGGGAAATAGGTGGGGAAACAGTGGAACCAGTGTCAGATTTTATTTTGGGGGGCTCCAAAGTCACTGCAGATGGTGACTGCAGCCATGAAATGAAAAGACGCTTACTCCTTGGAAGAAAAGTTATGATCAACCTAGATAGCATATTCAAAAGCAGAGACATTACTTTGCCGACTAAGGTCCGTCTAGTCAAGGCTATGGTTTTTCCTGTGGTCATGTATGGATGAGAGTTGGACTGTGAAGAAGGCTGATCGCCAAAGAATTGATGCTTTTGAACTGTGGTGTTGGAGAAGACTCTTGAGAGTCCCTTGGACTGTAAGGAGATCCAACCAGTCCATTCTGAAGGAGATCAGCCCTGGGATTTCTTTGGACGGAATGATGCTGAAGCTGAAACTCCAGTACTTTGGCCACCTCGTGCGAAGAGTTGACTCATTGGAAAAGACTCTGATGCTGGGAGGGATTGGGGGCAGGAGGAGAAGGGGATGACAGAGGATGAGATGGCTGGATGGCATCACTGGCTCGATGGACTTGAGTCTGAGTGAACTCCGGGAGTTGGTGATGGACAGGGAGGCCTGGCGTGCTGCAATTCATGGGGTCGCAAAGAGTCGGACACGAATGAGTGACTGAACTGTAACTGTGAGCAAGTCAGCCCAGCCAGCCGGGCTTGTGTAGCTGCTCCATGGCAGCAAGGCTTTTCCAGGGTAGATGCCTTTTATGAGCTAAAAGGGCTTATTCCCTGCGACCTCCACCCCAACTCTCCCCACCCCTATCTTGTGCCACACCCAAAAACCTACACTATGGGGAGACTTTTCTGGCGGTCCAGTGGTTAAGACTCTGCTCCCAATACCGGGGCTCAGCTTCCATTCTTGCTGGGATAAATAAGATCCCACATGCTCTGCAGACCGCCCCTACCCCTACCCCCCCCACCACTCAGTCAAGAAGAAAAACAAGGGTTGGGTATGGAGTGAGGGTTTGGGGAGAGGCTAGGAGAGAGAGATTCTAGTGGCTAGGGAAAATGAGGGATCCGCAGGCAAGTGAAGAAGCATTTACAGGGAAGACTTTGGTAGAGCCTCAAAGCTCTGAAGGTGTAGAGTGCAATCAGCTTCCCATGTCAGAGCTGGGAGGAACCTAGCTATCCAGGTGAACAGGGGCCCCATCCTTACAGCCCACACGGATGGGCCTTGGCAAAGCAGTCTGTGACACTGATGTCGTGAGAGCTGTTGTGGCAGCTCTGCAGGGAGCTGCTGTTGGTACAGGGCACAGCTGGAGTTGTGCAGAAATCTGCTATGGTGGCCAGATCCTCGTGAATGAAGGTGTTGATCTGCTTGCATCTACCCCTGTGGATCAGCCACTGTCGCCTCATCATCACTTCACAGTATCGGTGCTGTCCCCCAGGCACCCATGACCTGGGGTTATCTATGTGCCATCTTGAGAAGGGCAGGCCTGGAGCGAAGACAGCTAGCTCCAGCAGGAGGAGGAGAAGGGTCCACATCAGATTCCTGTTCCCTGTGAAAGCAGGTCAGGGAAGGGTGGGGTCAAGGAGCAGGCTATGGTCCCTTTCCCTCAAGATAACTATTTCTAAGAACTCTTGGCCCAAACACTTAATGTTCCTGATGGTCCTGTTGTTTTACAGTCACTAAGTGTCCAACTCTTTTGTAACCCCCATGGACTATATAGCCCTCCAGGTTCCTCTTTTTATGGGATTGTCCAAGCAAGAATACTGGAGTGGATTGCCAGGGGAATCTTCACAACCCAGGGACCAAACCTGCATCTCTTGCACTGTAGACAGGCCCCTGGCTATGCTTACTCTTGTACTCACAGAAACTACTGTTCTCACATCCCCTTTCCACTTCACCGCCGCCCCCCCATACCCCCCTTCTTTTCTCTGAGAAAGTGATGAGGAGAGAAGAGAAGGACTTGCCAAGAAAGAAGGTGCCTTTCACCCACTCACCCCTTAATGAGTCTAACTCTCCGGTGATTTTTCTCCTTACTCGAGTACTTAACCTAAAGACGTATATTTCTGAAGTGTTTGCATATATCAGCCTCCTGATTCCACAGCCTATGAATGAAGCAGGTGTCTCTGCCAAACCTTCCCTCCAGTGGGTGAGCTTAAAGGGTAATTGACAATCCATATGCCTTGCATCTTAGAAAATATTTCTACTTTCTTAAATTACTTATGACTGTTTTAAATTTTGTTTAAAAGAAAGTGGGTGTATTCAGTTCTAAGAGAGTGAACTTCATGTTTCCCTCTCAAAGTCCTCTGCCTCATGGAGGCAGAATACTCTGGCTTCTCTATGTATAAGGAGTAAGGACTGGGTGTCAGGTTCCTGTTTCTGAGTCTAATATGCCAATTCCTTTCTTGAATACCTGAGAGTCTCAAGGCAGGGCTTTTGCAGAGCAGATGACAGCCATGGAGACAGATATGTCCCTCTCAGCGGTGGATATTCCCAGCAGAAATGGAACCTTCATTGCCTTCCCTCTTTCCTCTAATCCTATAGGAATTATATTATGGACATTTTCTTCCCAGACTATAAGGGGAAGGCCATTTAGAAAACTCTCAGATCTGTCAATGATCTTAAACAGACTGCCTCATAGGACTCATTTCATGTTTACTATTTCACACCCAGAATCTTTACCAGCATCACACAGAGTACCTATGACATCACTACAAATATGAAGAAAGAAACCTATACTTTGGTGCCAGTCTTTCACAAACTTGCTCTTGGAGGTGGGCCAATCACCTCATCCTACTCATCTCTAAAGTGAAGATTATAGACTAGAGATCTCTTTCAGTTCAGTCATTTTCTGTCTTTCAAGCCCTAATAAAGCATTGCTTGTGTGTATGAGCACATGTGTGATTTTCTCTGTGTACCCTATTGGCTTATACATGTTCAGGTAGGGAGAAATATTTTGTTTGCAAATTGAGTTTCCCTTTGTGATTTGTTAATCCAATTAAATCTAATTTTTCTGAGAAACAGTTGTTAGTGAATTTAGGCAAAAAAAAAAAATTCAATCACTTTTATGTAAAGATTATATTGTTTTTGTCTCCACAATTTAAATTTTTGTGAATGTTCTTGTTGTAGGAGAAGCTCCCCGAGACTTGGGTCTGCATTTCAATAAGGGAAAGGAAGAAATCAATATACACACCTTCCAGAACACCAAAATCAGCTAGGCTAGCAGACTTGATAATGAGGGTGGGGGGAGGGGCACCTGCAAGTTGTAGTGTAAGTAGATTTCATAGATCTCATATTGATAATTCTCCTTGGTAGATAAGCCTCAAAAGCCTTTTGTCTATTTCGGCAACAAGGCAAGAGCTGACTAACAGCAGTCAGGAAATTGAGTTGGGATACTGGAGAAGACTCTTGAGAGTCCCTTGGACTGCAAGGAGATCCAACCAGTCCATTCTGAAGGAAATCAACCCTAGGATTTCTTTGGAAGGAATGATGCTAAAGCTGAAACTCCAGTACTTTGGCCACCTCATGCGAAGAGTTGACTCATTGGAGAAGACTTTGATGCTGGGAGGGATTGGCGGCAGGAGGAGAAGGGGACAACTGAGGATGAGATGGCTGGATGGTATCACTGACTCGATGGACGCAACTCTGAGTGAACTCCGGGAGTTGGTGATGGACAGGGAGGCCTGGCGTGCTGCGATTAGTGGGGTCATAAAGAGTCAGACACAACTGAGCGACTGAACTGAACTGAACTGATCATAACTAGATTTCAATATCCTTTAACTTCTGCTTGATCATTAGCCAAGAAAAAAGGAACTGTCTCTTTTTTAACTTTACTGTCCTTAGCTCTATTCTTGTTTAATTCACACAATAGTTCTGACAAGTATGTTATTATTTACAGAGTTCACAATGTCGTGTGTTCATGGCCCTGCATAACTGGCCATGTGGCTTAAAGTACCCCACCCTCTGGTGTGTTCCACAGGGCCAAGTGTCAATAGTACATAGAGCAGATAATTTCTCAGAAGTAGTAGAGCTCTGATTCAAATCAAGATCCTTTCTCTGACCTTAACGTTTATTTTTATTTTTTTTAATTTATTTGGTGGTACCAGCTCTTAGTTTTGGCACCTGGGATCTAGTTCCCTTACTAGGAATCGAACCAGGGCCCCACTGGGAGTGTGGAGTCTTTCCACTGGACCACTAGGGAAGTCCCTGACCCTAACTTTCTTAAGAGGGTATGTGGCAGGCTTCAGGACACAGAGAGGTTTAGAAATTTATTCTCCATGAAAAAACATGTCTTCATGTTGAGGAAAAAGTTACCTTTGTAGTGTGAAACTAACCTAGTTCTCTGAAAACAACCAAAAGGAAAATGCACACTACCTAAAATTAGTAGTTGTGATCGGTGGCACCCTGCTTATTTAATTAATATGCAGAGTACATCCTGAGAAACGCTGGGCTGGAAGAAGCACAAGCTGGAATCAAGATTGCCAGGAGAAATATCAATAACCTCAGATGTGCAGATGACACCACCCGTATGGCAGAAAGTGAAGAACTAAAGAGCCTCTTGATGAAAGTGAAAGAGGAGAGTGAAAAAGTTGACAAAGCTCAACATTCAGAAAACTAAGATCGTGGCATCTAGTCCCATCACATCATGGGAAATAGATGGGGAAACAGTGTCAGACTTTATTTTGGAGGGCTCCAAAATCACTGCAGATGGAGATTGCAGCCATGAATTAAAAGACACTACTTGGAAGGAAAGTTATGACCAACCTAGATAGCATATTCAAAAGCAGAGACATTACTTTGCCAACAAAGGTCCGTCTAGTCAAGGCTATGGTTTTTGCAGTGGTCATTTATGGATGTGAGAGTTGGACTATAAAGAAAGCTGAGTGCCAAAGAATTGATGCTTTTGAACTGTGGTGTTGGAGAAGACTCTTGAGAGTCCCTTGGACTGCAAGGAGATCCAACCAGCCCATCCTAAAGGAGATCAGTCCTGGGTATTCATTGGAGGGACTGATCCTGAAGCTGAAACTCCAGTACTTGGCCACCTAATGCAAAGAGCTGACTCATTTGAAAAGACCCTGATGCTGGGAGGGATTGAGGGCAGGAGGAGATGGGGATGACAGAGGATGAGATGGCATCACTGACTCAAAAGACATGAGTTTGGGTAAACTCCGGGAGTTGTGATGGACAGGGAGGCCTGGCGTGCTGTGGTTCATGGGGTCGCAAAGAGTCAGACATGACTGAGTGACTGAAATGACTGACTGACTGATTAGGGCAGTTACTGAATGATACGCAGACTAACCAACTAAAACTTATATGAAGAGATTTAGTGTAAGGTAAAGGTGCGCAAGTGGAAAACTGTGGACAACCAATCAGGAAAATCACAGAAGTGTACTCCAAATACAATTTTAAAGGTGGGGAGTGTGGTTGCAAATGAGTCATGATGTTGTGTGAGTCGCTTCAGATACTGCGTGATGGGCAGTATCTGAGTGAACAGGATGTGATCAGTCGGGAGGAGAGTGAGTGAACACCGCTGAACTATTGCCACTTTCACGGAAGTCAGGGACTATTCCTCTCTAGTTGATCCCTTGTGGTGAAAGAGACTCAGTGCACCAACATCTCCCAACTCTTAAAGATAACACAGGAATGTGGATTTTTATGTGAATTATCCCAATTTGAAGAGTTAATATCTAAAACCCAGTATTAAATGTAAAATTGTATATGCCAATCCAGAGCAGGTTTTTGAGCCAGCTGCATCCCCTGTGACCATAGTGTATGATTTTTAGTTCATATTATCGACATTTAAGTACAGGTCCTTCTACCCAGGGTGGTTGCCAGCATCACAGAAGGGCTAAACTACATTTAATTCATTTTGACATCCTCATCTCTCATGAAAATTCTTTTCACAAAATATACATGGAAAAAAACACTTGTTTCATGATAAAAGATATTAATGCATTTTAGGCAGAACAGGATTTCCGGCAGAATCCTATTAGCACTGCACTGAGTCCTATCTCAGTTCAGTTCAGTCGCTCAGTCGTGTCAGTCCTATCTAGGTCACCATTATGTCAATGTTTACTTAAAGACATCAGTGGTAAAATAATTGCATTTCTAAATGACAGAAATATAGAAAGGCAGTAAAAATAAGTAACGTGGATTAATTTTCGGGGCAGACTGTACAGTACCATTTAAGGACCTAATCTAGTTTTCTAACTTAGAGGTTAGACCAGAGATTTAATATCTCTTACCTGAAGGCTCTTCATACCCTAATACACTTTTCCTGTCTGTACAATGTCCCACACCATCTTCTTAGTCTAGAATGCTCATTTATTCCCTAAAGTCCCTAAACTCTACTTATCCTTTATGCTGCTGCTGCTGCTAAGTCGCTTCAGTCGTGTCTGACTCTGTGCGACCCCAGAGACGGCAGCCTACAGGCTCCCCCGTCCCTGGGATTCTCCATCAAGAACATTGGAGTGGGTTGCCATTTCCTTCTCCAATGCATGAAAGTGAAGGGTGAAAGTGAAGTCGCTCAGTCATGTCCGACTCCTAGCGACTCCATGGACTGCAACCTACCAGGCTTCCTGCTCAAATGGACATTTCCTCTGAAAACCTTCCTATCCCTTGGTCGGCAGTGCCCCTCAAAAAATGTCTTCACACAATGTTTTTACCTCTATCACACTGTAATAAAATCATGGGTCTACCATAATTTTGATCTGCTTCTCTGAGGACCAAGAGCTTGTTTCATGCATCAAGTTATATGCTATGACTTCCATTGTTCCAGGAATGCAATGTCTTATCCACTAATGCTCATTTTATAAATTAAAAAAGTTTTTTCCTGTTAACATTGAGAAATGAAATGTACTAGAAAGATAAATGGTGGCTCTAAGGCAGACTGTTTTGTAGAAAATAGCACAGATTAAAAAGAATGCAGGAATTCAAGCTCTAGCTTGGAATCCCCTCTATGATACTAAATGTTCATTCTCTGGTAGATCTTATAGACTTTCTTTTAGGTGTTTTAGGTTATGCTACTTCACAGGAAGTGAGAGCACAAATCAGGCAAGGGTGAAAACAAAAGAAAGTGAATTCAGTGCATGGGAAGCAGGAAAAAAAAAATGACAACAAGAACAGAAACTCATAGATGCAAACTAATTGCTTATAGGATTTTGTGCAATGAGAAATTCAGAGCGCAAGTTTCCAGCACAGGGAGGTGAGCAGATAAAGAACATTTGGGTGAGAGGGAACCAGGACGATTACTAAAAATTAAAAGCGGAGACCTGAGTTCCTCTTGGGCAAACAAGCCTCCCTGGCTCTTATTTGCAGACTACTGGGCCTGCCTTTATGTACTTTAGTCTTTCAATGTGTTGCCCCCAAGCTGAGTTATAAAATCTAAGGCCATTCTGAAGCCAGTGATACTTTTTATCCCAGTGGCAGAGCTGTGCCCTGCACGGGATGCCTAGAATTAGGCTTCCTACAAGAGAAGCAGCAGTGGTGTGTCCCTGGGGACACACGGATTGGCAAATGATGAAACAAAGAGGCTCATTGCATAAGTGGGCCCTGTGCCAGTCTGCGGGTTTCCTCATGCCCTCGACTCAGAACCCTCGTGCTTCTGCTGGCCCCACCCACAGGGACTGCTCTATATCTCCAGTCCCAAGGATGGGGGTACACCAGCTGCCCCTGAGCCCCAGGACCATCCGCTGGATCTGTTCTCACAGGAGCTGTAGCAGAGGTACTGGGTAGGACAAGGAGCCCTAGAGCTGAAGTTAGTGCCCAGAGCACAGGACAGACTTTGGGGTGAGGAGAAAGGAGCTAGAAACACAGTGACTGCCGGGGTCTGCTGGGTGAGTGAGGAGGGACTGTATTACTAGTTGCCGGGATGCATGATATACCCTTCTTTTTCACAGGAAACATGGTCCCAATACAGCAGGATTCTCGGCTTTGTCTCATTTTGCTGCTGGGGCTCTTGGGAATGGTGATCTCACTCCATGCCCCACCTGGTACTTTAACCCGGGCTCAGTGGTTTGAGATTCAGCACATAAATATGGCCCACCCTCAATGCAATGCTGCAATGCGAGTGGTTAACCGTTACAGAATGGTATGTAAAGATAAAAATACTTTTCTCCACAAAACGTTTGCTTATGTAGCTGGTATTTGTAACACCCCAAATGTAAACTGCTCTAAACAAGGCAAGATGAACTGTCATAATAGCTCAGTCCAAGTGCCTATAACCTACTGCAACCGCACAAGAAATGCATTGAACTACACCAACTGCAGTTACCAACAGACATCAGCACAGAAGATCTTCATCATCGCCTGTGAGAACAGATCATCCCGGGACAGTCCCAGGTATCCTGTGGTTCCAGTTCACTTGGATAAGATCATCTAGATTTGGGGTCAGCACTTTGGCCCATGCTCACCTGCCAAGCCCCATGGTCATAGCTGCAGTCCTGTCCCCCGATCTTCCCCGGATATCAGCATCAGTTCTCATGGCACCAGCCCCCCGTGCCCTTTAAGCTTTGCTCAGCTGAAGCTACACATGTACCCACAATAAACTTTGCAACATTACACACAAGGCTCTGCGTGTCTGCTTGTGCCCTTCTGTCATGTGGCTACATCCTGGTCTAGAGGCGTTTCTCCTTCTCAACAGAGATTTGCGGGAAAATGAGAGACATAAGGATAAGAGGTTCCTGTGTCTTGAAGTTGTGCAGACTTTTCCTTCTCTCTGCTGTAAGGCAGGAAACTGAGGCTTCCATTCATAGCTGACTATTTCAACACCAGGAGGCACAGAGTCCTCAGTAACTAGAAACGAATGTATTTTATTCTGACCTAAGAATCATACACTAAATGATATCAGTAAACTATATGGTATAAAAATGAAAAGAAAAGGGAATATCATAATTGTGATAAGACCAAAAGAAAAAAGCAAATTTTAGTCTCAGAGATCTATTTTTAAATAAGTATATCAAATCTTCAGGTATGTATGGTCATCCTAGGGGTGGATCCAGAGTTTGAGTCTAATGTGGAATGATATAAAGTGTTCGGGTAGTACATGATCAGATTCTAGTACTACCTGGAGAAGGGGTGACACTCTTTTCTGAGAACTTCTGTGTCCTGGAGGAGGGCGCAGCCTGTCATGTGGTGGAGAAGGTGAGGAAGGAGACCTGGAATGGGGCCCTCTCCCAAGGATGGGTCAGTGGCTCGTTCACATTCAGGTCAGGAAGGCTCCAGGACTCTGGAAATAGACTGACAGAAAAGGAGGCAGATAATGACAGCCCCTACTCTCCCTCCATCACAGAGCTGCACTGAGGAATCAGTGAGGAATAGGAAGGGAAAGCTCCTCACACACTGGGGTCAGGAGCAGCCTTCAAGGGATTGTTGGGAGACAGGCTGAATCTTTTGCAGGACTTCACTCAGAATAAAACAGAGGTGGCTTGTCATCAAATCTGTACCTCTGTCCTTGAGTCTGGTGTTCCTGACTTCCTTTATATCAGCTCCTTTTCCAGGTCCAGATATATAGCAATTTCCTTTCCTCCCACCCCCCTATGATCATTCATTCTTGCTCTTGGTGGTACTACACACACCAGCTGCACTGGAGCATCTTTCTGGAGATGCCATTGGAAGATTTGTTCCTCTGATTGGAGTTATTGCATGGAGACACCAGATTTGGAAAATTCTGGGGCTCAGCAGAAACCACTGACTTCAGGTTAATAAACAGTGAAAAGACATGATCTCACTCTTCCAAATGCTTTGGAGTAACAGAAGGAGGAGTTGGAATACCGCAAGCCTGGAATCACATTGGCCACGATGCAGGATGCAGTGACCCTTCCTCATCTCTGCAGATCATGTGTCTCTTCCCAGACACGGACACAGCATCTCTAGCAGTTAACTCAGCTGCCCCATCACTCTCTGACTTGTGTCGTCTTCCCCTCTCCCATCACTCATTCCTTCATTGACGCAACAGACAACCGATGTGCAGGTATTGTCTTCTAGGTAGTTTTCTAAGGTCGTGCGGACGCAATATAAACAAAGACACACTTTTGCCCTTATGGTGCCTGTTCTACTGGGAAGAATTGAACTTACAAAATTATTTTTTTCAGGTGTTAAGTGTCAGGGAGGAAAACTATACTGAGGAATACAATGTATAGCCATCTCTCGGTGTCTCCAGGGAATTGGTTCCTGAGCCCAGAAGATATCAAAATTCACAGATGCTCAAGTCCCTTATTTAAAAAGGGTAGTACTGTTGGCCCTCCACATCCACGGGTCTCACATCCACGCAGCAGCCCACCTGTAGTGGGTCTCAGTTAGTTCATAGAAATCAATCTGCAGTATGGTTGTCAGGGACCCAAAAAGGAGTAAATTCTGAGCAATATGAGAAGTTGGTCATTCAGAAACTAAGGGAGTAGTCATTCTGAGAGAGACAGAGAGAGAGAGAGCTTTCAAAGGGCCTGACAGGAATATAGATTAGTCATGTTAGAAAAGTTAAATCTGGTTTTGCAGGACAAGAGCATTTTAATCATGGGCATTAATGATAGAGGTAAATGAGGCTCAGGTGCTTCATACCTGTGAAGATACAGGTAAAGAGCAATTCTTATGGGGTATCAATGGAGTATGTCAGATACTCTAGTAATGTGACCTGAAGACGAGTCTGCCAGCTGTGCAGGAACTGTGGGACAGCCAGGAACTCGTGCTAGCCAGGCCAAATCCCAGAGGCAAGGGATAAGGTAATGGGAACACAGCAGAAGAAAAAGTGTAGCTTTGGGATTATGTTTTCAACTTCAAATGATCAGATTTCAATGAATGATTCAAAGTGGAGGGAGAGGGGAGCAGAGGAGACTTCCTCGTTCAGGAAAATGTACCTTCATCCTCTCTCGAAGCCCCTATTGTTCTCCCTCCCTGAGGCCATGCTCTCCCTCTTGCCCTTAGGCTTCCCCACCCTCTTCCAGGGATTTCCCCATTCCTCAGCTTCCCCAGTCCCTGTGCTGAAGATTGGGTTGGGGTCAGAGGGAGGTGGTGGCCCTAAAGTTTAAAAGTAGCTCATCTTTCCTAGGAGGCATGAGGATTTGAGGATTCTGTGCTCTGTGATGATGAATCCGTGGCTTGGCTTCCACCACCCTCTGTGATAGACATTCAAGATCTGGCTGCATTAAACCTGAGGCCAGCAGCATGGTGGCCACTATTAGAAAAGTGAACTGTCCACATCAGCATATGCCAAGGACACATTCCCTGGAGTCCACTTCTCTTCCAGAAGCCTCCATTTCCAATTTTGTAAAATGCTCACAATAGTACCCAATCTCAAAGAAGTCTTGGAGGAGTGAGAGTCATTAGTGGTTGCAACACACTCTGTAAGGTCCAGCATGAAGCGAACGGGCAGTTCACATTGTTACTGCTTGTGCTTTATGTTCTAACATCAGGAACATTCCAAAGCAAGTTCCTCTGGAGGGTACAAGGAGGGTTGTCTCAAATGACCCTCAGATCAGGGCAAGAAGGCCCCAGGGTCAGGTCAGGAGATGTGAGAGGAGAGGAATCTGATCTAAACTGTGTGGTTGGTTTTTGTCTGTAACTGAGATTTTACGCACTGTGTTTCCATTTGAATTACATAAGGGAGAGAGACGGTGACAACATGAAGGGACCTAGAGGGTATTACGTTTGGTGAAATGCAGACAGTGAAAGACAAATACTGTATGATTTCACTTATATGTGGCATCTAAACAGCAAATGAGCAAGCATAATAAAGCAGAATCAGAGTCATAGATACAGGTGTTTGCCAGAGGGGAGTGCAGTGAGGAAATGAAAGAGCCAGGTGAGGGAGATTAAGATGTGCAAAATTCTAGTTATAAAACAAGTGAGTCTCGGGAACACATTCACAGTGTGGAGAATATAGTCAAAAATTATGTAGTATCTTTGGTAACAGATGACAACTAGATGTCATGGTGTTCATTTTGAAATGTATAGAAATATCGAATCACTCTGCTGTGTATCAGGGACTAACAGTGTTGTAGGTCAATTATACTTCGCAAACAAACAAATGAAACAGACTCATAGAAAGAGATTAGATTAGTGGTTACCAGAGGTAGGGCATGAGAGGGAGGAGGAATGGGATGAAGATAGTCAGTCTTCATCTTCAGGTTAAACTATTTTCAGGTTAAAAGATAAATAAGTCCTACAGCTGTAATGCATATGATAGATACAATTAACACGGCTGTATGTTACATATGAAAGTCGCTAAGTCGTAAATCCTAAGAGTTCTCATAAAAAGGACAACTTTTTCTATTTCTTTAATTTTGTATCTATATGAGATAATGAATGTTCACTAAACTTACTGTGATAATCACTTCATCGTGTTTATAGATCAAATCATTATGCTGTACACCTTAAACTTATGTAGTGCTGTGTGTCAATTGTATCTTGGTAAAATTTGAAGAAGTGAAAAAGAGTGAGGCAAGGAGTAGGGAAGAGAGCACAGAAATCCTGTTCTCATCCCCAGTTCAAAAATTACCTATGAAACACAGCCTTTTTTGACACTAAAACTTTACTTATGTTATTAAACATAACTGTTTAATGGATAACAGTTAATTTGTGTCTGAAGTCTGAGTTATAATAATTTCATAAGGACAATGCCTACTTCAAAATGCTTAGTATTTCAAGGTATATTGAACTCAAAACTGGTGACATGAGAGAACTTGGTGAACGGGAACAGCAGGGTGATTCAAATGGACAAGAAGACTGAGTAGATCAAATTGTTCACACATCCCACTGAGTTAAATGCGACCCACGGCACACCATATGGACATTACCAAATCTGGCACAAGACACCAGGATCCAGCTATACCAGGCCAGTGCATTTCTGAACTTACCAGAAATTCAGTCTCACCTGGAAGGTGAAATTTGTCTGGAGGGGAAATCAAGAGCCTTAGTGGCAACTGATAATGAAAAAGAATTCTTCATTTCCTTTTTAACAAAATGTGAGAGCCTTTTGCCACAGTACTTTCTTTGTGAGCAGTTATCTCAAAGGCAGAGATTCAAAACCAAGTGGAGGATTAAATAAATTCATTCATTCATCTATTTTAACACCCTCTACACCTCCCCCAGATTTTGACCAGCTTCTGACCTACAGGGTCCTCCACAGCTTTGACTGTTCAGGAGTTCCTCTGGTCACAACGGTGTGCTGAAGGCCCTTCCCTCCACATACTTGGCCTTGCTGCTGATGTCCTAACAATCTGAAAGAGCAGTTACACTGTCCCAAGAAACAAGGAACTGTTATGGCTTAATGTGCAGCTTATCAGAACTCTGATGGTGAAAAGAAAACCGAAGTTTCCCTCTCTCCATTTCCGTCTCTCCAAGATCGTGGTGCACACATCAGGCAAATATCTCTCACATCTTTTTAAGGTGACTGCAACCACTCCAAACCTTATACCACCTCAGGAATAAGTCCGGCAGAAGATAGCCCTGTCTTCAACTGCCAACATTTCCATCAAATATATCTGGTTGTGTAAAAGGTTGACCTCAGAATCAATACCTGTGATCTGAGAAATGGAATGCATGTGCTGATTAGGTCAAGAATGGTTCAAGGACCCTCATGGTCCCACAAATCATTTTGCAGTATCTATTAGGGTCTTACCTTTCAAACCATTTACCTATGTGAGGCCAGATTCTCTTTACATAATTTAGCAAAACATCATAGTACAATGGATGAATGCAAAAGCAGATATAGAATCCAACTGTCAACACAGAGTCAGCCAGTAAAGAAAATGTGAGACAACGGTATTCTGCTTATAAATATTTTTTTTGTTTTAGAAAATAGGGTTTAAAAAAATACATGATATATATCAACATTTAATGATCCACTATTGCTATTATTAAATGAATTTTGAGTTAATGATTAATCATTCTAAAATGTCTTGGTCCTAATTTCTAATAAGGTAAATATATACGGATATAATCAACATAAACAAAAGCTCTTTGCTGTTCTCAATAACTGTTGTTTATTTTTTAAAGATTTATTTACTTAGGCTGCACTGGGTCTTATTTGCACATGGGATTTGCACATCTTATTTGCACGTGGGATCCTCCCTCTTTAGTTGCAGCAGATCTTTAGTGTAACATGCAAACTCTTAATTGCAGCATATGGGAATTAGTTCCTTGACCAGGGATCAAACCCAGGACCCCTGCAGGGGGAGCACAGAGTCTTGACAATGGAGCCACCAGGGAAATTCCTTCAGTAACTTTTAGTGATACTGAGAGCAAACACTTTGAGTCCTGCTGTTATGGAATACTGGGCAGAGGTTGGGGGGTGTGGCCGAGGTGAGGTTGTCCCATACTGAAACCTGGGTTCATACCCACCCTGGGGCTCTCCCATAACATTTTGTGAGGCCAGAAATCCAACCATGATTTTTCTGGTACCAAGCTATTATTCTAGGCAGTGGGAGGTGGATATCGGTTGTAGCTGATCTATCAAATCAAAAAAATGGTGTTTGGTCAGTCATCATGACTTCCGCAGAGTCTCAAAATGAGGACTGTTTTATTGAGAGGTCAGATGAGGTTGAATTCAGTGGGCACTTTCTATGGTCTTTATTAAGATGCCTCAGAAGAAACTAAGGCACTGTGGTGATCACCGATACCTAGTCTTTGTGTTCCACTCAGTCACAAAGTGAATCTTGCCTATGCCTTTGTTGCATTTGGAAACTACAGAATCTGGGAGCTCAGGAGTCAGCACTTCCAAATCTTCCTTCAGGTGATTCTGTCATCATCTGTTCCCACCCTGGCTTTTGGGACTCACTGTAGCTGACTCTGACTTCATAAGCCTACGATGGAAATTGATAGTGTCTCAATACTGGGGCGATTTCAAGGTGAGAGGAAGTGGAGGTACATTTGCCTTGGGAACCCAACACAACTCCAGCTACAAATACTTCTAATCAGGGACCTGCATCTTATCATAAGCCTGTGTTAACTTGACCCCATCATCACCTGAGTGCACACAATTAACCTACTGTCTTTTGACATTTTCCCATTGAATAAAGGGAGAAATGATCAAAGGTTTTGGCTGAGACGTGCCTCAGTTCATTGTACTTGTGCCTAAAACAGTCAGATGCTTAAGTAAATTTTTTGAATAAATATAATTCATAAATATGAATATAAATATATTTCTATAAATACCTTTTATTAAGGAAATAACATTTTTACCTTGGAAACAAAACCCTGATAAAGCAAGTATTTCAGCCTGGATGATACGCCCTCCTTAGACAAGAGACTCAGAGGCAACCTACATGGATGACACTTACCTTAAACCTACTAGGCATCCTGCCTCCCTCTAAGGAACAGTCACAATGACAGAGAACATCAAGCTCTGTTTCTACCTGCTATTTTGTAACTCTCAGGGCCTCAGTATTATCTCTAAACTGGGGATAATTATACCTGCTTGATGGAATATTGTGAGGGTCAGTTTAAATTTTAAAATTCTTTTACAAATGAGAACATTCAATATGATCTTACATATGTTCAGTGTGAATATAAAATAAGTTATCTATCCTGGTATCTTAGTCTGTGCTTAGTCGCTCAGTCGTGTCCGACTCCTTGCGACCACATGGACTGGGACCCGCCAGGCTCCTCTGTCCATGGGGATTCTCCAGGAAAGAATATTGGAGTGGGTTGCCATGCCCTCCCTCCAGGGGAATCTTCCCAACCAAGAGATCGAACCTAGGTCTCCCACATTGCAGGCTGATTCTTTACCATCTGAGCCACCAGGGAAGCCCAGTATCTTAGTTTATCCTCCATATATAAACATGATTATTATTTTAACGCTCTCCAGTATTAAAAGACCAAAATTTAGCACTTTCTTAGTGCAGTGGGCAGTGCGTCAGTCTCATAAAAGACCAAAGTTTGATCCAATTGATACTGACTCCTCAGATCCCTGTTACAAGAAAAACCAACTGAACTGTGCCAAAAATGTTCACTTTTCCCAGGCTTCACTAGGTTCAGCAACACCACATGTATTTGGAAGGGTTTTCTGTTGTCAAGCCACAGCATCTCCCACCCTACACCCACACAGGAGCTTCAGAACATAAGGCCCTAGGAACACCCATAGTACCTGGGGTAACTTGCCAATAGCACAGGCATTATAAATAAACACATGATGCTTAATATTGCTGCTTTGTTCCACTATATTCATTCCAATTTGTTTATACTAGTAGAACTTTGAAAATAAACAGAATATCCTTAATATGGAGCTATATAAAATACAACAGTATATCCTTACAAAGGAATACTATTCAGCCATTAAATAGAAGGGGCTTCCCAGATGGCGCTAGTGGTAAAGAACCCACCTGCCAATGCAAGAGACTTAAGAGATGCGGGTTTGATCACTGGGTTGGGAAGATCCCCTGGAAAAGAGCATGGCAAACCACCCCAGTGTTCTTGCCTCGAGAATCCCATGGACAGAGGATCCTGGGGGGCTACAGTACATAGGGTCTCAAAGAGTTGGACAACTGAAGCAACCAGTACATTAAATAGAATGAGGAACACTCTTTGCCAGGCATGGAATATGTCCAAAATATATTGTCAGTGGGAAAGAGATATTCAATGTAGAACACTGAATATAAAATGTTATACTTATGGGGGGGGGGGGTGGGGAAGAGGCATCTATCCACATGTCAACAAACTTATAAATCTGTGTAACATGTAGATGATATAAAGATTGTAAAACTATACCCAAAAAACTGAAAAATTATTGCGTCTGGAAAATAAAATTTGGACCTATTAGACAAGAACCAGAGGACAACATTCTTTTTACTAGATTTGCTCTCTTAGTATGTTTGAATTTACATCTGTCGTTTACACGCATCTGTGTTTTTAAAAGAAACAGTCAAATAGACTGCTTCACTACAGCCCCTTCTCAGTCGAGTAAGGAAGGGTCCCTGGTAATAGAAAGCTCAAACAAAGCTTTCTATTTGTTTTCAAAGCTCATAACTCATATTTATGAAATAAAACATAAACTACCATGGTGATGCACCACAGAGCTGACCTCGGAAAACCCAGCTGGGAAGCTGCAGATATTTCCCCCTTCCTCCACCTGCCTCCTCCAGCACATCAGCCTCCTCCGCGATGGAGAGTTCCTGGTACACAGTAGGCGCTCATAATATGAAACCTACTTGCTTACTATCCTGAGGTTTTCCTCAGTGATTAAAAGAGGCTTTTGAAACTTCGAAGCCAGGTCGAAGAACCAGAAAGTCATTAAAAGTTCTGGTCCCGCTAGGCCCACGAGTGCCAGGCGGCGCAGCGCCCCCTGCCGACCGAGGCGGCGGCCGTGGGAACCCTCCCCCGAGCGCAATGGCGCTGAGCCCGCATGTGGGATCTCCGCAGCTCCAGGCCCCCTCCTTTTCTAGCAGTGCTTCCTCCTCAGGCTGTGCTTGCAAGTCTAGGGTTTGTTTCTAAGAAGGAAGCGGAGGCCCTATGGATAGAGCATCGAAACTCCTGTCAGGAGTCCCTGATCTGCGCCTCAGTGGCGGAAGCTCTGTGGGTGAAGAGACCCGAAGAAAAACGCTGTGGGTCCGGTCACCCGGGCCTTTCAGCGCCATCGGAGTTCTATTAGAGCTGCCGTGGGCCGATCGATCAGTGAGCCCAGAGAGCATCATCCCAGGGAGGGAACATAACTTCCCCGTATAGATGCCCACCATCCTATCAGCACATACGCGCGCACGCAAGAACTTGCTGACTCTCCGGGTCCCTGTGTCCTTCAATCCCGCCCGGGAAGAGGGCGAGGAATTCGAGGAACAGGGGAGAAGCAGCCAAGAAAACGGGCCAGGCTGGAGCGAGGCGCAAGCCCAGCACAGAATTTCGCAGCAGCTCCTGCCCCCTGCTGGCGGAAGGCTGATTTACGCTGTGAGACAGGCAGCTGCGTGGGGTCAGCGAGGGGTGCGGATTTGGGAGCGGAAGCATTAGAACCGACTGAGGATCCCCACAGATAAGAAGGGGCTTGTATCGCAGCACATGTCCTACTAGGAAAGAAGCCGTGTATATCAGCCCCCCCCCATTTGACCTCGTGGGTAACCGGCGTGGAGCTTTAGTTGCACAATAGATGGTAAAGGCGGGCATGGAGCCGCTATCCATCAGCGACCTTGGCATCTTAAGAATGTTGTGTAGTGGCAATTGATTTGAGGAGCGTTACTCAGCACACATTTCTTGAGTACCTACGTGTGGGACGCTGTTCGAGGTACGTGGGAGTCATCAGAGAATACAGCGGACAAAAAGAGAGAGACAATAAACATAATAAAGTATGCAAGCTGTATAGACGGGATGATGAGCTCTGTGGGGAAAACACAGCAAGAAGGACAATGAGGCGAAGCTACCGGTAGCATTTTAAAACAAGGGTCATGAGAGAGCCAGGAGACAGCGGTGTCCCAGACCCAACATGCAGATTGACAGGTCTGTCTTGAGGGCACCAAGACTGATCTTAAAGGCTTTTTACGCTTGTTTCTGTCACAAGAATCCCCACTGCCAGGTCAGAATCATCAAGGAGGAGGGAGTGAGTGGCCATACTTGATGCTGCTGAGCCTAGAGAATCAACTCGGTTGGGTTGGGGAGGTCTCATTTCAAGAGCAAGGAGTGCCCCCTAACTTCTACTTATGGAGCTAAGGAGTCAGTTGAGGAGACTGACAAAGTTCTTGGCCTAGAGGAAGACTGTCTTGTCCAGGAGTGAGTTGGAAAAGGATCTGAGTCGTGTTCTCTGTCCTAGAGGAGGGAATGAAGAGACAGAGAGTAGGGGATCTCTATCTCACTTCCCCCAAGTTACCAGTCCTTCTTGCCTCAGACCCCAGACCCTCAGCACTCTCCCCTTCTCTTTCTCCTCCCTTGTCTGAGCACTCACGTGATAGGCTCACTTTGTCTTACCTTCCTTAGTCTTGTGCATCCAGTTCAAGCTCCTCCCTCCTCTCTTCGCTCCATCCCACTGCCTTGACTCTGCGCATTCTCCCAGAGATCTCTACAGGTAGCACACTGATCCACCTCATTTCTAAATAGCCAAACGGTACTAATGGAATCCTTGTATCAAGGAGCCATGTGTTTGAAAGTCAAAGTTAGTCACTCAGTTGTGTCCAACTCTTTGTAACCCCATGGACTGTAGCCCACCAGACTCCTCTGTCCATGGAATTCTTCAGGCAAGAATACTGAAGTGGGGCGCCATTTCCTTCTCCAGGGGATCTTCCCGACCCATGGATCAAACCTGGGTCTCCTAGAAAGCCATGTGTTTAATTCCCACTTTTATCTCTACTTTTCTGTGTCAGTTAGATAAATCACGCCATGATTCTAGTTCTCAGATGTTAATTGAAGGATTTGGAACAAAACAAGCTCTCTTGTAATTCTCTGAATTCCTGATAAAGGAGTAAGGGTGTATGTGTGGTGAGGAAAGTCTACAGAAAGTGCAATCCTCATTTCTGAATTTTTCTACTATGTAAAGCTTATTTTCTTAAAAGATTATGCCTAAATCAATAGGAAACAGGTCAATTACCTGAAATAAAATAATCATAATATATACACATACATGTGTGTATATGTGATGGTTAATTTTCTGTCAACTTGGCTGGTCCATGGGGTGCCCAGATGTTCAGTCAAACCCTATCCTGGGTATTTCTGTGATGGTGGTTTTGGATGAGATTAATATTTAAACTGGTAGACTAGGGGGACTTCCCTGGGGGTCCAGTGGCTAAGACTTGGTGCTCCCAGTGCAGGGGGCCCAGGTTTGATCACTGGTCAGGGAACTAGATCCCACATGCTGTAACTAAGAGTCTGCATGCTTCACCTAAAGAGCCCGCATGCCATAACAAAGATTGACAATCCCATGTGCCCCAACTAAGACCTGGCATGGCCATATAAATAAAAATAAATATTAAAAAATTAAAAATTGCTAGACTGAGTAAAACAGATTCTTCACCCTAACTGGGTGGCCCTCTTCCAGTCAACTGAAGGCCTGAATAGTTTGCTGTCAGTCAGCATACATTAGCAGAGTAGTTCCATTCTTGGCTATCTCCAGCGAGGTTCACCAGTCTCTGGTCTAATAGGAAAGCAAAAGGCCTACAACACATTAAACCTAACAGGAACCTCTGATGGGTGCTATGCAGTGTAAAATATCTCTGCATCATTCACAATTTTTATGACTTATGGTGTGCTGAAAATAAAGGCAAAATATGTTGAAACTAATAATAAAGCCACCACCTCTTTGATGTACCCATTTCATACATGGCAGTTGGAATTAAGCCTCCCAATAAGGCTGCCCAATAGGTAACACTCCCTACACTTTCTAGCGTTTTCTCACCTGTACTCAAGACCCAGCATGACCCACTGGTAGACCTAGGATGTCTGTGCACAGTATCCAGGAGGAAGTTTACTGTTTCTCTTGTAGATAAGGGAAGGTAAGCTCCTTGGCTGAGGTCTCATGGTTGGTGAGGGGCAGAGCTGTGAGCCAAACTTTGTTCTCTGTTTTTAAAAAACCATGCACTTTAACAGACAAACAAGCTTGTTCCTCTCACATAAGACCAAGAGGAAGCATGGGATGATATCCCACACAGGAAAATATCCTGGCTTTGGAGGAAGAACATACCTTAACAATTAAGAGCCCCCAAATTCTGAATGGCATCAAAGGGAAAGCCTTAACTGCTAAAAATTATCAGCAGTAACGTCTATTATTGAGAAACAAGTGGAATAGCTCAACCGGAGAAGCCAGACAATTAGGGCATAGACCCAGGTAAGCCTGACTTTCTCTCAAGCTTTCCCAGACATCAGATATCCTGCATGATAGCACCATTCCAACTGTATGGTTCATTAACATTTCCCTTTTATCAACTCAGTTTTTACACAATTTTGTTCTAAGCAATAACACATATGAAAACACAGATTTGACACACTGATTATTCATCACATTAAAATAGTTCAGTTCAGTTCAGTCGCTCACAGTCCAACTTTCACATCCATACATGACCACAGGAAAAACCATAGCCTTGACTAGATAGACCTTTGTTGGCAAAGTAATGTCTCTGCTTTTGAATATGCTATCTAGGTTGGTCGTAACTTTCCTTCCAAGGAGTAAGCGTCTTTTAATTTCATGGCTGCAATCACCATCTGCAGTGATTTTGGAGCCCAAAAAAATAAAGTCTGACACTGTTTCCACTGTTGCCCTGTCTATTTCCCATGAAGTCATGGGACCGGATGCCATGATCTTCGTTTTCTGAATGTTGAGCTTTAAGCTAACTTTTTCACTCTCCACTTTCACTTTCATCAAGAGGCTTTTGAGTTCCTCTTCACTTTCTGCCATAAGGGTGGTGTCATCTTCCTATCTGAGGTTATTGATATTTCTCCCGGCAACCTTGATTCCAGCTTGTGTTTCGCAGCCGCGCACTAAGCGCGGCCGAGAGGAGCTACCCCACGTCTGAGATCAGGGGCAGAAGTCGGGAGGACCCTATGCCCGAAGGGTGGCCGCTAAGAGGAGTTACCCCACGTCCGAGGTCAGGGTCAGCAGCCGAGAGTGCCAGGCTGCGACGGCGCAGAAACGGCCTAGAGGAGCTACTCAAGTCCGAGGTCAGGGGCAGCGGCCGGGAGGAGCCACCCTACACCGGAGGCCAGGGGCGGCGGCCGGGGGGAGCAATCCCATGCCCAAGGAGTGGTGGCTGTGTGGGCGCAGGAGGGCCTAGAGGAGCTATCCCACGTTGAAGGTCAGGAACGGCGGTGGTGAGGAGATACCCCTCGTCCAAGGTAAGGAGCAGCAGCTGCGCTTTGCTGGAGCAGCCATGAAGAGATACCCCACGCCCAAGGTAAGAGAAACCCAAGTAAGATGGTAGGTGTTGCAAGAGGGCATCAGAGGGCAGACACACTGAAACCATACTCACACAAAACTAGTCAATCTAATCACACTAGGACCACAGCCTTGTCTAACTCAATGAAACTAAGCCACATTAAAATAAATCCCTAACAATTAACACCTTAAATATTTATCTGTGTACTCCTTTATATCAGTGAGCTCACTTCTCGCCAATTGTACACATTTCATATTTTTACAAACAGCTGTACCTTGAGGTTGAAGAGAAAAATTCTACCTGGAAAAACGCTTTCACAGAGGAATAAAAAATCCAAAACCCAAGCACAGTAGGAAAAAATGAACCCCAAAATCAAAGACTTGGTCATATTTAGTTCAAAAGAAAAGCTACTGCAAGCAGTGTTCATAATTATAAAATGTTATTACCACAGTCCTTTCATTGCCAGCAAGCAGTGTTCATTGTTGCCCCCGTAACAGCCACTGCATTAGGAAAGCTGTGTCCAGGAACGTATTAACAGTTGGCAACTCCCTATCAGCAGGTTAAGGGCACACATTGCAAGAGCTCCTTAGGGCTGAAGAAATTTCAAGCACTGAAAACCAAGATGGCTTTGAGAAACCCTGTGGCCAAAGCCCTCAACAGTTGTTTTTACCACAATGCAAAAGACCTTTTTCCCAAGACTATATCTTACAATGTTCCTCAACTACAAATGATAGCATAATGACATTGGCTGCTAATTCAGTGGCTGTTGTAACACAGATGGGGCGATTAAGCTAATGAAATAACAGAATGAGCTCACATTTAGCAGTCGTTTGATACTAAAGAAAAATCATGCTGAGAATTCCAGTTTAATTATGGGTCTGTATTAATCCCTTTTCAAATAAACAAATCCTCAGCCCAAGCTCTTTCTTGTCAACTGAATCATTTGGGTTTGATTTGAAGGAAAAGGAGGGCAGTTAAAAATGTGCAGAGAAAATCTATAGAAGAAACTATTAGAAAATATGTTTGGGGATGTTGTCTGAACACAATCTAAAGAAGAATGGTCAAGGAGCAGGCAGAGTATCAGCCAGACTCCTCTTGGGACACTTAACGTCTGATGGCTCATAAACCCAAATGTGTGCAGGAGTCGGATAGGTATCATCCCTGAGTGAACAGACAGGATGGGAGTCAGGAGGGAGGAATGGAGCCAGGGAAGACTTCTTGAGCTTTTTAGAAGTGGCTGTTTCTACTCAGCTCTAGCTGATGGTTACACGGGCACACTTTGAGGTTCTTTTAAGGCAAGCCAAGGATCATATTTTCTAAATGAAAATCCCTCTTTGGAAAGGTTATCATCGACTCCAAAAATTATTTAAAACATTAAAAAATAACATCAACAACAAAACCCACTGACTAAGCCAATCAGATCTGCTTTTGAACCAGACAGACCCCTATAACTGGAATATATGGGTTTGCCTCATATTATAGACACTTGAGTACCCTTGTGGCTCAGCTGGTAAAGAATCTGCCTGCAATGTGGGAGACCTGGGTTTAATCCCTGGGTTGGGAAGATCCCCTGGAGAAGGGAAAGGCTACCTACTCCAGTATTCTGGCCTGGAGAATTCCATGGACTGTAAAGTCCATGGGGTTGCAAAGAGTCGGACATGACTGAGCGACTTTCACTTTCTACAGCCTTGCTGCCCACTGAGATTCTAAATCATTGCAGAAGAGGTATGTTATTCTTAATTCATTTTTATACCCTTTTCACCTATAAAAGCTGGTTTTAGAAAAGTCAGAGGAACAAGAGATCAAATTGCCAACATCCCCTGGATCATTGACAAAGCAAGAGAGTTCCAGAAAAACATCTCTTTCTGCTTTATTGACTATGCCAAAGCCTTTGACTGTATGGATCACAGTAAACTGTGGAAAATTCTTCAAGAGTTGGGAATACCAGACCACCTGACCAGCCTCTTGAGAAATCTGTATGAAAGTCAGGAAACAACTAGAACTTAGAAAAAGAACTGGACATGGAACAACAGACTGGTTCCAAATAGGAAAAGGAGTACATCAAGGCTGTATATTGTTACCCTGCTTTCTGCTGCTAAGTCGCTTCAGTTGTGTCCGAATCTGTGCGACCCCATAGACAGCAGCCCACCAGGCTCCTCCATCCCTGGGATTCTCCAGGCAAGCACACTGGATTGAGTTGCCATTTCCTTCTCCAATGCATGTAAGTGAAAAGTGAAAGTGAAGTCGCTCAGTCATGTCCGACTCTTAGCGACCCTGTGGACTGCAGCCCAGCAGGCTTCTCTCTCTGTCCATGAGATTTTCCAGGCAAGAGTACTGGAGTGGAGTGCCATTGCCTTCTCCATCACCTTGCTTATTTAACTTATATGCAGAGTACATCATGAGAAATGCTGGGCTGGATGAAGCACAAGCTGGAATCAAGATTGCCAGGAGAAATATCAATAACCTCAGATATGCAGATGACACCACCCTTATGGCAGAAAGTGAAGAAGAACTACAGAGCCTCTTGATGAAAGTGAGAGAGGAGAGTGAAAAAGTTGGCTTAAAGCTCAACATTCAGAAACTAAGATCATGGCATCCAGTCCCATCACTTCATGGCAAATAGATGGGAAAACAGTGGCTGACTTTATTTTGGGGGGCTCCAAAATCACTGCAGATGGTGATTGCAGCCATGAAATTAAAAGACATTTACTCCTAAGAAGGAAAGTTATGACCAACCTAGACAGCATATTAAAAAACAGAGACATTACTTTGTCAACAAAGGTCCATCTAGTCAAGGCTATGGTTTTTCCAGTAGTCATATATAGATATGAGATTTGAACTATAAAGAAAGCTGAGCACTGAAGAATTGAAGCTTTTGAAGTGTGGTGTTGGAGAAGACTTGAGAGTCCCTTGGACTGCAAGGAGATCCAACCAGTCCATTCTAAAGGATATCAGCCCTGGATGTTCATTGGAGGGACTGATGCTGAGGCTGAAACTCCAATACTTTGGCCACCTGATGTGAAGAACTGACTCATTGGAAAAGACCCTGACGCTGGGAAAGATTGAGGGCAGGAGGAGAAGGGGACGACAGAGGATGAGATGGATGGATGGCATCACTGACTCAATGGACATGAGTTTGGGTAAACTCCAGGAGTTGGTGATGGACAGGGAGGCCTGGCCTGCTGCAGTCCATGGGGTTGCAAAGAGTCGGACATGACTGAGTGACTGAACTGAGCTGAACCCCTATAAAAAGGGCTTTCCAGGTGGTGCTAGTGATAAAGAACCTACCTTCCAATGGAGGTAGACATAAGAGACACAGGTTCAATTCCTAGATCAAGAAGATCCCCTGGAGGGGAGCATGGCAATCCACTCCAGTATTCTTGCCTGGAAAATCTCAAGGACAGTGGAGACTGCAGGCTGTGGTCCATAAGGTCACAAAGAGTCAGACATGACTGACGCAACTCAGCACACATGCACGCACCTATAAAAATATTTCACACCCAGTATATATATAAAAAATGACTTGATACTCAAAATAATTAAGGAGTTCCACAAAACAAGATGACAGAGCATAGTGCTAATAGCTCGGCCTTCAGTCCTATCCAGGTCAACATTTGTGTCCATATTTATAGAAGGACATCAATGGTAACATGATCAAATTTGCAGATAAGAATACAGAAAGGGAGTGAAAAATTACATGAATTCATTTTGTTGAAAGATGATATTATGCCAGTTTAAGAGTCTGATTCCAATTTTTCTCACCTAGAAGCTGGACCAGTGACTTAATGTCTCTTAGCACTTAGGCCTTCCCTGCCTTTGTGCACTGTTGCACACCAATTCCTTTGTCCAGAATGCTCATCCTTATCCTAATGCCCAGCAAACTCCTGCTCATCCTCATGACCCAGCACAGAGGCTTCCAGCCTCCTCCTAGAAGCCTTCCTGGACCCATCAGGGAAAGTAACTTCCTCCACCTCCTGAACTCCCATTAAATCACTGCTTACACCAGTGATATTATTGTACTTCTATCACAAATTCAGTTTCTCTACTTCCCAGAGGTTACTTGGGAATCTAGACTCCATTTCATGTATCTTGATAGACTCTGTGATTAACAGTTTCAGGAAGAGTGCACTGTCCATAAATGACTGGTTTACACAAAGAAAATTCCCAATTTACATAATGAAATATAAGCACTGGAAATGTACATGACAGTTGTGTAGAAAACAGCCTGTGCGTGCATGCTCAGTCACTTCAGAGTCCCTCCTCCAGAGGATCTTCTCAACCCAGGGATCAAACCTGCATCTCTTGCATTGGAGGTGGATTATTACTGCTGAGCCACTGGGGAAGACCAGAAAACAGCACAAATGTGAATAAATGCAAGATTCTAGAAACCGAGATTGTATTCTTTTACAGAAGGTCTTCTGTGTTTTTCCAGATTGTTGGCTGACATAGAGTAGGGGCAATAATCAGGTTCAGACTGAAAATTAAGGAATCCAATACAAATGAAACAGAGGGAAGAGCTCAAGAAGCACTCAACAAACTGTACTAACCTCTGCACAGTTTTGAACAGCAAGAAGTTCAAAGACTTAAGTTTCTAGCATCAGGAAATGATGAGATGGAGAAAGCTTATGTGAATTAAAAACAAGGAACATTAGTAAAAATAAAAAGGAACCTGGATTCCTCCTTTGCAAACAGCCTTCCCTGGCTCTATTTCTCCTGAGTATTAGGTGTTTTTTTTGTTGTTGTTGGGGGGGAGTGGGGACACATTTGTGGGATCTTAACCCACTCCAGTGTTCTTGCCTGGAGAATCCCAGGGATGGCGGAGCCTGGTGGGCTGCCGTCTATGGGACTGCACAGAGTCGGACACAACTGAAGTGACTTAGCAGCAGCAGCAGTGGGATCTTAGTTCCTTGACCAGGGATTGAATCAGGGGCCTTAGCAGTGGAAGTGCTGAATCCTAACCAGTGGACCTCCAGGGAATTCTCCTCTCTTTTTATATGACATGGCTCTGTAGTGGGCTGAAGTTGGATTAAAAAGTCGGAGAGAGGTGGGGGAAGTCTAAACTGGCCAGTAGAATCTTAGGAGATTTTACTGATATCTGATTCCATTGTATTTTCAGAGCTTGAATTGAGGCACCTCAGTGAGTTCAAAATACAAATTTGGAACAAGATTGTACAAGAAAAAGAAGACAGCACCTCCCATAACATATTCCACTCCTCTCCTGGCTTTCACCCTGAACACAAGGCTTGGCACATTTAACGCAGTCAGTAAAGGATTCCACTGATTCAGAAATGAAAACTAATTCCATATCATAAATATCTTTTCTCATTATACACCTTTCTCTCTCTATTTTTTCTCTTTTTTATTCCTTTTCTTCACACATTTCTTCTTCATTTTCTGGACAGCCTCCTGGGCTATGAGGCTATGGGCTGGATAGCTATGTTTGCCAAGCTGACTTCTGGTAATTCTCAAAAACACTGACGGGTCCTTCCAGAAAGTTCTCTCTTGAGTTATTTCCTGTTGCAGGGCAAAATATTAGAGATGGTATTTCTAGAAGGCAAGTTTCCTTCCTGGGATTCCTCTCCTGAATCTGGAATGAAAACTGCTAAATAAGTTGTTGAACAAAGGAGGCCCCTGACCCAGATGACTACATATGGGATAATTTTAAGATTTCCTTCAAAAAGTCATGAGCTGATAGCAGGAAGACGTCTGCATCCCCTCACTGCCATGGCCACTCTCATGCCCATGTCAAAGTCCCAGGCTCTCAGAAGAGAAATGGGATACTTCCGGTGGGTGTCCAATCCTTTTCACCTCTAGAGAAGCCCCTGTATGTGTAAGATTCATGTTCTGTGGATGTCAGAGACCCATTCAAGCCATCCATGCAGAGTTGAGTACTGCTCTGTGACGCTACATGGACTGGAGGGCCCTTTGCTCCCTTGTGTCACATCTGTAGAGATACTTGGCAGTATCTACCCAGCCAGATTTTTTTTAATATATATTCTTCTGAAACCAGCTTGCTCTCTTTAACAAAGTTTTTTGCCAAAGAAGATACCCTAATATACTGTGCACCCCAGCTCCCTCTAAGAGGCAGCCCAAAATAAATGGAAACACTTGACTTTTGAGGAAGACATTCCTGGTTCTGCCACTGTTAAGTGTGTGGGCTTCTGTTTGATCATCTTTAAAGTAAGAATAATACTATTTATCTTGTGGGTTCTCCGAGGGTTAAATGAGTCAATTTAAGTAAAGTGCTTACCCTGCAGAAGTTGCTTGAAAATGAGAGCTTGCAATTTGCTCTAAAATTTTCTACATATGAAATTAAATTAGCTGTTCTTACTTGTATCTAATTTATCTAACACATATAAACAAGCATGTGCTTTCTCCAGTATTAAAGGACCAGAACTTTCAAATAATAATGCTGACTTCCATATGCAGATATGTTACTGGGCTCTCAATACGAGGAAACATTCCCTGGGCTTGTTATGCTCTGAATAGTCTCCCAGGCTTCCTTGGGGCTAGTGACGCCAGATGCACCTAGACTTGGCATTGCCAACTCACAACTTTCCCCCACCCCACAACATACAGGAGCATCAGTGCTCAGATTCTGGGAACCTTCTTCATGTATGGGAGTGAACTTGTCAACAGCTGAGTACAAACAACTTGTTGTGGCACTTTTGTTCCAGGATATATATTCCATCTTATTGATAGCAGTTAAAGACTGGAACAAGCTGTTCGATTGTTTCTATGATTAAATAGCCATAGATCAGAATACCATGCAGCCATTAACAAGAGTGAGGTATATTCTTTGCCAAAACATAGTTAGTAATTAAAAAATAAGGTGCAAAACACGGTTAAGGATACTGCTATGTGTGGTGTCAATGAAGGAGAATCACACAAACCTCTATCAGTTCAGTTCAGTTCAGTCGCTTAGTCATGTCCAGCTCTTTGCGACTCCATGAATTGCAGCACGCCAGGCCTTCCTGTCCATCACCAACTCCCGGAGTTCACTCAAACTTATGTCCATCAAGTCGGTGATGCCATCCAGCCATCTCATCCTCTGTCGTCCCCTTCTCCTCCTGCCCCCAATCCCTCCCAGCATCAGAGTCTTTTCCAATGAGTCAACTCTTCCCATGAGGTGGCCAAAGTACTGGAGTTTCAGCTTTAGCATTATTCCTTCCAAAGAACACCCAGGACTGATCTCCTTTAGAATGGACTGGTTGGATCTCCTTGCAGTCCAAGGGACTCTCAAGAGTCTTCTCCAACACCACAGTTCAAAAGCATCAATTCTTCAGTGCTCAGCTGTCTTCACAGTCCAACTCTCACATCCATACATGACTACTGGAAAAACCATAGTCTTGACTAGACAGACCTTTGTTGGCAAAGTAATGTCTCTGCTTTCGAATATGCTATCTAGGTTGATCATAACTTTCCTTCCAAGGAGTAAGTGTCTTTTAATTTCATGGCTGTGATCACCATCTGCAGTGATTTTGGAGCCCCAAAAAATAAAGTCTGACACTGTTTCCGCTATTTCCCCATCTATTTGCCATGAAGTGATGGGACCAGATGCCATGATCTTAGTTTTCTGAATGTTGACCTTTAAGCCAACTTTTTTATACACACCAGTAAACTTACATAAGTATATAAGTGTATGTGTTATGTATAGACTGTGAAAGGATACAAAGAAACTGAATACTTGTTGCTTTTAGAAAAGAAACTAGTGCCTAAAAGACAAATATTAGAGGAAGATATTTTTTCCAGTGGATATACAACAGTAAGTTTGAGCATATATATATATATATATATAATTTATGTATTTATTTTTGGCTGTGCTGAGTCTTCATTGCTGCGCAGGCTTTTCTCTAGTTGCAATGAGTCAGGGCTACTCTCTAGTTGTAGTATGTGGCTTCTCATTCCAGGGGCTTCTCCTGTTGCAGAACAGGGGTTCTAGAGGACTCAGCTTGAGCGGTTTCCAACTGCTGGATCCTTAGTTGCCATTCTCAGGCTCTAGAGCACAAGCTCAACATTTGTAGCACGAGCTCAATAGCTGTGACCCAGGGGCTTAAGTTGCTCCATAACATGTAGGATCTTCCTGGACCAGATATCAATCTGTGTTACCTGCATTGGCAGGTGAATTCTTTACCACTGAAGCCACCAGAGAAGCCGCTTGAGTTTTTATTTTTACCATATGCGCTGCACTAGCAGAGACAGAGACACGAACGATAGAGACAGACCCTCGCAGAGAACCCTTGCTCTCCGAGCAGAAAAGAGAAGCGCTCTCCTGAGCTCTCTTCCCGCTCCCCTGGTCCTCTTCCATCTTCTCTCTACTGCTAGAGGCACACGGTAACAAGGGATGCTCAATAGTTGTGTCTGTTGCTGCCTTTCTTTGTTTTGAAAAACTCTGACTAGACCACAGCAGGAGGTAGAATGAGACAGAGCTTGGAGCCAGGTCGCTGCGGAAGGATGAAAATCTTGTACTTTGGCAGCTGATCTGTTTTAAGATATTTAAATACTATGGGTCTATTTCTCTGTTGTTCCCCTTCGAGCTCAAAAAGGCTTTTAAAAGATAACGCCGGTCTCAGCCTTGCTAAGCAGAGCCAAAGGGTAAATTTGCTCTATTGCGCTGACTCGCGGGTAGTAAGCAACGTAGGACTCCCTGCCGGCTTGTGCAGTGAGAGGCGCCTCAGCGGGAAAAGAGGGTGGAGCCGCCAGAAAGGCTGCCAGCCAGGATCATAGATTTATAAGAACCGTTTCGTGAACAAAAGAGCTCCATCACTCAGCATCACCCTGGGGCTTCCGGAAGTAGATGCTGCCTCACTCCCACCCCCATGCGCTGCGAACCTGCGAAGATTCCCCAGGTGAAAGGAGTACCAAGGAAAAGCTGGGAAAGAAGCAGGTGTCTGCCTAGGATGTCACGGGGCCCCTGCGCTCATCTGGCAGGAAGCGCAATCACGCCTGCCCAAGACAGCATAACCCCTCTCCCGTCGTGCGTCCATGTCTCCTCACCCCACTCCCTGTCGCACGAGGCGCCCTGAGAGTGAGAGAGACGGTGGGCCGGGTCAGCGAGAGGTGCAAATTCGGGGAAGGAGTCTAACCAGAGGGAGCACCACCGAAGGCACCCCAATTAAGGCGCTGGTGTGCTGAGATCCTCAGGGCGTCCATGAGGACCTGGTGACCTGGGAGGCCAGCTGATGACTGATGACTCTACTGGTTCAGCACACAGGCCATTCGAATATACCAGGACCAGATCCTAGACCTCTAAGGAGAGTCAGAGGGCCAGGACCCCAGAGAGACCATGTACTGGGTGATGAGTTTTCAGAGGTGGACGTACCAGTCATTCCTTCAGGCACCTGGTAGGCTTGGCGCTGCATGTCATTCATCCCTTGCAAGCTCTGGTGAAAGAAGGTATTGAGGGACTTGCAGACCCTAGAGACCGTCCCTCTGTGCCGCATCATCACGTGGTGCTACTAACTGGACCCACATGGGATTCTGGACCTGGGGCGCTCCTGTGGATGCTGGGGAATCTGGGAGAAAACAGTCTGATGTAGCAGCAGAAACCTGGAGAAGGGTCTATGTGATAACTGTGTTTTCCATGAAGGACACACTGTTACGATTAGTCTCTTTCCAGAGACAAGGTGTCTGCCCTTCTCCTAGTTAAGAAATGTAGTGCTACAAGTTCTCACAACTCTCAAAGGGAATTTTCTGACACTTCCTCTTCTGCATCAGCTCACTCACTTGGCCACACCCTCTTCTACGTGACCCATCTCCTTTCTTTTCTTCTCTGGGGCTTCCCCTTCCTGTATTCCCATCTGGCCCAGCTTTTTTCCCCCTAACTTTTTGGCCACATGGGATCTTAGTTCCTCCACCAGGGATCCAACCAGCAACCCCTGCAGTAGAATCGCAGGAGTCTTAACCACTGCACCACCAGGGAAGTCTGTGGCCCAGCACATTTCTGATCATAGTGCTGGAGTCTAGATTTCTTCAAGGAACTGAGGTGGGGGGAGCTGTCACACACGGATAGGGCCAAGGTCCCCCCCCCCCCCAGACCTGGTACAGAGGTCCCATCTTATCCCAAAGGATCTATGATCCTCACCTAACCCCTCTTCAGTAATTGCCATAACTTACATTGTGGAGTGCTGCAGGGATGACAAAGCATTTCACCCCATCTGATCCTTACCACCATCTTATGAGTTAAAGCAAGCATTTTTACAACCCAATTTTATAAAGAGATAAATGACTCTCTGACATTTGTGACCTGCCAAAAGTCAGCTAAAAAGTGAGAGACAGCCTAGAATAATGATGAACCCTTCACATTCAATAAAGCTCCCCACCAATAGAAACCTGCCTCATGCTGCAAACTAAGAAAGCCTGAGCAGTCTCCACTTCCTCTCATGCTCACCTAGACTTATTTCTAACTACCTCACTCACCCCCTTACCCACTCTTCTCCCCAGGACCACAGAAGGGTCACAGCTGTTACCACCCCTTGAGTGAGAGTCCTCCCCTCCAGTCTTGATCTCATGTGTGCAGCCCCCTCTACTTGGCCCCGGGCTGAGGTTCTCGCAGTTAAGGTTGAGGAATCTGTGGCTGGAGAGGTGTTGAAGGGCTCTCCTTCCAAGGTGCATTGTTATATCACCAGGGGGTGGGGGGGTGGGGAGGAACTGGGTGCACCGGGGTTGAGGAAAGAGCACTGTCCCATTATCTTCCAGAGATGAAAGTTGAGACTTTCAGTCTTGACACTCAAATAGGACCTCAAGCAATATATGCAGAGACTATATAGCAGGAGGCCAGGGGTCTTTGGGGAAATCAGACCCAGGCATGGACTGGAGGGTAGTTTCTGGGCTCCCCAGATAATCATTCTCCTCTCCCTGAGCCTCTTTGTTGCCACAGGTTATATGGGAAAGGAGTCTGATTGTTCATGTCATCTGGAAGGGCAGTGGTGAAGAGGAAGAGAGCCTAACTAGGGAGCATAAATCCTTTGGCCAAATGCAACCCAGTCTGAGCAACAAGCCAGCCTCTAGACCGACTGTCCTCTCCCCTAAATAGCTCTGGGGCTCTCTAATTTGAAGCCAGGAAATCAATGGGTCTAGAGAAAAGAATATTCATAGATTCCCAGTGAGGAAGAGGCTCTCAGAGATAGCTGGAAGGGAAGAAGAGGGCCTGAGGATGAAAAGTATCAAGAGGAAGAGCTCAGATCTGGGGAAAAGAACTGATGTTGACCGTATGGGCAGTCCTGCCCCCTCGAATGCCCTCCCAGGCTCCCTGAAGAAAAGCCCTAGTACTCTTCTCCTTTCACCACGAGGGCCAGAGCTTGGGTTCTGAGACTCTTTTTTCACAGTCCACACTCCGGGTCAGCTCTCCAAGTGCCTCATCAGCCTTAACGCACTGCAGCCTGGTTGCTGGGTCATCCCTTCACTCAGCCAAGTCTGCTTTCCTATTAGCTGATTCTTTCAACCTGACCACTCAGCCCTGATTGGCCTCATTCTTAGATTCAGGGCTTCTCCTGTGGTTCAGACCCCATTCTGATCTGCCACAGGCCTATAGACAAGAATCGTTATCCCTCATCTGGAAAATTGAAGTAAAGGATACACTTTCACTTATGATACATGTTGCATAGCTCTTGCTAAGTAAATCTTTACTTGAGTCCCTAAAACAGACATCTCAGCCACCTAGCCATTTACGGTGTGATGGGGTGATGACAGGGCTTCTCCTATTTGTAGAGCTCTTTCTTGGTCTCCCAGATTTCTGCTCGGGCATCTACACGGTCACTGCTTGAGAGTACTTTCTCATAGGTCTGCATGCCTTTGGGACCTGCAATTATGACCCTATTCAGCTTGTTCTTGTTTTGGAGGAGGTGGAACATAGAAACAAACTATATGTTGACTCTTTCTAGTGTTGCAAAACTTTACCCTCTCCAAGCCTTTAACTTTTCCTTTAGGTTATAATTCTCAGACTTTCAGTCATGTCTGCTGACTTCTGGCTCTTCTAAAAGGTCTCCCATCTCACCCTTGTCCACTTCCCTGGTGGCTCAGACAGTAAAGAATCTGCCTGCAATGCAGGAGACCGAAGTTCAATCCCTGGGTTGGGAAGATCTCCCGGAGAAGGGAAATGACAACCCACTCCAGCATTCTTGCCTAGAGAATTCCATGGACAGAGGATCCTGGTGGGCTACAGTCCATAAGGTTGGCAAAGAGTCGGACACAACTGAGGAACTAACACACACATCTCACTCTTGGCAATGCTGGTGAGCAGAAATAAGTCTGTCCTTCTCCAGAGACAATTAGCCTATATTTCCATCATTTCCTCCTGTACTGTGGCCTGACTCTGCTCTACCAAGGCATCAGGAGCCTCGTGCCAGATTAAACTGCCATGGGAAGGGAAAGGATCATGTGAGTCTTGCCTGTCTTGTGCCCTGTGGCTCCAGCTTTCCTACTTAAGAAGTCGCCTCTGCTTCCTATTAGGGACTTAGGGATCACTGAAGTCCTGCATTATGCTGAAGGGACCCAGGGAATGCAATTCATGCTTGCCAGCTGCTACTACAGGGGAATTTGTAGCCAAGGTGGCCTATTTGCCTCTGTCTATCCCAGAGAACTGAAGGGTTGAATGTGTACCTCTAGGTAGAAAATAAAAACCAGAGTCAAGGGAAAGAAAATAAAAACCAGAGTCAAGGGAAAGTCAAGTGTAAACATTTTTTCTAATGTCAGCCTTGAGAATGGTTACATAACTTCCTGAAATCCTTTCTAGTCCTACCCTCTAGTCATGTTGAATCAGGAACAGCCAACTCCAGGTCCTAGTCTGGCTCTGCCTGGAACACATGATTTTCTGGGGTAATTATTTATCCTCCCAGATTCAGTGTGGTGACATCTTCAGCAGGAAAACTTTCCAGTCCCTTCCCATACACTTCCCAGACCTGTGGTTGGGCTCATATCTTCCCCCATTCATGCTTATATTATGATGATTGGCTTACTGGTTTTTTTTCCCAGCAGACTGACAATTCCTGAAGGCCACAATGTGAAGTGAAAGTCTTTCAGTCGTGTCCGACTCTTTGCGACCCCATGGATAGTCCATGGAATTCTCCAGGCCAGATTATTGGAGTGGGTAGCCTTTCCCTTCTTCAGGGGGTCTTCCCAAGCCAGGGATCAAACCCAGGTCTCCCACACTGCAGACGGAGAAGAGCATGATATGCAACACTAATCTCTGATGTTTCTGTCTTGAATGTTATCATACAAGGACTCTATAAATGTTTATAGAATAACAAAATTGGGATCAATGCATCAAAGGACCCAAAAACACTCCTTTTGGCTCCTGGTATATTGCAACAGCACCCCACTCCAGTACTCTTGCCTGGAAAATCCCATGGACTGAGGAGCCTGGTGGGCTGCAGTCCATGGGGTCGCTAGGAGTCGGACACGACTGAGCGACTTCACTTTTGCTTTTCACTTTCATGCACTGGAGAAGGAAATGGCAACCCACTCCAGTGTTCTTGCCTGGAGAATCCCAGGGACGGGGGAGCCTGGTGGGCTGCCGCCTATGGGGTTGCACAGAGTTGAATACGACTGAAGTGACTTAGCAGCAGCATATTGCAAACTGCCCTCCAAAAAATTAACACCTATTTATAATGCCATCTGCTATGGAATATAAGTTTCACTGCAACTTTGCTGGTTTATAAGGAAAAAATCATCCCAATTTTGAGGGGTTTTTTGGTTTGTTTTTGTTTTTGCTTTTTGGACACACTGTCAGGCATGAGGGGATCTTAGTTTCCCTACCAGAGATGGAATCCATCCCCACTGCAGTGGAAGTACAGAGTCTTAACCACTGAACTGCCAGGGAAGTCTCTATTCTATTGTTTTAACATGCTTTTCTTTACTAGTGAAGTTAGTTTCCCCAATGTTTATCTGACTAACCATGACCTTCTATTGTGAACTGTCTCTTTATGTCTTAGTAATCACTTTCTCTGACAACTTACCAAAGCTACAGCCAATTTCTTTCTCCCCTTGAGCAAGGAGTCACTGGCCCAATCTTATAGATGAATAAAGGATTTGTTTCCTAACTTCCATAGATCCATATCAACGGGCCTCAGAGGGTAGTTTACAACCTAAGTCTGTTACAAGGCCCAGGGCAGTTAAGATTCTCCACTTTACAGACTTTATTTTCTTGATAGGAGTTGCATCATCAAAAAAGCAAGAGAATACCAGAAAAACACCTACTTCTGCTTTATTGACTACATCAACACCTTTGACTGTGTGGATCACAACAAACTGGAAAATTCTTAAAGAGATGGGAATACCAGACCACCTGACCTGCCTCCTGAGAAATCTGTATGCAGGTCAAGAAGCAACAGTTAGAAATGGACATGGAACAACAGACTGATTCCAAATTGGGAAAGGAGTACGTCAAGGCTGTATATTGTCACCCCGCTTATTTAACTTGTATGTAGAGTACATCATGCAAAATGCCAGGCTGGATGAAGCACAAGCTGGAATCAAGATTGCCAGGAGAAATATCAATAGCCTCAGGTATGCAGATGACACCACACTTATGGCAGAAAGCAAAGAACTAAAAAGCCTCTTGATGAAAGTGAAAGAGGAGAGTGAAAAAATTGGTTTAAAACTAAACATTCAGAAAACTAAGATCATGGCATCTGGTTCATGATCATGGCAAATAGATAGGGAAACAATGGAAACAGTGACAGACTTTATTTTGGGGGGCTCCAAAATCACTACAGATGGTAACTGTAGCCATGAAATTAAAAGATGCTTGATCCTTGGAAGAAAAGCTATGACCAACCTAGACAGCACATTAAAAAGCAGAGACATTGTTTTGCCAACAAAGGTCCGTCTAGTCAAAGCTATGGTTGTTATTCCAGTAGTCATGTATGGTTGTGAGAGTTGGACTATAAAGAAAGCTAAACAGAAGAATTGATGCTTTTGAACTGTGGTGTTGGAGAAGACTCTTGAGAGTCCCTTGGACTGCAAGGAGATCCAACTAGTCCATCCTAAAGGAAATCAGTCCTGAATATTCATTGGAAGGACTGATGCTGACGCTGAAACTCCAATACTTTGGCCACCTGATGCGAAGAACTGACTCACTGGAAAAGACCCTGATGCTGGGAAAGATAGAAGGTGGGAGGAGAAGGAGACAACAGAGGATGAGATGGTTGGATGACATCACCGACTCTATGGACATGAGTTTGAGTAAGCTCTGGGAGTTGGTGATGAACAGGGAAGCCTGGCGTGCTGTGGTCCATGGGGCTGCAAAGAGTCAGACATGACTGAGGGACTCATGTGAACTGAACTGAGACGCTACAGATAAGAAATACAGTCTGGGACTTCCCTGATGATACAGTCAGTAAGAATCCACTTGCCGATGCACGAGACATGGGTTCAATCCCTGGTCCCGGAAGATTTCACATGCCTCGGAGCAACTAAGCTCACATGCTGCAACTACTGAAGCTGGTGAGCCTGGAACCTGTGCTCTGCAATTAGAGAAGCCACTGCAAGAAGCCCTCAAGCAGCAACGAAGACCCAGCGCAACTATAAATAAATAAACAATATGTTTATTTATATATAATATAATAATTATATAATAATATAATATATTTTTAAATATTAAAAAAAAAGAAAGAAATATAGTCTGACAGTTTTCAGCAGATGCCTAAAATTTCTGGAAAAGCACAAGAAAAAGATCCATCCTGTCTGTCCCTTGAAATTTGCAAAGTCTGTTCTCTAGAACGTCTTCTCTTAAACCTCTAGATGGAGAGGGAAAGCAAGAGCACGAAGCAGGTAATACTGCCAGAGCACAGGTCAAGGGCATACCCACCCCGAAAACTTCGTAGCCAGATTTACAATCAGCTGTTTAAGTTGTTGTCATGTAAATTTCAAGGACAGTCTTTTTCTCCAAAAAATGTGGTCTGAGATTTTACTCCCTCCCTATACCTCTCTGATACATGATAGCAAGCATTAAGGAATTTGGCATGGAACCGTCTCACCCACCATTCAGACTTTGAAGCCTGCTCCAGTTCATTTCAAAGTTCGCACATACTGCCAGTCTCCATTTTGCTTTTGTTTAGTCACCAAGTCATATCTGACTCTTTTGCAACCCGATGGGCTGTAGCCCGCCAGGCTCCTCTGTCCATGGGATTTCCCAGGCAAGAATACTGGAGTGGGTCGCCATTTCCTTCTCCAGGGGATCTTCCTGACCAAGGGATCGAACCCATGTCTTCTGCATTGCTGGTGGATTCTTTACTATCTGACCCACCAGTTTACTTAGTTCTGCCCAACTCTGTGATCCCACGAACTGCAGGACGCCAAGCTTCCCCTTGCTTCACCATCTCCCGGAGCTTGCTCAAACTCATGTTCATTGAGTTGGTGATGCCATACAACCATCTCATCTTCTGCTGTCCCCTTCATCTCCTGTCTTCAATTTTTCCCAGCATCATGGTCTTTTCTAATGAGTCAGCTCTTTGCATCAGGTGACCAAAGCGTTGGAGCTTCAGTTTCAGCATCAGTTCCTCTAATAAATATTCAGGGTTGATTTACTTTAGGATTGACTGGTTTGATCTCCTTGCAGTCCAAGGGACTCTCAAGAGTCTTCTCCAACACCACAGTTCAAAAGCATCAATTCTTTGATGTTCAGCTTTCTTTATAGTCCAACTCTTGCATCCATACATGACTACTGGAAAAAACATAGCTTTGACTATATGGACCTTTCTTGGCAAAGTAATGTCTCTGCATTTTAATATGCTGTCTAGGTTCATCATAGCTTTTATTCCAAGAAGCAAGCATCTTTTAATTTTGTGGCTACAGTCACCATCTGAGCCACCAGTTTAGGCCAGAACTGTTTATCCCTTGATCTCTAAAGAAACAGCATTCTTTCAGTCTGAACTCTGGGCCCCGCCTTCATGGCTCAAGTAGAAACTACTGTCCTTATGCCCATACAAAGTCAACTCCAAGAGTTGATCTGTATTTTGTTTAGAGAACATTTCTAAACTAGTCTCTTCTTGGCTGACAATTCTAAACTTTTCCTTCCCTGAAAATATTCTCCCTCTGATCTGTCCTCATTGTCTTCCTCCTCACTCTAAAGAAATGCTTCTTTTAAAAAAAAAAAGAAAGAAAAAATTACCAACTATAGAGGATCCAGAGAGTCAGCAACACATCTCTTTCAGGAACTCATCCAATTCACTCAAAAATTTTTTGATCAGATACTTACTGGGAATCTGCTATGACTATATACCTGACTTTGCCTAAGTGCTGAAGGTACCAGAACTACCCATTGGCCCAAGAAAGAGGAGTCCCTTTCCTGGGTCTCACATTTAAGAAAATCCCATATGTAACTAATGTAGACAAATAAATAAGTTTACTATAGAATACAGAGGTGCCTCTGTCACTTGGGATCCTCTGCAACCTAAAATCATTCTGAACTTCTGCTTCCAGGACTAACATGGCTCTAAGACAGGGGGAAACACCTCCCACATCTCTTGTGCAAACCCTTAAAGGTGACTGTGTCTACGTGACAAGACTGCTTGTAGATTGTGCCTCCGCCAGACATTGCTTCCAAGTACAAGGGAGGACTAGGCAGCAGAAGCATATAGGCTAAAAGAAAAACAAGACAAATTTGTCAAATTCTTCCTCTCAGAGAGCATGAATGGAATACATTTAAAAATAATATTAGATTTATTTATTTTTGCCTGTGTTAGGTCTTCATTGCTGCAGACTGTTCTCTAGCTGCAGAGAGTGGGGGCCACTCTCTAGTTGCAGTGTGCAGGCTTCTTGTGGCGGTGGCTTCTCTTGTTGCAGAGCATGGTCTGTAGGACGCACAGGCTTCAGTTTGTGGGGCACGTGGGCACAGTAGTTGTGGTTCCCTGGCTCTGGAGCACAGGTTCAGTACTTGTGGCACACGGACTTATTTGCTCCACAGCATGTGGAATCTTCCCAGATCAAGGACTGAACCCACATCTCCTGCACCAGCAGGCAGATTCTTTACCACTGAGCCACAAGGGTAACCCTCGAAATACATTTTTATACCGTGACGTATCCTAGTACCAAGTACCTATTTTCTTTTTTCCCTTCATGTTTCAATGCATAGTTCCGAAGGTACTCAAAAATTAACACAATATCCCTAACAGTTGTTCATTGCAGCCGAGGCACAGTTTGCAATAGCCAACAATGTCGTTACTCTTAAATTTGTATATATGTAGGTTAGGACAACATGTGTGAACTTGATACTAATTCTTTATAATTCTCTGTGTATCTAGATACTGCTTTAAGATATAGTAACAAAGTTGTGATATAAGGTATATAGTACTTTATATAATAAAATAATCCTTAATACAATATAATAATGTTAACTTAACATATGCAACCCCATTACAGTGTGAGAACATGATATGTAAAACCAGCAATTCATTTCCAAATCTAACTATTACTTTAAGAACTGTATTGATAATACCAGTTGCTAGAGGTTAAAGCACCTGCCTGCAATGCAGGAGACCCGGGTTCGATCCCTGGGTTGAGAAGATCCCCAGGAGAAGGAAATGGCAATCCACTCCAGTATTCTTGCCTGGAGAATCCCATGGACGGAGAAGCCTAGTAGGTTACAGTCCACGGGGTCGCAAAGAGTCAGACACGACTGAGTGACTTCACCTTCACCTTCATGGACTTAACAGAGCAAAATATTTTCCAATTAAATTCACTTTAAAAAACCAATAACTATAATTCAAGAAAGTCTGGCTAATTTGACATCTATTGCTGTCCAGAGGACATAAATTATGTAAAAATGTGGACAGAGATTTTGCTGAAATGAAGGCAAAAAAAATTTTTCAGCTATGCCTTTAGAAGGTCAATCTTTGTGCCCTGCTTCCTTTAAACAGAAGACATTCCACATTCCATTGATTCTCTGATGTTTTCAACTCCAGTATTCTTTCCAGGACTTTGGAGGAACGTGAGTATATGGAAGTTAAAGAGCTATTTCTGGTATGAAGGATTTATATGCCTATAGTAAGAAAGTTCAGAGAAGGCAATGGCAACCCACTCCAATACTCTTGCCTGGAAAATCCCATGGACAGAGGAGCCTTGTAGGCTGCAGTCCATGGGGTCGCTAGGAGTTGGACACGACTGAGTGACTTCACTTTCACGCATTGGAGAAGGAAATGGCAGCCCACTCCAGTGTTCTTGCCTGGAGAATCCCAGGGACGGGGGAGCCTGGTGGGCTGCCATCTCTGGGATCGCACAGAGTCGGACACGACTGAAGCTGCTTAGCAGCAGTAAGAAAGTTTGAGGAGGAGTATATTAGACTCTGGGGCTCTCCATATGTTTCTGGGTCACTGATGCTATCAGCACTTGATGACAATTAACAGAGACTGGAGAGTTCATGCATGGGTGGGTCATGCATTTTTTTGCTTCCTCCCATCCCAGGGGCCTCTAGATTGCCCTTTTCCTCTGCTTTCAGCCATCCTTCCAAAGATCATTTCCTTTTCCTTTCCCTAGATTCTTATCAACCAGGACTGGAACCACCTTTCAGTTCAGTTCAGTTGGTTGGTCTTGTCCAACTCTTTTCAACCCCATGGACTGCAGCACACCAGGCTTGTATACAACCATATTGTATCAAGAGCTAGAACAGAGCCAGAGAATGCTGCATATAGAGAATACTGGGGTCAAGAAAAGGAACAATCTTGTTCATTTACAAAAGCTCTGAATCCCCAGAAAGGAGCCAGGGAGGGCCTCTAAGAGAGCAGATGAATGTGATTTCCAAATGAGCTAGAAATGAGGAAGAACAGAATAAGAAAGGATAGGAGGGACAGCTGAGTTAGCTGGGGCATGGTGACGAGAAGTCAGATTCAGGATTGACTTAGGAAGGGACCTGGAAAGGAAAATTAGGAAGAGCAATGCCAAACACAGGGGCCACTGCATCCCCATGGCATACCCTGGAGTGTGCAAGACCAACAAAGCAGAGAGGTGAGTCAAGAACAGCAAAGCCCCTCTCCCTTGCTCCCAGCAGACAGCATCTCTCCCTCTACCTAACTCTTGGGTTTCTTATAGATGCAGAGACATCTGTAGGAGAGAGACACACATAGTCACCATCCATTCACACTCCACCTCCATGACAGATACACATTGACGCTCCACCTCCACGACGGATACACACACATGCTCTAGAGACAGGAAGACAAAAGTACAGCCATTTTGGAAAAGGACTAGTGAATGGTCTTGGGAAGCTAAGAAAACAAAGGCTCTAGGGGCCTGAGTTCCAGAGACAAAAATCAGGCTCACAGCAGTAAAAGATTACCTTTATTTCTGTTACACTAATGAGTATACTTAGTTGCCACAAGACAAGAAACTCAACCATAAATTTTAACCTTATCTGTTCTGGTGCTTTCTTACAGAAAATTATCATGTACTTCTATTTGCTCACAGAAGCACTCCTATTCCTGATAGCTATCTTGGAGCCACCTGCTGCAGATCAAACAAGTTTCATGATTTCTGGAGATTACTGGTGATCACCAGACAAACCCTCCTCCCTTTTGTTACAAAAACAACTTGCCCCTTCTACTCAGGGAACTGACACTTTTCCCCTCATCTTCTCCTTTATGCACAAGCTATCTCTTTCAATAAAAATTTTTGCTTACCTAAAAGTCTTTTTTTTGTTGTTCATTACATCTTTATAACTCATTTTTTTTAAATTGGAGTATAGTTGATTTATAATATCATGTTAGTTTCAGATGCACAGCACAGTGATTCAGTTATACAAATATCTCTCTCTATATATATATTTCTTTTCAGATTATTTTCCCTTAAAGTTATTACAAGGTATTGAGTAGAGTTCCGTGAGCTATATAGTAGGGCCTTGTTAGTTGTCTAAGAGTCTTGTGGAAGCAATTACTCATTTCTGTGGTATTGCTGTCCAAAAAGGTGGAAAGGGTCCTATAATACCCCCACATATGTACACATAGCTGTATGTACTCCCTCTTCCAAAGATTACCCTAATAACAGCATTACCTTTGTAGGTAAATGTACTGAGAAGACCTATCTTAATGAACAACAGCTATTGCCAGTCAAGGCTGATGCTTGTTGGAGAGCTTTGCCTGTTTTGCTACAGCTTAAAAATACCAGGGCTTCTTATGGATTTTTATGGTGTTCCCGTGGTTAAGAATCTGCCTTGCAATGTAGGGGACACAGGTTTGATCTTTGGTTGGGGAAATAGACCCCACATGCCACCTGGCATGGACAAAAAATTAAAAAATGAATATTTAATTATAAACAAACAAACAAAAAAAAACATAAAGGTTTCCTTTAGGTTGATGACCAGGAAAGGAACTCAGTTCCCTTGAAGGAATCTGCCCAGCCCAGGATGTGGTCCTCAGTTGATGAAAAGATTGAGTAACAGTAGGAGACTGCTTATAACTCTAAAGCACATGGGACAAATCAGATGGATGCCAGCCAACTAATATTGGACATATATGGTGATTTGTGAGACTTGTTTGTATTCAGTCGCTCAATCACGTCTGATTTTTGCAACCCTGTGGACTGTAGTCCACCAGACTTCTCTGTAGGGGATTTCCCAGGCAAGAATACTGGAGTGGATTGCCATTCCCTCCTCCAGGGGATCTTCTCAAGGGCTCAAACCCATGTCTCCTGCGTTAGTAGGCAGATTCTTTACAACTGAGCCATCTGGGAAGCGATTTGTTTAGGTATTTTTAAAAGGATGCTTCACCCCTTACTGAAGTGAATTGTTTTGACCAAGAGCTTTTACTTCACCTTGTCAAATTATAAACATATTGTTATTTTTAAATCTCATAACTATATGTATGTAAATCTTATTTTTAAATCTGCCTTTGAGAGAAAATTTTAAAAGTAGAAATTGTGTTTATATCTGAAATAAGTAATGCAAACATCCAGTTTTTGTGAAGAACTGATGAGGATCTAGGGTCAGGTTCCCAGCTGTCTGCACTAACCCTCAATCCCTGGTATGAGTTTTAGCATATAAGCCTGGGAAGCCACACCATCTCTGAATATTGAGCAATCGAGCTCCAATATCCCTTTACTTCTAATGGAGAGAGCTGAGTCGGATTTCCTGCAGACCATGACCACTAGTCTTTGAAGGGACTCAGCCTTCTTGTGCAAAAGTGAGGGAGAAAATCTTGCAGGTGGAGGTCACTGATATGCAGCAGTCACTAGGCAGCATTGAAATGCATGAAAACACTGGCATGATGAAGACATTGTTTCTAGGTTGGTGTCTCTGTTCCTGTTTTCCTATACTACACATTCGCTTACTCCCCGTTTAGCTAATTGACAGAAATAAATGTAAATGCTGCCTTAATAAAGTGAATGTGATGTGTCATAAATATGTTCTCTTAGGACTGTCTGTACTTTGAAATCCTGAAGCCTATGGGCTTTATACTCAATCTTATTACTCAGAATAAAACACATATCCTTTCTTGTAGTTCTTGGCCTGCTGAATCCTTCAAAGTCTTAAGAGAGATGTAAAGAAATCTATTCTAACTCAATTTGGTCAATCCAGTGAATCTTTATCACTGTTAGAGAATTTTCTTGGTCTTGCCTTCCCTCCCTGGGGCAAGAATCACTCTGAGCCCAGGGTCACATTTAAATTATATTCCAGCAACACGGAAGTCGAACCAGTAGAAATGTACCCTGTCTACTTGTTCAGTATCTAACTTGGCTCCCAAATCTATTAATAGGACCTATTAACCTGAAAGGGCCCCAAATCTCTATTTTAGAATACATATTTTTTTTAATAACTCCCCCTTTCCATGCTGTAGAAAGTACAGTTTTCAAAGCACAGTCAAATGCCAAAAACCTAAATATCTAAACATTAGAACAAGGTGTTAATTCAGTTGGTAATGATACCATTCTTAACCACAGCAGGGAAGAAAAAGATGATGCTAGAGATCCCTAGAGAATTAAAACATACTGAGATTCCAAAAATGAATATAAAGCACAAGACACAGAATCAATAATCAAAGATAGAAGAAATATTTCTTTGGCAGGAGGTAGGGAACTGGTTTTAGAAATAGGTAGACCTCATAGATTCTCACCATAGGCAATTCCAACCATTGCTTTTAAAAAGAATGTCTAAAACATAACAAAAGAAGCATTCTGAAAATTCCTAAGTAGGAAAAGTAGACCACTAATAGAGGGACATATTTTGTTGCTATAAGTCACTAAGTCCTGTCCAACTCTTTTGCGACCCCATGGACTGTAGCCTGCCAGGATCTTCTGCCCATAGGCAAGAACACTGGAGTGGGCTGCCATGTCCATTTCCTAGGCAAAAACACTGGAGTGGGTTCCACTGCCCTAGTGCAGGAGATCTTCCCGACCCAGGGATCAAACCTGCATCTCCTGCATTGGCCAGTGTATTCTCTACCACTGGGCCAGCAGGGAAGCCCAAAAGAGGAGTACAGACAATAATAATCCATCTCATTCCACTGAAAAAATAAAAATTACCATGTGGACACCAAGAGAATGATACTTTAGTTAACTTTTTATTCTTTAGTTCAGTTCAGTTCAGTCGCTCAGTCGTGTCTGACTCTTTCTGACCCCCTGAATTGCAGCACACCAGGCCTCCCTGTCCATCACCAACTCCTGGAGTTCACTCAAACTCACGTCCATCGAGTCGATGATGCTATCCAGACATCCTCTGTCGTCCCCTTCTCCTCCTGCCCTGAATCCTCCCAGCATCAGCGTCTTTTCCAATGAGTCAACTCTTCACATGAGGTGGCCAAAGTACTGGAGTTTCAGCTTTAGCATCATTCCTTCCAAAGAACGCCCAGGACTGATCTCCTTTAAAATGGACTGGTTGGATCTCCTTGCAGTCCAAGGAACTCTCAAGAGCCTTCTCCAACACCACAGTTCAAAAGCATCAGTTCTTTGGCACTCAGCTTTCTTATATGAAGACAACAGAGTCATTCTTAGAATACTAATAGTTATTTAACTGACATTTCTTTCTGAGTGCTTTTGATGTAACAAGCACTATTCTAAGTGCTGTGCATACAGTGGTGAGCAAATCAGACAGTCATCTGCATTTTAGAAATTTTGTCCCCATGATGCTGAAAGCTCAGCCTCTCTGTACACCAGTGCCAAATCAAATCTCAAAGTTCTAAAGTGGAAAAGAATAGCTTTATTGCTCTGCCAGGCAAAGGGAGACACAGTGAGTTCCTGCCCTCAAAAACTATGTGTCCCAACCGAGAAGGATTTCATGAGAAGTTTTATAGCAATGGATCAAGGCTTGGGTCCCGGACAAGATTAGAGTGTGTGCAGGGCCTGGTTCAAAATTGGAAAAGGACTATGTCAAAGCTCTATATTGTCATCCTGATAATTTAACTCGTATGCAGAGTATGCAAAATGCATGCAAAATGCAAAATGCCGGGCTGGATGAAGCACAAGCTGGGTTTTCTATTTTTTGCCATGCTTGTGGGAACTTAGTTCCCCAACCAGGTATCAAACCTGGGCCCTCAGCAATGAGAGAACAGAGTCCTAACCACTGGACCACCAAGGAATTCCCTGAAGAACAAGCTGGAATCAAGATTGCCAAGAGAAATATCAGCACCCTCAGGTATGCAGATGATACCACTATAAGGGCAGAAAGTGAGGAGGAACTAAACAGTCTCTTGACGAGGGTGAAACAGGGGAGTGAAAAAGCTGGCTTAAAACTCAACATTCAAAAAACTAAGATCATGGCATCTGGTCCCATTACTTCATGACAAATAGAAGGGGAAAAAGTGGAAACAGTGACAGATTTTAATTTCTTGGGCTCCAAACTCACTGTGGATGGTGACTGCAGCTATGAAATTAAGACACTTACTCGTTGGAAGGAAAGCTATGACAAACCTAAACAGTGCATTAAGAAGAAGGTCCATATGTTGCAGAAAGGGGGACCCCTCCAGGGTCCGAGAGTTGGCTCTTGTCTAACACTCAGAAATGAATTGTCTGAGGAGACACATTGTCTGAAGAGACACATGTGCTAACAAAGCAAGAGATTTTATTGGGAAGGGGTGCCCAGGTGGAGAGCAGTAGGGTAAGGGAACCCCTGCTCTGCCACAGGGCTCAAAGTTTCACATTTTATGGTAATGAGATTAGTTTCTGGGTTGTCTTTGACCAATCATTCTGACTCAGAGTCCTTCCTGGTGGCACATGCATCAGTCAGCCAAGATGGATGCCAGCCAGAAGGATTCTGGGAGGTGATCTGACACATGGTGTCTCCTTTTGACCTTTCCCAAACTCTCCTGGTTAGTGGTGGCTTATTTGTTCCATGTTCCTTACCAGGACCTCCTGTCAGAAAACAACTCATGCAAACGATTACCATGGTGCCTGGCCAGGATGGGCAGTTTCAGTCAGTGTACTTCCCCTAGTAAAAGCTATGGTTTTTCCAGGAATCATGTACGAATGTGAGAGTTGGACCATAAAGAAGGCTGAGTGTCAAAGAATTGATGCTTTCAAACTATGGTGCTGGAGAAGACTCTTGAGAGTTCTTTGGACAGCAAGAAGATCAAACCAGTCAATCCTAAAGGAAATCAACCCTGAATATTCATTGGAAGGACCGATGCTAAAGCTGAAGCCCAATACTTTTAGCCACCTGATGCAAAGAGCCAGCTCATTGGCAAAGACCCTGAGGCTGTGAAAGATTGAAGGCAGGAGAAAGGGCCAACAGAGTATGAGATTTGGGGGCTGAATGGCATCACTGACTCAATGGACATGAGTTTGAGCAAGCTCTGGGAGATGGTGAAAGACAGGGAAGCTTGGAGCACTGCAGCCCATGGTGTCACAAGGAGACACAACTTGGCGACTGAACAACAACAACAACAAGCCTGCACTCCCTTAATCTTGTCTCAAATGGTCAGTCTCCTAATCTTGAGACCAGCATCTCTGGTCCTGTTAATATTGATTGCTTCAGGGGGTTTCTTGACTGCTTCTCCTTTGGTTAGCAATTGTTTGAATCTGCCATTTGGACCTCAAGGAAGACATGGGGCTGGAATCTTGCCTACAAGAAATGGGAGATAGAAAATGCCTCCATGCCTAGGAGCCCCATAGGGTTTCACTCAGTTTACCCACACATCTTGGATATTTCTCAAACTAATTCAGTAGGGCATATTTTAACTAAGAAAAGAAAATCCTTCTATTGAGGCAATTAGATACCACAGTGAGATCCCACTTTCATTACCATCATAACCAGGGACAGTGCAAGAGGAAGAAGGACACTGCTTTTGGCATCAAGACTATGGCTTGAGACCTCCTATGTGGCCTGCATCAGTGAATTGTGTGAGGATAAATAATTTATCAAATCTGGGGAAGACAGAAGTCATATATCATAAGATGAAAAGTTAGTGCAGTCATCATCAGGTGGCTCTACAGGCTTGATAAGTAAAAGCAAAGATACGGAGGGTTATAACCAAGGAGAAGTAGCTAAACTACCACCTTCCATTTTTAACCATAGTTCATAAGAACTCCCTTAATTTCTTTTGAAGTTATTTCAACAGTGTCACTTACTTCTAAAGGAAAACAAAGGACTAATGTGAAGCATTAATTGGTACTGATGCCAAAATCTTGGCTCTCTGTGCACGGATGTCAAACAGAAATATAGAGATAGAGTTATAGAGAAAAAAGATAGAGTGGCTTTATTTCCCTGCCAGGCAAAGAAGGACCACAGTAGGTTAGCACCTCAAACACTGTGCTCTCCTCCCTGGGGAATAGGGAGAAGTCTTACAGTCAAGTAGGTGATAAGGATCAAGGCAGTGACAGGTTTGCATTCTTCTAATGGGTTGGTAGTGAGGTAAGGATGAGTCAACATCATCAGCCTTCCAGTTCCAACTGGTCTGAGGTCTACATGCTTCTTATCTGGGCAGCATACCATTGTTGATAGTTAACTTCTTCCTCTGGGAGGGGGTTTCAGTATCTGCAAAACAACTCAAAGATATTATTGTGTGTATCCTCTGATAGGGAACCAGGACCCTGCCCCAAGGCTGCACTATTGTTTCTCTTGACTATTTCTCCCTTATCTTGCATCTTCTCCCTTCCCTAATTAGAACTGCTGATTCTGGCCATTGGAACTCAGGGAAGTTCATGGAGGCTGAATGAAGGCTATTTCCTATAATCAAAGAAATGGGGGACACAGAAAGGCTTTCTACCCAGGAGTCCCATAGGGCCCTTATCAGCATCAGTATTTGTTATTGCTTAGTGGCTAGGTTACCCACTCCAGTGTTCTTGCCTGGAAAATCCCAGGGATGGGGGAGCCTGGTGGGCTGCCATCTCTGGGGTCCCACAGAGTCAGACATGACTGAAGCGACTTAGCAGCAGCAGCAGCAGCAGCAGCAGCGGCTAGGTTGCAAGCTGAAATCAAGATTGCCGGGAGAAATATCAATAACCTCAGATATGCAGATGACACCACTCTTATGGCAGAAAGTGAAGAGGAACTAAAAAGCCTCTTGATGAAAGGGAAAGAGGAGAGTGAAAAAGTTGACTTAAAGCTCAACATTCAGAAAACTAAGATCATGGCATCTGGTCCCATCACTTCATGGCAAATAGATGGAGAAACAGTGGAAACAGTGTCAGACTTTACTTTTTTGGGCTCCAAAATCACTGCAGATGGTGATTTCAGCCATAAAATTAAAAGACACTTACTCCTTGGAAGGAAAGTTATGACCAACCTAGATAGCATATTGAAAAGCAGAGATATTACTTGGCCAACAAAGGTCCATCTAGTCAAGGCTATGGTTTTTCCAGTGGTCATGTATGAATGTAAGAGTAGGACTGTGAAGAAAGCTGAGCGCCGAAGAATTGATGCTTTTGAGCTGTTGTTCTGGAGAAGACTCTTGAGAGTCCCTTGGACTGCAAGGAGATCCAACCAGTCCATCCTAAAGGAGACCAGTCCTGAGTATTCATTGGAAGGACTGATGCTGAGGCTGAAACTCCAATACTTTGGCCACCTCATGCGAAGAGTTGACTCATTTGAAAAAACCCTGATGCTGGGAGGAATTGGGGGCAGGAGGAGAAGGGGATAACAGAGGATGAGATGGCTGGATGGCATCACTGGATGCACCTGAGTTTGGGTGAACTCCAGGAGTTGGTGATGGAAAGGGAGGCCTGGCCTACTGCGATGCATGGGGTCGCAAAGAGTCGGACATGACTGAGCGACTGAACTGAACTGAGTGGCTAAGTTTTGTCCAACTCTGCTGACAAGGGAAGGAAAGGAAAAGGAAGGGAAGGGAAGAGGAAGGGAGGGGAGGAGAGGGGAAAGCTACAGGCTGACTCTCTAAGGGCACAGCTGAAACAACAGCTTGGAGGGAACATATGAAAAGATGGGGTACCATCCTTCAGGATGCAGTTTATGTATTGAATCAGAAAACTCTAAATGATACCCCAATAGGATGATTACATAGATCTGATAACCAAGGAGTAGAAGCAGGAATGGTTTCCTTTACCATCACTCCTTCTGACCCATGGAAATTTCATGCTTTCATCTCTGTAATGCTGGGCTCTGTCAAGTCAAAGGTTCAGCTCCCCAAAAAGGATGCACTCTTGACAAGGGATATATCAAGGGTCTCCCTGAACTACAATCTACAGCTGCTGCCATGACACTTTGGATTTCTTAGGCCTAGGGAGCAGAAGATGAGGAGTTACCGTACTGTCAGGGCTGCTGCTGCTGCTGCTGCTGCTGCTGCTAAGTCGATTCATTCGACTCTGTGCGACCCCATAGACAGCAACCCACCAGGCTCCCCCGTCCCTGGGATTCTCCAGGCAAGAACACTGGAGTGGGTTGCCATTTCCTTCTCCAATGCATGAAACTGAAAAGTGAAAGTGAAGTCGCTCAGTCGTGTCCTACTCTTAGCGACCCCATGGACTGCAGCCCACCAGGCTCCTCCATCCATGGGATTTTCCAGGCAAGAGTACTGGAGTGGGGTACCATTGCCTTCTCTGCTGTCAGGGATAAGCAACACTAATTAGAAGGAAGAGGTAGGACTCTTTTTTACACAATGAGAGCAGAGAAGAATTCATGCAGAACCAAAGTGATCTACTTGGGTGCTTCCCAGCATTTCCATGTAACTGTGAGTCTATATGTACTACAATGTCAGCTGGAGAAAGATATGACTATGAAGGGTTTGGACCATTCAGGATAGAGGGTTTGGGTCCTAATACCAGACAAGCCACTATGACAGCTGAGGGAAGGGGGAATGAGAATGAATGTAAAGGAAGGAGAGGATAGCTGCAGCCCTGAAATCAACCGTAGTAACAGTGACTATATTTTCCCTCTCCTTCTTCTAAATTTCTCTTCAAAAATGGAGTCCCATACAAAGCTTGAAGGAATCGTCTCTTGAACCTATCTGTCAAAGCAGATCTGTGTGGTTCTAGGGCAAGTGTGAAAATGCACTACTCAGATCTCCTGCTGTGGTAATCATAATTAACTGATGACCCCAACTGCCAGCCTGTGAATCTGCTATACTTCTTATAGGCTGCTCTCAGACAATGACTGAGTGTAGATTGGATACTAAGTCAGGCCTATTTCTCAAGAAGCACAACTTCTCTGATAGCCATCTTGAGCTCAAAGACTCTCCATTAGCCTGGCTGAACCTTTTTAGAACTGTGCCTATCCAACCTGTTTTCTTTTCCTCCATCTTTCACAGAGGTCAGACCTGCATCACAGACTGTGATGAGTTGTGAATTAACTTTTATTTGGGGGCAAGATGAGAACTTAGAGGCCAGGAGACAGCATTTCAGAGAGCTCTGAGAAACTGTTCTGAAGAGGCACGAGGGAAGGTCCGTATATATGTGATTTTGGTGAAGGTGGGGGAATACATGCAATCAAGCACAAATTTTTGCAAAAGGTTGCTGCTAGTCATGTGAAGGTTACTGCTAGTCATGAGGAGCACACATCACCATGAAAGATATTGGTGCTTTTCTAGATATGAGAAAATGCAAAAATTGGGCTCATAATCTCCTGAAAATATATGGACTTTTCTGGCAGTTTTTCCCAGAGCACAAAGTGCCTCATTCCTGATCTCCACCCTGAAATCCTTTCAGAGGATGCTACAGGTCAGCAGCTACAGCAGGTCATCATTTAATCCTCATAGATGTAGATGGCGGTGGTGGTTTAGTTGCTAAGTCGTGTCCGACTCTTGCAACCCCATGGACAGTAGCCTCCCAGGCTTCTCTGTCCATGGGATTCTCCAGGCAAGAATACTGGAGTGGGTTGCCATTCCCTTCTCCAGGGTATCTTCCCAACCCAGGAATCGAGCCCAGGTCTCCTGCATTGCAGGCAGACTCTTTACCAACTGAGCTACCAGGGAAGCCCCCAGATAGAAATTACCAATTTGTCATCAGCACTTGACAAACTGGCACTTGCTAACTTGCATTCTATGTACCAATACTACCAGCAGAGCATATGTTTAAAGGTGAAGATCAGACTTAGATTGCCAAGGTTTAGAACTTGTTCTCACCTAACAAGCTCTTGGAACTCAAGTGGAATATTTAGCCACCTGAACTTTCACTTTCCTTGGGTGCAAAATCTATCCTTTAGAAGTATGGGGACTAAATAAGGTAGTACCATATAACAGCGCTTGCCACACTACCTGTCACATAAGGTTCTCATGGTAGCTATTTACCTGGCTTAAAAGTACTGGTTTAATATTAAGAGAAACTAACAAGTAAGAAACATTAAATCTATTATCTATTATTCCATCAATTTGGTCGCCTAAATCTGGCTTCCCTTGTTCATCTTCCCATTACTGCAGTCTCTCCTGGAGAAGGAAATGGCAACCCACTCCAGTACTCTTGCTTGGAGAATCCCATGGCGGGAGGAGCCTGGTAGGCTACAGTCCATGGGGTCGCAAAGAGTCGGACACGACTGAGCGACTATATTTTACTTTACTCCATTTCACACAGGAGGTAAAAACTCCAAGACTTCAGTGTTCTCCAGAAGGTAAAACAAAGAACACTGGTAGTTAATACAAACACAAATTCTTTGCCGTCCTGTGACGCGTTTCTGGGGAACCCAGCATAGGGCCAGCCCATACCTACCTAACCCCGCCCTTCCGATTTCTGGAGGCCGGAGACAAATCACAACGCAGCGTGGAAGTCACCTAGCTTCCGGCTAGCTACGCTGGAATTGAGGTGCACAAACGGCCTCCAAGGCGATTTACAGATCGATTGTTTATTGGCTACTAGCAAGCACTCGCTCTCCGCATTGGCTGTTACTACCCGGCGCCAATGTTCGCGCAGGATGTTCGCTGCAGCTAGTGAGAGTGACAGACACTGCACCTAAATTTCCGGTTCCGGTTCACCGCTGGCGCCATGGCGACCGTTAGAGGGTCGAGGTATCTGCTGACAATAGGCAGATGGCGCCGCAGCTTTGGAATAGCGCCCCAGTTCCGAGTGAGTACCTCTTTTCCCTGCTTTCAAAAGAAGCTTTGGACCTCAAGAACAGCTCCTCTCCGAGGAGGTGCGCTTTCGGCAGCTCCTCCTTTAGCCTCCCGCAGCCATCTTCTGTGCCCCCCATTAGCTTTTCTTTTTCTGCAGGCGCTTGCTGCCCTTGTGCCCGGCGTATCCCACGTGGATAACAAGTCCGATTTCCTGGGGAAGAGGCCCCATCGCCGGCACCCTGGCATCTTGCAGCTGTCATGCGTGCGGCTGCCGCAAGGATTGGCTGAAGCCGCGCAGTTACTGCTGCTAGGTGAGTAAAGATGGGAAATGGAAGCTCAAGAAGCGAAGATTGGACCCTGCGTACAAGTGATTCCTCTTTGCATCTTTGGTCCATAGAGAGCTCGATGCCCAATATGGAGAAACAGGTGCAAGCCCTAACCAATTATCTCTGGAGCCGGCATTTACCTGTAGAGCCAGAGGAGCTACAAAGACGGGCTGTTCTTCTTGAGAAAAAAATCCTGGAAAACGCAGGTAGGTCTTTTCAAAAATAAAGAGTAAGCCAAATAGAAAGAGCAGAGGGAAATGAAGAGCTAGTAATAATTCTGCAGCCTCTTAAATAGATACTAAAATTTCTTATTTGACTTTCTAACCAGAGTAGTTATTCATAATGTTGCCTTTCTAAAAGAAGATAAGTAATTTCAGAGATTGCCTACTAAATTCAGGGCTTTAGTAAAGATCAATGAGTGCTTCAGTCTACTGTAAAAATTTAGATCTTTGTTTTTTTTCCCCAAGTCCACTGGATTAAGACCGTCTTAAGTTTTTGTTCAGGTAAAATAAAGTCCCTCTCCAGTACTACAGGGAAAGGAAAATTAGTTTGTCAAGTTGTTTTCATGATTGTGAGTTCCTTCCTATTAAGAGGCCTGCCTTTTGTTCATTTTGTATTCCCTGACTTCTTGTAGTACCTGGTTCGTAGTAGGCACTCCGTAGGTAAAATAGTACTGAACTGAACACAATTGTAAGACAAGTTTTTCAAGCCCCTTTCCTTCCTATAGGAACTTTGGAGACATCACATTATTAAATTGGGGGGAAGTGAAGAAATCTACAAAGTACTGTCTTTATCCTATCCTTTAACTTTTTATTACACTTGCTTTTAATACAGAACAAAACCTGTGAGATAAAGTTGGTTGAATTGAATGAATTGCTGTTAGAGGCAATATATTATCTGATATACTATGGTGGTGGTGGTGGTCATTATTATTCTTACCTGAAACTCTTCTCTAGTTTGGCTTCTCTCTTAAGCATTTTCCATGTGGGAATTGGTAGGGAATGGCAGGCAGTAAATTCAGATATTGTATCTGAGCCCTGTTCTTCCTAGGTCCTTACTTCCAGTGCTTGTTCTTACCCCAGACTCATGTCAGACAGAGAAACATCATGAAGAAGTCCTGCGTGCCTTGCGCAGAACTACCTATCATTGGCAAGAATTGAGGTAAGGGAGACTAGAAGGGCTGCAGAAGAAGGAAAAGTTTGGCTTTTGAGAAGGAGAGTTGGGGAAATACAATTACACCATTTAGTGTGTGAAAAGGCAATCTGGTTTATAAGCCTCCCTAAGACTTGTCTGTATTGATCAGTGAAAGGGTTGAGCTGGAAGAGCCCTTTGCAAAGATTTCATTTCCTAAAAGTCTGGAGGGTAGCTGCAGGATAGAGATTAATTCCCAGTGGTATGTCTGATTTTTCTGGCAGCTACAATGAGGGACTGAGCCTGGTGTATATGGCAGCAAGACTGGATGGTGGCTTTGCAGCAGTTTCCAGAGCTTTCCATGAGGTGAAATTCCCTCAACTTCCAACCAGAAACTTTACTATCAGTTCCCTTTTTCATAAAGTAATCTGGGGCAAGATTCTTGGGACATTACATGTGCATTTTTTTCGAGAGGTTCTCTTTATCCTCTGAAAGGAATTTTTGACCCAAAAAAAAAGGTTTAGAATCACTGTTCTAAGAGCTTTCTATTCTATAAGGCATTTACACTGAATCTTGACATTTACGGCTCGTTTCCTCTGTTGCGGTCCCCTAATTCATGTTTACCAAGACCCTAAATAAGTGTCTGTCTTCCCCACTGTGGGGTATTGAATATTTCTTCAGATCCAAGCTCGCCTTCCAGAGTTCCAGCCACAAACCTTGATGGACTTTGGCTCGGGTACTGGCTCTGTCATCTGGTGAGTATCTTTCTCTGTCTCTGTCAGTTCCAACTCTAGAGAGTTAGAGCTAGCTTATGCCACGTCAATATCAAGACACTGGAGAACCAAAGGAAGAAGAGGAAAATTGGAACTGATGTGTTTCTTCCCTCAGATTAGACAAGGCATGAGAAGGTATATAAATTAGGGTCAGAACTTAATGTCAAGTGAAAAAACCCACATTTAGAAGGATAAAAAAGGAAAGGAATTTGATCTCGGACAGGGATTAACATGTCAGCAAGATTTTTGTGTGTGTGTTCACGTAGTTTTTGAGTCTTCTTAATAGTTGTAGATGAAACAAGAAAATAAGATTGCTAGTTTTTCCAACTATTTTAACATAGCGCTCTGTTTCCCCAAGGTTGGGTTAGGGACAGAGGGGTCTCTTGTAGGAATAACTTTGTCGTAAGAACTGAAGATTTATTTTTTGCCACTTTAGGGCTGCTCATAGTACTTGGGGTCAGAGCCTACGTGAGTATATGTGTGTGGACAGCTCAGCTGCCATGTTGGAATTGGCAGAAAAGCTGCTGAAAGGTGAGGACAAAATGTAAGGAAGGGTTTTTCCAAAGTTGAAGGCATTTGCAAAGCAAAGGAGTACCAGAAAGGGTCTTTTATTGGGGAGTAGAGGAGAGGCCGGAAAGTTAAAGATGGGTCTGATACAATGACCCTGTTGAAGATGCTGGAGGCCCCTGTTGGACTATGGATGGGTAGGGTAAGAATAACAGGACAAATGACCCAGTATTCCCCCTGCCCTTTTTTTCAGTTGTCTACTCTGTTGCATCTCATCCTCAGCTAGCATTTTGTCCCTTCAGTTTATACCTACAGTCATATTTGCCACATCTCTACTTTCCTCCACAGGTGGTTCAGGATCTGGGATGCCTTGTGTTCCAGGTGTCTTTTTCAGACAGTTTCTACCTGTATCACCCAAGGCAAGTGGCAGTGTTGAAAGTATGCCAGATGTGGAGTATGCAGATGGAAAACTGTGGTCCTGGCTTTACAACCTAGCATTGAATGTTAGAAAGTAAAAGAAAGCAGAAGAAATTTAGTGGGATAGACCTTTGTTGTACTCTTTAAAAGACGGAGATGTCAAGGTCGGTCGTTTTCCTCGTCTTGTGCACCAGGTGCAATTCGATGTGGTGGTAGCAGCCTTTTCTCTCAGTGAACTGCCCAGCAAGGCCGACCGCACTGACGTGGTCCAAACCTTATGGCGCAAGACAGGTCGTTTTCTGGTAAGTGGAAGCCCCTTTTTCCCTTCAAGTTTTTAAGCAGCTTCATGGGTCTGTTTCATGCCTTTCCTTGTCCCCATTGGAGCTTGTCTTCGTTTTTAACCATTTTCATCCTACATAGATCCCTTTGTCCCTCTTTTCAGGTCTCCATCTGCATCATGTATGTAATACCCGTGTCATGTAGAATCCCTATTCTATTTGGGAATGCTCTGACAGAGCTACTGACATTCATGTTTTCATGTAATTCAAGGCTTCTTACTTTCCCTTTTGTAATCAGGTATTGGTAGAGAATGGAACAAAAGCTGGGCACTCCCTTCTCATGGACGCCAGGGACCTGGTCCTTAATGTAAGGTTCTTTTTCCTTCTTTCACCTTACCCTCCTTTCCCCACTTATTCTCACCAGTTCTTGGCACTCCCTTGAAAACTGAAGGGACTGGCATATAGTAATAAGGATGACTCTGGAGATAGTAAGCACATGAAGTCATGATATAGGGTAGTAGTTGGCAAACTCCAGCCTATGGATCAGATCCATACCTGTTTTTATATGAGCAGTGCTTATTTGTGCATCTATAACCATGTGTCTGTGGCTATAGGTCTGTTGCCTGTGGCTATTTTCACCATACAGATAGCAGTAGGAAACAGATTTTTGCCTAGTCTCTGGACCTTTAAAAAAAATTTTTTTTTTTTTTGCCAGCCCCTGATCCAGGGCACTTCTGAACTAAGAACCTTATCTGTTTAAGACCGTATGAACCAGTGTATAATCGCAAATTTCATTGTCTTGAAATGGGATTTTTTTTTGAGAGTGAAGGTTACTGACAAGGGAAAGCACCATACTATGTGCCAAGTTTCTGCCTTTCTCTAGCTGCAAAGAGAAAGTTCTTTGTTTGGAGTATTAGAGAAACAGCCAGCTTAATTCAGAACATAGTTAATAATTACCAGAATTGAATGTTAGAGGAATCCTCAATTTATTGAGTGCAGAGATTGAGTTAGAACAGACCCCTCAGCCCAGCCTAAAATTTTTTTCATTTCCCTTGATTTCAGAGAAAAGAAAAGTCACCTTTGGACCCTCGACCTGGTTTTGTCTTTGCCCCAGTGAGTATTACCTCTGCCTTTCCCTGCAAGCAAAGATCTGAACTCAGGGCTAGCCAGGAAAAGAGGGCTAGCCACCATCCTCTACTCTTGATTCCTCAGTGATTCCCCTGGCTTGCCCTTTCATCTGCTCTGTGCTCCTTTATCCCTAGCCCTTCTTGACTCTATTAGTCGTAGTTTCTAGGTTTTATGATCTGTGGTTCTCTTGTCTTACCTCATGTCTTTGTGTTCACAGTGTCCGCATGAACTTCCATGTCCCCAGTTGACAGCCTCTAAGCCCCTGGCCTGTAGCTTTTCCCAGGCCTACCATCCCATCCCCTTCAGCTGGGTATGTACTCTGAGAATACTGTGGTAGGGAGAAAATAGCCTGGGAAAGCACAGTGAAAAAGATTCAGAGATGGGAGGATTTGGGAAATTCCAGAGAATGCTTGGAGGTTTTAGGGTCTGAATGTATATGACTTATAGAATATGAGAAGAGTCACAGGAATGAGGTTTGAAGAAATTTGTTTTCCCTCATCTTTTCCCGCAAGCTATCTCTGTCTCCTTGTCTTAGAACAAGAAGCCAAAAGAAGAAAAGTTCTCCTTGGTAATCCTTGCCCGAGGATCTCCAGAGGAGGCCAATCGCTGGCCCCGAATCACTCAGCCTGTTCTTAAACGGCCACGCCACGTGCATTGTCACCTGTGCTGTCCAGATGGGCATATGCAGCACGCTGTGATCACGGCCCGCAGACATGGCAGGTGTGGAGGGTGTGACCAGAGTTAGTGGGAGGCAGCGAGAGCCTGCAGCCAACGTTGACCCTCTCTTTTCTGTAGGGATTTGTATCGCTGTGCCCGGGTCAGTTCCTGGGGAGACCTTTTACCTGTGATCACACCATCAGAACTTTCTCCATCTCCTGCTCAAGATGCGCCTGAGAGTTGACAACAGATGTGTGACAAGTGTTTTCTTCTATCTTGACGGCCGAAGCTGAAGCTACCTGGTGTCCAGGATGGGAGTGCTATTACTGTTACGGCAAAAAAAAAAAAAAAGAAACTAGTTCAAATATTCTCCATTACAGTAGACCATATTCTTTGAGCTTACTCGGCCATCTTCTCGTGTCAGGGGACATTCAACTTTAAGGGATCCGATATGTTGCATTTTCTTCCTTTGTGTGCCATTTGTCAAGGACTCTGTTCCTTATCAGTTCCTGGGATACAGGAACAAGTAGAGCTGCATGCAGTTCTCAGGACTGCTGCTGCTGAGTCACTTCAGTCATGTCCAACTCTGTGTGACCCCATAGACGGCAGCCCACCAGGCTCCCCCATCCCTGGGATTCTCCAGGCAAGAACACTGGAGTGGGTTGCCATTTCCTTCTCCAGTGCATGAAAGTGAAAGTGAAGTTGCTCAGTCATGTCTGACTCTTCACGACCCCATGGACCACAGCCTACAAGGCTACACCATCCATGGGATTTTCCAGGCAAGAGTACTGGAGTGGGGTGCCATCGCCTTCTCTGTCTCAGGACTTCTCTGTCTCAGATCATGGGAAAGAGCACCTGATTGGATTCCCTTCAGTGACTCCCTTCAGTGACCTTGTACTTGTTAGACTATCCATTTTGTTGCAACTGGTGGAATTTCATTCTTTTTAACGGCTGAGTAATCATTTTACTGAAGCTATCTATATAAGCATGCATTTCTTATACGCATGCTAATAAAATACCCTTGCTCCACTAGAGACTTGGGTCCGCCGCATCCTTCTTTCTGTCTCCAGCTACTTCTTCAGAGCGTGGAAACCTAATGAACTCATTTTCTCACCTGGGCTTTAAAGACCTCCTTGAGAGGACACACTGTGCCTTCGTGAGTGGTACAAGTCCTATGTATGGGCTTTATCGGTTTTCCACGTAGCCCAAGGAATATTGCCCTTTCCCTCTCTTTCTCTCTTTCTTTTCGTCGACTCCAGTCCCCAGGTCCCGGTCTGTAAAAGACCGCAACAAATGGCACCCGAAACATGGACATGGTATTCACCCTTGGCAAACAGGATGGAGTGACTGGGACCTACAGAGGTCGGTAAGTGCGGAGTTATGGGACAAATGTCTGGAAAGCCCCACCATTTTTCTACTTTACTTCATCATTTAAGGTTCAAAGACTTTTGGTTTTGTGTCAATGCATAGAGGCATGCCTTCAAACAGTGGTTGAACATGATCCCTGGTTCCCTGATGAAGGCAGTTTTGATTTAGAAATTTGGCACCAAGTCAAAGAGAATGTTGGAACAAGCCACTAAACGGGGAAAAAATATTCCAATAGATTTCTGGCCCCTATGGACTCATTAAAGCTGCGATTCTGCCATTTCAAGATAATTCTAGCCCTCCTGATATTCGACAACAGGCGGAACACTTGTTACATGAATATGAATTAGATGATGAAACTTTTCAGAAGGCCCAATTAGAACATAAAATATTTCAGAATTTTCCTACTAGCCCTGTTCTGGTGGCCCCAAGTGCTCCTCCTCTCTCAATAGGCACAAAACCGAAAGTCCCTTCAATTTAAGGACAAAATGACCCACAATGACTTTTTTGAGGCTCTCTTTGACACTAAAGCTGATAATGTGGCTCTCTTTGACACTAAAACTGATAATGCTTTTTTGGATAATAATGATAAGCCTTTAGCACACACTGGTATTTATGAGAAAAAACTACTCATTCTCCTTCACGACAGAGGCTCTCTGTGTTGCTGACTTTGCAGTCTTGAGTCTCTGAGGCCAGTGGTTTTTCTGCTTTTCCTGTGTTAAGAAATGTTAATAATGCCCAGGGGCAAATAATACCTCAATATGAAGGCATTGATTTTTCTCACATGCAACAAATGAAAAAGGCTGTAACTATGTACGGCCTTCATTAACCTTTTACTAAAGAACTTTTAAAGGCTATGGCATCTTCTATTGGAAATTTTGTTCCTTGATTGGCAGCTTTTGATAAGGGCTCTTCTTAAACCAGGAGAGTATTTTCAGTGGAGAGTGTGGTTTCAGGATATGGCCCAAGATGATGCCAATTCTAACGCTCAAGCTGGCACTGTCCAAAACCAAATTACTTTTGAAATGTTAACCAATACAAGGTAATTTGATTCTATAGAAGCTCAAATACAAAGCCCTCCTTGATGGAAAACTATCTTGACTATAATTGTAGTCATCTTATTCTTGCTGTTTGCTTTTTATATCAGTAACTGCATTCAAGTTACAAATGATTGTTCATGCTCCTGCAGTTTCCAGTGCCTTGGGGCCCCTGGATCAGAGACCCTCCATATGAGGACAAGGAGAATATATTGCCTCAAAATTTTAGGGTCTATACCCCTTCCCATCAGGAAGAAGTTACAGAACACTTTCTTCACCCCTTTCCCTGGCAACCATATTCTCCTAAAAGCAGGACAAAATGAAAGAGTTAAAGCTTAGGCAAACAATCCAGGACTCTGTTGTAAGGAAGAGGCAAACATTCCCACTCATGCTTTCCTTAAGCCTTGTGCAACAATGTATCTTGCTGGAGAACTGAGCTTTCTTTAGGTCCGGAGCTGATGATTACACAGCACAATGTCTTACTCATGGAAATGCTTTTCCTAGGCCCTATGTTAATGATTTTAATTATAACAAATCTTTCCTGGGAACCTATATCTCAAGACTTGTACCCCTTATTACACAGCAACAATATATCTTGCCCAGAGACTTTGTCTGGAACCTGTTCTCCCTGGCTAATCTTGTGCCAAAGTTATCTCAGGATATATGTCTTGGGAAAGGGCCTAATAGAACTCTTACAATGTTGAGGTATTCTTTTCATCTATTCTCAGCAGCTAGTTGAGAAATATATAAGGTCCCGCTTAAACTAATGAGGCAGATACCCTTTCTATGCCCACAAACCTTCGACCTTTTACTTGGCAAATCTAGTTTGACTTCTAAAAGAATTACTGTTCACCCTGGAATAATTGATTTAGATTATAAGGGAGAAATTCAAATTATGATGTCTTCTCAGACACTATGGCAATTCAAAAAGGGGGACAAAATTGCCCAACTACTTCTTTTACTTTAGAATTCTATTAACACCTCTAACAGCATACAGACAGATGGACTTGGCAATACAGATCAAAAACAATCCTTATGGACATCAATAATACCTGAATATGTATGACCAAATATAAATATCAAAATTAATGGCAAAAGATTTTCTGGTCTTGATACTAGATCCAATATTACTGTTATTTCCAAACATTTATGGCCCAAATCTTGGCCTATACAGAGAATTTCTTGCCAAATTACAGGAGTTTCTCAAGCCAAAATAACAAGAAGTCTGTATCAAAATACTCAAATTTATCCTTGTGAGGGACCGGAAGGCCAACCAGCAACATTACAACCTTATGTGATAGATGTAGCCCTTAATTTAATAGAGATTTACTTATACAATGGCAAGCACAAATATATATTCCACATTTTTCCTAGGGGCCACTGCTCATTTAACAAACAGTGCAATTATTAAAATAACTTGGAAGAATGATGAGCCTATTTGGACAAATTGAAATTAAAACATATCGAGGAATCTTATTCCCCTTGGAACTTTCCTATTTTTGGTATAAGAAAGAAATCTAACTAAGGGCGTCTCTTAACAGACCTTAGAAAAGTTAATGCATCTATGAAACCTGTGGATGCATTACAACCAGGAATTCTATCATCTACCACTATTCCTCAAAACTGGCATATTATTATTACAGATTTACAGGATTGCTTTTTTACTATCCCTTTACACCCTCTAGACTGAGAGAGATTTACTTTCTCTTATCCTAATCACACCAGGCCTCATAAACGATATCAATGGACTGTATTGCCTCAAGGGATGATGAATTCTCCCACCATGTGCCAATACTATGTAGCCAAAGCCCTGAACCTATAAGAAGACAATTTCCTAACTTTCTTGTTATTCATTATATGGATGATGTATTGTTTTCAGCTCCATCTGTTTTGGAAACTCAACACATGTTTGATACTGCTCAACAATGCTTGAAACACTCTGGATTAATCATTGCCCCTGAAAAAATTCCAACCTCTACACGTTACCATTACTTACGATAATGTTATTAATAGACAACATATTGCTCCCCAACTAAAACAGATTCGCACTGATAAATTCTCAACCTTGAATGATTTTCAAAAACTTTCAGGTGATATAAATTAGATTAGACCCTCTTTCAGTTCAGTTCAGACGCTCAGTCGTGTCTGACTCTTTGTGACCCCATGAATTGCAGCACACCAGGCCTCCCTGTCCATCACCCAAACCCACGTCCATCAAGTCGGTGATACCATCCAGCCATCTTATCTTCTGTCGTCCCCTTTTCCTCCTGTCCCCAATCCCTCCCAGCGTCAGAGTCTTTTCCAATGAGTCAACTCTTCGCATGAGGTGGCCAAAGTATTGGAGTTTCAGCTTAGCAACATTCCTTCCAAAGAAATCCCACGGCTGATCTCCTTCAGAATGGACTGGTTGGATCTCCTTACAGTCCAAGGGACTCTCAAGAGTCTTCTCCAACACCACAGTTCAAAAGCATCAATTCTTCAGTGCTCAGCTTTCTTCACAGTCCAACTCTCACATCCATACATGACTACTGGAAAAACCATAACCTTGACAAGGTGGACCTTTGTTGGCAAAGTAATGTCTCTGCTTTGTAATATGCTGTCTAGGTTGGTCATAACTTTCCTTCCAAGGAGTAAGCGTCTTTTAATTTCATGGCTGCAATCACCATCTGCAGTGATTTTGGAGCCCCCAAAAATAAAGTCAGCCACTGTATCCACTGTTTCCCCATGTATTTGCCATGAAGTGATGGGACCAGATGCTATGATCTTAGTTTTCTGAATGTTGAGCTTTCAGCCAACTTTTGCACTCTCCTCTTTCACTTTCATCAGAAGGCTCTTTAGTTCCTCTTCACTTTCTGCCATAAAGGTGGTATCATCTGCATATCTGAGGTTATTGATATTTCTCCTGGCAATCTTGATTCCAGCTTGTGCTTCTTCCAGTCCAGCGTTTCTCATGATGTACTCTGCATAGAAGTTAAATAACAGCCTTGACGTGCTCCCTTAGGCATTGCTAATTATCAACTGACTAATCTATTTAATACTTTGAAAGGAGATCCTAATTTAAATAACCCTTGTATAGATGGGAAAACAATGGAAACAGTGTCAGACTTTATTTTTGGGGGCTCCAAAATCACTACAGATGGTGACTGCAGCCATGAAATTAAAAGACGCTTACTCCTTGGAAGAAAAGTTATGACCAACCTAGATAGCATATTCAAAAGCAGAGACATTACTTTGCCGACTAAGGTCCATCTAGTCAAGGCTATGGTTTTTCCTGTGGTCATGTATGGATGTGAGAGTTGGACTGTGAAGAAAGCTGAGCACTGAAGAGTTGATGCGTTTGAACTGTGGTGTTGGAGAAGACTTGAGAGTCCCTTGGACTGTAAGGAGATCCAACCAGTCCATTCTGAAGGAGATCAGCCGTGGGATTTCTTTGGAAGGAATGTTGCTAAAGCTGAAACTCCAGTACTTTGGCCACCTCATGCAAAGAGTTGACTCATTGGAAAAAACTCTGATGCTGGGAGGGATTGGGGGCAGGAGGAGAAGGGGACGATAGAGGATGAGATGGCTGGATGGCATCACGGACTCAACGGACGTGGGTCTGAGTGAACTCTGGGAGATGGTGATGGACAGGGAGGCCTGGCGTGCTGCGATTCATGGGGCCGCAAAGAGTCGGACACGACTGAACGACCGAACTGAACTGAACTGTTCACTTTCTCAAGAGGCATGAGAGGAACTCTGGTGCAAAATAAGTTGCAAAAACAGTTTCTTACTCGCTTTAGACTTGATTTACCTCTAGAATTATTTATACTCCCCTCTCCATTCTCCCACGGGACTTTTTGCCCAACAAGAACACCCAATAGAATGGATCTATACCCATTTTAGAGGAATAAAGTCACTTACACCCTACCTTGATTTAATCGCTCTAATCATTATCAACGGAAGAAATAGAACCAAAACTCTAATTGGCTCTGATCCTCATAAAATTGTAATACCCATTAATAAATCTCAATTTGAGAACACATTACAAACTTCTACCGATTTCCAAAGAGCTTTTCTGGAATATTCTGGCGAATTTTCATTTCGTTATCCTTCTAACAAGCTCTGGAATTTCTTCAAAAATACTGAATTTATCTCTCGCATTATCAGCTCGCAATGTATACCTCAAGCTGATATTTTCTATATGGATGGGACTAAAAACGCCAAAGCTTCATTCTGGTCTCTCAAAGAACATAAAACTTTTTGTACTAACTTTCATTCTGCTCAACAAAATGAATTATATGCTCTTATTCAAGTTATTCACCTACATCCTTACCCCATTAATATAGTCTCTGACTCCTTATATTCAGCTTTTGTATTAAAAAAATATAGAAACCTCCACTATAAACTCCAATCAACCTATTATTCAACAGCTTTTTTTTGAACTACAATCTATTATTAGAAACTGCACTTCTCCCATTTATATTTTACATATTCAAACACTTTCCTACCTTCCTGGCCCTATGACTCATGGTAATGAACAAGCTGATAAACAATTCTTTTGCTACTTCCGAGGAACAACATGCTCTATTACACAATAATGCTGGCTCCTTGCACCAAATTTTGAAAATTCCGTACCAACAAGCTAAAGAAATCATTAATAATTGCTCTACTTGTAAACCCTTACATCTTCGACCCATTACACAGGGTGACAATCCTCGAGGATTACAACCCAATGTATTATGGCAAATGGATGTAACTCATTGCCCTGAACTTTCTCCATCTTCTTTCCTACATGTCTATATCAACACAAATTCTTCTTTTATATAGGCCACATCTCTTCAAGGTGAGGCTACACAGCACGTTATAACTCACCTATTAGCTTGTTTTGCAGTAATGGGAATTCTTAGTTCTATAAAAACAGACAATGGCCCTGCCTATATTTCTAGGCAAATCAAACAATTTTTACAATCACTTTCTATTAAGCACATTACAGGTATTCCTTATAATCCACAAGCACAAGGCATAGTTGAACGAGCACATCACACACTGAAACTACAAATAAAAAAATTTAAAAAAGGGGAATACACAGGAACACTTCTATCTTCCTTATCCAAAGCAGACTTTACTAGATTTCAATGTAAGATACTATTTAAACCTATAACTATTGTTAATACAGCTTTATTTGTTTGAAATTTTTTATTTTTTTTATTTTTTAAATTTAAATTTATTTTAATTGGAGGCTAATTACTTTACAATATTGTATTGGTTTTGCCATACATCAACATGAATCTGCCACGGGTATACACGTGTTCCCCATCCTGAACCCCCCTCCCCTTACCATCCCTCTGGGTCATCCCAGTGCACCAGCCCCAAGCATCCTGTATCCTGCATTGAACCTGGACTGGCGATTCATTTCTTATATGATATTATACATGTTTCAATGCCATTCTCCCAAATCATCCCACCCTCTCCCTCTCCCACAGAGTCCAAAAGACTGTTCTATACATCTGTGTCTCTTGCTGTCTTGCATAGAGGGTTATTGTTACCATCTTTCTAAATTCCATATATATGCGTTAGTATACTGTATTGGTGTTTTTCTTTCTGGCTTACTTCACTCTGTATAATAGGCTCCAGTTTCATCCACCTCATTAGAACTGATTCAAATGTATTCTTTTTAATGGCTGAGTAATACTCCATTGTGTATATGTACCACAGCTTTCTTATCCATTCATCTGCTGATGGACATCTAGGTTGCTTCCATGTCCTGGCTATTATAAACAGTGCTGCGATGAACATTGGGGTACACGTGTCTCTTTCAATTCTGGTTTCCTCGGTGTGTATGCCCAGCAGTGGGATTGCTGGGTCATAAGGCAGTTCTATTTCCAGTTTTTTAAGGAATCTCCACACTGTTCTCCATAGTGGCTGTGCTGGTTTGCATCCCCACCAACAGTGTAAGAGGGTTCCCTTTTCTCCACACCCTCTCCAGCATTTATTGCTTGCAGACTTTTGGATCGCAGCCATTCTGACTGGCTTGAAATGGTACCTTATTGTGGTTTTGATTTGCATTTCTCTAATAATGAGTGATGTTGAGCATCTTTTCATGTGTTTGTTAGCCATCCGTATGTCTTCTTTGGAGAAATGTCTGTTTAGTTCTTTGGCCCATTTTTTGATTGGGTCGTTTATTTTTCTGGAATTGAGCTGCAGGAGTTGCTTGTATATTTTTGAGATTAGTTGTTTGTCAGTTGCTTCATTTGCTATTATTTTGTCCCATTCTGAAAGCTGTCTTTTCACCTTGCTTATAGTTTCCTTTGTTGTGCAGAAGCTTTTAATTTTAATTAGGTCCCATTTGTTTATTTTTGCTTTTATTTCCAATATTCTGGAGGTGGGTCATAGAGGGTCCTGCTGTGATTTATGTCAGAGAGTGTTTCCCTATGTTCTCCTCTAAGAGTTTTATAGTTTCTGGTCTTACGTTTAGATCTTTAATCCATTTTGAGTTTATTTTTGTGTGTGGTGTTAGAGAATGTTCTAGTTTCATTCTTTTACAAGTGGTTGACCAGTTTTCCCAGCACCACTTGTTAAAGAGATTGTCTTTTCTCCATTGTATATTCTTGCCTCCTTTGTCAAAGATAAGGTGTCCATAGGTGCATGGATTCATTTCTGGGCTTTCTATTTTGTTCCATTGATCTATATTTCTGTCTTTGTGCCAGTACCATACTGTCTTGATGACTGTGGCTTTGTAGTAGAGCCTGAAGTCAGGCAGGTTGATTCCTCCAGTTCCAGTTGCTTTGGCTATTCGAGGTTTTTTGTATTCCCATACAAATTGTGAAATTATTTGTTCTAGCTCTGTGAAAAGTACCGTTGGTAGCTCGATAGGGATTGCATTGAATCTATAGATGCTTTGGGTAGTATACTCATTTACAGTATATTGATTCTTCCAATCCATGAACATGGTATATTTCTCCATCTATTAGTGTTCTCTTTGATTTCTTTCACCAATGTTTTATAGTTTTCTGTATATAGGTCTTTAGTTTCTTTAGGCAGATATATTCCTAAGTATTTTATTCTTTTCGTTGCAATCGTGAATGGAATTGTTTCCTTAATTTCTCTATTTTCTCCTATTAGTGTATAGGAATGCAAGGGATTTCTGTGTGTTGATTTTATATCCTGCAAATTTACTATATTCATTGATTAGCTCTAGTAAATTTTTTAAACTTACCACAGGGAGATATCTTAACAAGAGCAGAAAAACATTTTGAAGGATTACAGGATACCTCTCTTCCTCTGCCCATTTGGTATCAAGATGGGCTGACTAAACAATGGAAATCTGGGAAATTAATCTTACTGGGAAATTAATCTTACAGGGAAAGGGGTATGCTTGTATTTCTCCAGATGGATCCAACAAACTCAATTGGCTTCCTCTTTGGAAAATCCACCCCAAGGGAGCCTCCGGTGTTCAAAATAAAGACAAAAAGACAAAACCTCCAGGAGGAAGAAATTCCAGTACAGGCCATGGCGGCTCTAAAACTCTCCAAGAAGCACTGCCCTCGATGTCATCGACCTCATGATCTCCCTGCTGCTAAGTTGTTTCAGTCGTGTCTGACTCCGTGTGACCCCGTAGATGGCAGCCCACGAGGCTCCCCCGTCCCTGGGATTCTCCAGGCAAGAACACTGGAGTGGGTTGCCATTTCCTTCTCCACTGGATGAAAGTGAAAAGTGAAAGTGAAGTCGCTCAGTCATGTCCGACTCTTCGCAACCCCATGGACTGCAGCCTACCAGGCTCCTCCGTCCTTGGGATTTTCCAGGCAAGAGTACTGGAGTGGGGTGCCATCGCCATCTCCGATGATCTCCCTACTTGGGGACAAATAAAAACCCTTACTAATCAAGCTGAAAATCTGGTTTATCAACAGGAAATGCCTCAGAATCCAGAAAATATTTTTGTTGCTAAGCTTGCTTTGCTTGCTTTTTCTTCCCCTGCTCAAGCTGAATTAATTAATCATACTTATTGGGCCTATATACCCAAGCCCCCTTTACTGCAGGTTATAAAATGGACAGATAAAGGACCAATCGTATCCACCAATGACTCAGTACATATGCCTCCTCCTTGGAGCTTGGAGGGGCCCTCTCATCCTGAGAAAAAAGGAAGATTAATTAATATTTCTCTAGGGTATGAAGTCCTTCCTATATGCATGGGTCCAACAGAATTATGCATTAACGTTAGCCGACAAACATGGGCTTTCGTTCTGCCTCCAAAGAAGAACTTTTGGACATTGCTTGGACTGTTTACTGCCCTTTCTTTCTATGAGAACCATGTCAACACTACTGAAACTCTAGGAAAAGGACAAAAATCATTATGCAGAGTTTACATATAAATACTTTAAACATACTCCTGTTCATTGGCACAAATGTCAGGCTAAATCAGGAAAATTAATGTTTGTGGCCAATTACAGCATTGATCACTGGGGACCCCATGGTATGTAGTTGTCTAACTGCTCAGATGATATTAACAGCACTGTATATGATTATACCACTCAAGTAGCATAAAAGGTTACTAATACTCTGATGGACTTCGTAGTATTAACAAAGGACTTCTTGGCTGGCTTGACGGTGGAATGGCACCCCTCAACCTCGAATCATCCTCAATAAACGGATTGGGCCTGAACAATGGGACATCTGGAAACTTGCCACAAGCACCAAAGAACTTGGAACTTGGAATCGATATTTTATGCGGACCAGTCATAGGCATAGTAAATATTCCCTTCGTTATAATCATTCATATTTCATATAAGCTTGTGTTCCCCTTCCTTTTGTTATAGCTGTAGGGAACTTGCAGTTTAATAAGACTTTATGTTCTGTGACTTCTATAGATTGCAAATTGTATACTTGTTTTAATTCCTCTGTCTCTTTGAAAAATGAATTCCCTTTTGATTCTTCATCCATGGTTGCCAATAGATCTCCAATGACCCTGGGAAGAGGGTCCCATAGCAGGATTTGCCTCCCAGCTACTTACTAAATCATTTCGACGATCTAAACGAGTCACTAGATGGTTAATTCTTGGCATTTGGGGATTAATAGCCATTTGCACTACTGCCACTGTCTCAGGCATTGCTTTACAAACCTCAATTCAAACACACAGCTTTATTCAAAATTGGACCAAAGATGCTCATACTATGTGGACCACTCAGACTCAGATAAATGAGGAAATTCAAGATGAAATACAAGAAATAAAAATAGCCATCCAATAGCTTGGAGGTCAACTAATAGATTTGCAAAAATAAGCTATACTAAAATGTAACTGGAATTCTACTCAATTTTGTATTACGCCCATTCCGTTCAACTATAGTGCCTACAATTGGGAACAAATCAAATTTCATTTGCAAGACTTACATGATAATGCTTCTTTAAATGTACAATTATTACAAAAAGAAATCTTTGAAACTTTCTCTAAGAGTCTACCCTCTTCCAAAAATCTGGAAATCTTAGCTGAACAGCTAGCTGATTAATTAACTGGGCTAGACCCTCGAGGATGATTTCAAAGCATTATACATAGTATTGGATCTGGAGCTATGACGCTGATAATTATCCTGATGGTTATATTTGTAGTATACAGATGCCTTTCAACTAAAATTGTTCAAACTAAACAAACTCTTTTGGTCAGGGCCTTTTTCACAAAAGTATCTACAGTCGCCTCCAATTATGAAAAAAAAAGGGGGAATTGTCAGGGGACGGTCAACTTTAAGGGATCCAATATGTTGTATTTTCTTCCTTTGTGTGCTGTGTCTCAAGGACTTATCAGTTCCTGGGATACAGGAATGAGTAGAGCTGCATGCAGTTCTCAGGACTGAGATCATGAGAAAGAGCACCTGCTTGGATTCGCTTCAAGTGACTCCCTTCACTGACTCTCTTCAGCGACCTTGTACTTATTAGACTATCCATTTAGTTGCAACTGGTGGAATTTCATTCTTTTTAATGGCTGACTTATCATTTTACTGAAGATATATAAGCATGCTAATAAAATACCCTTGTTCCACTAGAGACTTGGGTCCCCCACGTCCTTCTTTCTATCTCTGGCTACTTCTTCAGAGCGTGGAAACCTACTGAGCTCACTTTCTTGCCCAAGCTTTCAAGACCTCCTTGAGAGGATGCCCTGTGCCTTCGTGAGTGGTACAAGTCCTGTGTATGGACTTTATTGGTTTTCCACGTAGCCCGAGGGATATTGCTTTTTCTCTCTCTTTCTCTCTTTTCGTCGACTCCAGTCCCCAGGTCCTAGTCTGTAAAAGACCGCAACACTCTCACAGCTGCTTTTCTTTCTTAATTGCATTTCTCAAATGATTGCCTTCTAGCTAGAATTGTACTGTGCACCTGGTGTTTACTTCTCCAAGAAAATATTCCCTAAAACTCCCTTCCCTTGTGAGCATCATTCGTTCCAGAAAGAAGGTCATCCCTGGTGTGATCATCTCAAGGACCACCTAACAACACCAGCTTTGACAATTTTGAAAATTTCCAGAAGTGAAGAATGCAAGCTTGATCTACCCTGATCCTTATCTATGGTCCTGGTTTCCACCCTCAAACTATAAGACCACTTGCTATTCTCTTTCGAGGGAGGGCACAGTCTGTAGGACATTAACCTTCAGTGGCCTCCTTTGCCTGGCACAATAAAAAAACTTCTCTTTTATACTTCACCCAAAACTCTGTCTTTATGTTTCTGTTCACTCTGGTGAATAGAGACAAGTTTCAGCAACAGTACCCCTATATACCTGTGTTCACTTGAAGCTTTAATAATAATAAAAAGTTTTCAAAGAATGGAAATGAATCTGGTGATTTCTTAAAAGGTATAGAGGTCTGTTGTCATGGCCTATCCTATAATGAAGAGAATCCTCAGATTTTCAGTGGTCCCCACACAAGTCTCCAGCTCATCCTCTCCTGGAAGAATCCTGCTGCTTCCACCAGATAATGGGGGGACGGGGAAAGTCACCCCCAGCTTCCTGAGAACTGGCTCAACAGGTCTCAGGATTGTTACACAGGCCACCTGAACAGGGTAATCAACAGCTGCTTGGCTTCTATTTTTTTTTCTGCCTTCTTCCCTTTCAGCTTTCTCAACTCCCTCCGAGTTAACCTCATACACATTTGCCTCAAGAGTCGGTTCCCCTCAGGCCTCAATGTTCCATCTCCATCTTCACATGTCCAAGCAGGAGCCTTCAGTATACTTGGCTCGTTTCTGTTTTCCCCTAGGCCTTGCTGTTTCAGAACTAGAGCAACTTCCTTCATCTTAAAACTCTCAGTCCCTTTTCTATAATTTATATCAGGAAACAGGCATAGTCAAAGTTGTAGCAGTATCACTATTGTAATACTAGACATCTCAACTTCCTTCTAGACATTTCCATGCCTGGAGTGACGGGATAGGGGAGTCCCCCTCCTCTACTAGTTGTCACAGTGTGGTGGCAGCTCTACTTGCCAGCCCCACCTCCTTACTCCTGCTGCTGCTAAGTTGCTTCAGTCGTGTCCGACTCTGTGCGACCCCGTAGACGGCAGCCCACCAGGCTCCCCTGTCCCTGGGATTCTCCAGGCAAGAACGCTGGAGTGGATTGCCATTTCCTTCCCCAATGCATGAAAGGAAAAAGTGAAAGTGAAGTCGCTCAGTCGTGTCTGACTCTCAGCGACCCCATGGACTGCAGGCTACCAGGCTCCTCTGTCCATGGGATTTTCCAGGCAAGAGTACTGGAGTGGAGTGCCATTTCCTTCTCCCCTTCTTATCCCAAGTGGCCCCAAATCCCCTTTGAAAGGATGCAGTTCAGGTATCAACAGAGCAACCTAAAGGACTTGAGGCGGAGTAGACAGGGTATGAAAGGCTTAGATCAAATGTCCTGAGTGAGGCAAGATCAGATTGTCCCCAGGACAAAACAGCTAGGGAGAGCTACTATAGACACTCTGGATTAGAACAGCCCCAGGCCAGAACTGACTCGACAGCCCCAAGATTAGTCACAGCATTGAGGAGGAGAAGACACTGCACCAGGCCATGCCTGGCAGAGAGTCTGGAGTTTCTGGTTTCTAAATTCAGGAAGGCGTCAGCCAGGGGAGGGGCCTGCATGTAAGGGAAGAGCGAGAAACGGGCTGGGCAAGCTTCCTATGTAAGGATACACAAGAAGAGGCAACATAGACCAGAAAGAGGATTTCTGATAGCCTCCTGGAACTCAGGAGAGTGAACACTCCGTCTCTGACCACCTGAGACACCCCTCCTGCTCCAAAGACTATATATAACTCCACTTGTCTTTCTGAGGCCTCGGCTAACCCTGTACCACAAGGATGGAACCACTACTAGGAGCAAAAATTGGCTGCCTATTTGCCCTGCTGGTGCTCACTCTGGTGTGTGGCCTTATTCCCATCTGCTTCAAGTGGTTCCAGACTGCTACAGCCACAGGTATAGCCCTATCACATCTTTGTCCCCATAACCTAAGTCTGACTTCAGCCTTGTCACCCTGTCCTGATATCTTGCTCTGATTCTCTCATCATCCCCAGTCTTGGGACATTGAGTGCTGCCCGTGGCTCCTTGGTCACCTTCTTCTTATCTCCTCTTTGCCAACTGGATTGTAACTCCTGCTTTTAATTAGGTTGTCACCGCCGGATCCTCAGTTTCCTGGGCTGCACATCTGCTGGTGTTTTCCTGGGAGCGGGGTTCATGCACATGACTGCTGAAGCCTTGGAGGGGATTAAGTCAGAGATCCAGAACTTGGTGATACAGGTGAGCATCAGACCTCCAAGGCCGTGAGGCCAGAATGATGAACAGAACGAGGAGAAGAAAGGGCGGAAAGTGACAAGGTCAAGGACAGAAGGAATGACGAGGAAAATGATGGCTCTTGTGTGGAGTGATGGAAACAGGTCAGATTGGCCTTGAAGGAAAGTGGTAGAGCCAACAGCACAGAACAGGATGCTGAGCTGCTTTCCCTCATCTAATTTGTGCTTTTTTTCTCCCTAGAACAGGACAAAGAGTGAGGGGCATTCTGATGATGATGCTGATTCAGCTTATGTAAGTGTCTCCCACCATCCCTTACCTGGACAGTAAGGAGAACCAGAGATTGCTTTCATGCCCAGACCTTGAGGATTTATGTATGGAATTCTAAGAATTCCTCCTGCCCCTCAGCTCTAACATTGTTGTTGGCAAGGAAAGGTGGAGCCACTCAATCCTTCTGGGCTTATGAAACCCAGAGAGAATTCTTGTTTAACCTTCCATTCTTTCTCTGGACCCTTTGATATGCTTCATATCATTTCCCCGTATTTCTAACCCTATTGATTTTCTTTCCCTTATTTCCTCAGGTTTTCTTGTGGTCAAACGTCCATGTCTCCTCTTGGCTTCGTTCCCCTTTTTATGTTCTGTTACCACACTTCCCATTCTCTTCAGCCCAGTCCCTGCTGCTGCTACTGCTGCTAAGTCACTTCAGTTGTGTCCGACTCTGTGCGACCCCATAGACGGCAGCCAACCAGGCTCCCCCATCCCTGGGATTCTCCAGGCAAGAACACTGGAGTGGGTTGCCATTTCTTTCTCCAATGCATGAAAGTGAAAAGTCAAAGGGAAGTCACTCAGTCGTGTCCGACTCTTTGTGACCCCATGGACTGCAGCCTTCCAGGCTCCTCCATCCATGAGATTTTCCAGGCAAGAGTACTGGAGTGGGTTGCCATTGCCTTCTCCGTCAGCCCAGTCCCAATCCTGTGCAATTTCTTCCCTTCCTTACTTCCCCCAGAGCTCAGCAGTAAAGAAACCACCATCAACACAGGAGACTCGAGTTCGATCCCTGGGTGGGGAAGAACCCCTGGAAAATCCCATGGAACCTGGCGGGCTACAGTCCAGAGGATCGCAAACAGTTAGGTATGACTGAGCACAAGCGCAGCACACTTTGCCATCTCACAACAGCTTTCTGTTCCCACCAGATGGAGTATCCCTACGGAGAGCTCGTCATCTCTCTGGGCTTCTTCCTTGTGTTCCTTTTGGAGTCGCTGGCATTGCAGTGCTGTCCTGGGACTGCTGAAACACCCAAAGTGCAGGAGCAGGAACTGGGTACAGCTCATGAGCTTGAACCTCACAGCCACGGACTTCTACCCTCACCCTCACGGGGTCCCTTTCGAGCGCTCATCCTCTTGCTTTCACTCTCCTTTCACTCCGTGTTTGAAGGTCTAGCTGTGGGGCTCCAGCTCACAGTCGCATCGACTGTGCAGCTCTGTCTTGCTGTCCTGGCTCACAAGGGGATCGTGGTGTTTGGCGTAGGACTGCGGCTGGTGCAGGTAGGCACTGAATCACGTTGGGCCGTGCTCTCCATTCTGTCTTTAGCTCTCATGTCCCCCCTGGGCCTAGCCATAGGGCTGGCCGTGCCTCAAGGAGACTCTAAAGCTGGGCAAGGTTTGGCACAGGCTGTGTTAGAAGGCATGGCAGCTGGTACATTCCTGTATGTCACCTTCCTGGAAATTCTGCCCCGGGAGCTTGCAAGTCCTGAAGCCCCTCTGGCTAAGTGGAGTTGTGTAGCTGCTGGTTTTGCGTTTATGGCTGTCATTGCCTTGTGGGCCTGAGAGATTCCTGACTTTTCTGATGGACCCAAGATGACCTCCCTACTCCCAGAAGAAGCTGCTCAAATGACTTCGCCCTCTGACATTTCTTTCCTGAGACACAGTGACATTTACTAGGCACTGTGCCATAACCTGGACCCCAACTTTTCACCACGTGAGATGCCATTTCTCATACAGGACTGAGAAAAAGTTGTTTTGGTTGAGCACTTATAAATGAGAGGATTTGACTCTTGTCCCGTCTGTGCTGTTATGTGTAATAAAATGTCATTTTGTCCTTCCCCTTCAGCTGTGCTGTGCTTCATTTCTCTGGGTTGCCTAGGAGGTGCCTGGTCAGGAGGTGGTGGAGTGGCAGGCGGGAAGGGTGAGTGTGGGACACGGTCTTGTTTTCTGGAATTGGGCCCCCAGTCATTCATTCTGTCAGCTGCAGGCCGAGCCCCTCCAGTTATGGGAACATTGCTGAAATTCCAACAACTCACTACCACGTTATGCACGTATGCATGTCTTTGTGTGTGTGTGTGTGTATGTGTGTGTGTGAGTTGCTTCAGTCATGTCCAACTCTTTGCAACCCTATGGACCATAGCCCGCCAGGCTCCTCTGTCCATGGGGCTTCTCCAGGCAAGAATACAGGAGTGGGTTGCCATGCCCTCCTCCAGGGGATCTTCCCCACCCAGGGATTGAACCTGCATCTCTTACATCTCCTGCATTGGCAGGAGTGTGGTTTACCACCAGCACCACCTGGGAAGCCTCCTTATGCACAGATTTGAGAAACTGAGCCAGAGCTCCCACATTCAGAGAGAAGAGGTTTAGGGATCTAGATTTTTCTCCTATGCTATCCACACCCACCCTACTCCCAGTGCCTGTTATCAGCCTCCCACAAAGTATCCAACAGACTCTTGAGATAGAGCTAAATGGAGGCTATTTCCATATGCTTCCTGTTTCATGCTGAGCCCCATGTGGCTTCAGGGACACTCTTGCTCTTCTTGGAGTCTCTGTCTCCTTCCAGCAGCCTCATGCTGAGGGATTAAGAAGCAGTGTATTTGGAGAGAGAGAGAGAGATGCCAGATAGATGTCTGGGGTGATTACTGGGCTCAAACCGTGACTTGATGACTTTCTTTCTCCCTGCCTTACCTGCCACGATGGCTGCAGCCCCTCCTTTCTAGACCGTTTGCCTTTCAGTTTGAGTAACTCTTACAATGTGTTGTTTCTCTTAAGAGCTGCTAAGGACATATACGTTATCTAAAACCGAGGGGGAGCAAATGACCGTTGCCCAGCCGCTGACCCATGGGATGGAGGAATATATCAGACTTAGTGGGGAAATAGGGAAAGAGAAGGTATGCCCTGTGTGCTCAACTGCTCACCAGTTTGCTCCTTCTCATATTTTTGGTATTTAACTGGACTGAACACAGACAAGGTCTCCTGAGTTTCATTCTTGTCTCAGTCTGTCTCCTGTCCATCCCATTCCCTTTCCCGTAAATTAAGATACACAAAACTCCGCACCAACCCAGCTTACACTCACAAGGATCAGTGAGAAGGCAAGCCTCGGGCAAAGCTAAATAAAAATGTCTAACAAGGGAAATAATTTCCCTGAAGCATCATCCTATTTTGTTTTCCCTTAGGTATTAATTGCACTCACATGGAGTACACTCCAATGTAGTAATGATAGAATTTCTATGCTGAGCATCTGGCACTGTTCTATTATTTTCACATATATTATCTCACCTTCCCAACTCTACCAGGTAAATATTATCCCTATGGTAAGTCAAGGAAAGTACTAGAAAAGTTAAATACCTTGGTAGCTAACTGGGCTTCAAACCCATGTTTTTGTGATTCTAAGAAAAACTCAAGATGTCGCTTTTCTTCTCCTACCTTACCTTTCCCTCCCCATCTTCCACGTCAGGGTTTCATAAGAAAGCAGAGAGCATACTGGATAAGTGAGGCAAGCTTAATTAAGGGAGTATATAGAAAGGTGTGGGCAGGGTTTAGACAGAGCAACAAGGAATGGTGCAATTGCTTGGGGCTGAGTAATAACAATGCTGTTACCTGGGCTGAACAGAGGGAGTAGCAACCAGAAACTAGAGGGCTGTCCAATAAGAGCTGTGGCCTTGGTACAGGGATACAGCCAAACTGCAGGGACCAGGAGGAAGTCAGAGGAATATCCTCACTCTCCTTCTCCTCTGCGGCCGGCAGCCAGTGTCTCCTGCTGGCCATACCCAAACAGAAACCAAGGACGAAATGTCTACGGGTGATTGCACATAGGTCAGCCTTGTGAGGCACAGGTCCTAAAGAACTCTGGAAGGGCAAACAGAAGACATTCCACCCAACATCGATTCTCTGCTGCCTTCAACTCCAGTGATCTTGCCAGGACTTTGGAAGGGACACGATTATATGGAAGTTAGCTATTTCTGGTCCTGAGGATTTGTATGACTACAGAAAGGAGGCTTGAGGAGGAGTACATTAGACTCTAGGGCTCTCCATACGTTTCTGGGTCACTGATGCTATCAGCATTTGACGACAATGAGCAGAGGCTGGAGATTTCAAGCGTGAGTGGGTCATGCATTTTTTTCTTCCTCCCAACCCACGGGCCTTTAGATTTCCTTTCTCCTCCTCCGCTTTCAGCCATCCTTCCAAAGTCCATTTCCTTTTCCTTTCTCAAGATTCTTACCAACCAGGAACCATCTTTAGTTTGAACCATATTGTATCAAGAGCTGGAATAGAGCTAGGGAATGCCACATGGAGAGAACACTGTGATGAAGAAAAGGAACAATCTTGATCATTTTCAAAAGTTCTGAATCCCCAGCAAGGAGCCAGAAAAGGCTCTAAGGGAGCAGAAGATGAGTGTGATTTCTGAATGAGCTAGAAATGAGAAAGAATGGAATAAGAACCATAGGACAGGAGGGAGAGCTGAGTTAACTGGGGCCTGGTGACTAGAAGCCAGATTCAGGAGTGAACCCTGATTCACACAGCCTTGAAAGATAGATTGTAACCGAAGAAAATTAGAGTCATGAGAGTTGAAATATAAAAATCAGAGGGAAGATATACAGGTTGGAAGAGTGAATAAGAGGAGAAACTAGTTGGAATAATCACAAGAGGATTTATACAAATAGTTTTCAAATCTTCTCAAGTTTTCTTTCTGTGTCTCTTCCTCAACCGTCTTCTCCACGCCATCCATTTTTTACATATTTAAACAGGAAAAAAAAATCTGAAACAAAAGAATGAAACCTCCAACTTGCTTCCCACTTTGAGCCAGCTTTCCATTTTTGTACCAATAAATGATTCTTTGGGAGAGTTCCCTGGTGATCTAGTGGTTACTTTCACTGCCAAAGCCCAGGTTCAATCCCTGCTCAGGGAACAGATTCCACAAGTCTCATGGAGTGGCCAAGAAATAAATTAATTACAAATTAAAACAATAAATAATTCTTTGAAGTAATCCTTGGGAGCTCCCCACCTTTCCTTTGCTTATGAGCTAAGGGTTGGGTTTAGCTATTGCTGTTGTATGAAAAAACAGAGATGGGGAAGAGCATACTGAACATCATTCAGTGAATACCTCAGAGCCAGGTGGGAGGCCAGTCAGAGAACAACACATGTGAACAAGATACACCCAGGAACAAAAACCAAAGCGCTCTGAACTAATTCTCATGAGGCAATTCATGCCATTTCACCCCTCCCCTGAAGGACAGTTTTCCAATGTCTTGCCAAAGGAAACAGTCCCTTGCTCCTGGCTCTGGGTGATAGAGTAAGAAACAGCTAATTGGGGTGTGTTGGTAACATGAGTGTGCCAATCAGCCAGATACCCTCACATTTCCCCCCCGCCCCAGCCCCCAACCTGAGGAAGAAGCCCATAGTTACCAGCAAAGGTGAAGCAAAAAGGGGTACAGACAGGGGTGACACCCACCCCCACCCCCAGTCTGTGCAGACGCTTAAAAACAGTTGTCAATTATGTCCTTTTTAATTTCAGTTTTGGTTGTGAGTTACTTTTTTTATATAACTTTATTTAAATGATTGTTTAAATAAATAAAATTATACTTAAAAAGTAACAACAAAAACTGAAAAAAAGGAAATAATTGACAACTGGCATCTTTAATAATCTCCACAGACTGGGAGTGGAGGTGATAACTTCATTTCTTTATTTGGCCTTCCCTGGTGGCTCAGATGGTCAAGGACCTGCCTGCAGTGCAGGAGACCCAGGTTCAACCCCGGGGTCGGGAAGATCCCCTGGAGAAGGAACTGGCAACCCACTCCAGTATCCTTGCCTAGGAAATCCCATGGACACAGGAGCCTGGAGGGCTGCAGTCTATGGGGTCGCGAAGAGCCGGACACGACTGAGCAGCTAACAGACAGATTTATTTGTTTGGCTGTGCAGGGTCTTCACTGCTGTGTGAGGGCTTTCTCTGACTCTCCGGCGGAGAGTGCAGGGGCGACCCTCTAGTTGCGGTGCCCGGGGTTCTCATTGCAGTGGCTTCTCTTGTTGCGGAGTACAGGCTCTAGACTCGAGGGCTTCAGCAGCTGCAGCACAGAGGCTTAGTAGTTGTGGCTCTCAGGCCCTAAACTCACTGGCTGCAAGAGCTGTGGTACGTGGGCTTCAGCGGTTTCAGCTCCTGGCCTCTACGGACTCAGTACTTGTGGCACACGAGCTAGACCAGGGATTGAACCCATGTTTCCCTGCATTGGCAGGCAGACTTTTATCCACTGTACCACCAGGAAAGTCCCTGAGTTACTTTCTTTAGATTCATTGAAAGTGAAAAAACAGGAAAGAAGCATTCTATTTTTGCTGTATATTTATCCAGTTGGAGGAAAATTCTAATGTTGGTGAGAAAAGAAGGTCATGTTGTGACTTACATTGCTCTGGGCACTGTTTACCCTGACCACACCCCTGGCCTGTGGTCAGAATTGACTCACACTTTCCACTTTAGTCCTAAAATCTCTGTAGAAAGGTGGTGTCTCCCACTCTGGCTGTTCCCTGTTAGAGGAGTGCTCTCTAAAGCTCAACGTCTATCCTCCCGCTGCAGTTTCGCTGCTTTGTGTGTTCCTTCAGAGAATCACCCTTTCATATGTCTTTAGCAGTTCCGGAATTTTGAAGGGCTCTCATCACTGTGTTCTAGTTTTAATCTCCTTCCCATGGCACCCTTGCTTAGCTGTCTTGGGCTTCGGTCCCTAAAGTCAGGGAAACATTCCTTGAGAACAAGAGGAAGAGAGAAACAAGAGCCCTAAGCCTGAAGCCAAGACAAAAGAGCGGTAGTTTGTGGTTTGACATCTATCAAGTCCCCTCACCTCTCCTCTAAGCTCTGATCTTGAGAATGGGCAAGAGCCACAGACCACTGCTGACCACGGTATCAGGCCTTCCCTCCAGAGCTACCACTAGAATCACAAAGAGCTATGGGAGACGCTTACTCCTTGGAAGAAAAGTTATGACCAACCTAGAGAGCATATTAGAAAGCAGAGACGTTACTTTGCCGACTAAGGTCTGTCTGCTCAAGGCTATGGTTTTTCCAGTGGTCATGTATGGATGTGAGAGTTGGACTGTGAAGAAGGCTGAGCACTGAAGAATTGATGCTTTTGAACTGTGATGTTGGAGAAGACTCTTGAGAGTCACTTGGACTGCAAGGAGATCCAAGCAGTCCATTCTGAAGGAGATCAGCCCTGGGATTTCTTTGGAAGAAATGATGCTAAAGCTGAAACTCCAGTACTTTGGCCACTTCATGCGAAGAGCTGACTCATTGTAAAAGACTCTGATGCTGGGAGGGATTGGGGGCAGGAGGAGAAGGGGACAACAGAGGATGAGATGGCTGGATGGCATCACTGACTCGATGGACGTGAGTTTGCGTGAACTCCGGGAGTTGGTGATGGACAGGGAGGCCTGGCGTGCTGCAATTCATGGAGTCACAAAGAGTTGGACACGACTGAGCGACTGAACTGAACTGAACTGAACTGATGGGAAACTTTGGAAGGGACCTGGGAGCTGAAGAAAGTTGGGAAGAACCATGCCAACCACAGGGGGGCACTGCATCCCCATGGGCTAGCCTGGAGTGTACAGGACCAACAAGGCAGAGAGGTCAGTCAAGGACAGCAAAGCCCCTCTCCCTTGCTCCCAGCAGACAGCATCTCTCCCTCTACTTAATTCTTGGGTTTCCTAAAGATGCAGACACATCTGTAGCAGAGAGAGATACAGTCACCACCCATTCACACCCACCTCCATGGCAGATACACACTCTCTGATATGTATACACAAATGTAATTTACTCCCTCTTCTGAAGAATACCCTGATAACAGTGTTATCTTTGTAGGTTAATGTCCTGAGAAGACTGGCCTTCCCTTCCATAATGGGTATTGCTGGTCAAGGCTGTAAGTTCTCTGCCTTATCTGCATGTTTATCTAGGAGCTGGTTGGTCCAATGTTCCAATTATGCTGTTTTGTTTCTTTAGCATGGCATTTAAGCCCTGCTTGCTGTCTACCCTGTGTGTGGTTGGTCAACACCCTCACCATCCATAGCCAGCTCTGTAACTTCTGTATTTCTGTGTGCGTGCACGCATGCTAAGTCACTTCCATCACGTCCGACTCTTTGCAACCCAATGGACTGCAGCCTGCCAGGCTTCTCTGTCCATGGGATTCTCCAGGCAAGAATACTGGAGTGGGTTACCATTCCCTTCTCCAGGGTCTGTATCTCTGCTAGTCACCTAATACTTCCCCCTTCTGATCCTGGCCTACTGCATTGAAGATAGATTTCACCCTGTGTGAGACAGTGAGGAAATGCTCAAGATTCAAGCATACATTCCACGTTCCACTCTGATGCCAATGTGTCAGCACCAGATCTCAAGCTACATTAGTCCTTAGCTCAGTTCCACTGAGGAAAGTGCAATTGCCTATGGCATTTCTATTATATGAAGTAATCTAACAAATGACCTTGTAACAATCCATCTACAATCCTCTTGCCAGTAACGCTACGTGGTGCCTTCTCATTTGTACTTCTTGTGACCCAAGAGCATAAGAATCAGCCTGCAACAGCCACAGACTATCGGAAGTCCTCTTGATCACTGTTCTTACTTGAAAAGCTTCTCAGAGAACCACACGCATAGTCTAATTAACTCCCTGATTCACAGAAGAGGAGAAATTCCTGAGAGGAAGTCCTCTCTTTTGCTGTAACTGTCCTGAAGGAGTCTTCAGATTGGGATCAACCTCGCTAGCAACTGCATGAGGCCTGGTCTGACTGTATTGATCAATCAAAAATGAAATCTACAGAACCCGAGGGAGGATCCTGCCAGAAAATGAGTCAAAAGATGCCCCTGGACACTTGTGTCAGTTTTCTATGCTTCCTTCTTTAAATCATGACGTTGGTGATGTCTCTAAAATCCTATGGCATTTCTCAGTGGGCCAGTCCACTGATAAGGAAGTCTCCTAAGATGTGAGTCCCTCCTCTGGCCCCCAACTGGGATATCCTATCAATATCAAGGGCAATACCATGCTATCGGAGTAGGGACCAGTGACCACGAGGTCACATTTTATAGTGTGTCTATGCTATACAGGGGCTTCTCTGGTGGCTTACACAGTAAAGAATCTGCCTACAGTACAGGAGTCTGGGGTTCAATCCCTGTGTCAGGAAGATCCCCTGGAAGAGGGCATGGCAACCCACTCCAGTATCCTTGCCTGGAGAATTTCATAGACAGAGGAGCCTGGAGGGCTACACACAGTCCATGGGGTCCACAAAGAGTTGCACACAACTGCGTGACTAACACTTTTGCTATACAAGCCCTCTCCTGTGGTTCTGTCACCTTGAGAAGAGAAATGTAAGGGCTGAGCAGGGAAAGGCAGAAAAGGGGCACAAGGCAGGCATATTCAGACCCAGAAGAATAATGGAGCTCAGATTCCTCTATAGTTTATTGTTACAGTAGAAGTTGTGGGAGACAGGAGGGTACCCCCCACATATAACACACTGTGGTCAGAGCCCCAAGGCAGCCCTTCCCACCCCCATGCCAAGCCCCAAGCAGCCATGCCCAGCTTGGCTCCCCCCCACCCCCCTCTAGACACACGCTGTCTAGATAGCTACCAAAGTTAGAGCAGCCAGCGGCCCCAGTCCCCTTCCTACTACTGCCCAGCTCCAGCCCTTCCGTCACACTTGTTCACCGCCCACCACCTCCCATTCCAACTTCCATTTCCACACTCAACGTTTCTGGCATGTCCTGAGGACCACTAACCCACCAGCAGTTCTCCCCTGTCACACATTCATTTAGGCCCACACCCTTCAGAGGTGAAGGATTAATGCGACACCATGTCAGCTTTGGTGAGAGGAGCCCCAGCCCGGAGCCCCTTACCCTTGCAATCTGGGATAAGGAGGGAGAGTCTGGGGGAGTCACCACAGACAGCTTCTACAACCTCTTGTCCCTTAGCTACAGACACCCAGATTAGGGAGCAGGGATGCATGCCTTCTCCGCCTTAACACCAAGATGAAGGAGAGGGATCATTTAGGGGTCTGGGTCCCTAAGAGATATTAGGACATCTCTCCCAGGAGCTGAGGGAAATCACAGGTTAGAGGTCAAGGTTAGGGTAGCAATCAAAGATCAAGGTCATCTCCCCACATGATCTGCCCAGCTTCCTGTGCTCACTTGGGCCCAGTGCCCTGTGCGCCTCCCAGGTTAGTACTGGGGGAGGTGAGGGCTGGGTCCCACACCCGGGCAACAAGGGTCACTCAACAGGAGACCTCCATAGTGTGCCCCGGGGGCCCTGAAGAGAGAGTCCCAGACTCGCTGCTCTGGGACAGGGTGCGAGAGCGGGACCGGTTGCCATCGATGGACGCTGCGCTGGTCAGGGAGGCCGTGCGAGACCGGGACAGGCGAGTCATGCAGGATGAGGCCACTGCGGAGACGGAAGGGAAAGCCAGCAGTCAGAGCGGAGGCGGCGAGAGAAGCAGGCAACTCAGAGTGGGGTGCTTGGTGGAGACGGGAGTTGCACATGGGGCCAGGGGTCGAGGAGCTTGATTTGACAGACAGTGGTAAATCCAAGAATTAGCCTCAAGTGGCTCCTGCCCCCGTGGCCCTCCCTCCTCCTATGCCGCAACCTCTTGTCCTCATGACAGCCTCTGACCCCCATACTCACTATAGCCCATGCCCTGCAGGAAGTACTTGAAGGCCTCGGTCAGCTTGCCTGGCTGTGAAAGTAAAACGAGGAAAGGGAGACAGCAAAGTGAGGTTAGAAACTGAGCTGTAGCCCATAGCCATGGCAGGTTGGAGATGGGGTGTGTAGCGAAGGGTATAGCTCAGGGCCACTAATATCCCACCCCACGAATGGCAGGGGCGCTCACCTGAGTCAGCTGGGGCTGCCCCCCAGAGTCAGCCATCTGTTCAGGAGAGAGTCATCCAGAAAAAGCGATAAACGTATAAAACCAATGAGCCATGCTGAGAGGTACAAGAGGGCCCTCTTCCCTAGGCTTCCCACTCCAGGCCGATGGGGTGTTTTCTGTTTCTTTTACTCCGCCCACCCACTTGCTCCCATGTAGGACCCTGGAAGCCAGCCTAGCAGCTGAATCTGGAGAAGATCTATGGCTCTGGACCAGGGGCCAAGAGTCAGGCTGAATGTGGAATAGGGTTACTGACCTTGAGGAAAGAAGTCTGGGTGGGGTCCAGTTTTGAGTTACATTCCACCTGGAGTAGGGAGGAGGTTGAATGAATGAAGTCACACTCCCAGTGGCCCCTCCCAACCAAAGGACCCAGGGGCCCAGATCCAATTCTTTTTTTTTTTTTTTTTAATTTTATTTCACCCATACCCACAACATATGGAATCTTAGTTCTACGACCAGGGATCAAACCCATGCCCCCCGCATTGGGAGCATGCAGTTTTAACCACTGGAGCACCAGAAGAGTCCTCCAAGTTCCTTTCTTATCAAGCCTCTGCCCATTTCCTTCTTGTAAGGAATCAACCTCTTATGCCCCAAAGTTACTCTCCCCGTCCCCAACAGAGCTTGCTTCTTGGCAAGCTAGCCCTCTGACTGCCACCCTCCTTCACCCAGCCCAAGACTCCCTACTGACCACTGCATCTTCGTGGGGTGCTTGGTCTCCTACCACCAGCATCACAGGGCACCTAGAGGCACAGTGTTGGGGAGCAGGTGGTGAGCCCCTGGCACTCCCTCCTCCGCCTCCTCCCAGAAGAGCAGTTGGCTCCAAAGAGAAAACAACCTTCTGAACCCCACTGACCCCACCAACAGAGTTCAAAGGGGTAAGACCTAGAGGGCGGTGGTTTGCTAAACAGGATAGGGGAGGAGGTGACAAGAAAATTCCCTGGCAAAAGACTCTCCTTCTGAAGGATGTAAGCATCTAGTAGGGGAAGATCCAGGGAGAGCGGGAGAGCTTTATCCCTTAAAGTCTTACTTGAGGGTGGTATCGCCTCCACGCACAAAGTTCAGGTCTCGGCGACTAAAGAGGGTTTAAAAGAAGAGTAGAAACTTTAGGCAAGCAGTGGTACCCACACATATGTAAGCCAGCTTCCCCATGAGGAAGCAATCTTCCTCCCCTAAATTAGAGTTGAATATTGGTGATTACAAGTGAGAACCGAAGGAGAAGGTGGCAGACAGGCCTCAAGCATGAGCCCTATGGTCACTTGTGCCCAAGGTCCCTGGTCAGAGGGCACTGAAGGGGACGAAGGGCACGAGGACCGGAGATCATCTTACTTCAGGGAATCCAAAAGTCTAAGGAAGTAACAAGAGAGAGGGGGCCGGCTTCTCAGAATTCTCCCCTCCACAACCCCCATCTGTCCTGCAGCTGCCCCCTACTGCCCAACAATCCGCCCACCTCGCACAGCCTGCTTCCCCTCCCCTTGGCCCTCTGCGCCTCCCATGACCCCCATTCCCGCTTCTACAATTCTCTCCCATGCCCACTCACTTGTTGTAGCTGTTCCAGTACAGTTCAATGTTATCCAGGTTGGGAGCATGTGCAATGATATTTCTATACTTTTGTATCAACTCGGAATTTCCGGACAGCTCTTCCTGAAGGAAAATAGAGGGAGAAGAAATAGGGCTGGGAAGGGAACTCAAAAACAGTTACGAGATGCAAAGAGGCAAACGTTCTTTCCTCCCCAAATTAGTCCCAAGTAAGGAAATCACCCCACACATTCCAGTCCCTGCTGATTCCCTCTACTTCCATCTTCCACAACCATTTACCTGGCTGAAAAGATGTCCAAGGATCATCTCCGAAATGGAAGAGGTGAGGCCTGTTAGCTATGAGGACAGGGCAGGTGAGACAGCTCAGGACATTATGAGGAGTAGAGACCCAAGTTTCTTTCCTGCTCCTTCCCCCATCCCTGAAGCTCACAGGCCAGCCAGTTATGTTGTTAGAGCCTAAATGGACCCACACAAGGGGAAGCCCCCCAAGATCTTAGTGCACAGGCCCCTCCAAACCTTGTGGGCTGCCCAATCCATCCAGCCTTTGGCATTGGGATCAATGTTGATGAGGACAAGACCCTCGACGGTATCAGGGTGGGTAAGCTAAGGGGCAGCAGAGGGAAGTCAGAGGCAGGCATGACTTATCCCCTCCCCACTGAGCTCTGCCCACTCCAGGCTCCACGGGGCCTGCTGCCCACCCTCATACTCACAGCCTCCCCCCAAGCACACACTAGTAAACACTGCCTGGGCCTTGGACCCGCCTTTTGCTTATCTGGTTTATTTTTTTAATTTCTTACAGCGTATCGCGACAGGACGTAGGCCCCAGCTCCAACACCAATTCCAATTATTGTGGAGAAACTGTGAAAGATAAATGTAGGTCTAAAGGGTCCGGGTATCCAAAACTTTGACTCTCCAAACTCCTCCTTCCTAAGGCCATGGGCACAAAGGACAGAAAGGGACCTTCCTTTGGGGGGATGCTGAAAAAGAAGGTGCTAAGGAGCTAAAAAATGGACACTAGTCTTTTCCCAGCTCTCTCCGAGAGAGTGAGTGTCTTGAAAAGAAACACCCACACGCCAACCAACTAGACACTGTTTCCTATGTAGCTCTTTGTCCATTCTCAACTTTCAGGAGCTAGTTCAACTAGTTCTGTCTTAGTTCCTGGTTCCTCTAGAGGAACTGGGAAGGGGGGAACTTAAAGCAAGATATTAAAAAAAGATACAAGTTTGGTGAACAACAGGAAGTATCAGGAGAAAGAGCCCAAGAGGTGAACCACAGCTGCCCAGGGCCCTGATGCCCAGGAAAAGCCAAGTCAAGGACAGAGCCCAGGTGTCATCAGCACTAAGTATGCCCCGAAGAGGCCACACCTGGCTTTCTTTTCCTTCTCTCACCCCCTCTGCCTCTGGAGGAGGCACAGGGAGGGGGAGGGAAAGACAGGCTTGTCTGGTTCCTCAGGGACTATGTCGCCCCCTCCTCTTCTTCTCTAGCTTCCAGATCAGAGAAGACCCTCCTCAGCCTGAGGCAGGGCCAGGCACACAGCTCCCTTCTCTTCTCTTTCTCCCTCAGAGCTACTCTGCTGACTCAAGTCAGCTTTCCAAAGCCACCCGCTTCCTCTCAACTGGAATAGACAATATCTAGTCCGGACAGAACTCGCTCAGGAGTTCTAAGGGCCACCTTGTGCTGGAAAGAGAACTCTGGCTCGGAGGGGTCCCCAGGCCTCTCACTTTAAGTACTGCAGGATGCAAGGGATCATGTCTGCAAGCTGGTCCAGAGATGGGTACTGATACCTGGGGAGGAAAAGAAGGTTAAGGAAAACACCAACCTGCCCCCACGGCCCCCGCCTCCGTGCGCTACTCATTCTCTCCCAGGGTCACCATTTGCCCTCCCCTTCCTCCTCCCTGACCCAATCTACTCCATACCTGCCATGTGCCTCACAGCCTGATGAGGAGGGAAGGAGCTAATTCTCACCCCAAAGGGAACACGGGAGCCCCCTCTTCCATGCCAGGGGCATCCACATGAACCCGCACGAAGTTCTGAATGATTTCCTGCATATCCGCAAATTGAAACAGCGGCTGGAAGCAGGATTTATCTAAAGAGAATCCCCATCACCCCAACAGTAGAGTCAGACGGGGAAAATGTCCCCAGGTCAGAATCCACCCTCTTTCTTTCATGCCACATTCAGACTAGGAGAGAACTACCCCTTTGACACGCCACGTGGCTCCCTTCCCATACTGGCCCTTCCCCTCCCCCTGCCCCTCCAGCCTCTTCCCAGAAAGAAATGGGAGAGGAAGTGAAGGTCCTTACAGTTGAGTCCCACATCATGGTAGGTGAGTATCGCTGGCCGTTTGGGTTTGGGGGTGCCATAGACAGTAAAAGTGACAGAGCCATAAGGTGTCTCCACAGAGTGAGTCTGCAGGGAAACAGGTCACCATCAGGCAGGAGTTAGGCTGAGAGCAAAAGAGGCACGAGAGGAACCTCCGTAACAGTCGGGGGGTTGCAGGGGTGGGGCAAAGAGAGGAAACTGGAGCCAAAAAGTAGAAGCAGGATCAGCAAGAATTTAGGTACAAACAACACTGGAAGATGATTTAGGGTGTGGGAAAGAATAATGAAAGATCGAAGAGCATCAGGGAACTCCGAGAAAAGAAGGAGACGGGAGGAAAGCAGGGAGATGGGGACAGGAAAGGACTGGAATAGAAGGAGAAGAAGCAGAGAGAAGAAAACCAGGCAGGGCCCCTCCTTCCTGGGGCGAGAAGAGCCCCTCCTCCCACCTGGGCTGCCCCAAGCTGTTACCTGTCCCTGGTCCAGGAGGATTCGGGCAGCTAACTCAGCCTCCTGGAGAGATACACACAGACAGATACACACAGAAACACACAGCAGAGTCACACAGAGAGACAGACACAGATGAAAGGAAGACAGGTAAAGGGGCCAACGGAGACCAATGACAGAAAGAGATTGACGAAAAAGAGACATGGAGAGGATGAAGGTTAGCATAGTGACAGGAAAGAAGCCTGGACTCTCAGTCGTGGTGTTTGGGGAGAGATAACATGGGGAGATATGGAGAGCTTAGGGGGGTGTGAGTGATAGTGAGTCTGGGAAGGGAAGAAGTGAGGGCTATGCTTGGAGGTCTGGGATTCCGGCCTGGGAGTCAGGGGTCTCTGATAACCTTGGCCACCTCGGGTGTCTGCCCTGGCAACAGCGGCTTCTCCTCCGTGATCTGCACTTCCCGCAGCTCTGCCATGGTGACCTGGCAGGGTGAGGAAACACAGAGACTGAGGAGGCTGCCCCCACACTGCACGCCTCCCCCAACCCCTGGCTTCCTCTCTCAACACTGGAGAGTGCTGGGTGCGGAGGGCCCCAGGAGCTGAAGACTACTCCAGGACCCAGAGAGAGGCAGTCCGGCACGCCCGGCTGCAGGGCCAGGCAGCTGGGAAAGAGGGCTTGGGGAAGAGGACTCAGGACACCACTTCCTTTCAGCCCGGCCATCCCAACACCCCTCAACACCGACACCTCACCTCCGTACCCCCTCCCCTATCCTGGATGGAAATATCAGGGTGGGGCAGCAGGGCAGCTCGGGTTTCCCAGGCTATATTTAGGGGCCACCCCACACTCCTAGTTAGGTAGGGGGTGAAACTCGTGGCTCAGTGACTGGGTGCTCTAAAGATACCAAGGGATGGGTATCGAGAGTTCACCACTGACTGTGACCTTCGACTAAAGCGCCAAGGTCAGCAGCGCAAAGAGAAAGGGGCTAAAAATGACCTGAGTAACATGACCAAGAGGGGGAGGGGGAAACCAGAAAAGAAGGACAAGGGACATCTGTGTCCAACAGACCCAATGCCTCCCTTCCTCCTAAGACTCCTGACTTCGAATAAAGTAACATGTATTCAACCTTTGGGGCCGGTGAGGAGCAGAGCACCTGTGCAGACCAGCAGAGTCAAGGGCCAGCAGCCTGGAGGTGGGGTCACTTACTTGGCTCCTATTGGCTGGATGAAGTAGGGTTAGGGGTCAGGGTTCTCACTCCTCCTGGCTCTGGGGTCTGAGAAAACAAGGCAATGAGGTGAATGACATGGGAGACAGATCCTGGGTCTTTTAGAGACAGAAAACCTAAGCCAAGACCTGGACTATCTGGGTCACCAATCCCTGCCAGGTCACTAACCCTCCCAATCTGTACCCACGAGTCCAGTGAACAAGTCTTCTCCAGGCTTCAGCTAGAATCAGTACAGGCTGGAGGGGTCTGCCGGGCAACACAGCAGGTATCAGTCCAGGCTTGGGGAAGGGGGGCGGGGGGCCGGGGGCCGGGGGCGGGGCGGGGAGAGGAGAGAAGGAAGTGCTGATGTGGAGGAAAGAGCGTGTCTTGTGTCAGAAACTCTGGATTCTACCCCAGGCTCTGCTGCTCCCACTGTGACCTTGGCTCCGTCTGTCACTACTTTTGCGCTCAATTTATTTGCAAATTAAAGTGGGGACTAAGGGATCCCCAAGATTTTTGACAGCTCTCGAGTGAGATGGGGTGGCAGAGCACGACCGTTTCTTCCACCATTAAAAAAAAATTTTTTTTTAAGCCTCGTGCTTTCGCTTCTCTCCTCCACCCAGTCTCGGTGTGGGTCCCGAAAGTGGAGAAGGAGTGTGTGGGGGGCGTTTCCACATTCTCTCCCCAGCGTGCCGCGACGACCCACAAGGGCAGAGAGCCAGCTGGGAAGGGATGGGGAGGACAGATGGGACTGACTGGGCCCAGCCTCCGGAACCTGTCCCTCCGAGTCCCCTCGCTGCTATCCGCGTGGAGGCTGACAATTCGCACGGCTGGCGCGGAGAGCCCTGGACCCCGGACTCAACTTCGTGCACGCCCCAAACACGCCCTGCAGCCCGCGGAGCCTCCGCCTCTGTGCGCCGCGGCCTCGCGGCCCTGCGGACCGGCTCCTGCCCACGAGCCGTGCACTCCGAGGGGTTGGGATCCAAGCGCCTCCCGGTACACCCCGGTGCCAGCCTGGCCCCGCGGCCCCACTCCCGCCCTTCCCCCTACCTGCTGCCGCCGCGGCCGCTTCCACCTTCACTTGCCTTTGACTCCCCGGCCCGCCCCGGCTTGGGCTCCCCGCAGACCCGCCCCCGGCCCGCCCCGGCCCGCCCACGGGCCGCCAGCTCCCCGCAGATCCGCCCCAGACCCCTGGTAAACACGCCCCCCTTCACCCCGCCCGGAGCCTCCCACAGCTCCGGGAGGGGCAGCGCTGGGGGCGCGAGGGGAACTCTGAAGAAAGCCAACTGCCCGCGCTACCCACAGCATTCACCACCGCCCCCCGCCCCCAGCAACCGGGCGGCTGCGGGCGTGGGAGGGGGGGGGTCCCTTAGTCCCGTGGGGGACCCCCGCGCCCGCTCTCAGCGCCGCCCCCACCCGTGATCTGGCCCTGCCTGTAGCACTCAGGCTCTTCCTGCGCCCCGACTCCAAGGTGGGAACGGGTAAAAGGGAGACGGAGCCAGGCTGCTGGCACTCCACGGTTTTGACTCCACCCGCCCGGAAACAGGGCTAGGCTAAAGAAGGACCGCTGCTGAGGAGGCGAGGGTCTCGACCGCGGACAGGGGGAGTGTGCCTGCACCGACTAGGGGGTGGGGGCGTCGAGGGCGCGGGAGTTACAATTTCGGGGCGCCCAGGGTCCTGGTACCTCCTCTGTCTGCAGTGTCCCGGCGACTGCTCTCCGGGTTGCTCCCTGAGAAGTTGGAAAACAAGGCGGGGAGGGAGGGGAGGGATGCGGGGGGCCGCTATAAATAGAGGGAGATCGCGGGAGGGGGGGGAGAGGATGGCCAACGGAGACTCCCGGGTCAAGGGCCCAAGGAGGGGCGGAGGAGGGGCCAGGACCCCCAGGGGTGCTGACTCTTGGGTAAACAGGCACAGGGGTGGAGTTAACTCTGTGGAAGTGGGGTGGGGGGTTAGGGAGGACGCAGTGTCCCGGGCTGGGACCCAAGAGACCCTGTGGCTTCAGTGCTAACCCCTTCTATTCTGGCCCAGAGAAGGAGGCCCGCTTGGCCCAGCCCAGGCAATGGTTTCTGAGGGGCTGCTGCGTCTCTCAGGGCCTGGGTGGGTGTGACGGCCTGGATCCCTCACTCACCCTGCTCTCTCCCCACCTATATGCCCCACCTCCCTGTGCCCCTCGGGGAAAAGTCACTCAGAATGGGATAGTTATGAGGCTAAAGGGATTCAAAGTTGTCTTACACAAAAGGACACAGACTGGATTTCTCCCCACCCGCGCCCTTTCCAGGTTCCCTTCCCCCAGAGGTCCCCACCCTATCCTCCTTCAGCCGGGTTCCTGAGTTGCCATTTCGGGGGCTGGGCACCAGGCCAGTTGGGAACAATGGCCAATGGAACTGGAGCTGCCAACTGCAACACCAGCTCAGACTGCCCCCCCAAGACCCCTAAATTGCCTTCCCCCTCCTGCCTGGGAACCACCCCCCACAATCACCCTCACCACCCCCTCCCATCCAAGGAACATCAATGCCCCTTTCATCCCCACTTGGCAGGGTCTATTGGAAAGGAGGGGCCAAGAGGGAGGAGGTGACCCAGAGTAGATCCCGACTAATCAAATCCAGCTTTTAACAACCCCAAACCTAAAGGATTCCCTCTAGGCCCCCCAATTTGGGGCACCCAAGTTTTCCTCCATTCCCTTCCCCACTCCCTTCATAACCATTTACCCAGAAACTGACACAGAAGCTGGGCACCCCTGGCTCCTTGCCTAGTCCCCTCTCCCCTCTGGATGCCAGTTTAACACTCTCCTGGACAAGGAAATGCCTGCTGGAATTGGGACCATAGATAAAAATGCATAGGACAGAAGAGAGCTCTCCCAGCCCAGCTGGAACTGGGGGAGAAGAGAGCCTACAGTGAGAAATTCTGCCTGCTGCCTCTTCTGATGTATCTAAAGTAGGTCTTACTTGGAGTGGGGGAGGGAAGGACCTGGAGGTTCCAGCATCTAAATTCGTCTCTGGGTCAGGATGACTCAGGGGGAACCTGATAAGGGGCCTACGCAGGGGCGTAGGGCAGGCAGGAGTCGGGAAATTTCCACTGGGATCTGTTTGCTTCCTAGGCTAGGGGTCTCAACCTGCCACAGGCAGTAAGAGGCTGCTTCTGCTCTAAGATGGGGTCCCTCCTTATCAGGGCAGGTCTCAGCCTGGTCCAGTGTCAGTGGCCCAACAAGAACATTTTCCCTAACTTTCTTCTCTTGGGCCAAGAAGCAGCTTCAAACTATACCTTCCAGTTGGCAACAAGAAGGACCTGCTCTGCACAAGCCACTGTATAGATGGAATTCAAAGAAGTATGAGTCTAGGCATACCTCTCTAGAGCTTAGGATCCAGTAGTTGAGAGAAGATACAGAGATAGAAAACGTTCAGAATGATGTAATATAAGATTAATTATTTACACAATAAGTCCTATAGTAAGAGTTTCCCATCCTTTTCAAGTGGGAGATCAGAGACTTCTATTCCCAAATGATGATTTTAGAATCCCCTGATGGAGACCAACTGTGAATTCAGCAAGTACTTTCAGGTAAGTTTGTTCAGTCTTCTGATAATTGTAACATCTATGCATGTATGCACCTACATGTGCAAAGTTTATTATTTACTCAATGACCAGTCTTCTGTGTATGTATGTATGTATATATATATATATATATAGGTTCCACAGGCCCTCAATAACTCAGAAACCCTTGCCCAAAGAGGCTGCAGCCCACAGGCTAAGAACCATTATCTTAGTATAATTCAGAGAAGGAAAGGGTTTTGTTCTTAGGGTAAAGCATCCTATGAGAAGTACAGTACAGTACTTGCATGAGAAGGAGGGCATTCTATCAAGGCAGAGAGACCATAAGGGAAAGTTTAGGGACAGAAATACACAAGTTACTTTGATGAACTCCATAGTAGCTACTGTGTGGAAGGTAATTCTCACATAGTACCCCCCCAATACTATAAGATAAATATTATTGTCCTCACTGTACAGGTGAAGAAATTAAAGCTCAGAGGTGTTTAGTCTCTTGCTCAAGGCCACTCACTAGCAAATGATTTATCTAGGACTTAAATCCCTGGATTCAATCCTCTCCAAAGTTATTCTGTCTCTACCAGGCTTCAGGTAGCCTCTGCAGCATAGAGTGATTAGGTCATTATGGCCACAAATACTGATGAAACGTGACATCTGGTAAGGTGAATTGGAGCCAAGTGTGAAGGTAATGAATTGAATGACAGGTAAAAAGGGTGGACTCTTCAAAAAATTTTGAAGATCCAGAGTATTCTTGATCAGGAGCAATGGATAAGTAATTGTTTTGTGAAAATAATCTGATTGGGAGTGGAGGGTTAAGAAGAAATGGGTTGTGGAGTGGTTGAGGCTAAGGCATTTGACTTAGGAAAGAGGTCATTTAGAAGCCAGAATAATCAACTAGATATGAGATGACAGGGACTTGAATAAAGAGTGGGAGTAAAGGAATGGAAAGGAAGGAGTGGATTTATAAGACAAGGGAAATTACAGAAATTGGTGACTGATTAGATGGGATGGGGAGGGAAGTCACCTAGTGGCTCTATTTTAGGAGCCATGAAGTTCATTCCTCTAAATGGTGTCCAGCCAGAGAAAAGGCCAGAGAGAAACCCCTTCTGAAGGAAGACACAACACATGCAGTGAAAACTGAATAAAATTACAGCATTACTTTAAAAAGAGAGGGGAGGGCATTCCCTAGTGGTCCAGTAGTTACTCAGAGCCTTCACTGCTGAAGGCCCAGGTTCAATCCCTAGTCAGTGAACTAAGATTCCAGAAGACATGTGGCATGGGAAAAAAAAAAAAAAAATCCCTGACCTGCATAGAAAATTAAAATTATCTGGAAGATTTTGAGAGTCTGAGGCTCACCCTCACCCTAACCCAGCCAGCTGTGTGACCCTCCAAGGCCCATGCTCTTTCCGTGTGGGGCCCAAACTGGAAGCCATTTCAAGTTCCTATTGAGCCTGGTCTGCCAAAGCCAGTGGGATTCTCCATGTGTGTCATTAACCCGGCCAGGAGACAAAGAAAGGACAGTGCTGGACTGATATCAACCTCTTTCCCTTAACTCCTTCCCTGAGCTTTCCTCAACTTTTGTTGAGGGACAGAGCATAAGACAGTTTAACTAGGACCAGAGGACTGGTTCAAGCAGGGCTGAGCCAGTGAGGGAAGCTTGGTCACTTGCAGAGATCAGGAGGTTGGTAACGTGTTCAATGCAGCATGTGAGGTAGGGACCTAAGACCCCTCCCCCAAGATTAGAGCTGTAACAGGGGCTGGAAATGATGTCACATAAACACCGCTGAGGTCACAGAAACTTCCCTGTCCTCCCCTGTCTCCCCTCCCCACTGCCCCCACCACCACCTTCCCCGCCCCCACCCCCGGCTCCTCAGCCAGCCAGCTCCCACAGATCTGCACACTTACCTACAGAGGCTGGTTAGGGTCAGACACCATCCGGGCACTCTCAGGTACACAGAAGTGGTGGGGAAGTGGTTGGCAGTGGCGATTATTCAGTGTGTAGGATCCACACTAGTATCCCTCGTACTGAGAACAGTAGGTCAGACGGGTGTGTTTGCTCCTGTTGCTGATGCTGATTTTACTGTAACCTTCGTCATTCTTACTCTTCAGTCCTCCCCTCCCCTCCTCCCTCACCCCCAAGCCTCCCCCCTTACTGTCCTCCCCCACCTCCAGTTGACCATGGCATCAGAAGCAGAAAGAACGTTCCAGCGGTTTGCTGTCTTTGGAGAATCCTCAACCAGTGGCACTGAAATGAACAACAAGAACTTCTCCAAGCTGTGCAAAGACTGTGGCATCATGGATGGCAAGACAGTCACCTCCACTGACGTGGACATCGTTTTCAGCAAAGTCAAGTAAGGGACCAAGGACAGGAGTGGGAGTGATGAGTAGAACAAGCAAGGTCATGGGATGTGGCAGGGTTTCTGCAGTAGAGCATTTGTAGCGGGTCTCCTGAGCACCTACTGGGTGCCTGGCTCTGCTAGTCCCTGACCTCAAGACATTCAGTGTGTAGAGGCCCTGTCTGAGTAAGAGGAGGGCTGGGCCTTGGAAAGTGATGACTTCATGTTCCCCAGTTCCTGGATTTCTGTCTTACTGACCAGGGCCAAGAATGCCCGAACCATCACATTCCAACAGTTCCAGGAAGCAATGAAGGAACTGGGCCAGAAGCGATTCAAGGAGAAAAGCCCGGATGAAGCCCTGGAGAACATTTATAAGCTCATGGAGGGCAAGGACCCAGCTACCACTGGTGTTACTGTGAGTGACAGACTTCATTCCTAACCCTGACGCTGCTTCCTGAGTCCCTGCTCTCATCTCCCCTCCTCTGCACCGATGTCCCCAACCCTTTTCAATAGCAGTGGGGAGACGGGCACTGTTGATACTGAAACAGACTAATTTAGAGATCATCGAGTCATTTCAGAAGTGAGGAAACTGTGAGAAGCAGTGACTTAGCCAAGGTCCACAGCGATTTTATTTATTTACTTATTTTTCTTTTCACGCCTATTTTAATAGTGAAACTTAGACTCATTCCCAAGTATCCAGGATCTGGGCCAGGCCACCAGGGCCAGGTGGCTTTGGGGGGACATTGAGCACAGAGCACGTGGTACCTGCTCCCTACCCTCTTCGCACTCTTCAGTTCAATTCAGTCGCTCAGTCCGACTCTTTGCGACCCCATGAATCACAGCACGCCAGGCCTCCCTGTCCATTACCAACTCCCGGAGTTCACTCAAACTCATGTCCATCGAGTTGGTTATGTAAGGTCTAATATCCGACTTCTTGCCTTGCACCCACCTTTCGGTTCCCTATTTATCCCCTCTCTACTAAAATCTCTTTCTACTGTGGGTTTCAAATAGGGCCTTCCCAGCAGGACAGAGGGGCTTCTCTGATGGCTCAGATGGTAAAGAATTTGCTTGCAGTGCTGGAGACCTGGGTTCGATCCCTGGGTTGGAAAGATCCCATAGAGGAGGGCATGGCAACCCACTCCAGTATTCTTGCCTGGAGAATCCCCATGGACAGAGGAGCCTAGAGGGCTACAGTCCGTGGGGTCACAAAGAGTTGGACAAGACTGAGCGACTAAGCACAGCACAGCAGGACAGAACTTGTGTTTTAGGTCTGGGGTTGAAGTCCTCTTGCTGCAGCCTAGTCAAAATAGCTTCTCTGGAAGCAGAAAAGTACACACACACACCTCCCTACTCATTCCCATGCCCCGGATTCCTTTCTCACGAGTGGATGGCTCTTATCACAGTTCCTCCTCTCATCTGCACCTGAGCCCTAAGCAGGCAGCAGCACCATGCCAGGGGTTGAACATGAGCTCGGACAACTAATAAAACTTCTCTAAGGCCGTTGCTAGAGAAGGGCTGTGACAGTGGAGGGGAAGGAAGGGAGCAGGCTCAGGCCCCTCACCCTCTGGCCCACAGAAAGCGACAACAGTGGGCGGGGTGAGCCGGCTGACGGACACCAGCAAGTACACCGGCACCCACAAGGAGCGCTTTGACGAGAGCGGCAAGGGGAAAGGCATCGCGGGACGGGAAGACGTGACTGACAACTCAGGCTACGTGAGTGGCTACAAGGGTGCTGGCACGTATGATAAGAAGGGCAACAACTAGCAAGTAGCCTCATCTTCGCCTGCATCTAGAACACCAGGGAGCTTGGGGTGGGGGGACAATAAACATCTGTGTGTGCAGCAAGCAGTTCACGAGCTCTGTCTTCCACCCGCGGAAGGATGAGGGACCCTTGGTGCAGAAACAGAAGAGCCGAGGAACCCAAGGGTAGGACTTCCCAGAAGCACGTCCTTCATTCTACTTGGCCTCCTCATCACTGGGTAGCATCCCCTTCAACAGCTGCTTCTAAGACCATGGCTGAGGAATATATTTGGAGATAAGAGATAAACTAGCTGTGGAGGCAAAAGTATTTGCTAGCTGTGCTCACACATTACCGGTATCCATCCCCCCCCCAGCATCCCAAAGGGGAGTAGCAATTCCCGATTTGACATACTACGGCCCGAATACTAGCAATGAGACCGTTCCTTGTCCCTCCACCTTCCTCGTCTGTTGCAGTCCATGTTTTGTTGGGGAAGAAATAGACACCAGGGATCTGGTGGCCAAGGATCAAGGATCTACTCAGCCTAGCTCCTGTTATGAGCTTATTCTAGAGCTAAGGGTTTCCCCGGTGACTCGAGAATGGGCCTGCAATGCAGATGTGCAGGAGACGTGAGTTCGATCCCTGGGTCAGGAAGATCCCCTGGAGTAGGAAATGACAACCCACTCCAAGTAGCCTGGAAAATTCCATAGACAGAGGAGCCTGGTGGGCTACAGTCCATGGGGTCGCAAGAGTCAGATACAACTGAGCACACAACACAACAATGGTAAGGAGACTTCATTTTCAACCCAGTCCAGAGCTGAGCTTTACCCCACCCACCTCCATCATGGTAGACATGGAACAGAAGATCCTACTGACCCTACCGCCAAAGGGTGGCCCAGGAAGATGGCCAGAGGTGGGTGACCTCCAGGACTCTGAGAGTAGGAGTTCTGATCCATTGCAGAAAAAGTAATGAAATCAGAGCTAATTCAGATGTGCTTTTTATCTTTTTATTTGGCAATGATTAGACTCACAGGCAGATGTAAAAAAAAAAGTACAGAGATCCCATGTACCCTTCTCCCAGTTTCATCCAATGGTTGTATCTTACATAATTCAAATATGGTTTTAAAACCTTCTGTGACCACAGCTGAGCCCACTTCATCCCTGCCTTGTCAGAGGCAGATCCTGGATTTGGGAGGATATCAGAAGGAGCTTCAGGAAGTAAAAGGACGCAGGAATCTCTGGGAGAACAGGTCAGAGAAGATAATTTAAAACTCCAGTGCTCCAAGGCAAGAAGGATGGAAGGAAAAGAGGTCAGAGAAAGATTACAGGCGGACTAAAGAGGTTGGAGTCGTGGGGGAGAGACTGAGAGCTGAGGGGGATGTCTTGGAGAAATGAAGCTAATATGAGTCCAAGACTCTCAGGGAGGGTCCTACAGCTAGAGATGGCCACTGTACAGGTGAACGAGTGGAGGGAATCGTAAGGGAGATGGGAAAGACCGAGAAGGGAAAGGTGGCAGGGAGAGGATTTGAGACTCAGAACCGGTGCCATGGTGTGAGCTGAGGCTCTGGGACTCCAGCCAGGATTCAGGATCTGGCCCAGTAGATGGACAGTCACTGCCAACTGGACACAGTCAGCTTCTTGGGTGGGTAAAACGGTCTGTGGGAGAGCGAGAATGGTGGTGGGGTGGTGGGGGGAGGGAAGCAAGACAGAAAAGGCCAAGAAGACAGCACAACTTTGCATGGTGACCAAAAGTCTGGACATACTTCCTGCCTCCCTGGTCTCTTGGGAGGGGACTCTGCCTGCCTGTGAAGCCGGAGAGGAAGCCTTGTACCAGGAATCTGAGCTCTGGGAGTGGGGACAGGCTAGTGTGTAGCAGCGGCCGTGGGTGGGGAGTTGCGGGGGTGGTTTCAGACCAAAGGCCTCCCTTCCTAGTAGAGGCCAATGATATCTATGGGTTCACCATCATACTTTTCAGAGCAGAGCAGATAGAGCCTTTGGTTGGTCAGGGTGCTGTTGTAGCGGCAGCTGGTGGGCGGCTGTCTGTAGTACAGGGAGCAAATTGTGAGCGGGACGGAGTCCTGGGTGAGCGTGCAGTATTCATTGTAATTCTCACAGAAGCTCTCACTGTACTTGCAGAACTTCCAGATGGTTGTCCAAGGGGCATGTAAGACATAATGGGTCTTTGGGCAAAACCAGCTTTCTTGCCTGCCCCGAACATAGGACATCAGACCATTGCAATAACCTTGGAAACCTTTGGCGTAGGTAACCTTGGGATAGTCAACGTGTAAGGTACGGAAGTTCTTGATGGCAAGCTGAGTCTTGATGTTCTCAACCAAAGCTGTCCCTAGAACAACCTGGAGGAAGAGGAGCTGGGCCACAAGTGGTGCCATTCTTCCTGCTGACAGAGTTAAGGTGGTTGGAGACAGAGGTGGGCCTGGGTGGCTGGCTGTCCCTGCCCAGAGCCTCCATTGTGCCCCCAGCCTCCCCACTGTGCCCTCCCCTATGTCTTCAAGGCCCAACTGTCCCTCAGAGATCATCCAGCCCAAGTCCTCATGCATCAGACAGAGGAGACATTTGCCCAAGGTCACCCCACTGGTCGGCCAACTCTAACCATTCCCCCTGACCCTGGGTCTACCTTAGAATCTCAGCTTCACCCCATCCATCTGGGAGCTGTGACACTTACGAAATAAGAGGTCCAACTGGTCCTTGGGTAAGAGGCTCTTCCTGATTACCCTGGCCCGGTTAGTCCTTCTGGTAAAAATGCGGAGGGTCCAGAAGTGACAGGCTCCGCAGCACTTCCCTGACCGCAGCTGAGGAGGGACGGGAGCCGGAAGACAGCAGGACAGAGGCGGAGTCCTCCTGCCTGAGGCCAAGGACAGCCAACAGGTGAGAGAAGAGGCTAGAAAGGCTGGTGGATAAAGACTGGTGTGGGAGGAGGGCGTGTCCCCTGGGTTTGAGGAGCCCCTGGGCTGCGGGGGCTGGATGAGGAGGAGGAAAGAGCCATTTACCTTCTGCTCTCCTCCTCCCTGGTGTCATCAGAACACTAAGTTCCAGCCTCTGTGCCAGAAATCCCCTGGTTCTTAGGCTTCCTTTGATGTCTTCTCTGGTTCACAGGCCCTGCTCCCGTGGAAAGGTGATGAAGAAAGCTCTGGCATGTTTCTGAGAAGCAAGGTGCTGCTTACTCCTGACCCTCAGAGAACAGGGGGTCTCCTACTCTCTCGTCCCACTCCTGGGGGCCCCGGGGCCACATGTACAAGGGAGCCTCCCTGCCTCCTGAGTGCAGGGCCAAGAACCAAAGACCATTCTGTGGACCCCTCACCGTCTCCGTCACCAGCTGCACTCCAGTGGTGATCATGCTGACCTTGTAGCCTCAGGCCCTTTAGCGTCAGGGCACTCCTGGAAACCTATGAGGGCTGACCCCGAAGGCGCAAACTTGTCAGGTGGGAGTAGACAGCGTAGCCTGGGCTTGAGGCGGTGTGGGCCGGTGCCCAATAGATCAGATTCTTGCTGCTTAAAAAAAACAAAGGCCAGGCTACTAAATCTTTTTCATCAACCCCTGCCCCTTCACAGTCCTGGACTTCCACAGGCCTCTGGGCCTTGCCTCTGGCACCTGTTGTCCAGGTTGTGTCTTAGGACAGCTTACCATTCTCTCCCTGGAGAGCAGGAAAAGGGAGTCAGAACAGAACCCTGAGTGTTCCAAGGCCGGTGTGTGATTCACAAGGGGTAGGGGGCACGGGGAGATGCATGGGTGTTCCTCATTCACAGCCCCTTAACCTTGCTCTTCCTTTTGTAAAGAAATTTTCTTTTCTTTATTCATTTATGGCTGTGCTGGGTCTTCATTGCTGTGCACAGGCTTTCCCTACTTGCAAAGAGCAGGGGCTACTCTCTGGTCAGGACGCACAGGCTTCTCTTGTTGCAGAGCATGGGCGTACAGGCTTTAGAAGTTGCGGCTCACGGGCTCTAGAGCACAGGCTCAGTAGTTGTGGCACAAGGACTTAGTTGCCCCAAGCCATGTGGAATCTTCCTGCACCAGGGACCGAACCGGTCGGTCCTGCATTGGCAGGAGGAGGCTTACTCACCGCACCACCGGCAAAGTCCAGGCTTGCTCTTTCCGACAACGCAAGGCAGACTCCGAAACCAAACCCATCCTCCTCCAGCTTGCTTTCCCTCCTGCCTTGTCTGTTTCCTCAGTTACCTCTGCAAGAGATCTGAGAGTGATCCTTCCCTTTCCCCTCCCCCTAACCCCATCCGTTTGGAGGCAGTACTACAAGATGGTTCAGAGCCTGGTTTGTTTTGAGCCAAACAGACCAGGAATTGAATCCTGGCTCTGATGCTTCCAGGCTTAGTTCACTAAACCAGTATAAGTTTCAGTTTCTTCATCTGTCAGTGAGGATAATATTCCATACCTTGAAGCTGTATTAGGATTCATGAAGATGTATATCAGGAGCTCTTAGCCCAGGGCCTGGCACTGGTATGAGCTCGAGTCCATCAGTCACGTAGCCCTGACAATCTCTTGACTAAGATTTTCCTCGAACTTGTCTCTTCCATTCCTATTCCTTCTCCTGCTCAGGATCTCCCTTCTCTTGGACATGACACACTCTCCAACCACAAGAGAACTCTCCATCTCATGGGACGGAAGACCTCCCTGACGTGGCCCCACCCTGTCTCCAATTGCAACTCCATCCCTGCCTGCTTCCACCGCATCTTGTTCATGTTATCTCCTCTACCCAGAATGCTGCTCTCTCCTCCCACTCTCACCCCCACCCTCAGTTCTTCTGAGCCAGTTCATGTGGAGATCAACCCAGAGGTCATGTTTAAGAAGCTTCTGTTTGGAGCATCTCCTTAGGGAAATGTGCACAGCTAGGCAGGTGAGGGGAAAGCCCACACAGGCAGGTGGTTCATCTGTATCCTTCAGGCTGGTCTATCAGCCAACACTCTGTGGGAGCCCATGAAGGGTGGTGCCAGAGCCTGGCTGACTCAAGTCTTTGTTTTGAGGAAGCTAGCATTGTGTGGCCCCAGTCTCAGACCATGCCACCTCTTCCTTATTTGCTCAAGGCTGCAGCTTCCCTTGGAAGAGAAAGGGGCTTTTCATGCTTCTTGGTCTTCCACTTCCTTCATTTGCTACTCCCCCTTCATCACTGACCTCCACTTGCACAATTACAGAAATGGAACAACACATCATAAAAGTTTAGGACATGATCTCAGGCTAACCTACTGAGCTTCTGTTTCCTCTTCTAGACAATGGGGTTGATGCCTTCCTTTCCTCATGAGGCTGTGAGAATAAAATGAGACAGTCAGTATGGAAATGCCTTTTAGTCATTGAACAATATATAAATAGATAACTAGTTATGCTCCTATACCAACTTACTTTTTATTCCCAGCTCACTCAACATTGGCAAGTCTTATATTCCCCGAATGAGCCAAGTGACCTCCCCACATGCCCACTGCCAATCTAGAGCCCTGTGTAATGCCTGACTTAAATTCGTCTTCACCAAGCCTTCTATTAGTCATGCCCCATGCTAATTGCTTGAAAATATTTTAAAATAGTTAAATACTACCTGAAAAGCACTACAACAAATATTGGGGGAAATAGAAAAGTAAATGAGACAGTTCCAGTCCAGATTAAATTTACAATTCAGTAGGAACAACACACAGATGAACATATGTTACAAAGTCATGATCGTGGGACCAGAAAAAGTGCTGAGTGCATGATTGGCCTTTAAGTTTCAGTCTTCAATCCTTGTGGTTTGGTCTTTAAAATCCCATCCTGATCCGTAGTATTGCTTCATCCATTCTGACATCCTTGTCATGGTTTCATCTGCTCCTGAGGCCTGAGATGTGTGAAATTGTTGCCCTGTTATACTGGACTTTACCTATACAATAATCATCCTAGAGATGAAGAAACTAACTTTTAGAGATGGACAGCAGCTTGCTTGAGGCCACCTGTCTAATTCAGTGGCTCTCAAGGGGGAGAAGTTAATCACGTCTGGAGACTTTTTTGGTTGTCACGACTGGGAGGCGCTACTGGCATCTAGTGGGTAGAGGCCAGAGATGCTGCTCAACGTCTTACATTGCACAAGACAGCTCCCACAACAAAGACGCACCCAGATGAAAATGGAGCTTGTGCTGAGGTTGAAAACTTCTGGTCTAATGACAGAATCAGATTTCCTAACAAGAGCAAACTTACTTATACCTTACACATTGAGAAAGATTAAATATCTAAAACTTAGAGATTTTTTGTTTGTTTGACTTTGCTTGTGATGGTGCTGGTTCTTCTGCCAGCCAGAGGACTACTGACAGTTCATCACTGAAATAACTGAAATAACTTTTGTTATTTTTCCCCTGAAACTGACTCTCTGCATACAGCTATGTACACATTTTCTCCCTCCTCCCCTCCCCAGGGGTAGGATTCTAGAACCACTGGCGAGACTGACAAGTGCAAAGATGATTCCCTATGATCCAGGGGGAGCCCTAAGCGAGCTCACTACAATCTCGGTGGCTTTACCTTCGCCCTTTCCAAATCAAATGATTCAAATAGCAAACTGTCCTGGGTTGTCCTTGAACTCAGAGGATTGTTTCAGCCACTTCAACCTCCTTGTCATAATTTGACCTTCACCCCGGGGTTAGAGTTCAGCAGCTGCACTGTCAGTTCCTCAACTGGGACTGGGATCATTCAGGTGATACCACCTGGGAATGGGATCACTCAAGGGCAGGACAAATGCCTTCTAACCTAGAATTTAAATCCTTTAGGGTCACTAACTGTGCTGTATCCTGTGGGAATAGTATAACAGATGGTCCTTGTCTTCTGGGAATTGACAGTCAAAACTGGAGGAAAACAAATATATATGAAGAAATAACCAGTGATTTAAGGCAGAAAATTATACATTTTGACGACAGTAAATGTAGGAATTTAAAGACGAGAGAGATCCCTCTGAATTAGGAAGGCCAAAGAAAGCTTTTTGGAGGGAAATTGAAACCTTTGAATGGATCTCGAGGAACAATTAAGTGGAGATAAAGAGAATTATGAGCCTACTGTATAGCACATGGAACCCTGCTCAATGTTATGTAGAAACTTGGATGCAACGGGAGTTTGGGAGAGAATGGATATAATTATATGTATGTCTGAGTCCCTTTGCTGTTCACCTGAAAGTATCACAATGTTGTTAATCGGTTATATTCCAATACAAAATAAAATTTTTTAAAATATAAATAGCATGTCTAATATATATTTTAGAAAATGTATGAATTTTTTGCCCCCAAAATTTGACATTTTGATTCCACTTGTTTGACTTAGTATGAATAGAATACTAGATTTCTAATTAAAAGAAATAGATACACATCGAGCAACAAAGTTTTACTGTATAGCACAGGGAGCTATAGTCAGTATCTTGTAATAACCTGTAGTGGAAAACAATCTGAAAATAATGTATGTGTATAACGGAATTACCTTACTGTGCACCTGAAACATTGTAAGTCAACTGTACTTCAATAAAATATACTGAAGGAGGAAAAAAGTGAGATAGTTGCAGCCTCAAAGCATGAAAAAAAAAAAAAAAAAGAGGGGGTGGGGAGAATTATGAAAGGCATGTTTGAGGAAAGAAAAAAACCCAGGCTGGCTGAGACTGAGGCACTCAGTGGGAGAAAAGTCAGAGACGAAGTCAGAAAGGCAGGTTTGCCAGATTGTGGCAGACCTTGGGCATCAAGCTAAGGAATTTTTAACTTATTCCATAGACAAATGAGGAACTGGCAATGGCTTACGGGACAGAGTGACCTGGTGAGGACTCTCAAGCCCAGACCAGGTTCCCCACCCCTACATCCTGGCTGGTCTAAAGGAGCCAAGGATTCCAACCTTCTGTCACTGCTGCCTCCTACAGATCCCAGCTGTTCCAGGAGAGGTCATGAGAATTCAAAGACCCAAAGCGAATCCCACATCTGACCCCAACTTGCTATTTGTTTCACTTTCCTCGTCTGCAAAAATGAGTCCGTTACCTTTATTTATCCTAGGAGCAACACAGAACAACAGAACTTGGATCTGCTCCTGCTTGGAAGGAAAGGCTCATGGGCTTTCCATGGGTCTCCAGAGGCTGTGTAGAACTCCAGAAGAGAGAGCGCCTGGGCTCTGAAGGGTGGGCACCAATCCAGGTTCGGCCTCCTCTCTCCCAGCCCCCCTCTACCCCTTCCAACAAGGGCTAGAGGAAGTAGCAGCTGTTGTCCTGAGGGGAAGACAGGCAGAGGTCCACCTGGCACTGTTGGGATTTTTACAGCACCAACCCCAGCAACTTTAAACACACACACATGCACCATACACCACACACACACAGCAGTGGCCCAGGGAAAGGTTAGGCCAAGAGCAGAGACGATGACACTAAAAGGAGAAGGAGGCTACCTCGCAGCCCTGCGTAGAGGCTTGCTTACCCCTCATCTCCTCTCCCACCATTTTGTCTTCTCTGCCCTCTTTAATTTGTCTTTTCTCCCTTCTGCCAGCCTTCCCGACCCGTCCTTGGCCTGATGCCTGACTCCTTTTATTCTCCCTAACCTTATTCCCCTTCCTCCATCCTTTCTCACCCTGTGAATGCAGTGAAGGAAACATGGCAAAATTATCCTACCGAGTGCAAAGTGAAGCAGATCTTGGAAACTGTACAGTTTCAGTGAATAAATAAACGAAATCACCTGCTTTATCCAAACAGTGGAGGCAAAGTAAGGGTTTCAGCCTGAACTGTGTAAACAGTCGGCTTAACTGTTCAGTTTTCACGGGCAAATCTAAACGTTGACTCCCTCTTCCCTTTGACCTGAGACAGCGTGGCCGTATTTACTTTCACAGAACACTAAGGTAGACTTTTTTTAGAACCCCACACGATGAAGCCGAAGAGCATACTGGATAATTATGTTAACAGGAAAACACAAGAGCAGAGGGCAGTGCAAGCTGTGGTTTGGAATCATCCCACTCTAGAATAATAAGAAGTGAGGAGGAGTCCGGCAGGCGAGGAATCCAAATGAGCTCTTGGCCTTTCCACCCCCTCTCTAATCCCAGCCTCCAGTCCAGGGCAGGACTGGCCTGGGCTGATGTGCCTTCTGTCCACATTCTGCCTTAACCCTTGCATTCCTACAGCAGCAGAGACACAATGCTCTACCCAGAAGTTCAAACTACAAAGAATCAGGCACCTGAACAAAGCAGTGAATGCTGTTAGCACCACCCAGGCCTCACCAAGGGGCAACCAGGGGAGTCAGAGGCCTGTGCTAACCTGCTCCTGGTTCTCTGCTGCCATCTAGTGGCGTTTCTCACTCCAGCACCATTTTTTCTTCCAGAGATTCTCCATCCTGACCCACAGCTGTGCTCTCCAGCTACTAAAATGACGCCCCCAACCTCAAAACAAACACCCCACCTCCCTGACTCAAAATCCTAACTTCTGGACCAGAACACAAACTGTATGACTCAGGTTTGCATGACCTGGGTGGTTCGTGTGGCTTCTCTGCAGTCACATAACACACAACAGCCAGGGAATCTTTAAACAGATGGATCTTCTACTCCTCTGTGGTTTTTGTTTTTTTTTTTTTTTACTATGCAGCTTGCAGGATCTGCTTCCTGACCAGGGATTGAACTCAGGCCATGGCAATGAAAGTCTGGACTCCTAGCCACTAGGCCACCTGGAAACTCTCTTTATTCCTCTGCTTAGAACCCTCCTAGGCTCTCTGCTGTGTACACAGCAAAACCTGTGTGTGCATGCTCAGTTGCTCAGTCATGTTCGACTCTTTGCAACCCATGGACTGTAATCTGCCAGGCTCTTCTGTTCATGGAAACTTCCAAGCAAGAATACTGGAGCAGGTTGCCATTTCCTACTCTAGGGGATCTTCCCAGCCCAGGAATCAAAGCTGTGCTTCCTGTGTTTCCTGCATTGGCAGGCGACTCTTTACCACTGAGCCACCACAGTCCTTTTTTTCTTCCTTTTTTTCAGCCCTCCACCACAGTCCTTCTAATGGTCTCTGAGGCTTCCAGGATCTGGCCTCTGGACCCTTCTGACCCTATCACTCACCCACTCCAGCCACACTGGGCTCCTTACTGTTCCTCCAACCCCCAGGCATCCGTCTGCTATAGGGCCTTTGCAGTGCTGTCCCCTCTGCTTTTTCATACTGGAGAGGGGACAGCATCACGATGAACACGGCTATGGAGGTGATGGAATTCCAGTTGAGCTATTTGAAATCCTAAAAGATAATGCTGTTAATGGGATGCACTCAATATGCCAGCAAATTTGGAAAACTCAGCAGTGGCCACAGGACTGAAAAAGGTCAGTTTTCATTCCAATGCCAAAGAAAGGCAATGCCAAAGAATGTGCAAACGACCACACCATTGTACTCATCTTACACGCTAACAAAGTAATGCTCAGAATTCTCCAAGCCAGGCTTCAGCAATACGTGAACCATGAACTTCCAGATGTTCAAGCTGGTTTTAGAAAAGGCAGAGGAACCAGAGATCAAATTACCAACATCCGCTGGATCATTGAAAAAGCTAGAGAGTTCCAGAAAAACATTTACTTCTGCTTTATTGATTACGCCAAAGCCTTTGACTGTGTGGATCACAACAAACTGGAAAATTCTTAAAGAGATGGGAATACCAGACCACCTGACCTGCCTCCTGACGAATCTGTATTCAGGTCAAGAAGCAACAGTTAGAACTGGATATGGAACAACAGACTGGTTCCAAATACAGAAAGGAGTACATCAAGACTGTATATTGCACCCTGCTTATTTAACTTCTATGCAGAGTACATCATGAGAAACGCTGGACTGGAAGAAACACAAGCTGGAATCAAGATTGCCAGGAGAAATATCAATAACCTCAGATATGCAGATGACACCATCCTTATGGCAGAAAGTGAAGAAGAACTAAAGAGCCTCTTAATGAAAGTGAAAGAGGAGAGTGAAAAAGTTCAACATTCAAAAAACTGAGATCATGGCTTCCAGTCTTATCACTTCATGGCAAATAGATGGAGAAACAATGGAAACAGTGACAGACTTTATTTTCTTGGGCTCCAAAACTGCTGCAGCTGGTGACTGCAGCCATGAAATTAAAAGACGCTTGCTCCTTGGAAGAAAATCTATGACCAACCTAGACAGCATATTAAAAAGCAGAGACATCAATTTGCCGACAAAGGTCCATCTAATCAAAGCTATGGTTTTTCCAGTAGTCATGTATAGATGTGAGAGTCGGACTACAAAGAAAGCTGAGCACCGAAGAATTGATGCTTTTGAACTGTGGTGTTGGAGAAGAACTCTTGAGAGTCCCTGGGACTGCAAGGAGATCCAACCAGTTAATCCTAAAGGAAATCACTCCTGAATATTCATTGGAAGGACTGATGAAGCTGAAGCTGAAACTCCAATACTTTGGCCACCTGATGTGACTGACTCACTGGAAAAGACCCTGATGCTGGGAAAAATTGAAGGCGGGAGAAGGGGTCGACAGAAGATGAGATGGTTGGATGGCATCACCAACTCAATGGACATGAGTTTCAGCAATGGACCAGGAAGCCTGGCATGCTGCAGTCCATGGGATCACAAAGAGCTGGACATGACTGAGTCACTGAACTGAACTGAATCCCTCTGCTTTGGAGCCTTCTTCCCCAGACAAGCATAAGTTCACTTTCTCACCTTCAAGTGTTTTTCCAGTCACCTACTGCAATGACCCAGTTTAAAAGTCACTGCCTACCAATCTCCATTTTTTCTTTTTTCCTTAGCAATGATCACTTTGCACAAAATATGTATTTTTTTTACTGTCCTTCCTCCAATGTTATGTAAATATTCTCTTCCCTCAATGAAATGTAAGCATTCCAAAGGTAGGGATTTTGACTTTCATTCACTGGTATATCCCAAGCTCCTTGGCCCATAGTAGATGCTCAGTAAATACTGACTACGTGAACGAACCTGAATCCACTATTCTGAGATCATTTGCTGCTTACAAGTAAATCCTGGGAAGAACACTGTTCATGTCCATTTTCTAGGCCTTCCCATCCACCTGTGGTGATGCTTCTCTTCCTTGGTATCTCGGTTCTTCTGAGTCTCACGTACCAAGCTCACTGGAGCCACAGGAGCGGCATGGACTCCAGCCCTCCGCACAGCTGTAACTGCTGCAAGTAACAGGGGGCACAGGCGGAGGAGGGTCTAGTTAGCTGTGGAGCAGCATCCCCACCAGCAGCATTCTCAAATTTGGACACTAAGGGCTGAAAATTTTAATAAAGCAGTAAGGGTAAGAGTGAAGGATGAGAGGTGTTGGGCATCATCTCCAGGTAAAGCCAGCTGACCTTGCTTGACCCTGGAACAGGAGGGACCCAGAAGGATGAATCACTGTAGGATGGTTGAGTTGGAATGGTGCTGGGAATAGTGGCTGTAATGACTGGTCCACTTCCCTGTCTCCATCAAAAGATTAGCAAAAAGTCCTGATGACAGGACGTCATGCAAAGTAACCTTCTAGACTATTCCATCTGTATCTCAGATCAGAAAAAAAGCAACCCTTACCACCACAGCCATGGGCTCTTCCCAGAATCAGAACCAGAGGTGTATATAGGAGAGGATAAATGATAGCTCTCATTTGGGGTAGACACCTGGGTCAAGTGTTTTATCAGAGTCATTACAATCTTGTGGCTAGAGGCCAGATCTACTCTTTGAGTATGCCGATTCAGACTTCCTCATCGCTAAAGATGTTTAGGCAGGTGTACTAGCTCCACTTACTCACTTGGAATACGTAAGTGGAAAGGCATGAACCTGATTCATTTCCTGATCCAGGGCTGCTTCCCAGCCCACACCCAAATAAAAGCACCACAGGCCAGGCCAGCTCTCGAGGAGTTCGTGGTGGGACAGGAGGCCCTCAGAGATCTGAAGACCAGCGGAAGGAAGCTGTGTCCACTGAGCCGGCGTTGCAACAGGAAGACTCAGTGACGAGGTGAGGCCACAGTAGAACGTGGGTGAGGAGAGAGGACAGGGAAGAGATGGGCTCTGGCAAGATAAGAGTACCCTCAGGTGAGTGACAAGGTGGACAAAGGATGGATGAGGACACAAAGGAGAGAGGGGAGAGAGATGCTAGGGGCTGGGGGCACAAAACAGGGCTATGGAGGAGATGGGGATGGAGTCATGGAGGGTACAAAACACAGAGAAAAGGATACAAACAGGGTCACAGAAGGATGGATGTGAGGGAGAGGAGATGGAGCAAGGAGTAGGAGACTTGTGGGACAATGAATGAATGAAAGATAGGGACACAGGATGAGGGGGACAGAGCCCTAGGATTATGGGAAGGGGTCATAGCAGCTGTGTGCACACAGAGAGGAGAGGAGGAGAAAGACAGGGGCAGAGGGAGGAAGGAGACAGAGGGGGAGGGAGACGGTGATCAGCTGGAAGGAGCAGGTTCAGGAGGGCTAATTTCCACCTCCTGCTCTCCATCCCCAGAGACCCCACTCCTCCCTTCTAACTGTGCCCCCTAAGAGAGATGGCCCCAGCCAGAGGAGGATTCTGCCCTCTGCTGCTGCTCCTGCTGCTGGGGCTGTGGGTGGCCGAGGACCCAGTCAGTGCCAGGCCTGGGAACATGACCCCAGCTCAGTGGTTTGAAACTCAGCACGTGCAGCCCAGTCCTCAAGGCTGCAACGCTGCGATGCGCAAAATCAACAAGTTCTCCAAACGCTGCAAAGACCTCAACACCTTCCTGCATGAGTCCTTCTCCAATGTGGCCACCGCTTGTCAGACTCCCAACACAGCCTGCAAGAATCGTGAGCATAACTGCCACCGAAGCCAGAAGCCTGTATCCCTGACTGAGTGTAAGCTCACCTCAAGGAGATACCCAGACTGCAAGTACAAGGAGAAGAAACGGGTCACTTCTTACATCGTGGCCTGTAACCCTCCCAAGAAAGGGGACTCTGGGAAATTCAAGCTGGTTCCAGTCCACTTGGACAAAGTCCTTTAGTTTTCCAGCCTTCCTTGTGCTTGAGCTAATTCCCTCTCCAGGCCTCTGGACCGCTCCTCCACCCAGAAGTTTCTCTTCTGACATCTCTTGGGACCCTTCCTGGCTCAAGCTCCTCTGAAAAGATAGGGGCCTGGAAGGTTGAGGTGATACCTTAGCAGGCTAAGCTCTAGAAGAGGTGGTGATCTCTCTACTTTTTATTGCTGTTTTTTCAGAAGTTTATCTGCAATAAGTTTAGGGGTGTGGGTTCCTTGGTCTGTGCCTCATACCTCTCTCCCGTGCCCCATCTTCTTATGGCAGCATGGCACGAGGAAGAAAGGACTGGAAAGAGAGTGTATGGGATTTAGGAAAGAGTTACTCCTGTTCCTAAACTGGGCCTCTTCCCCAGCCCTGATGTGGTAGTGAGGTGGCCTGTGTGCAGGGAGGCAGCCAAGAGGGAAGAGAAGGAGGCCACAGCTCATCACAATGACATGGCATTTCAGGCTCTTCACGGTGTGCCCACGTGCATCCCTTGTGAGACAGACTCGACAGGGATTACTTACTTCTTTCGGGATGAGGAAATTGAGGTTTCAGATGGCTTTATTAATTAAAGAGCTTGTCAGGGTGGTTAGTAGCAGAATTTGGACTTGAAACTGGGTCTCCCGACTCTGCAGGCAGTGCACTTTCTATTCTATCACTGGCCAGAAATGGAGACCTCTGCAGGGACCAGAGGGGCACTGGGTGAGAGTTCACCCGTGAGGCAATGTCGGAGAGCTCTGAAGAGCCAGTTACACCACGTCGGCTGCAGTAAAGGTCATTACCTCTCTAGCCAAGGGACTGCTGATGGGGTGTTCCAAGGATCGCAATCCTCTCTCTTCTCTCCACCCCACCCCCACATCGCCGCTCTGCCCTCCCCCTTCTCCAGCCCACCACTCTTCCGTCCTGGGCCCTGCGCCCGGCTCTGCTGGCCTGATCGCTTAGCCCTGAAGGCGCAGTGTCAGGGGAGTGTCCCAGCTTCATCCCGCTGTTCCAGGATCACATTTCCCTTGACCTCAAGGGCCTTCCGTGGCCCAGTGCCCACTTGTCACAAACAAGCCAGTGGGAGCTGCCAGAGCTTCCTTCCTCCCGATAATGATCTCTCCTGCCTTGGTGCTTCCCTGGCTCTCCGCTCTGGCTGTCCGCCCAGGCCAGAGGGGTTGAGATGTGGAAATGCCACCTCCCTGTCCCCCAAGGGCTGCAGACACCAGTTCTCCCTTCCTGGTGAGCAGAACTGGAGAAACTATGGGTTTCTGTCGGCTCAATCCTCATAGCCTCCCACTCATAGCCCCCACCCGGCATTGCGTGCAGCCCTGACCATCACCAGGCCCTTCTCTCTCCCTTAATCTCAGTCCCAGACTTCACTATGCCCATGCCCACCCTAGCTGAGCGCCTGAAGATTACCTTGTTAGACCTTCCCTTCCCAGCTGCGGAGTCTACTGCCTACCTGTCCCTCCCCAACACTCCAGTGTTCCTTTATGCCTTACCAGAGTCAGGTAAGCTTTGGAGCCAGATACAGTTGGGTATAAATCTTGGCTCAGTCCTTTGTGACTACGTGTCCTCAAAAACACCGCACCTCTTTGCAACTGTGTTTCCATATATATTTCAGAACTTCCCTGGTGGCTCAGAGGTTAAAGCATCTGCCATACAATGCGGGAGACCTGGGTTCAGTCCCTGGGTTGGGAAGATCCCCTGGAGAAGGAAATGGCAACCCACTCCAGTACTCTTGCCTGGAGAATCCCATGGACAGAGGAGCTCTGTGGGCTACAGCCCACAGGGTTGCAAAGAGTCGGACACGACTGAGCGACTTCACTTTCACTTTCACTTTTCCATATATATTGGAGTAATACCACCTACCCAATAGGATTTCAGGAAGACTTAGAAATGACATTTTTGAAGTCTCAGTCAACCCCAGGCACTGGTAGGCAGTCAATAATAATAGCTAGTAGCAGGTAAGTAGCAGTAACCCTATCATATCCACCTTTGGCTAGATAGACTGGATGGCTTGAGATGGTGAGGGAAGGGATGACAAAAAGAATGGGGAGCAAAGCATTGAACACTTCAAGCCAAGTGTGGGGCCAATACATTGATGAGCCTTAAAAGTAGAGGGGCAATAAGTATCCTTTCTAGCCAAATGACTGTATGTAAAGTCTATATATCTACGGTCACTGTGCTATGCATTTACCACTTTTGATGATTTTCATCTGAGGTATATGGATAACCAAGACTGACGGGTAGCTGATTTTTTTCTTTTCACTTTTTTCTTTTTTAACAACTCTTTTTATACTCTTTATTGATGATTTTTCCTATGGGTATTATGGTTTTGGAAGACATCTTCCTCATAAACTTTTTAAGTGGCTAAAAATTAATGTATTCTCTCAAAATAAAAAGAATTTCCAAATATAATTTTTTTCCTGAAGGACTCATAATCTCAACAGTAGCTAAAAATTGAACATAATTCTAAAGCAATCTATGATGATAGTGGTCAGAATAGTGGTAGCCTTAGGGAGTACTAACTGGGAAGGTGTAGCAAGCAAGCTGAAAATGTTTGATTCCTCCTCTGGATATGCTTACTTTGTGAAAATTTACTGAGTTGCACATTTATGATCTGTGTACTTTACTGCATGGAAATTATACCTCAATTTTAAAATCTTCCCAAAAAATATAGTTTTTAAAGATTAGCTTATCTAACATGAGATATGCTAATATATCAATTCACAAATACTATAATAAAATCACAGAATCATGATCTAATCCATTTCTATCATCCCACTTTGTACTATTTGTTAAATTAAATAGTAGTTGTACTATTTACCCACACCAGGGTGTGGCATAAGCTCACTTGGAGGAGGTCATCATTAACCCCATAGAGCCACCAGAACTTACACAGGACTGGGGAAACAGACTCTTGGAGGGCACAAACAAAACCCTGTGTGCACCAGGACCCAGGAGAAAGGAGGAATGACCCCACAAGAGACTGACTCAGACTTGCCTGTGAGTGTCCAGGAGTCTCCGGCGGCAGCATGGGTCGGCCGTGGCTGCTGCAGAGTCGGGGGCACTGAGCGCAGCAGTGCAGACACAGGACCATTTGAAGGAGGTTGCCATTATCCCCAGGTCAGTGGGTGCCCAGCATGCTGCTGGAGAAGAGTGGAGAAATAACTCCAGAAAGAATGAAGAGATGGAGCCAAAGCAAAAACAACACCCAGCTGTGGATGTGACTGGTGATGGAAGTAAAGTCCAATGCTGTAAAGAGCAATATTGCATAGGAACCTGGAATGTTAGGTCCATGAATCAAGGCAAATGGAAGTGGTCAAACAGGATGGCAAGAGTGAACATTGACATTTTAGGAATCAGTGAACTAAAATGGACAGGAATGGGCAAATTTAACTCAGATGACCATTATATCTACTACTGTGGGCAAGAATCCCTTAGAAGAAATGGAGTAGCCCTCATAGTCAACAAAAGAGTCCAGACTGCAGTACTTGGGTGCAATCTCAAAAACAACAGAATGATCTCTGTTCATTTCCAAGGCAAATCATTCAATATCACAGTAATTCAAGTCTATGCCCCAACCAGTAACACTGAAGAAGCTGAAGTTAAATGGTTCTATGAAGACCTATAAGACCTTCTATAACTAACAACATTTTCATTAAAGGGGACTGGAATGCAAAAGTAGGAAGTCAAGAGATACTTGGAGTAACAGGCAAGTTTGGCCTTGGAGTATGGAATGAAGCAGGGCAAAGGCTGACAGAGTTTTGCCAAGAGAATGCACTGGTCATAGTAAAAACCCTCTTCCAGCAACACAAGAGAAGACTCTACACATGGACATCACCAGATAGTCAATACCAAAATCAGATTGATTATATTCTTTGCAGCCAAAGATGGCCAGAAGCTCTATACAGTCAGCAAAAACAAGACCGGGAGCTGACTGTGGCTCAGATTATGAACTCCTTATTGACAAATTCAGACTTAAATTGGAGAAAGTAGGGATAACCAGTAGACCATTCAGGTATGACCTAAATCAAATCCCTTACAATTATACAGTGGAAGTGACAAATAGATTCAAGGGATTAAATCTGATAGAGTGCCTGAAGAACTACGGACGGAGGTTCGTGACATTGTGCAGGAGGCAGTGATCAAGACCATCCCCAAGAAAAAGAAATGCAAAGAGGCAAAATGGTTGTCTGTGGAAGCATTACAAGTAGCTGAGAATAGAAGAGAAGCAAAAGGCAAAGGAGAAAAGGAAAGATATAGCCACTTGAATGTAGAGTTCCAAAGAATAGCAAGGAGAGATAAGAAAGTGTTCCTCAGTGATCAATGCAAAGAAATAGAGAAAAACAGAATGGGAAAGACTAGAGATTGCTTCAAGAAAATTAGAGATACCAAAGGAACATTTCATGCAAAGATGGGCTCAATAAAGGACAGAAATGGTATGCACCTAACAGAAGCAGAAGATATTAAGAAGAGATGGCAAGAATACACAAAAGAACTGTACAAAAAAGATCTTCACTACCCAGATAACCACAATGGTGTGATTACTCACCTAGAGTCAGACATCCTGGAATGTGAAGTCAAGTGGGCCTTAGGAAACATCACTACAAAGCAAGTGGAGGTGATGGAATTCCAGTTGAACTATTTCAAATCCTAAAAGATAATGCTATTAAAGTGCTGCACTCAGTATGCCAGCAAATTTGGAAAACTCAGCAGTGGCCACAGGACTGGAAAAGGTCAGTTTTCATTCCAATGCCAAAGAATGTTCAGACTACCACACAATTGCATTCATCTCACATGCTAGCAAAGTAATGCTTAAAATTATCCAAGCAGGCTTCAACAATACGTTAACTGTGAACTTCCATTGTTCAAGCTGGATTTAGAAGAGCCAGAGGAACCAGAGATCAAATTGCCAACACCTGTTGGGTCATCAAAAAAGGAAAAGAGTTCCAGAAAAACATTTACTTCTGCTTTATTGACTATGCCAAAGCCTTTGACTGTGTGGATCCCAATAAACTGTGGAAAATTCTTAAAGAGATGGGAATACCAGACCACCTGACCTGCCTCTGACAAATCTGTATGCAGGTCAAGAAGCAACAGTTAGAATTGGACGTGGAACAACAGACTGATTCCAAATTGGGAAAGGAGTACGTCAAGGTTGTATATTGTCACCCTGCTTATTAAACTTATATGCAAAGTACATCATGCGAAATGCTGGGCTGAATAAAACACAAACTGGAATCAAGATTGCCAGGAGAAATATCAATAACCTCAGATAGGCAGATGACACCACCCTTATGGCATAAAATAAAGAACTAAAGAGCCTCTTGATGAAAGTGAAAGGAGAGAGTGGAAAAAGTAGGCTAAAAACTCACCATCCTGAAAACTAAGATCATGGCATTCAGTCCCATCACTTCATGGCAAATAGATGGGGAAATAATGGGAATAGTGACAGACTTTATTTTGAGGGACTCCAAAATCACTGCAGATGGTGACTGCATCTATGAAATTAAAAGATGCTCCTTGGAAGAAAAGCTATGACCAACCTAGACAGCATATTCAAAAGCAGAGACATTACTTTGCCAACAAAGGTCCATCTAGTCAAAGCTATGGTTTTTCCAGTAGTCATGTATGGATGTGAGAGTTGGACTATAAAGAAAGCTGAGCGCCAAAGAATTGATGCTTTTGAACTGTGGTGTTGGAGAAGACTGTTGAGAGTCCTTGGACTGCAAGGAGATCAAACCAGGCCATCCTAAAGGAAATCAGTCCTAAATGTTCATTGGAAGGACTGATGCTGAAGCTGAAACTCCAATATTTTGGCCACCTGATGAGAAGAACTGACTCATTTGAAAAGACCTTGATGCTGGGAAAGATTGAAGGCAGGAGGAGAAGTGGATGACAGAAGATGAGATGGTTGGATGGCATCAATGACTCAATGGACATGAGTTTGAGCAAGCTCTGGGAGTTAGTGATGGACAGGGAAGCCTGGCATGCTACAGTCCATGAGATCGCAAAGAGTTGGATATGACTGAGCGACTGAACTGAATTGTACTCTTTATTGAAATGTTGTAAATATTTTTGGCTCAAAAGGTATATAAGGTTTTTTCCTAAAGTTATCCAGGTAATCCATTCTCTTCTACTATTTATATAACTGTCAACTAATGAAAATTTAAAAATAAAATATAAATAAAAATAAACTATTTTTAACTGAAAATTCTTAATGAATTTTATATGTAGTATAAGCTTTTGTGCTTGTGCTCATGCTCAGTTGCTCAGTTGTGTTCAACTCTTTGTGATCCTTTGGACTGTAGCCTGCCAGGCTCCTCTGTGCATAGGATTCTTCAGGCAAGAATATTGGAGTGGGTTGCCTGCCTTCTCCAGGGGGTCATCCCTACCCAGGGATCAAACCATCGTCTCCTGCATCTCCTGCACTGCAGGCATTCTTTACCTCTGAGCTATAGGGGAAGCCAAGTATAAGTTTTACAATCAATTATTACATTTTTCTTAAAATAATAATCATGTATTTGTATTTCCACCGACTTATAGAATTTCAACTTTTAAAGTTCATAAGGAAAATTTCACTTCCAGTTACATTCAGGGTGCTCACCAACATTTGAAAGAGATTATTCTAATATTAACAATGAACCCAAATGACCTGACTTGTTTTCACACTAATGCATTAACTGATTAGATCTGACAGTCACCCATTCCTTCACATGATCTTGATCACAGCCAAGTTCAGGGATGCCAGGAATTATGCTGAAATAAGCACTGGGCTGTTCAGACTTTCAAAGGCCAAAGCTAAGGTCCAAAATGAATAACAGGTTTGCACCAATTACCAAGGCTGCATCTTGACACATTCTTACTTGAAGGCTGAAAAATGGGAAATGAAGACTGATTAGCTGTGAGATTTCTGTTCCAGGGGGTGGCAGCATGGAGAGGGGAGGAGGGTGTCCAGGGAGGTATTGCCCAGCCTTGGGTAGATGGTTTAAAGGAAATTGTTTCACCCTGGATCTGTCTAAGGAGCAAAAATGGCATCCCATAAAGAACGTAACCCAAGAACTGGAGCTAGTGTGAGCTAACTTTCTAGGAGTGAGACTATCTGAGGTAGACTAGGTAGGAGAATTTTTGACATGACTCTAGTTGCTCCAAAGGCACCACGCTCTGAAGAAAATGACCCATAGACACTATGAAGAGGGCCAGCTGAGTCAAAGCAGAGAGAAGGGTCCTGATCTCGAGGGCATGGTGTAGGAAGAGGAAATGCCTTTGAGACTGGAAACTTTTCCTCACCTCCATTCGGATGGCCCTCTTCATGCTGTCTATGGCCCTAAGGGGTGACCTTAGAGCTACAGCAGCAGAAAACAAACCAATAACAATACTCAGGGAAGAGCCTTCTTGGCAAGAACCTTGCCCAATTTCACCACATTTCTCATGTGCTACTGCACAACTGGGCCTCCAAGAGAGCTTTGAAAACTTCAGATCCTCATTCTAAAGTCCTCCTTCTACCCCCTATTCCACCTGGAGAGAGAGAAACAGCAGTCACAGCTCTTACCAGGATGTTTTCCTGTGCGGACTTCAAAGCCAGTAAGCATGGGAATATCCATGAAGCCATGAGGACATGAGAAAACATTGCTAGTGAAGCTTCAGAGGAAGTTCACAAGAGGAGAGGCAAGGAAAGATGTCTACCCATAATGGAAATATCCCATGATGGAAAGTCCTCTTGACTTAGAGAAACTGGAATTTCCTCATCTGTGTAAAGGTCATCTACTTCAGAGTATTATGCAGATTAAATGTGATAACATACACAAAGCACTTAGTACAGTGGCTGGTGTGCAGGAAAAGTCTGAAAGATGTAATCATTTATATTTATTACTGTGATGTCAAATGTTGAGTGGCCAGATCTCTGATGGAGCAGGCCCGACTTCCGTAACAGAAGAACAAAGGACTTAAACAAAGAAGGCCGAGCTCCTCCTCAGCCTCCTCTTGTCCAAAACAATTCCTAGCAAAGAGGAGATAAGGTAAGGTTCAAGATTAGACAAAAAGGACAATATGCATTAATTTCTCTGCTCTCTCTGCAGTGAAGTGGGAGCAATGTTTTCAATTAGAGGGGTCAGAAAGCTATTGAGCATTTCTGTTAAGACTATGCAATGGGTTTTTCTCATTTCTACCATCCATGAATTCAAAGATGTGGAAACAAGGCAGAGGAATTAAGGGCACTAACTTTTGAGAGTGTCCTCCTTACCAGCTCCTCTCCAAAGGTTCAATTATCTCAGCAGATGATGCAGAGAAGTTCCTAGTTACATTTCTGCTTCCCTTCCTGAGTCATCTAAACTAGTCCTTAGGTAAGCTCACTGTCCCTTCATTCCATCATGGAAGACGTCTTGTATTTTTCCCACCCTCTGATTCAGTTTCTTTTGCTAGTCTGTCTTCCATTACACAAAACTACCACCAAGGGTGGTCCACTGCTTTCCGATGGATTGTTTACATGGGAAAATATCACCATTGTTACTTTCTATGATCTTCACCTGGAAATTTAGTTGAAGTTACACATTTAAAACATAAACTGTACACCTGAAGCTAATACAACATTGTAAACCAACCATATTTTCATTATAAATAAATAAACTAGTAAACAAACTGACCTGGTGTGAATCAGTACAAATTCCTGCTTGGGCCATGGCATTCACATCTGCATAGCTTTAGGCTCTTTCAGTTGATATTCATAAAACGATGTCATAAGATGTTGTATCCAGTGACCTCAGAGATCATCTAGTACCGCCCTCCCTATTTTGCAAATGAGAAAAATGAGACCCAGGGAACCTAAGACCCTGTGATTTAAGTAAGAACTCGTTTCCTGAACCAGTCCAATGACATTTCCAAAGTGTTATTCCAGTTAAGGCTCCCAAATGGATCTCAGACATCTTCCAAGGTCAAACTCCCAATACATGACTGGCAAATCAGCAAATGGACAGGTTCCCAGATTGAGACAAAAGCATGTTCATCCAAAACAGACTGTTTAGTGTCCATGATCCTGAGGTGTTTACCTTTCTGCTGTTCACCTGTGGACTACATCCCCTTCACCTGAATGCTTACATTGTATCAATGAGATGGATAAAACAAAACAGCACCCAAGAACTTGATGGTAAACTCGTCAAGCATATCCCTGGGCCATGCCTGTTGGAGACATAAATAAGGGCACACAGCAAGAACAAAGGTCTTTACTCTTCACTTGCTATTTGGGGCCAAGGTGAAAGCATTGCAGAGATCCCACTGGGTGGATCTACAGATGGGCCTGAAACATCCAAAATATTTTATCTTTGGTAAGGGTTATCATTCTCTACCCTCAAGGTTGGCACATCCAGGGCTGGGTTTTCATGGTCAACTAGAGCCCCCAGAGCAATGTTTCTCAGACTTTTCCCTGAAGTGCTAGTAATGGCAGAGGAGAATTAATTAAACACTAAGACATGTCCAGCAGGCATGAGCTTTCTCTAAAGCCTTTTTCTTTCACTGAATTAATATTTATAAAATAGCCACATGCACAGATGTTTTATATCTTAGAATTTAATTTGTGATAATAATGAATCAATGTTAATTTCCTGGTTTTGATGCCTATGCTGTGGTTATGTAGGCAGGCATACTTGTAATTAGGAAATGTTCATTTTGGTATGAAGGGGCAATGGAGCATTTGGTCTGTAACTTAGTCCCAAATAGTTCAGAAACGTTCATAAAATTTAGGAAATTGGGGTGAAGTATATAGGGGAGCTCGGTGTACTATTCCTAAAACATATATAAATTTGAAATTATGTCAAACCAGAAACATTTGAAAATTATTTTTTTAATAATTGATTTCAATGTTTCAATAAACCCTATCATCGTTTTATTTTGTGTAAAAAACAATGCTTCAAATTACCCCTCCAAAATAGTTTTGGTAAAGTTGGGAAAGAAGACATTTATCTCATGGCTTTGTGTGCCCTTTGTGCATATCTGCATTCAACCTAGACTAGGATACACTCGCCTTAATGAGGTTCTCTTTAATTTGCTCTCTGTGGACTGTGCCTCTGACTGATATTTCCCTTAAAGAACTGTTTCATTTTGGCTTGTTCTTTAACTGCATACTGCAGTCCTGTATTATTTAGAGTATTACTAACTTATGCCTTTTTTTCCTTAATTTTGAAAATAGAATTGAAAAAAAAAAAACAATTTGTGCTGCTATTTTAAAACTACAAGCCAAAATTCAGAACTTTTTTGAGTAATAGGGAGTAAATGCCCACCTTTCACTCATTTTCTAAAAATTTCACTTAAAAAATTTTAAATATAGCCCAAATATCATTTACCAATGTTTATTCATACTTTAAAAGGGACTCATATTTGGTTCTGATTTGTTTTTCATTCTTCCCCTCAAGGCTTACAATTTTTAGAAATTTCTTTATGTGTGAATCACAATGAGAATGAAAAACAAAAGTCTTATCAGGAAAAAAATAAGAACTGGAAGATATGATAACCACAGAGCCAGAGCAGTAGGAAGGTTGCTGCTGCTGCTGCTAAGCTGCTTCAGTCGTGCCCAACTCTGTGCGACCCCATAGACAGTGGCCCACCAGGCTCTGCCGTCCCTGGGATTCTCCAGGCAAGAACACTGGAGTGGGTTGCCATTTGCTTCTCCAATGCATGAAACTGAAAAGCGAAAGTGAAGTCACTGAGTCGTGTCCAACCTAAAAATGAGAAAATAAACAAACAGCACTTGAAACTGGGACCTAGACCCCCTCAGTAAGTGTTCACTCAGACTGTTTTTATCATTGTCATCATCACCCATGGGAGGTCTGAATACTGAACACAGGCTTAAAGTACGTCAAAAGCCACAAAACACATGCGAGGGGAAACACAGACCCCCAGGCTTGTTGGGCTGAAGACCACATCCTCTCCTGCTTGAGGACAGATCCTACAGAAAGAAACAAAGGGAGACAGCCCACCCAAAGAAGCACGATCATGGCGGACTGGACACCCTGAAAAGGCCCCAAAGAGCTTCACAGTAAAGAAAAATGAAGCTGGTAAGAAAGTGGGTGAGCCACTGGGGACAGAGATTTCCTGTGATAGCACTCTGAGGCTCAAAGTTTAGAAAGCAGAACCCAGGACATCTTATAGCCATGGGTCTTCTCCTCCAATTCTCTTGGAGGAGAATTCTTCTTGGAGAGATTCCTTGTCAAAGTTTCTGGCAAGTTCCTGCCTCAGCCTGAGACCAACCCAGCTCCTATATCTAGCCTGGCTGTAGACTCAGTACCAAGACCATGAGTCCCAGCAAGCAGAGCAAGGAGAACATTCAGAGAGTCGGGGGCAAGGTAGCCCTACGGTCCTTCAGTGATACCCTGGAGCAGGGTGCTGCCCTTCGGGCTTCTCATCCTTCTAGCTTCCCTCTGGGTTTTTCCAGCCTGAGCTTGCATCTACCCAGCTTCCTGGACTTTCATTCTATTTGCATTTTTCTCTTTCCTCCCTCTTCCCTCTCTCCTGAGGATATCTTTATATATATATATTTACAAAGTAATTGAGGAGTTGAATATTCACAATCTCAGTCTCCTTTCTGAATTAGAAGCACAATAGTGTTTCACAGCAGAGCTGTGGGGCGTCAGGGCATCCATCTGCAGGGCATCCACGGTCAGGACTTCCATCATCAGGAGTAAGTGCAGCTTCCAGTCACCTGTCCTGGCCCCACATGGTAATCATGGATGTGTGAGCCGTTTGGCAGAAAGTTAGCTGAGAATCTTCCATACTGTGCCCAGAGAACCTGAACACTATCAGCAACCACCTGCCTCCTGAAGTTAATGTTATACCTTCATTCAGCTTGCCTCTTGGTGACTTTTACCTCAGGGCATCTGCACCCCAGCCCGCCTCATCCTTGACACCTATGGAAAACAGTCAGCAACAGCTCCTCTCACGCATAGTCAGGAGTAACTTAGCCAAGCAAATGAAGCTTCCCGCTGGTTACTCAAGCTGAGCATGTCCTCAGAGACCTCTATGAACAGATCCCACCAAGGCCCTCTACTGAGGTGCCAGGAATCGGTTCTGGGCAATCTCACACAAGATCCAAGCAGAGGACCAGAAAATGTACATACAGCCCACTCTCCACTTAGCCACTTGCAGCCATTTGTAGTGGTCCCGGCCACTCCTACACCAGTCCTGCTCTTCCAGAACCCCCTTCTTCCTGAAGAGGCTGCCCCTTGCCTCCAGGGTAAAGCCTGACAACCCAACCGAAGGTAGCATTTGTAGCTCAAAGCCTATCTCAGGCCAGCAACCCAGATAGACTTTTCTGGCCCCCTCACCCACACCTCCTCAGTTCAGTTTAGTTCAGTCACTCAGTTATGTCCGACTCTTTGTGACCACATGGACTGCAGTATGCCAAGCCTCCTTGTCCATCACCAACTCCCAACTCCCGGAGCTTACTCAAACTCATGTCCATTGAGTCGGTGATGCCATCCAACCATCTTATTCCTCTGTCTTCCCCTTCTCCTCCCGCCTTCATTCATTCCCACCATCAGGGTCTTTTCAAATGAGTCAGCTCTTCACACCTCCTAGGCTATACTGAAAAAACTGGTCTCTACAGGATCAGTGCTTACTCTCCACTCGCCCTCTTGGAGCTACCTTTGGGGTCTTCCTGCAGGATCTCTTTTCACATTCTAGTCTGGCCACTAGCACTCTGATGCTTCCTCTTGTTTCACAGAGTCTTTTAGAAATTATTCTTTTTAGAAAATATTTAGAAATTATTATGCTTTTTAGAAATTACTCAACTGAAACTCTTTAGGCTACAAATGGTGAGGAGACTAAGAGGACAAGAGTGGCGATTCAGTTCAGCACACAGTTACTGAGTATCCCTCTGAGCTATCCCGACTTTATGGAGATTGAGAAGCATGAAAGGAGCTGATTTCTGCCCACGAGTTCACCGTCTAGTTGGGAAGCCTGGATACACACATCAGAGTCAAATAACAGAACAAGGCAGTACCTGATTGAACATCTAAGTGAGTGGTACCAGGAGTTAATGCTGAAGGAGGTGTGTTCAGCAAAGAGTCACCCCAGGTAGAGTTGTACAGGAAGGTTCAAGCACAAGCTCAGGGGACCAAGCTGAGCACTGAAGGATGGATAATAGTTGAGGGAGAACCTTTAGGGAAGAGGAAAAAAAAAAGCAGAAATAAAGTCACAATCTATCAGTCACACAGTAACTGTCAGCCCATAAGGTAACTATCAGAAAGCAGTGTGGGGACTTCCCACACTGGGACAGGAATCTCCCTGCCAATGCAGGGGACAAGGGTTCCACACCTGGTCCAGGAAGATCCCACATGCCACAGAGAAACTAAGTCCGCGTGCCACAAGCGTTGCAGCTACTGAAGCCCGTGGGCCGAAAGCCTGTGCTCTGCAATGAAAGAAGCCACTGCAATGAGAAGCCCACGTGCAGCAAAGAAGACTCAATGCAACAGAAAATAAAATAAGGAAATAAGAAGAAATAAGTATCCCTCCGAGCTAGCTACATGCCCAGCTCTGTGGAGACTGAGAAGCCTGAAAGGACCTGATTTCTGTCCCACAAGTTCATCATCTAGTTGGGAAGACTGAATACACATGTAAGAGTCAAATAATAGAACAAGGTAGTACCTGATTGAGCATCCAAATGAGTGGTACCAGGAAATGCAGGAAATAATAGATTCAAAGAGCACATTTATAAAAGTAAAAGAGCAGCGTGGTGAGGAGGGAACAACACACCACTGGAGCCAGTGCTCCCTCCTTTTCTGTCCTAGGCCTGCCACTTAACACATCTGTGAACTTAGCCTCTCCAAGCCTCAGTTTCCTTTTGTATAAAATGGAAAAAATAACATGCAACACATAGTCAGTTCAGTTCAGTCTCTCAGTCGTGTCTGACTCTTTGCGACCCCATGAATTGCAGCACGCCAGGCCTCCCTCGCGATGGACATCACCAACTCCCAACACCCAAACTCATGTCCATCAAGTTGGTGATGCCATCCAGCCATCTCATCCTCTGTCGTCCCCTTCTCCTCCTGCCCCCAATCCCTCCCAGCATCAGAGTCCTTTCCAATGAGTCAACTCTTTGCATGAGGTGGCCAAAGTATTGGAGTTTCAGCTTTAGCATCATTCCTTCCAAAGAAATCCCAGGACTGATCTCCTTTAGAATGGACTGGTTGGATCTCCTTGCAGTCCAAGGGACTCTCAAGAGTCTTCTCCAACACCGCAGTTCAAAAGCGTCAATTCTTCGGCACTCAGCTTTCTTCACATTCCAACTCTCACATCCATACATGACTACGGAAAAAACCATAGCCTTGACTAGACGGACTTTTGTTGGCAAAGTAATATCTCTGCTTTTGAATATGCTGTCTAGGTTGGTCATAACTTTTCTTCCAAGGAGTAAGCGTCTTTTAATTTCATGGCTGCAATCACCATCTGCAGTGATTTTGGAGCCCAAAAAAATAGTCTGACTCTGTTTCCACTGTTTTCCCATCACACTATTTCGCAAATTGAATTGTACATAAAGCACAAGACCTTGGCATACAGTGAGCACTTTTTTTAAAAAAAAATTTGGCCATACACTGCAGCATGCAGAATCTTAGTTCCCCAACCAGGGATCAAACCACCTGCAGTGGAAGTGCAGACTTAACCACTGGACCACCAGGGAAGTCCGCAAGCACTTTTAAATGATAGCTGTAATCCTTAACAGAATACCTAGCACTGTGCCAAGCACATGCTCTATCTTCACGGAATGGTGGTTAGCGTACACTTAAAATAAATAAATAAAGCAATGTAGTGTGTATCATCCAGGCTGCCTTTAGGAAAGCAGTAAATGATACACTCAAGGCAACTAGCTCTAGAACGTCAAGGGCTCTGTTTAATACCCCCATACCACACTAGGCATTTTAACATTTCGTCATGCCACATTGAATATATAAAATGTATGCTCCTCATTCAATATCATTCTTGCAGAAATGTATCTGAAATGATTTTTAAAGTTTTACTTCTGAAATTATTTGACTCCAAGTAACTTGGGATTGGCACTTCTTCTCCAATCATGGTGTTGAGAATTCCAGTAAAAGGGCGGAAAAAAAAAAACTAACCTAAAACTGTTTTCCAAAGTAATAGACTTCTTATGGGTGCCAGATTCCAAAATAAGTGAAATCAACTTTATGTTACTGTGGTAGCAGGTAAGTAAATAATTTAAATTTGATTTTGTAGTTGACTTTTCCTATATTGGAGCCAATATATTTTTTTTCCTAGTCTCAAATATTGTAGGCCCTTGTAAACCTCCCAGACCCTAGGCGCTGGGCTTTTAGTGCTTAATGGATAAAACAGCCATGAGACTGTGACCACCAGGAAGACTTTTGATGAATAACTAGGATGAAACCCACAATTAAAGGAACATTTTCCTCAGACCTCCCTGAGTGGGACTGGCCAGTTGCACAGTCAGTACCTACTTGAGGAAAGCATGTTTGCAACTTAACTAGATTCAGAGCTTGCGAAGTCCATGGTCAGTCACTTGGTTGGCATGAAATGTTCCTGCCAACCCTTGGCTCCTGCTGCCATCCCTACCCTCTCACACAAAAAGCCCAGAGGCTTGGGTCTGCAACAGGTAATGAACAATCACATGGCAATCCAACCATCCCAGTGGGAAAGGCTCAGCTGACAGCCTGCAAAAGGGAAATATCTATATTGGGTTGGCCAAAAAATGTTAGAGATTTTCTGTAACATCTTATGGAAAAAACAAACGAAATGAACTTTTTGAACAACTCAATATATTTTCTCTCTGAGGCCCGAATCAACTGTTTGCTGGATAATGCTCTACTGGGATCAAAAAGCAGCATTTCGTTAGCTTTGCGGGGAGAAGTGCAGGAGAAGGATGAGCTCGGTTGATGAACCAGGCTCCACCTTGAAGATAGAAAGGAAAACATCTCCAGTGTTTCTCATCTGGCAATGCAGATCATAGGAGCCTAAGTGTTTTTTGCCACTTTGCAGAGCTTTTTATCTCAAAGGCAGTGAAGTCACACAGAAGTCAAGGTAGGGCTCAACACGCCAGCACAGACCCGAGAGGCTACAGCTAAAGCAAGATCCCCCACTTCAGTCATTTGCTCCCTCCCTTGATAATTGCTGTAATACTGCCAGTATTATCATTTGCTAAATTTATATTTATATGCATTTAGTTCAAAGAGTTCTTTGAATATGAAACTGTGTAACATCATATTTCAAAGAATACTAGAGTGTCACTGGATAAATAGAAGTAAAAATAAAGAATGTCATCAAATCACTTAAAATTCTGGTGATCTTCCCTGGTGGTCCAGTGGTTGAGAATCTGCCTTCCAAGCAGAGAATGTGGGTTCGATCCCTGGTCAGGGAATTAAGATCCCACATGCCATGGGGCAACTAAGCCCACTGCTCCACAAAAGAAGCCTGCATGCTGAAACAAACCCAGTGCAGCCAAAAAAAAAATGTTTAAGTTCTATCCAGATACTGTTTTCAGTTGAAGGCTCAGCCTGAGATCTGTTGTCTATACTGAAAAGTGGGTAGAAACAAAGGCTTTACCTTCTTGTCCTAATAGGAGACTTTCTCTTAAATGTCATCAGGAGGATTAGAAGAGAATTATCAAAGGCAATGGTCATGTTTCACTTAAACCACAAACAGACACACTCACTCGGCCCTGTCTCTATGGGAAACACGTTCTCCTTCCCTTTTCAGCCTGGTACTAGACGAAAAGGGATGGGCTGAAAGTTATCCCAGCTCTGACACTCAGTTGGTGGCCTTGGGAAGGGCACTTGCTCTTTCAGGCCCTCCAGTTCTTTCTTCTGTAAAGCAGAGTTGATTGACATGATCTTGAAGAAACTCTTCTGCTCTGATTCTGTCATTCCAAAACTTTCTCCACTTAGGGCGATATGTCAGTCCCAGAAAGAACCCAATTCACAGAATCCTGCTTGGCTGGCTGGAACACTGAGAGTGACTGTTTTTCTAGCTTCAGTGAGAAACTGGACCACAGAGCAGAGAGGAATTAGTCTGACACCACAACCTTAATATTGATTTTCAGGAATGTCTGAGCCAGCCTGGAAGAGCAAGGTATGGACCCTTGACCTACTTTCTTCCAAGACTGGTTTCCTTTTGTGGTCTGATTTCTCAGAGTTTCAAACCAGGAACACGGGAATGTGGAAAGAATAGGGGCTTTGGAAGCTGAGAAGCATCGATTCAAAGCCTGTAACACTCCCTAGCTGTGTGATGATGGGCAATTTCCTTAACTTTGCTGCGCTTCAGTTTGCTTGCTTATTAAAAATTAAAAAAAAAGAAAGAAAGAGTTCATACCTCATAAAACTCTTATGAAGGAAAAACTGTATATGTATTTATTGGGGGGCATAAAATATATCATTAAATAAAATGTATCTGCTGGGACTGAACAATTAAATGCCAGTAGTGTTTTTAAATATCTGAGGCTGTAGGAACCCTGCAATAATTGATTTACAGTATGAAATTTTTAGAAGGGCTAGCAGGGCACCCCCATGGTGACCTAGTCACCCACCTCCCATCTCTTCTGTGTCCCTGTGCCCCCTGGGAGCAATGGCGCCAGCCAGAGCAGGATTCTGCCCTCTGCTGCTGCTCCTGCTGCTGGGGCTGTGGGTGGCCAAGGACCAGTCAGCGCCAAGCCCGGGAACATGACCCCAGCTCAGTGGTTTGAAACTCAGCATGTGCAACCCAGACCTCAAGGATGCAACACTGCAATACACAAAATCAACAAGTTCTCTAAGCACTGCAAAGACTTCAGCACCTTTCTGCATGAATCCATCTACTGCATGGTCATCACCTGTCAGACCCCCAACATAGCCTGCAAGAATGGTCATAAAAACTGCCACCAGAGCCAAAAGCCTATATCCCTGACTACATGTGAGCTCCTCTCAGGAAGGTGTCCAGACTGCAGGAACAAGGAGAAGCAACTGGAGGCATTCTTCATCGTAGCCTGGGACCTGCCACAACAGAAGGATGACCTGAGGTACCAGCTGGTCCTGTGCTTTTGGATAATGTTGTCTAAGGCCAAGTGTTCCCCTCACCCCAAGCTCTGCAGACTCCTGACACTGTGGCTGCCTTTTCTCCCTTGAGTTCTTCACTAATCCTCACCCTTTTTGCAAATACCACTTCTCTCCCACGCAGCCAACTTCACATACTCTTAATTCCTTACGGGGTTTTGTGGATGCTCCTAATGATGAGGGAAGAGAGGTGATTCTCCTTAACCCTTCACTGCTGCTTACGTTGTTTTCTGAGTGTGGATGCCCTGTGGCTCTTCAGGCACTAAGGCTGTTGGCATGGGTGGATCCAGGTTTTGTGGGGCTTATGGCACATGCGATTTTAGAGACCATCTTAAAGAAGAAGAACACAAAATTACAAATGCAAAGTAAAGTCAGGACCTTGGTAGAGCTGTGGTTGGACCATTCAGAGGGAACCCCAGGGGAGATCATTCAAGGAAGGAGGCCAGGAGAGTCTGTGCCCTGTTCACTGTACTGGGCAAAGGAATGTGTCTGACTTTGCTACAATGAAAAACCCTTCTTTTCCTGATTGAGTGTGTGCATTACTGTCCAGGGGAAGCATGGAGGTTTGGAAACCCCTCTTTATCTCCGTGAAGCTTCAGCATCATGTACCCTGCAGGCAGAAGAGACAGCAGCACCCTGAGCAGGCTCAGGCTGGAAGGAGCAGTCAGTCTGGGGGGCTCTGCCTTCCGCCCCCTTAAAAACTGCCTGGTGGTCCCACGTCACATGAAGGGGAGGATGGCAGGGAAGGGCAGGCTGAGCCCCAGGATAGCAGTCAGACCTAAGGTGGGACCCCTTGTTTATGTTCAAGACCTGACCTCATGCCTCACTGTTATGACCCAGAGCAGGAATCTCAGATCTTTGAAATGAACTTCCCTCCCTTGGAAATTTCAGAACCAGGACCTTCTAAAAATCTTGATCTGGTTCTAATTAGTGCTTCTCTAATTTCCGAGGTGAAGGATCAGTTTTGTATGCAAAATCTGCCACAGATCAGCACTTTCATAAAATACAATAAAATGAATTACTGGAAAAATGAAATAGAATATACAGATATAGAAAACACAAGGTCGAATTTTTTTATAATCAAATTCAGTGAACATAAAAGTGGTGTATCCAGTTGGAATGGCTGTGATCCAAAAATCTGCAAGCAATAAATGCTGGAGAGGGTGTGGAGAAAAGGGAACCCTCCTACACTGTTGGTGGGAATGCAAACTAGTACAGCCACTATGGAGAACAGTGTGGAGATTCCTTAAAAAATTGCAAATAGAACTACCTTATGACCCAGCAATCCCACTGCTGGGCATACACACCGAGGAAACCAGAATTGAAAGAGACACATGTACCCCAATGTTCATCGCAGCACTGTTTATAATAGCCAGGACATGGAAACAACCTAGATGTCCATCAGCAGATGAATGGATAAGAAAGCTGTGGTACATATACACAATGGAGTATTACTCAGCCGTTAAAAAGAATTCATTTGAATCAGTTCTGATGAGATGGATGAAACTGGAGCCGATTATACAGAGTGAAGTAGGCCAGAAAGAAAAACACCAATACAGTATACTAACACATATATATGGAATTTAGAAAGATGGCAATGACGACCCTGTATGCAAGACAGGAAAAAAGACACAGCTGTGTATAACGGACTTTTGGACTCAGAGGGAGAGGGAGAGGGTGGGATGATTTGGGAGAATGGCATTCTATCATGTATACTATCATGTAAGAATTGAATCGCCAGTCTATGTCTGACGCAGGATACAGCATGCTTGGGGCTGGTGCATGGGGATGACCCACAGAGATGTTATGGGGAGAGAGGTGGGAGGGGGGGTTCATGTTTGGGAACACATGTAAGAATTAAAGATTTTAAAATAAAAAAAAAAAGACAAAAAAAATAAATAAAAGTGGTGTATCAGATTGGGATAATAGTTTCTCAATGCTGCCTTTCAATTTCTATACTTATGATAGATACACAGAGGAAAATACTATATACATATACACATATAAATTAAACACCAGCATAAGACATACACGCCCATACATATATACATATACATGGGCACGTACTCACACATGTGCACGTGTGCACACAACACACACACTCAACAGTAAGGCGACACCGTCCTTCCCTCGGCTGATTCTGCCTCGCGCATACCGCTTCCTTTCCATACTTGGAAAGAGACTTTTCTACACCAACTAGAGCTCATAATAAGGAAAGCATGATTGGCGAAACATGAAGTGGCAAGAAAAGCAGAAAATCCAAAAATTCTGACTCCCAGCCCCCATCCCTGCTACCTAGAAAGAGATCTAAAGCAGAGCTCCTTGCTACCTACCACACCCACACTATCTTACCCAAATATAGCTTTCCCCACAGCACCCAGACAGCCTTCCCACATCACACTCTGCCCATTGCCACCACTATTGCACCCACCCTGTGCTTCTGACCAAGGAAGATATACTGGAAATGAGAGGAAAACAACATCCTTCTACTCCTCCGTCTTTGCCCGGGTGTTGTGGGCAGGCTTCGCTTCCTCTGTCTGCACCTTAAATGATGGTGTTTCTCAGGCTCCTATTCTTAGCTCTCTTTTCCTCTCACACTGAACTCTCTTGAATGACTTGACACAGTCCCATAGCTTCAACTGCCACTTATCTGCTCCCAAAAGCATCTCTCCGGCCCTGTCTCCCAAGTTCCAGGCACATCTCATCTCAGCACCTTGCAGACATCATTAAAAGAGACACTCAGAGCTGGCCTCAGATCTGCCTGGCTGCCAAACTTGCCCCTCCTCCTGGCATCTCTCAGCCTTGGTGAGGGGAAACATCAGAGCCAGTCAGTCAAAGTCTTAATCTAAGAGACACCGGTGTCTACACATTCTTTTTCTGTTTGCTGGGGTCGCCAGTAACTCCTCATCTATCCCATGCTTGCCTCCTAACTTGTCTCAGTCATGTCTGACTCTTTAAGACCCCAATGGACTATAGCCTCCGGGTTCCCAGGTTCCACTGTCCAGGGGATTTCCCAGGCAAGAATACTGGAGTGCGTTGCCATTTCCTTCTCCAGAATATCTTCCCCACCTAGGGATCAAACCCACATCTCTCTCTTACATCTTCCGCTTGGCAATTGGGTTCTTTACCACTAGTGCCACCTGAGACCACCCAGGTAATCCCAGGTATTACCTTAAGAGGATTTTCTTTTTTCCAAATATAAGTTCCTAACATTGGTCCAACAGACATAATGATTTTGGAGGCGGCTGTGATTTGAAGCTAAGCAAATACACCTAAGTGGTTGCAATCAAGGATTTGCTGTCTAGCTACAGAGGGAAGAAAAAATAATACCTTTAGGACTCTATCGAACAGTAACAGAGTAGGAACCTCCCCGGTGGTCCACTGGTTAAGACTCCACCTCCCAGTGCAGGAGGTGCAGGTTCAATCCCTGGTGGTGGAACCCTACATGCCAAGGGGTGGGGCCAAAAAGTTAAGAAAAAAAAAAAAAGCAGCAATAGAAGAGTATAATGAATCAAGTGGATTCTGTAACATTTCTCTCCCACCTCCCCCAGGGTTTCATTCGTCCTAACCTATAGGTTAGATTCTCTGTTCTCTGTTAAATGCTAATATTCCTGACACATGTCTCTGACATAACATTAGGTCTGTAATTAGAGTCAGGCAACACCAGGAGAAATCAAACCACTGTATATATGTAAGAGCTGTGGCTCCAGAAGCTGGCAAGAGTGTGGAACAAATTCAGAATAGAATGGATCTTTAAATAGACTAATTATATCCAAACAAGTAATGTAGCAGCTTGGGTAGGAGTTTCTGACTTCCGTGTGTAGGTTGAAGAATTAGATGCAGTGTAACTTGAATCCAGGGGCCATGGATCATGAACCTGGCCCATTAAGAGACTAATGACAGAATACAGGGCCCACTGGGGCAGTTGGGGGCCTGAGAAGGGCCACTCAAAAGCCTTGGGACCAAATCTCTGCTGGTTACATTCTCTGAGAACAGATTTCCAAAAAGTCAACTCGGAAAGGCACTCCCCAGATATTTAGGATGACATAATTATTTCCTGGTCGGTAAGTTTGCTTTACTATCCATAAAATTGTAAGAATAGAAATATTTACGCAAGTCAAGTACATGGCGTTAGTGTGTTTGTATTAAAGAGTTCCTGTGTGTTTTGTATTTTAAGTATTTACAGTGTTTAAGAGAATCTAGCCTGTTACAGTAACAAATTGGTCTTGCTATTTTAAACGTGTAATTAGTTTAGATCTGTGGTTTGAAATAGAATTTTCCTTTATTTTTTTCTTCAAGTTAAAAAAACAATTTTTATGTTTATTTATTTATTTGGTTGCATTGGGTCTTTAGTTGTGGCGTGCAGGATCTTTGTTCCAGTGTGAAGTCTCCTCTAGGTGTTGCGAGCTCCAGAGAGCGCAGGCTCAGTAGTTGTGGCACTGGAAAGTGAATTCTTAACCACTGGTCCACCAGAGAAGTCCCCAGTTTTTTTTTTTTTTACTAAAGTGTAGTTGATTTACAGTGTTGTGCTGATCTCCACTGTATGGCAAAGTAACTCAGTTATATATATATATATATATATATATATATGTACACATCCTTTTTATGTATAGAATTTCCCTTTAAAACTAGTTTGGGGACATTTAAAAAACAGGAATTTAATCACTATATTCATAAATTGTCAGATTTCTAAGAATTTTTTTAGGTATTCAGGAATGTGTGGTTGGTTAGCTCAGGTAACCAAATCACTTTGTAAGGATATGGAATATGTTAAACTTATAAAGTATACTTTTAAGTGTTTAAAGGAGTCATTAGCTACATTTATAAATGGTACCAAACAGTTCATTAACTACAATCATTTAAAGTGATTATTAAAATATACTTGTTTGCAAGTTGAACATAAAAACTTAAGGAAGAACTGAGCTTCTGATTTGCATCTTTAACATAGGGAACAAAATTTCAAAAAGCCAAAGTAGCCCTCTACATGTTTTTTTTCTGGCACAAAAAGGACATTTAAAAAATTCACACCGACACTGCAAGACTGGTCCATTTTCTGGACTGCTTTCATCTACCCAGTACAGAGCAGATTGGGCGATTGTATATCCTGCTCTTCCCATGTTTTCTGGTTTTACTAAGCCTTTAGAAGGGAGAATGGCTCTGCTGATGGAATAGCAGAGGCCGGGCTCAAGGCACAGAGCTGGCAGGGACTGACTCCAAAATTGTCTCCTCAGCGCCCTCCTTTCTCTCCATTGTTCCGCCTCCAGATGGGTCACTCTGCATTCTGGAGGAACTGAGAAAGGGGAGCAGGGCTTCCCTGAGGCCACTGCGGCGGTGGCAGACAAATTCAGCTGAATACGTAAAAGTAAAACTCAGAGACTATATAGCTGAGTCTCCATCCTCAATAGGGATTTTTCCTCCCTGGCCAAATTTGGAATTTTGAGACTACATATTTCCAAGTAAAATGGCTTTTTAAAAACAACAGATTGTTAAGCAAATGTTTCCTTCAATAAATCAGGCTGCTTGCCTGGAAATGTGTGTGTGTGTGTAAACACATGTGTTCATGGTGAGGAGGAGAAGTTATGTTAGTGGGATTAGGAGTGCTGTATTCTACCAGTTACAGATTCTGTGGGGACCAGAATGCCTGGTGTGAAGTACAAATATTTTTTAGTAGAAATAAAAAACAAGACAATGTTGGGACTTCCCTAGTGATCTAGTGGTTAAGAATTCACCTTGCAATGCAGGGTACACAGGTTCTATCCCTAGTCTGGGAACTAAGATCCCACATGCCAAGTAGTAACTAAGCCTGCTGCAAGCTGCACTACTGAGCCCAGGCATCACGCTGGGAGAGCCCGCGTGCTGCAACTAAGACCTGATGCAGCCAAATTAATTAATTAATTAACTAACTAACTAAAAACAACAACAATATAATGTAACAATTACTTGGAATCAGTCACTTGGGTACTGGGTGCATTTGGCTTGGGCTTTTTTTTTTTTAATTTTATTGGAGTATAGTTGATTTACAACATTGTGTTAGTTCCAGGTGTACAGCAAAGTGATTCAGTAATACATATACATCTATTCATTCTTTTCCAGCTTCTTTTCCCATATAAATTATTACACAGTATTGAGTAGAGTTTCCTTGCTGTTAAGTAGGTCCTTGTTGGTTTTGTATTTTATTGATATGTATAGCAGTGTGTGTGTGTGTTAGACCCACGGCTTGGGAGCTGTTGGATGCATGGCATAGTGTATTAAAAGGTTTGTAAAAAAGATCTTAAGAATAGGTGGAATAGAGGCAGAGACGTGGAAGGAGAAGATGAGCATAGAACACAAGATGTCAAGGAACTGAGACAAATTTGTGCACACCAGCTTAGCAGTTCTGAAGACTAAGGGGTTGGGAGATATGATTTCATGGTGCTATAATTCCCAGGTTGCCTGCCCCTGGAGGCTCAGCTGGGAGTCTGCCAATGAGCACTCCAGCTGCCACTGGATATACCTGGCACACTGAAGTCTTAATAAATGTTCATTGAACACAATTTGTTTTCAGAGCAAAGGAATGGGGCTAGGGAAATATACAAATCACAACTCTGGAAAGCTTATAAAACAATTTATTTTAAAACTTTCTCATTATGCTTCAAAATTTCCAGAGAGGGGGAATTTACTACCTGTCGAGACAGCCTGTCCCATTTTCTGGCAGCTCTAAATATTAAAAATTCTCCTATAGAGAACCTAATCTATGTCTCTGTCACTGCAGCAATTTGCTGGTGCCCTATCACTTTGAGCCATTCAGAGTAAATCCAATTCCTTATCACACCCAACTTTGTAAATATTTTCAGTGTTTTGTGCCCCCTACCCTCCAAAATTGTCTCAACAGACAATAACACGAGCTGTAAAACGGCTTCTAAAGTTTGACCCAATAATTTTCAGTTGGTAAAATATGCTAAATGGAAATCGCTCAAAGTGAGAAGGAGTAAATTTGTGCAACCTGTTTATATTTGTCTTTGTGTGGCAAAAAAACAAAAAGAAATTGTAGAAATAATACAAATTTCCCCAAATTGAGAATGACTAAACAAATGATGGGGCAGCTATTTATAATGCATTAATTGAAGCATCAAGTCATCACTTTAGCTGGAGACAAATATACAAAAATTATTTTGATGCATAGAAATTTGTGTGGGGAATGATAAATGAAGAAAAGAGAACATTGGGACTTCCTTGCTGGTTCAGTGGTTAAGAATCTGCCTTCCAATGCAGGGGGCATGGGTTTGATCCTTTGTCAGGGAACTAAGATCCTGCATGCCATGTACCACCCCACCAACCAAAGGAAAAAAAAAAACAAAACTGTATTTTCAAATGGACTACAACTAAGTAAAAGAGTACCTGTTTTTGTATACCAATAAAGTCCCTAAGTGAATTTGGAGCCTTTCCAGAACTCTGTCTCCAAACCAGTGCCTCCTTCAAATTCATCTAGCCCAGGGAACTACGCCTGACTCAGAAGACATTCCACGTGTGTTGTTTTTTTTAATTAAAGTATAATTGAATATAACATCATACCAGCTTCAGGTATAGGACACAATAGTTCAATATTTGTATGTGCTGCAAAATGATTACCAGAATAATTCGACATCTGTCACCATACATAGTTACACAAAATCTTTTTCTTGTGATGAGAACTTTTAAGAACTATTCTCTACGCAACTTTCAAATATGTAACACAGTGTTATAAATTACTGTCATCAGTAATTACAATATTACTTCAGTTCAGTTCAGTTCAGTTATTCAGTTGTGTCCCCATGAACCACATGACCCCATGAACTGCAGCACACCAGGCCTCCCTGTCCATCACCAACTCCCAGAGTCTACCCAAACTCATGTCCATTGAGTTGGTGATGCCATCCAACCATCTCATCCTCTGTCATCCCCTTCTCCTGCCCTCAATCTTTCCCAGCATCAGGGTCTTTTCAAATGAGTCAGCTCTTTGCATCAGGTGGCCAAAGTATTGGAGTTTCAGCTTCAACATTAGTCCTTCAATGAACACCCAGGACTGATCTCCTTTAGGATGGACTGGTTGGATCTCCTTACAGTCCAAGGGACTCTCAAGAGTCTTCTCCAACACCACAGTTCAAAAGCATCAATTCTTCAGTGCTCAGCTTTCTTTATAGTCCAATTCTCACATCCATACATGACTACTGGAAAAACTATAGCCTTGACTAGAGGACCTTTGTTGGCAAAGTAATGTCTCTGCTTTGTAATATGCTGTCTAGGTTGGTCACAACTTTCCTTCCAAGGAGTAAGCGTCTTTTAATTTCATGGCTGCAATCACCATCTGCAGTGATTTTTAGAGCCCAAAAAAATAAAGTCAGCCACTGTTTCCCCATCTATTTGCCATGAAGTGATGAAACCGGACGCCACGATCTTAATTTTCTGAATGTTGAGCTTTAAGGCAGCTTTTTCACTCTCCTCTTTCACTTTCATCAAGAGGCTCTTTAGTTCTCCTTCACTTTCTGCCATCAGGATGGTGTCATCTGCATATCTGAGGTTATTGATATTTCTCCCAGCAATCTTGATTCCAGCTTGTGCTTCCTCCAGCCCAGCGTTTCTCATGACGTACTCTGCATAGAAGTTAAATAAGCAGGGTGACAATATGCAGCCTTGATGTACTCCTTTTCCTATTTGGAACCAGTCTGTTGTTCCATGTTCAGTTCTAACTGTTGGCTCCTGACCTGCATACAGGTTTCTCAAGAGGCAGGTCAGGTGGTCTGGTATTCCCATCTCTTTGAGAATTTTCCACAGTTGATTGTGATCCACACAGTCAAAGGCTCTGGCATAGTCAATAAAGCAGAAATAGATATTTTTCTGGAACTCTCTTGCTTTTTTGATGATCCAAAGCATGTTGACAATTTGATCTCTGGTTCCTCTGCCTTTTCTAAAACTGGCTTGAACATCTGGAAGTTCATGGTTCACGTATTGCTGAAGCCTGGCTTGGAGACTTTTGAGCATTACTTTACTAGTCTGTGAGATGATGTCACCAATAATGTACATTGCATACTCATGACTTATTTTGTAAGTTTGTATCTTTTGATCCTCTTCATCCATTTCACCCACATACCAACCCACCTCTTGCAAGGCAACCAGCAGTCTGTACTCTGTATCTACAAGATTTTTTTTAAAGAGAAATCACATGACGTCTTTCTCGTACTTATTTTACTGAGCATAATGCCCTTCCCTGGTGGCTCAGATGGTAAAGAATCTACCTGCAATGTGGGAAACCTGGTTCAATCCCTGGGTTGGGAAGATCCCCTGGAGAAGGGCACAGCAACCCACTCCAGTATTCTTGCCTGGAGAATCCCCATGGACAAAGAAGCCTGGCAGACTACAGTCCATGGGGTTGCAAAGAGATGGACACAACTGAGCAACTAAGTACACACACACACACACACACACACACACACACACACACACACACACACATATATACCATATTTCCTTTGTCCATCTATCAACAGGTAGTCGGGCAGTTTCTGTGTCTTGGCTATTGTAAGTAATACAGCGATGAACACAGACATTCACATATCTTTTCTTCAGGAAGAAATGAAAGCTAAGCAGTGGACTCCCTGCCTTGGCCTACTCACTTGTTCCTGGTTTCTATCTCTCACCTGTTCCCACTGCCATTCCTATTATGTGGGGATTTCTGCTCTCTTTACAGTCTTCGGAGCTTCCCTGGTAGATCAGCTGGTAAAGAATCTGCCTGCAATTCAGGAGACCCTGGTTCAGTTCCTGGGTTGGGAAGGTCTGTTGGAGAAGGGATAGGCTACCCACTCCAGTGTTCTTGGGTTTCTCTGGTGGCTCAGCTGGTAAAGAATCTGCCTGCAATGCAGGAGACCTGAGTTCAATCCCTGGGTTAGGAAGATCCCCTGGAGAAGGGAACAGCTTACCCACCCCAGTATTCTGGCCTGGAGAATTCCACAGACTGTATAATCCATGGGGTTGCAAAGAGTCGGACACAACTGAGTGACTCTCACTTTACAGTCTTCACCTAGTTTGGTGACATCTTTTGGACACTAGCTAGGATACAGCAGTGAGAAAAGAGATAAGATCCTTGACTTTTCATGAAGCTTAATTTCAAATGATATGTGGTGGTAGAGGTGGGTCTATTGAGAAACAGGAAATAATCAAGGAAATAATCAAAGAACTAATCAGATAGAGACAAATGCTGGGAGGAAAACAAAACAGAAAACATACATTATTTTGAGGGACAACAGATGAGAGACCAGTTTAGCCCACTTTAGTTTAGGGAGACATTTGAGAATGCAACATTTTAGTTAGGATCGAAGGATGAGAGCCAGAACCTAGAACTGTGAAAAGAAGCTTCCAGGGAGAAGGAATATTCCAAATTAAGAATAAGCAAGGCCTGTGTGAAGAACTGAAAGGCTGCCATGACTGGAGGCTCATAGTGGCTTCCCACATCAGTGGGGTGGTAAGAGATGAGGCTCGAGAGAGGAGAAAAGCAGTCATGATACAAAGAGGAGGCCATTAGAAGAGGTTGATGGGATCTGATTGGAGTATTTTTTTTTAACTGAAAGATAATTGCTTTACAATGTTGTGTTGATTTCTGTACATCAATGAGGATCAGCCATAATTATATATGTATAGCCCCTCTTTCTTGAGCCTCTCTCCCTCCATCCTCCCATCCCACCTCTCTAGGTCACTACAGAGCACCAGGCTAGGCTCTTGTGTTATACATCAGCTTCCCACCAACTATCCGTTTTACACATGATAGTGTTTATATGTCAGGGCTACTTTCTCAGTTCGTCCTTCCCCAGCTGTGTCCACAAGTCCATCATCTACATGTGCATCCCCATTTCATCTACACAGACAGGTTCATCAGTATTACTTTTCTAGATTTCATACATACGCATTAATATACAATATGTGTTTTTCTCTTTCTGACTTACTTCACTCTGTATAACAGGTTCTAGGTTCATCCACCTCACTACAACTGGCTCAAATTTGTTATGACTTAGTAATATTCCATTATATATGTGAACCACAACTTCTTTGATCCATGGTGGTGGCAGTTTAGTCGCTAAGTCCAATTCTCATGACCCTATGGACTGTAGCCTTCCAATCGCCTGTCCATAGTATTTCCCAGGCAAGAATACTGGAGTGGGTTGTCATTTCCTTCTCCAGGGGATCTTCCTGACCCAGGGATCAAACCCAGGTCTCCTGCATTGCAGGCAGTCTCCTGCATTGCAAGTGGATTCTTTACCAACTGAGCCACCAGGGAAGCTCCTTTATCTGTATACCCTGAGAAAACCACAATTTAAAAAGACACATGTGCCCCAATATTCATTGCAGCATTATTTACCATAGCCAGGACATGGAAGCAACCTAGACGTCCAGTGGCAGATGAATGGATAATGATCAGGGTTTTTAGAAGATCACGCTGGTGAGGGTGCAGAGAACAGCTTCTTAGGTGGCGAGAGTGGAGCAGGAAGACCAGGATGGAAATGAATGCATTAGTATAGGCAAGATGGTGGTGGTGTGGGCTTTGGTGTCACCTCATTCAAAGCAGACAAGCTATAAATGTTTAAAGGAATATTAGCAAAAAAATAAAACCAAACCTAAGGGGAAATTAAACAAAAAATAGAATCAGCACATATATACTACACAGATTTCTTATCCTGAAATACCTAAGGTTTGGCCCCCAGTTTCCTTGGAAAGCACGAGTAACAAGAATATGTTCTCTCAAGTCTGTCCCTTCCTGTCCCCCAAATTCCTCTTTGTGGTCCTTCACTAATTCCCCCTTACCTTGAGGTATACAGCTCAAGCAGAGCCCTAGTCCCTTCTAGTCTCTAAGTGGACAACCCTATGTAGAATGGCCATTACATCTCTTGGTGCACACAAGCCAGGTAATAAACGTTACAGACACAAATGTTTCTTTCACCATCTCTCATGTTTGCATAACAGTACTTCCCAAAAGAACCATACTGGAAATTTCCTGGCAATTATTTTAACTATTATTTATTCTAGAACAAGACTAGTGGGGGAAATGGTTTCAATGCCTGACCACAGTGATATATTTATCACTTTTAGAAACTCTTCCCAGCACTGGTTGCTACAAAAATAAAGTCAACACTTTTTAATATCCTTTTTAAAAAATTGTGTCTGTCTGTACCAGGTGTTAGTTGCAGCACATGGGATCTAGTTTCCTGATCAGGGACCAAACCCAGGCCCTCTTCATTGGAAGTGTGGAATCTTAACCACTGGACCACCAGGGAAGTCCCGAAGTTAACCCTTTTTAACATGATAGTTCAGTTCAGTTCAGTTGCTCAGTCGTGTCTGACTCTGCAACCCCATGGACTTTGCAGCAAGCCACGCTTCCCTGTCCTAATCTAACATGTCAACCTAACATGATGGTTAGGTGGTGGAAAAGGTGTAGTGTTCAAAGCACTTCCTATATGGACTCTTGCTTGACAGCTTGGATGAAACCCTACGACAGTGGTTGAGAATGAAGGCTCTGTTGTCAGGCTGCTGGGGTTCAAATTCTGGCTTCTCCGCTTACTGTATAGTTTACAGCTTGTTTTTTAATTTCAAATAAGCCAGAATTTCATCTGTAAAATGTGAGTTTGTTACACTCCAAAGAATCTGAAATTGGTGAAATATAGTGAGAACTTTTAGTGAATGCTGGAGAGAGTTTCTAGGTCTGGTCTATTGCCAGTCTCTATTTCCTCCATTTTAATATTACTACTTCACAATCTCCCCAAAACGTTCACATCAACACACACACTATCACACAGATGCACAGGTATTAGGTAAGAGCCTGCATCCTTGGAGAAAGTGGCATTGAACCACTATATGCATATCTATCTCCTTATTTACTTAAATAAACCATTCTAATTTAGCACAGATTAAAACTCCTGGAAAGGAATAACTTGATTTCAGAGCCTTCATCCAAAACCCCTCACCCGTAGGCTCAAAAACTTTCAATAACTCCCTTTTTCCCATAGGGGGAAAAATATCCACTCGTTTTTTTTCCCCCAGGAGCTCACAGACTACCAGAGCCAGCTTTGTGGGAAACTCGGATTCTACCAACTGTTCCCCAATTTGTTTGAGTATAAAGAATGTTAAGATCTAATGAGGAAAAGTTCAGACTCTGTCAACACTGGGAATGGGTGAGCTGGGTTTGAAACAAATGAATAAGGTTCATAATAAACCCCCTAAGAAAATCTCCTAAATTCTGGCCTCTGTAACCAGCCACTGGGTCGCATTTACAGAGTGGACACCAGGGGGTAGCAAAATCTCACTCTCCCAGTTCTCGGCACTAATTATAAGGAGGCCCGGGGAGGCTGGATGTCTAGAGGGCTCATAACCCATTGACGGACAAGAGCTCCAGCTCCCTGCCTCTGACTGTGCTGGAAAGATGGGCACTGAGGTTTGCTGCCCTAGATTTTTTTTTTTTTTTTACGCTATGGAGCAGAGGGATTTTCTTGCCTCCAAAAGAATGAATATTTTCTCTCCTCTTTTCCAGACCCGGAGAGGAGAAAAGGGCGGAGATTAGCGTTCAGAGGAGGTGAGAGAAGAGCCCATCACCTAGGCGACGCCCCCTGCATCCCCACCCTTCCGCCTGCCTCCGTTCCAAAGACTGCCCTCAGGCTCTTCTCCTGGCTTCGTCGGAGCCGCATCCCAGGCAGGACGTTTCCCAAACGTCACCCCCTCCCCAGTCGCAGTGGTACCTGCATTCACGTCCGTCTCTGGGGTCTATTTGGCTCTCCTAGCTTCTCAAATGCCCACTCTTTAGAAGTGCCCCTGCCCACCCCTACACGGCTTCCAGGTGCCTGCTCAGAGGAGGGGCAAAGCATCTCCATGCTATGCCTAAGCCTCTTCTGATCCTCCTGGGGGACCCTCGCCAGGGCTTCATTTGCCATCCAGACGAGGTGGAGGATGGGTGAGACTAGAACTTTCTTAACTAGCCTACCCCCTTTGTCTACTGCGTCAGATTGCCATCCCCGCCACCAAGAGCTCTAGCGGCCCCAGGAGACTCCGTTTCGCCACCCCCAAAGAAGGAAGGGTCTGGAATCCGGAGGTGGGGCTGCTGAACGGGGTCTGGTGCCTTGCCTCCGCTAGCTAAGGGAGAGGATGAGGGATTCAGAGGGGAAGGGGCAGCGAGGAAAGAACTCAGAAAACGTCCGCCTCGGCAGGAGGATCCTGATCCCGGGACTCTGAGCGCATTCAGCCTCGACGTCCAATCCCCCTCCCCAAGCCTTCTCCGCTCCCTAATTCCCCCCCGCCCCCGCCCTCCCCAGACCGCACAGTGGAGTCCATTGTCGGAGCCCGAAGGCTCGAGGCCGGAGGGGATGGGAGGGGAAGGAGCAGGGCAGGCAAGCCCCTGGAGAGTGGGAGGAATCCCCTGATTTTCCTGCCCCCAACTCCGAGGGAAGCTAGCAGGGGCTGGGGGGGGGGGGGGGGGGGAGGGGCTGTGTGTGTGTGTGTGTGTGTGTGTGTGTGTGTTGGGCGGGGTGGGGGTGGGGGGTTCTCTTCTGAGCTCCAGGTGCTGCCAGTGCTGCCAAAGCCTGGCAACCGAGGGGAGAAGAGGTTCCCAGGCGAGTTAGACTCAGGAGGCTTCCGGCCACCAAATGACCCAGTCCTAGGCTGGGGACCCCAGGGAATTCACGCACGCCCCAGTGTCTGGACTGTCCCTTGCGGAGACTAAACTGATCGCCTAGGGAGCTAGGCGGAGGCGGGAAAAGGGCATCTTCGGCGGGACGGGCCTCCGAGGGTCAGGGTCGGGGAGACCGGCTGGAGGGCGGGGCGGAGGAGGAACAGGGTTGCGGGAGAGCCGGGCAGATCGGCTGGGGGCGTGGAGGGGAGCGGCCAGAGGCCCGGCGCGGGAGCGGGCGTCCCAGCAGGGGGTCGGACGCGGAGGCAGAGGCGGGCACTGCAGGGCGGGGCGAGGAGGGGCGGCCGTCTCGACCCTCCCTGGTGGGGCCCCGCGGCCTGGGAGCCCGAGCGGGCCGAGCCGCCACCGCGGCCGGAGCTGTCCCCTAGCCAGACCCGGCGAGACGCGAGCGGCGGGAGGGAGGCGGCGGCGCGCCCGGCCCCGCCCGCCGGCCCGAGCGTCGACGCGGCCGCGAGCCGAGCCATGGTGAGTCCCGCGTCGCCACCCGGTGTCCCCTCCGCTTTCGCGCCGTCCTCTGCGGATCGCCAGCCCCCAGCTGGGTGCCTCCTGCTCCAGCTTGGAACTCTTGAGCGCTCCTGGGACTCTCCTTCCTCCCATCCCCCCCTTCTTTTCTTTGATCTGCCTGTCTGCCCCACTGACTCTGACCCCACTGGGTATTGCCCTCACTCCTTTCTTCCCCTCTTCTTCGCGCCCTCCCCCAACCTCCCTTCGGTCTCTCCCCCCAATCCACATACCTCCCCTCGCCCTCCTCTGTCCTGACTTGTGCTTTCCTTTGCAGGATCTTCCCTCCCCCTCCCGGTCCCAACTCCTTACCCGCGGGAGACTCCTGCGGGTTCGTGCTGCAGCGGCCCTGGAGGGGGGCCCGGCCTCGGGTCATGAGAAATGACCTGCCTGGAACCACCATTTTCCATCCCGGGCCCCACCCCGGGCCCACCCATCCGGCCCTGGGGGACCGGCCACAGCTGCGGCTGGGTTGGGGCCAGGGACCTGGTCAAAAAGGGAAATTCCCGTGGAGAAAGAGATGCTGCCTCAGAGTAGTGAACAGAGTGGGGAGGGGGCCCCACAGGGGGCGTAACGATGCCAGAGCCGACCCGAGATGCGATGGGGGGAGGAGTACCCTGGAGCTCCCGCTGCTGGGAAGCGAAGCACTGTCTCGGAGCATTCCCGCTGCAGCGGGTTGGGGACCCTGGCAGCAGCAACTCGAGGACACAGGAAGCAGGAGGGCGCTGCTAGGGGACGGCCGTGCCTATAGGAGTGGACATGGTCCTGTGAACTTTCACTCCAAAAGTACTCTCTAAAGAGTCATTGCAGGTGTGGGCACTGCCAGGGAGAGCGCCCACTGCGGAGGGATGAGGGGGTGCACGGCCCTAGGGGCGCTCACAGCACGATGTGGAGGAGGGGGAGAGGCCCTGCCAGGGGGCGCTCACAGCAGGGAGTGGAGGAGGGGTAGGAGCACCACCGGGGTTGTTCCTCTACAGAAGGAAGGGCAGCCCCTGGCAGGGAGACTGGAACAAGAAGAAAGAGGAACTAGGCCAGGGAGAGCTGACTCAGTCTGCTCTCCTCTTTGGTCCGGGCCGGCTGGAGGCCGGGTCGCTGAGCTCCTGCCCGCCCTTTCCCACCCCAGACCCCTCCTCCCCTCCTGCCGCTGCTGTTTCCTGTGGCTGAGACTCTCACTCAGCCATGAGCTCACCGCCCCTAATGGGTTGCAGCTGCCTCGCCGCTCCAGCTCTAGCTCCCCCTTCCAGGCCTCCGAGGGGACAGCCCACTCTGCCTCACCCCGCCCATCCCCACCCTCCCCCACCCACGCTCCCGGAGCTGGCCGGGTCCCCGGAACACTGGGGGGTCTGTCTGCTCGCCCACACACCGTGGGGCCGGGTCTCGGTGCTGACGCACTGACTGTCGGTCTCTGGAGTGGCTGCCTCGCTTCTCTGATTGTCGGGACAGGCTTGTAACAGGCTGGAAAGACTCAAAGTAAAGTATGCAGGTTTATCCTCAGGGCAGAGCCGGCGGAGTAGGGGGTGGGGAGGGCAATGCGGAGTAGAGAACTAAGTAAACACTTCAATTCAAGCATCACCCTTGCCCAGTTACAGCAAAGAAATCTGATAAAAGGAATTTCAAAGCCACCTTGAAAGAGAAGTACGTTTGTAAAGGAATAGCCTGGGGGGTGGCTGTTTAGGTTCTGAGATGGAGAAAGATAACCAACTGATTCACTTAGGGAGGTGAGTCTAGAGGAAACAGGGCTGAGAACTTTGGAGAGAGTGGCCCAGGATGGAGGTTGTGAGACAGGCCTTACAGAAATCAGAAAATATTTCAGCTCTAATACATACCAGCAAGGCCTCCTCCTCCCTGTCCTACATGTTCCTTTTGTGACTTTTCCCTCTTTCAGGTGTCCCCACCCGAGTCTTTGTAACCTAACCCAGCATACTCTGGGAATGAGTGATTCCTTGAGAGCCACTGGAGAGGATGAGGGGTGCTAGAAAGACTCAAGACAGATAGCCCTTCAGTCCTTCTTCTTCCCACCCAATGACCATTAGCATATGATTGCTCATGGGTAATGGCACCTCTGCTTAAGAAGGAGGTCTCTGGTTGGTCTCTGGTTGGTAGTGATTCCCTGGTGGCTCAGATGGTAAAGCATCTGCCCGCAATGCAAGAGACCTAGGTTCAATCCCTGGGTCGGGAAGATCCCCTGGAGAAGGAAATGGCAACCCACTCCAGTACTCTTGCCTAGAAAATTCCATGGATGGAGGAGCCTGGTGGGCTACAGTCCATGGGGTCACAAAGAGTCGGACATGACTGAGCAACTTCACGACACCACCCTGGTTGATAGGCCCTGTGGGGAGGGACTAGTAGAATGGCTGTGTCAAAAGGCTCCACCCTGCAGAACTCTCAGCCACCTGTGACTTCCCTGATGGCCCAGGCACCCATCTCTTCTTGAGGAAGAGGGCCTATGCAATTATCCCAATGTACAAGAACCAGCTTCAGCCCTGATAAAAGACATTCACAGAAAAGTCTCCCCAGATCTCCAAAACCAAGGTCTCAGAGTGCACTCTGATTGGCCCAGCCCCACTCCCATCTCATTCAGCCACCATTTCCTGAATGCCGTCTCTCTACATACTCTTTGTACATGATGGGGCCCCTGGGGGACAACACCAACCTTTAAGGAACCATGCTTGGGTGCTAGGGATCCACTGTCTGATCTTGTCTCTCCCAGGAGCCTGAGCCAGTAGAGGACTGTGTACAGAGTACTCTAGCGGCCCTTTACCCACCTTTCGAGGCAACAGCCCCCACACTGTTGGGCCAGGTGTTCCAGGTGGTGGAGAGGACTTATCGGGAGGATGCGCTGAGATACACCCTGGACTTCCTGGTGCCTGCCAAGCACCTGCTTGCCAAGATCCAGCAGGAAGCCTGTGTAAGTGAACACGTTCCTGTTCTGTCTCCCCTGAGACCCACTGCCTCACCCCAGACACCGGTCAAATTAATTTCCCCCCACCCGGAGACACTGCCTCCCCAATAGTGATGCCCCCAGAGACACTTACCACTCAGATACTAACACACAGACACTCATCTTCCCAAATATTGACCCCTGAGAAACGTCAACTCCCAAAGACGCTGACCCTCCAGACCAAGTTCCAGACATTTCCCTCCTCATATCAATTTTTTCAAGATACTGACTCCCCCAAGAATGACTCAACAAAGTCACTTCTACAGCTCTAAAGACCTCCTAAGAGTCTCCAACTCCTCCAAAACAATAGCATCTGCTGACCACATCTTTATAATGACTCAGTTCTTCTCCTCCTACTCGTGGAACCAGCTTCCTTGAGAAGCTTCCTACCACCAGAAAACCGATCAGTCCCAATCTTTCCTCTCTCACATGCACACAGCAAGATATCTCCTCGTGCACCCCTTGAGTCTTAACCCAACAGGCATAAAGCCACTCCTGCCTTGGCTAGTCCCATTCTAACTAGCCCCTCCTGCTGGCTTCATCCGGAGAAGGCAATGGCACCCGACTCCAGTACTCTTGCCTGGAAAATCCCATGGGTGGAGAAGCCTGGACGGCTGCAGTCCATGGGGTCGCTAAGAGTCAGACACGACTGAGTGACTTCACTTTCCCTTTTCACTTTCATGCACTGGAGAAGGAAATGGCAACCCACTCCAGTATTCTTGCCTGGAGAATCCCAGGGACAGGGGAGCCTGGTGGGCTGTCATCTATGGGGTCACACAGAGTTGGACACGACTGAAGCGACTTAGCAGCAGCAGCAGCAGCAGCTGGCTTCATCAGCAGAGGCCTGAGCACAGCCTGCCCCCTATCTCCCCAGGCCCAGTACAGCGGTTTCCTCTTCTTCCACGAGGGCTGGCCCCTCTGCCTGCATGAGCAGGTAGTGGTGCAGCTGGCCGCCCTCCCCTGGCAGCTGCTGCGCCCAGGAGACTTCTACCTGCAAGTGGTACCCTCAGCAGCCCAAGCACCCCGCCTGGCGCTCAAGTGCCTGGCCCCAGGGGGTGGGCGAGTGCAGGAGCTGCCTGTGCCTAATGAGGCTTGTGCATACCTGTTCACACCTGAGTGGCTACAAGGCATCAATAAGGACAGGCCAACAGGTCGCCTCAACACCTGCCTCCTGTCTGCGCCCTCTGGGATTCAGCGACTGCCCTGGGCAGAGCTCATCTGCCCTCGATTTGTGCACAAAGGAGGCCTCATGGTTGGACATCGGCCAAGCACACTACCCCCAGAACTGCCCTCGGGCCCCCCGGGGCTCCCCAGCCCTCCACTCCCTGAGGAAGCCTTGGGCACCCGGAGTCCCGGGGATGGGCACAATGCCCCCGCTGAAGGACCTGAGGGCGAGTATGTGGAGCTGCTGGAGGTGACACTGCCTGTGAGGGGGAGCCCCATGGATGCTGAAGGCTCCTCCGGCCTCTCTCGGACCCGGACAGTACCCACACGCAAGGGTGCTGGAGGGAAGGGCCGGCATCGGAGACACCGGGCGTGGATGAACCAGAAGGGTCTGGGGCCTCGGGACCAGGATGGTGCCCGGCCACCTGGTGAGGGGAGCAGCACTGGAGCCTCCCCTGGGTCTCCCCTGGGAGCTGAGGTTGAGGCTCTCCCAGAGGCAGCGGCCCTGGAGGTGTCTGAGCCCCTGGCAGAGGCACTGGGAGAAGCCTCCGAGTCTTGCCCTCTGAGGCCAGGCGAGGTTGGAGCAGGACCAGGCCAGGGGGCTGAAGGGCTGCCTGGTACCCCTCGGAGAACAGGCAAAGGAAACAGGAGAAAGAAGCGAGCTGCAGGCAGAGGGGCTCTTAACCGAGGAGGGGACAGTGCCCCACTGAGCCCTGGGGACAAGGAAGAGACCAGCCATCAGGAAGCCCTTGGCAGCCTGCCCCCACCAAACGGACACGAGCTTCCAGGATGCAGCCCAGTTAAGGAGGAACATGAAGGCTCAGGGAAGCCAGAACCTGAGCCAAGAGAGGAGCTCAAACCAGCAGACGAAAAAGAGCCATGGTCCCAAGAAGTCTGCGGGGCTGTAGAAGAAAGGGCCAGAGAAAGAGAACAGGAGGGGCTAAGCCTGGTGTGCATGGCAGGTGAGACAACATTGAGGCCAGTCGGCAAGGGCTGGGCTAGGTGGGGCCTAGGGAAGGGGGCTGGGGGAAAAGCAGAGGTGAGGCTGGGAGCGGAACAGCCAGACCTGTCCTCACTTCAGGCCCATAGCTCTGCCTTGTGTCTGCAGCGCCCAACGATCCAGAAGGGCTCCTCTCTGACCCCCTAAAACCACCCCCAGAGACTGTGCAAGAAGCGAAAGGGGAGAGCATTCCGGAAGAAGGCCCCCCAGTCTCCATCTCTGATGACCCTGGTGTAGCTTGGGACTTAATGGCATCTGGATTCCTCGTCCTGACTGGTCAGTGGGCAGCAGTGGCTGAAGGGAAGGGGTTGAAAAAGCCTCCAGGAAAAGCCTCCAGGGTGGGCTGCAGAGGGAAGCGGGGTAGACGGGAGGTAGCCAAGGCCTGCCCCCAGCCAGGACAGCCTGGCCATTTTGTGTCCTCAGGAGGGGTGGACCAGAGTGGGCGAGCTCTGCTGACCATTACCCCACCGTGCCCTCCCGAGGAGCCCCCACCCTCACAAGACGTGCTGAGCACTGCTCTTCATTACCTTCACTCACTTCTCAGGTAACTGAGGCCCAGGCTCACACCCTGCACAGTAACCTCCTGGGTCATAAGGACCCTGTCTTCTTCTCTCCACAGGACACTGACCTCTAGGACACCTACAACCCTCAGATTGTTCAAGTCATTGATGTCTGACCTTCCTGACCCCTGACTTGCAGAATGTCTTCATCAATCCTCAAAATCAACCCTGCTGACTTTTAGTCTCCTAAGATGCTACCTAGATTTTAAAAATGTTGATTCATTCATCCAACAACTATTTCTTGAGTGCCAGAACCTATTAGGCTGGGTGCTGGCATTGAATTCATATCCTTCTGGAGCACAGAATTCCTAACTTTTTAAACTCTGATCCCATGACCCAGTAGTTGTATGAATATAGACTCCTAATTGCTAGTCATCACTATCGCTTGGACACACATCCCAGGCTTTGTTTGATCCTTTTCACATTGCTAGAATCTAACTTCTCCTGAGGATGAGTGACACTCAAACACACACACACACACACAAACACACACTCTCTCTCTTTCCTTGGCTCTTCTGCCCCCACAGACCTGATCTACAGATATCGGGGCTGTCTGTCCTGCTGGATCTTCGCAAGGCACCCCCACTGCCTCCAGCTCTCATTCCTGTCCTGAGTCAACTTCAGGTAACCAATCCCTTGAGATGATTACTTATTCTGGGCCCTAACTCTTCCCTAGTGGTCACTCCAGGCCACCTAGTCACCTGTAATTTAGGGTTATTCTTCGCTGCCTTCAGGACTCGGGAGACCCGCCCCTCATTCAGCGGCTCTTGCTTCTCACTCTTGATGAGCCTCCAGCTGAACTCCATGGACTTCAGGTTTGAGCTCCTCATTCCCACCTAGTTCCCATCAGTGATGGAGAGAGAAGAGGCTAGTTGGAGCCCCTGATCAATCCCTGAATCCCTAGGTGCCCAGGCCCAAAACCCCGTGTCTTCATGTGTCTACAGGGTGCTGAGTTGCTATCAGAGGGTGATCTGAAAAGAGTGGCCAAGCCTGAGGAGCTGCAGTGGGACTTGGGAGGTCACAGGGAGCCCTCTCCTAGTCACTGGGTAGAGACACACCAGGTAAGCTTCCTCTCCCTCACCCAGGACACTGGGAACCAGGAGTGACCCAGCAGAGGACATTTCTAGGAAAAAATGGCAAATCTGAGTCTTGACCAAGGGGCTGGGAAAGAGTCCATTTAGTTCAATAAGTCGTTATGGTTCACAATTCAACACGTGTTTATTAGCAAATTCAATAAGAGCAAAAGATTATGCATGTACCCTGGGCTGCTGAGAAGATGGGAGGAATATGTTAAATAAATCCTTTTTTTCCTTCTAGTTTTGAGATATAGTTGACATTCAGCAGTGAACAAGTTTGAGGTGTACAACACAGTGATTTACATACAATCATGAAGTGATTACCACACTAGTCAATATTCATCATCTCATATAGATACAAAATTAAAGAAATAGGAAAATTGTTTTCCTTGTGATGAAAACTCTTAGGATTTACTCTTAACAAGTTCCATATTTAACATACAGCAGTATTAATTATACTGTGTTGTACATCACTTCCCTAGTACATTTCACATCTTGTAACTGGAAGTTTTACCTTTTGATTGAGTGAGTGAGTGAAAATCGCTCAGTTGTCCAACTCTTTGCAACCCCATGGACTATACAATCCATGGAGTTCTCCAGGCCAGAATACTGGAGTGGGTAGCCTTTCCCTTCTCCAGGAGATCTTCCCAACCCAGGTCTACCACGTTGCAGGGGGATTCTTTACCATCTGAGCCACCAGGGAAGCCCGAGAATACTGGAGTGGGTAGCCTATCCCTTCTCCAGGGGATCTTCCTGACCCAGGAATTGAACCAGGGTCTCTTGCCTTGCGACTTCCCTGGTGGCTCAGATGGTAAAGCATCTGCCTGCAATACGGGAGACCCAGGTTTGATCCCTGAGTTGGGAAGATCTCCTGGAGAAGGAAATGGCAACCTGCTCCAGTATTCCTGCCTGGAGAATCCCAGGGACAGAGGAGCCTGGTAGGCTACAGTCCATGGGGTCACAAAGAGTCGGACATGACTGAGCGACTTCACTTCACTTCACTTCACTTCTCTTGCCTTGCAGGCAGACTCTTTACCAGCTGAGCTACCAGGGTAGCCCTGATCGTCTTTGTCCAATTCCCCCCGCCCTCATCTACACCCTTTAAAAAAAAACAAAAATCTGATCTCTTTTTTCTATGAGTTTATTTGTTTTTGAAGTATAATTGACCAACAACATTATTTTAGTTCCTGGTATACAAGAGTAGACTCAATATTTCCATACATTTCACGATGATCACCATGATGTCTAATTAACATCTGTCACCATACAACGATATTACATAAGTATCGACTATATTCCCCGTACTGTACATTTCATACCTGTGGCTGATTTACTTTGCAACTGAAAGTTTGTACTTCTTAATCTCCCCCACCTATTTCTTTCCTCTCCCCGCCCCCTCCCCTTTGGCAACCACCTGTTTGTTCTCTGTATCTATAACTTTGCTTCTCTTTGGTTATGTTTGTTCATTTGTTTTGTTTTTTAGATCCCACATAAAAGTACTTGTATTTTTCTGTCTGACTTATTTCACTTAGCATAATACCCTCTAGGCCCATCCATGTTGTCACAAATGGCAGGATTTCATCCTTTTTATGGCTGAGTAATATTCCAGTGTGTGTGTGTGAGTGTGTGTCTACCACATCTTCCCATCAGTAGATGAAGTTACCATTCATCTACTGATGGGAACTTAAATTGGTTCCATGTCTTGGCTATGGTAATAATGCTGCAATTACCATAGAGGTGCATATATATTTTCTAATTACTGTTTTCACTTTCTTTGTATTAAATACTCAGGAGTGGAATTGCTGGATCATATGGTAGTTCTATTTTTAATATTTTGAGGAACATCCATACTGTTGTCCATAGTGCCTACACCAGTTTACATTCCCACCAATAGTGCATGAGGGTTCCCTTTTCTGCACATCCTCACCTATACTTATTCTGACAGGTGTGAGGTGATATCTCATGATGGTTTTGATTTGTACATTCCTGTTTATTAATAATTTTGAGCATTGTTTGATATGCCTGTTGGCCATGAAACAATGTCTGTATGTCTTCTTTGGAAAAATGTTTATTCAGATCCTCTGCCCATTTTTTAATTGGGTTGCTTGCTTTTTTGATATTGAGTTGTATGAGTTCTTCATATATTTTGGATATTACCCCCTTATAGGATATATTATTTGCAATTATCTTCTCCCCTTTTTTCATTTTGTTGATGGTTTCCTTCACTGCACAAAGGTGATGTAGTTTGATGTAATTCCATTTGTTTATTTTTGTCTTTGTTTCCCTTCCCTAAAGAGATGTATCAAAAAAAATAATACTAAGATGTCAAGAAGCATATTGCTTATATTTTCTTCTAGAAGTTTTGTTATTTAAGGATTTACATTCAAGTGTTTAATTGATTTAATATTTATCTTGTGCATGGTGTGAAAGAGTATTCCAGTTTGATGCTTTTGCAGGTAGCTGTCCAGTACTCCCAACACACTTTATTGCAGAGACGGTCTTTTTCCATTGTACATTCTTGCCTCCTTTGTCATAGATTAATTGGCCATATGTGTGTAGATTCATTTCTGGGTTCTCCATTCTGTTCCATTGATCTGTGTGTCTATATCTGTGCCAGTATCATACTATTTTGATTACTGTAACTTTGTAGCTACAGTTTGAAATCAGGGAGCATGCTACCTGCAACTTTGTTCTTCTTTCTCAAGATTGTTTTGGCTATCCAGAGTCTTTTGTATTTTCATATAAATTTTAGGATTATTTCTTCTGGTTCTGTGAAAAATGCCATTGATATTTTGATAGGGATTGCCTTCAATCTGTAGATTATCTTGGGAAGTGTGGATATGTTAATAATATTAATTCCACCAATCCATGAGCATGGCATATCTTTCAATCTGTTTGTGTCATCTTCAGCTTCTTTCATCAGTGTGTTATATCAAGTACAAATCTTTTACCTCCTTAGTTAGGTTTCTTCCTAGGCATTTTATTTGTTTTGATATTATTATAAATGGAGTTGTTTTCTTCATTTCTCTTTCTGATAGTTCATTGTTAGTGTATAAAAATGCAACCAATTTCTATATGTTAATTCAGTATCCAGCAATTTTATTGAATTCATTGATGAGTTACAGTAGGTTTTGGTGGCTTCTCTAGAATTTTCTATGTATGGTATCATATCATCTGCAAACAGTGACCATTTTACTTCTTCCTTTTCATTTTGGATACCTTTTTATTTCTTTTTCTTCTCTGATTGCTGTGGCTAGGACTTCCAAAACTATGTTGAATAAAACCAGTGTGAATGGATGTCCCTATCTTGTTCCTCATCTTAGAAGAAATGCTTTCAGCTTTTCATCATTGAGTATGATGTTAGTTGTGGGTTTGTCATAAATGGCCTTTATGATGTTGAGGTGTTTCCCTCTTTACCCACTTTATTGAGAGTTGTTTTTTTTTATCATAAGTGGATATTGAATTTTCTGAAAAAGTTTTTCCACATCTATCAAGATGATCATGTGATATTTAGCCTTCATTTTGTTAATGTGGTGTTTCATGTTGATTAATTTGCAGACATTGAACCATCCTTGCATATCTTGAATAAATCCCACTTAATCATGATGCATGGTCCTTTTAATGTATTGTTGGATTTGGTTTACTAATGTTATGTTGAGTGTTTTTGCATCTGTGTTCATTAATGATATTGGCCTATAATCTTCTCTTTTTGTGATTCTTAACATGACATTAAATAACATCATTTTTGGTGGAAGATAAAGTAGAAACAACGGGAGAAGCATGCAGAATGTCACTGGGGTTCTAGAAAGAGCTGACTCAGAGGGGCTGATTCTGGTTCCATGTGACCTGTAACAAGTTACTTACTTCTGGAGATGGTGCCTTCCTGGTACCTGCTCCCTGCACCAACATTCCAGCCTCAAGATTTTTGCCCACAAACTACACCAGTTGGGACATCTCTGATTGTATGAATCTGAATGCTGTCTTCAAGAAAAGAGGTCTGAACATGGTCTGAGCTGAGTATTAAAGGGGGTCTGTAACATGGTCTCTAAGCTGCGGATCAAAGGGGTAGTGCATCTGAATAGGCAGAGAGGTGGGTTTTATAGTGTGATGAGGTAGTGCAGATGAGGGGAAGGAGATTCATGTTTACTAAGCTGTAAAATGTGTCAGCCCTACGCTAACTGCTTATGTAGGCTCATCTCTTTAAACCTTTAAATCTGGTACGTCTTTACAGTTGAGAACACTGAGGTTCAGGGAATTTTCTGGACCTGCCTAAAATCATACAGTTAGTAAGCAACAACCTACTTACTAACTGAATCCAGCGTTGCCTCATAAAAGTCTCTAGGGTTGCCCCACCTCCACCCTCAGGCTTAGGCTCCTTATCCTAGACTCTGTCCCTGGACTCCATCCGCGTGTATTTGTTTCAGCAAGTGGCAAGGCTGTGCCGCCTGTGCCGAGGTGTGCTGGGCTCTATACGGCAAGCCATTGAGGAACTAGAGAGAGCAGCAGAGCCAGAGGAAGAGGTATGAAATGAGATGGGACAAAAGGGCATGAGGTGGAGGTGGGGATGGGGCTGAGCTGAGCTGAGGGCCTTCTGGTGGAACCCTGTCAATTTCTCCCTGCCCGCCAGGAGGTGGTAGGAATGCCTGAGCCCCTGCAGAAGGTACTGGCAGATCCCCGGCTGACGGAGCTGCAGAGGGACGGAGGAGCCATCCTGATGAAGCTGCGCACCACCCACAGCAGCAAGTACGAGGAATGGGTGCACGGGGGCAGGTGGACGCGCACGATGGAGACACAGCAGAGAACTGCCAGTTCACCTTAGCTGCCAGAAGATTCTTACTAAGCACGTTATCTGGACAGGATATCATGCTTCTCCATTTACAACTCTCATAACATCCCCAGGTGCTAGTCATGATTATAAATGGACATTTGGAGGATCAGAAATGTTTAACGTCTTGGCCAAGGTCAGTCAGTAAATGGAAGAGTCAGGATTCAGATACAGGCCCCTCTGCTGACCTAGGATGCTGTGTCACCCCTCACACTGGAATGCAAGAATACGATGGGGTTGGAGGGGAGCTTGACAAGGGCAGTGGTTAATTCTGCCCCTCTTCCTCCCCAGGCTGGAAGGCCCAGGTCCAGCTGCACTGTATCAAGAGGTAGATGAAGCCATTCACCAGCTCGTGCGCCTCTCCAATCTGCACGTGCAGCAGCAGGAGCAGCGGCAACGCTTGCACCGACTGCAACAGGTGAGCCAGCACCCCCTCCCCCATGCCTCTTTCCACCTGACGGCCTGGCCTCCAGCAACTTTTTTTCCCACTGATACTTACAGTTGATGGTGTTCTCCTAATCTGGCTTGAACTACCCTCCCTCCCTCCTCATCTCCTTGGAAGTTGATCATGGTCAGTGTGAGATTCAGCAAGAGGGAGGTGGCATTTCAGCACCAGCCAGGAAGAGAAGCCAGATCTCCCCTTCCCATTGCTGATATTTGAGCAAAGATCCTTAGAAATTGTGAGATACTCGGGTGCCCTCGGGGACTGTAGGAAGAATCTATTGATTCTGAGAGCCTACCTCCTTAGCTCAGAAATAACAAATGACCATTGACACCAGCTCTGTCCACCCCTTAGGCAATATCATCCCCAAACCTGAGGCTGGAAAGGTCCCACCTCCCTCCACCTTAGAAGGAGAGGATGATGGAAGCTGCTAAATGCCTTGGAAACTGAAGTCTCTTTATGAGAAAGATTCGGGGATAAGGCTTGCTTCTTTGAACCTTAATTCTTTTCTCCTGGGGTTAAGAGCTCCATAGAGATTTGCTCTCCACCCTACCTTGTAGGGTAAAGGGAGCTTTGAAATCTGATTGCTCCTTCATAACTCCTGTGTGTGCCGAGTGATCACCTCATGGACTGCATGTGGCCTCAGGGGAAGGGTCATCTCAGGGTCAATGACAAAGGAGGGTAGGGGCAGGGCCGTCTTTCTGAAATTTCTCCATATTTAGCTTCCTCCATTGCAGCATCTGGGTTTCCCTGGTGGCTCAGACAGTGAAGAATCTGTCTGCAATGCAGGAGACTTGGGTTCGAGACCTGGGTTCGATCCCTGGGTTGGAAAGATCTCCTGGAGGAGGGTATGACAACCCACTCCAGTATTCTTGAGTGACTAAGCGCACACACACATTCCAGCATCCAGGTCTGTGAACCAGTGAAGTTTCTCGTCATGTCCAACTCTTGGCGATCCCATGGATTGTAACCTACCAGGCTTCTCCATCCATGGAATTTTCCAGGCAAGAGTACTGGAGTGGGTTGCCATTTCCGTCTCCAGGGGGATCTTCCAGACACAGGGATCAAACCCAGGTCTCCTGCATTGCAGGCAGACGCTTTACCGTCTGAACCACCAGGGTATCTGGTGGAGTCCTCTTCCAGGCACTCTGCTTCACATAAAACCTAACCCCCTACTTCTTCTACTGTTTGCTTGCTTGCTTATTAGCTGTTTTCCTCCTGTTTAAAAATTGTTAGAACACAGGATTTGGAGTCTAAGGTGCTCAGTTTGAGTTGTGCTAAGAGATGTTGGACAAGCCTTGAAACATCTCTGAATTCCCGTGTCCTCATCTGCAGAATGCGGGTGACAGTAAGGCCTGCCTCACGAGGGCATCAGGATGGTCAAATGATTTCAGCAGAGGACTGCAGAAGTGTTTATTGTTGGCACAGGTTATTGGGAACATTCTCAGACTTCTTGTCCTCAGGCTGTCTTGCCCCAGCTTCCAGCCTTTCTTCAGAGGAACGAATTACCATCCCTTTTTGGTCAAACATCTTAGAACCAACATGAGAGTTCCTAGAGCCCCATAATAGGCAACCAGAGCTACACACTCACACAAACCTGAGTTGTCTTTCCAGGCGAACTACTGCCCCCGTCACTAGGCTCTGTAAATGTGAAATTTCTTCTGGCCCTCATGCCTCTAGTTCACACTAGTTTTATCTACTTCACCTCCAGGCATAGCCCTGGAACCCTAGCACAGGTCTCTCTTCCTAACAGCCCAGCCTCCCCTTCGACTTGTGTTTTACAAAGATCTCTTACTCACTTTCTTGCTTGACCCTTGTGGAAGTTATCACCACTCAGTTATTTCCACTTGACAGCTGAGATGATGTGGTTTCCCCCAACTTCTACAAGTTAGGGTGGTGCGGTAGGAGCTGGACCTCTGCTCTCCTTCGCCCTGCCTGCCCCATTCTCCCTCATGGCCCTGCTCTCCCACCCTGTCTGCCCCAGGCACTGCAGTGGCTCTCGGGCCCCGGAGAGGAGCAGCTGGTGAGCTTTGCCGTGCCTGGGGATTCCCTGCCTGCCCTGCAGGAGACAGAGCTACGATTCCGGGCTTTCAGTGCTGAGGTTCAGGTGAGAAGGGGGATTGGGGAGGAAGGGGAGACTGCTGGACTGAGGGCCAGGCCTCAGAGCAGCCTTGTTTCTCCAGGAGCGCCTGGCTCAGGCGAGGGAGACCCTGGCCCTGGAAGAGGACGCTGCCTCCCAGAAGCTTCTGGATATCTTTGAACAGCGCCTGGAGCAGGTGGAGAGTGGCCTCCATCGGGCTCTGCGGCTACAGCGCTTCTTCCAGCAGGTACGTGCCGAGCCTTTTCTTCCTGTGCCCACCGCCACTTTTCTTCTGCCTGGAGAAGCTGATTAGGGACCTATTAGAAGCCAGGACTTAGGAGGCCTCCCCTGGGCTTTGACTCTTGGCTCTATCACCCACCTGATGAATGACCTGGGACAGGATTCTAAACCTGAGTGTGCCTTGTGGCACCTACCTCACAGAGCTGCGTGAGGATTATATAAGCAGTATGTAACAAGCACTCAGTACAGAGCCTGCCACTTGTGAATTCTGTGTATCGGCCATCTTCATCTAGGCCCCTCTGTCTCCATACCAGCCCAGAGTAACACATTAGGCAGGGATCCAGGACAGTTTGGGGAGGTGTTTTGAGGGGTGGTGGTGGTGCTGGGCCTTGGGAAGCCTCGGTGAAGAAGGACAAGAGCTGCCATGGGGCAGTTCATGGGAATGGCCCGGGACCTCACCCTTTCCTGCCCCCACTCCCCATCCCTTTGGCCTTGCAGGCACACGAATGGGTGGATGAAGGTTCTGCGAGGCTGGCAGGAGCGGGACCAGGGCGGGAGGCGGTGCTGGCAGCCTTGGCCCTGCGGCGTGCCCCGGAGCCCAGCGCTGGCACTTTCCAGGAGATGCGGGCCCTGGCCCTGGACCTGGGCAGCCCGGCAGCCCTGCGAGAATGGGGCCGCTGCCGGGCCCGCTGCCAAGAGCTGGAGAGGAGGATTCAGCAACAGCTGGGGGAGGAGGCGAGTCCCCAGGGCCACCGGCGACGACGGGCAGACAGTGCCAGCAGCGGAGGGGCCCTGCGGGGCCCCCACAGCCCCTCACCCAGCCTCAGCTCCCTGCTGCTCCCCAGCAGCCCTGGGCCACGGGCAGCCCCATCCCACTGCTCCCTGGCCCCCTGTGGGGAGGACTATGAGGAGGAAGGTGCCGAGCTGGGTCCGGAAGCAGAAGGCAGACCACCAAGGACTGTGCTGATCCGAGGCCTGGAGGTCACCAGTACGGAGGTGGTAGACAGGACGTGCTCACCCCGGGAACACGTGCTGCTGGGCCGGGCCGGGGGACCAGAAGGGCCCTGGGGAGTGGGCACCCCCCGGATGGAGCGCAAACGGAGCATCAGGTGAGAGCCCAAGCAGCAGACCCAGCTGCCCCGCAGGAAAAGAAGGTGACATTGTCGGGGTGGCGACTGCCTCCCATGCCACAGCCTCCCCTGTCTCTCCCTGTGGCACCTGCAGCGCCCAGCAGCGTCTGGTGTCTGAGCTGATTACCTGTGAGCAAGAATATGTGGCTGCCTTGAGTGAGCCGGTGCCACCCCCGGGGCCTGAGCTGACTCCAGAATTGCGGGGCACCTGGGCCGCTGCCCTGAGTGCCCGGGAGAGGCTCCGCAGTTTCCACCGGACACACTTTCTGCGGGAACTTCAGGGCTGCGCCACCCACCCCCTGCGCATTGGGGCCTGCTTCCTTCGCCATGTGAGTCAGCCTCTAAAACGTCTTCCAGGGCTTCTCCCTTCACATGTCTCAGCCCCATCCACGGTCCCTCCTTCTCAGTACCTCTCTCCTCCCCGCTCCCCTCCCCGGAATGTGCAGTCCCAGACACTGGGGCCTAATGCTGTTTGCTGGGCTCCTGGATCTGCTCCGCCTCTGTGTCCCCAGCATCAGGGCTGCCTGGCCTTTGCTCTCTCCACCGGAGCCTGTCATTCCTCAGGCAGACTGAGTGCTCCCCGGGGGCCGGTCCCTCCTTCCGGCCGCACAGGATGTGGAGGAGGAGAGGGAGAGGCTGGTCTGCAGGGCCTCATGGAGATGACTTACTGCTTCCCTGCTGGCACAGGGGGACCAGTTCAGCCTTTATGCCCAGTACGTGAAGCACCGGCACAAACTGGAGACTGGTCTGGCTGCCCTCAGCCCCCCAACCAAGGTAACTTTTTCTCCTACTCTGTGAGAAGGGGAGAAGCCAGGATGACATAAAATTCAGCCAACCTCAAAATCTCTCGGGAAAAAAAAGCTTTCCTAGACGTGCCATGGAGCTTCAGCTACCAGTAATCTCCCAGAATTGCTGAGGGTGGGGCATGCACTGGTCTGGGAGCCAGGCGAAGCTGGGATCATATCCGGTCCACCTGAGGACTTTGGGCAAGGGTCTCGATTCCTCCGGACTGCTGTTTCTGTATCCAGTAAAAGTGGGCAGTATTCACTACATCTAACTAATGGACTGCTCGGAGGGTCAAAAGACCTCACATCAAAAGATGTGAAAGTGACTTCCAAAGTTAAAAGCCGGAGAATACAAGGGATTATTTGTATTCCTCTTCCATTCTCCTTTAAGATATAGAAGATGTCTGAGTCTCATGCAGGCCTCCTACCTTGTTTCTTTCTGCGGAAAGGTTTTTCACCTTACCTTTGGGCGTATCTGGCTTGTGGGTGCATGCTAAGTTGCTTCAGTCATGTCCGACTCTGTGTGACCCTATGGACTGTAGCCTGCTGTGCATCTCTGTCCATGGCATTCTCCAGGCAAGAAGACTGGAGATGGTTGCCATGCCCTCCTCCAGGGGATCTTCCTGACCTGGGGATCAAACTTGAGTCTTTTAAGTCTCCTGTATTGGCAGGTGGGTTCTAGTACCACCTGGGAAGACCATCTGGACTTGATCTACCCCTAAAAACCCAGAGTACTGCCCATCTTCCCCAAAGGTCTTAGCACCTTCCCTCATTCCTATCTGTTTCCTCCCCATACTAGGGCACCTTGGAGGGGGGCCCTCACCTGCCCCGGGCCTTGCAGCAGCCCCTGGAGCAGCTGGCCAGGTATGGGCGGCTCTTAGAGGAGCTCCTAAGGGAAGTTGGGCCTGAACCAAGTTCTGAGCGCCAGGCCCTTGGGGCTGCTGTGCAGCTGCTCCGGGAACAAGAGATCCGTGGCAGAGACCTGCTGGCTGTAGAGGCGGTGCGTGGCTGTGAGGTAAGGGCATATTCCAGACACACCAGCCCAGGCCGCTCTGTGATCTCAGAAGCAGTGTGGGCTGGTGACCAGGGAAGTAGACTCAATGTCAGAGGGCCCCAGGCTGTCGTTTCTAACAAACGTGGATAGCTTTGGTCAAGTCACTGAACTTCACTGGCCCTCAGTTTCCTCATTACTAATAAAGAAGCTATGTCCTGCCCGGCATCCCATGACCCTGTATCTGCCTCTGCTTTCCTATTCCTTTCCTAATTCTTATCTACATCTACCCTGCAGTTCACCTGTATCTCAACACTCAACACATACCTATTCTCCTCTCCTTAGTCTCTTTCCAGCCCTAAGGTTCCAGAACAGCTTGGAAACCTACCTCCACTGGGTTAGACCTCTTTTCCCTTCACGTCTTTGCTGATTTGATTCTCTTACTGGGGCAAAATGGTGCTTTGGTCCCTAACATGCAAAGGCTTACCCACTAGAGGCTCTAAACCCTACTGTGTGATCCATCTTCTGTCTTCAGAGGCAGGGCTGTGCTGCCACGCCAGGGGTGCTGTGCATGGTGACCAGTAGATGGATTCTAGGCCAGGGGCTTTCCTGATTTCCTCACTCCACCTGAGAACCAGTGCAGTAGGCCCCTTGCCCTATTAATCCCATTTTTACGCTCCATAAAATATATATAAAGGGCCCTAGGGCCAATGACTTTTCCTTTTGCTTTCCCCAGATAGATCTGAAGGAGCAGGGCCAACTCCTGCACCGGGACCCTTTCACAGTCATCTGTGGCCGAAAAAAGTGCTTTCGCCATGTCTTTCTCTTTGAGCATCTCCTCCTGTTCAGCAAGCTCAAGGGCCCTGAGGGGGGGTCAGAGACCTTCGTTTACAAGCAGGCCTTTAAGGTACAATGCCTGGGGGCAGGGCGGTGGTGGGAAACCACAGGGACAGGACAGGAAATCATGCTCTTCTTGAGAACTCAGGATGTTCTGGAAAACTCAATCCCAACCCAGGTTCAGAATCTGTATCATGTCGAAGAGGCTTTGGCCTGTAATCAAACATCAGGTCAGGGCGTCAAGGTGACAGAAGTCCTTGTCATTGGCCTGCTGCACGGGGTTCTTATTCACGCAGGAGATTCACGGGGCATTTCAGACCAGAAGGGAGGAGGACCGTTCCCATTAAGAGCACACATGCTTTCTGAGTTAGGGATGGTCCCTGGGGGATGAAGAGAGGACACTATAAATATAGCTTAACTTATGGAACTGAAGAAACCAAGAGGAGGGAGGCCTTGCTTTAGGGAAACAGCCTTGATATCCAGATAAACGTCAATAGCAGCCTAGTCCCAGATCAGGCAATGTGGCATGATTCTAAGAGTTTCTCTGACTTAGTCCTCTTATACTAGTTCCAACAGAGTCCAATACAGAGAAGAAAGCTTAGGTTTGGAATAACATAGCCATGGGCTTGAACTTTCTCTAATAAGCTATGATAAGCCTTTGGACAAGATGCTCTGGGTATTATACAGCACCCCCCTTCTGTAAGTCGTGGTTGTTGTGAAGGCTAAATGTAGAGCACTTGGCACAGGGTAGGTGTTGAGCAAACATTTACTGAGCATCTCCCAGATGCCAAGCTAAGTGTAGTGCTTTTCCACATGGTACCATCTAGTCAGGATACACTTCATCTTCACCCACACTCCTCTGCTCTTTCTCAGACTGCCGACATGGGGCTAACGGAAAACATCGGGGACAGTGGGCTCTGCTTTGAGTTGTGGTTTCGGCGGCGGCGTGCACGAGAGGCGTACACCCTGCAGGCAGCCTCACCAGAGATCAAACTCAAGTGGACAAGTTCTATTGCCCAGTTGCTGTGGAGACAGGCAGCCCACAACAAGGGTACTGGGCAGAACCAGGAGTGGGTGTGCTTGGGATCAAGGTTATGGCAGGAGGTTAGCTGGAGAGGGCCTGGGGAAAGGAGGGTATAAGATGGAGAATGATGTATGAGAAGATTCGACATGAGGGAGATTGCTGAGATAGAAATTAGTCGAAGGTGTACCAAAAGAAAAGAGGAAGCCACTAAATTTCAGGAAGGTGAGCACAAATGGCTGGGCAAAAGAGTCAGAGGGTGTTCAGCGCACGTGCCTTGCCTTCCAGAATTTAATTTCTCTGTTAGCAGACCTAGTTTGTTTGTTTTGTTTTGAGCAGTCTTTTGTTAGTTTTTGTTTTTCATTTTTAATTCTCTTTAATTCTCATTCCACTCGTCTGAAAAGTGGAAAGTAACATCTACATCTTGGTATGATAAGAAGGATTAAATAAGGTGATATATATGGAAACACTTGATAAACTGTAAAGGTATGTAAAAATGGGGATTTTGCGCTTAATGCCCAAGATAAAAGAAGAAGGTGTGAGTATTAGAAGAGAAGTTGGGTAGCAGGAACGCCAAGTGGGCAGGATGCAACAGGTAGGAGAGAAGAGACAGCTGTCTAAGGGGGAAGTCAAGGACCACCATCACCATCCATGTCATAGCAGTCAACAGGAGAGTAACAAGAGACACCAAGGGAATGAGAATGAGGAATGAAGAGCTGGGAAGGAGCAAAGAAGTTGGTAACATGGTCTCTGTTTCCTAGAGCTCCGAGTGCAGCAGATGGTCTCCATGGGGATTGGGAATAAACCCTTCCTGGACATCAAAGCACTTGGGGAGCGGACACTGAGTGCCCTGCTCACTGGAAGAGGTGAGGGCCAGAGTGCAGGGGGGTGGCCCCCAGAAGTCAAAGACCTTGAGAGTGAATGCACAGTGAGGAGGTGTGGTGGAAAGAAAGGAAGGGTCACAAGTGGATATGTCTTCTCAGAAACTGTGGGACTGACTGGGAGGCCCTCTAGGAGATGAGGGTCATTTCAGGGAGCCAGGAGGGCTTTCCCACACCAGCACCCCACCCCTCCACCTCCCCCACTCTCTGCAGCCGCCCGCACCCGGGCCTCGGTGGCCGTGTCATCCTTTGAGCATGCCGGCCCCTCCCTTCCCGGTCTCTCCCCGGGAGCCTGTTCCCTGCCTGCCCGCGTCGAGGAGGAGGCCTGGGATCTGGACGTCAAGCAGATTGCCCTGGGTGAGGCACCTCTCAAGGGGTGGCTCCCAACAGCTGGGTCATCATGGTGATGTTCAGGCTGCTTGCTGCTGAGCAATTCCTTTCTTTAGCCAAGTGGCCCAGTTGCCATGACAACTATGTACAGCTTCCCCATTGCTAAAAGAGCCTTCCATCTGGTTGCTAGGGTAATGCTTACAGCAGCCTGTTGCTAAGAAGCACTTCCTCTGTACCTCTCTCTCTAGCTCTCCTTGGGTTTCTATGGAAACTGCTTCAGCTTCCTGTTGTACCCTCCTGGTTCACCACGGCAATCCTTATAGTTTCCTGTCGCTTCTTCCCTGGTTGCTCTAATGATGCCGCTGACAATTTCCTGCCTCTTGGTAGGGGGGTTCTCTTGCAACTGGATTGCTATGGTGACTTACAGCTTCCTGTTGCTATGGAGCTTTTTCTTCCCTGATGGAGCAGCTTGGTTGCTTAAGGTAATCTAGAGGGGTTCTGTACTCTGCTCTCACCCTAGCTTCCCCTCCAGCCCCAGAAACACTTGACTCTTCTGGAGATGTGTCCCCAGGACCGAGAAACAGCCCCAGCCTGCAACCCCCACACCCTGGGAGCAGCACTCCCATTCTGTCCAGTGGAGGGATCTTAGGGCTATCCCGGCAGGTAAGTCCTTGCAGGAGTGCTGAGAATGGGGTGGGCTCTTCTGGTCATTCAGCTCATGAGGGGCAGAGGAACCAGTGAGCCTGTGCTCCCACAAGGCTACAGGTTAGATGGATGTATTGTCCAGTCTGTGTTTCTCCTCTCCTCCAGGCCTGGCTGAGAGGGATGAAGGTCAAAAGTGAAAAAAGAATCTTTAATAAGGAATGTGGTGCAAGAGTGAGAGAGAGGGGAGAATTCTAACAGATGGGTTGGAACTTGGATTCAATCCGCAAAATTCAGGAATGATGAGGAGGAAAAAAGGGTGAACTAATTGACAGGCTTGGGAGAGAGGGAGGGTTATATAACCTCTCTATACAAGAGATGATTTCTTATGCTTTAAACTCACTGTAGTTTCTCTTCCTTCAGAGTCATACCCGGGCCCTGAGCGACCCCACCACGCCTCTGTGACTGGGTGAGTTGGTGCCCCCTTTCTACCACATCCTACATCCTTCCCCATCCCTTCCCCAGCTGCCTGGGAGTCAGCTTCTTCCCTCTCCCAACCCATCTTCCCTCTTCTTTCCTGGCTTCCAGAGAAGATCCGGAGCTTGGCTACCGTCCCTCCTCTCAGCACACTTTGGGCTGGGGTGCTGAGGGCACCTAGTGGAGGACTGGAAGAGCACTGAAGTCCTTCCCTCTGCTTCCTGGACAGAGAGGAGGTCAAAGGACTAGTATGTTTCCCTGCTACCACTGTCTCTAGCTCTTCCCAGCCAGGTGCCTTCCTACAAGAACCAGAGTGTCCACACTTGCTTGCCTTTATACCCTGGAGGTGGGGAAATTTTCCTCCGTCCAGTCCTTTCCCATCCGGGGCCAGTGCATACTCCTAGGACACAGCTCCGTGTCAGCCCTGCCTCCATAGCCTGTGTTCTCCCCTCATGCCGCCCCCTGACTCTTCCTGAGAAGACTCATCTCTGCCAGTTCCTGGCAACTCCGTTCTTGGGCGGGGGGTCATAGACACGGAGCTATGCAAACCATTACAGAAGAGTGGGGCAGGGAACTGCAAACTTTATATATGTAATTACTGTTATTATAATACTATTGTTATATTAAATATATTTACTCACACTTTGTCTCCAAACAGCTAGAGCAGACCTCAGGGTTGGAGTGATACCACTAACTTGAGCACTTCCGCTCACCCGATCGTTAACTAGAACACAGAAAATAAAGCCAAGGCTGCAAGGTACACTGTACCCCCTTTCTGGCACAAAGCTGGGCCTGGGTGAACGTGCACCCTCCCAGAGGAGAGGCCTCCAGAGGCCTGACGTTCCTCCTCTCATTCCGCATGCACTTTCTGAGGCTGAGCTGGTCACAGTCAAGCTGGGGTCTACTAGCACCATCCAGCAGTTTCTCAAGACGGCATTCTCAGATCACAGTACAGGAGAACAATAGGCTACTTGTTAAAATACTAATTCATGGGCCCCACCCCAGAGCCACTGAAGCCAAAGCCTGAGGGTAAAGCCCAAGCTTCTTACCAAGCTCTTTGGGTGGTAAAAAGTGCCTGAAGAAAGGACTCTTTTCTGGATGCAGTGGCCCAAGGACAGGACATAGGCAGGCAGACACAGTGCCCTGTGTCTCAAGACACCTGTTTATTGGGGACACAACTCTGCGACAGGGATGACAGGAATCGTACCAAAAATAGCGACGTCTACAGGGCCCCTGAAGGGGCTAGAAGGGTGCAGTGCCCCCCACCCCCACCCATTGTACAAAAATAAACTCTCACGCCTATGGACCAGCAAAGGCTGGCAGAGCTGCCCCTCAGCAGGAACAGTCCTCTCTGCCAGCCCTGGGACCCCGTTCTTTGATCCTCACCCCTGCCACTGCTAAGGCACTGTGACTCTCCCCTGGGCTGGGTGGGTGTCGCCCGCCCATCCTCCTCACGCTCTCTGCCCCTCCACCTCTGGTCCGCCCGGGGCTGGGATATGGGTCCCACGCTGCCCCCTGCTGGCTGCTCTACCCAACTACCTCTACCGCTGCCCCGCTCCGGCGGGGTAAACTAAGCTAACGGCCCCCTAAGAGGGCTCCCTACCTTTCTTGGCCCCCTAGCCCAGCCTCTCCGGATCTCAACAGCCCAGGGCCCTCCTCCCCTTCCTGCGGAGGAGTGGGAGGGGTCTCTCCTGATGGTGCTCGGGCATAGGGCGGGGATGCATCGGCCTGGGGCGGCCTGCGGCCCCGAGCCCTGCGGCTGTGGTGCACTTGGAGGTGCAAGGCCATGAGCTCGGGGGCTCCAGTGGCGAAGGGACAGAAGAGGCATCGGTGGAGGGCACCCCCTGGCCCAGCCTCGCCTCCCGGCCCCGCCCGCAGGGACAGGTCCAGGGGCTCGGCCTCACCGCCTCGCCCGTTGCGCAGGGTCCTCCCGGGGCTAGCAGGCTTCCGACGGGACCCCGGGGCGCCGCCACTCGCGGGAGGCCGGGGGCTCGCTCTGCCCTCTACCCAGGTCGCAGGCTGCGGAGCCGCCTTGGCTCCGGACGACTGGACCGAACCCCGCTGGGAAGGGGGCGGCGGCTCTGGGGGTGGCCCGGGGCCGGCTCCACTCTTCTGCTCCCGGTGGTGGCGCTGCAGGTGATACTTGAGTGAGCCGGACTGGGTGCCCGCGTAGTCGCAGTGTGGACACTTGTAGGGGCGCTCGCCTGGAGAGGAGGGGTGCGATAATGCCAGTCACGATCACTGTCCGCCCCTACCCGCATTTCACTCCATGTACAGGCTTTGGGCAAGGAAAAAAAACACTGCCTCACCCACCCTTCTGATTTTAATTAAGAGGTGTTTCTCGTAGCTCTCACCCGCACCCCTCACCCCGCTTCCTGGCCTCAGCCCCCTCCCCATCCCGGAGGTTGGCCCCCTCACCTGTGTGCACTCGCAGGTGCACTTTGAGGTGATGCGCTGAGCGGAAAGATTTTCCACAAAAGGGGCAATCCTTGCCGGTGGCCCCCCGGCCCCCTTCAGGCCGGGCCCCTCCAACTAACAGCCCATTCTCTTCTGCAATACACGCGTTAAAAAAAAGTCAGAGGGATCCGTTGCCCTAACTCTATTAGGTCTGTGGGCCCCATACCACCCACAGGACTGCTTCCCCTCCCAGCCTAGGAGGAAACGAAATGTTTGCGGGAACCAGAGAGGTTCGACTTGCTCTGAGTTGGATTGTGCCCTCAAAGGGTAGTAAAGCCTCTACAGGAGGAAAACCGAGAAATGAGGCAGGTCCTTTTTAAAAGGAGCAGGCAGGAGGGCAGTGGTGGCGTCGGAGTGGGCCACAATGTGGAACACCTTAGAGGAGATCCTTACATACCCTGCGTGGCGGTGGACCTCGCCTGGGCCCCCGCGGCAGGCGCAGAGTGCCCTGAGGCCTCACCTGGGCGCGGGGGCAGTGAAGCCAGAGGGCCCACCGCCCTGCTCCGGGCCCAGGTCTCTTCCTCTGCCTCCACCACCTCCTCTTCCTCGTCTGGCTCCTCGGCGCGGTGCCGGCGAGCCCGGGCTGGGAGAGCAGAGGGCAGTGGGCGGAAGCTTCCAAAGCTGCGGCCAGCCCCAGGCTCAGCGCCCTCACCATTGGGCCGCGCCTCGCCGGCTCGCAGGCTCAGGTAGCCCAGGAGGCTCGGAGGCTCACGGCGCTCAGCGGGGGTGGGCGCTGGGGCCAAGAGGAGCGCAGGGCCCAGAGGCTCGTAGGCAAGTAGGCCCAGGTCAGAAGGCTGGGGGGCCCGGGCAGGCCCGGAACCAGGCCCCGGAGCACGCAGTGGGCCCAGCTTGCTGGCGTGCACTTTCATGTGGTTCTTTAGGAACCAGGGCTCCTTGAAGCAGCGGCCACAAACAGGACATGCATGATCGAAGGAGGCCTTGTGCTTGCGCATGTGACCCTTGAGAAACCAGGACTGCGTAAAGCTCTGGCCACACACTTGACAGCGGAACTCTGGAGGCGCTGGGGGCTCCTCGGGAGCAGCAGGAGCGGGGGCGGGGGTTGCCTCACTTTCAGGCTCCGGCTCTGGCTCGGGGACCGATCTAGGTTCAGGCTGGGGTGGAGGTTGAGGCTGGGGCGCAGCCGAGGTGGCCGCCAGGGGGCGCTCGGGAGCTCCGTGGGCCGTCAGGCTGTGGTGCAGCAGCTCCTCCTCCTGGCTGGAGCCGAAACTGCACAGGCCGCACTTCCAGGGCCTGTGCAGAATGTGCAGGTGGCGTTCGCGCTCTGCCGCGGTGCGAAATTTGCCTTTGCAGAAGGGGCAACGGAAGGCGGACGACGAAGGAGCCTGGGGTCGCGCCAGGCCCTCGGTGGCAGGGGTGGCCTGCAGGCCCCCTGAGCTTCGAGGTCGCCCCAGCCGGGCCTCCCGCAGCAGAGCGCGCTCCTCCAACTCCAGCAACAGGCGCGCTGCGGGGCTTCGCGGGCGCTCGGGCTGGTGCGTGCGCAGGTGTGAGCGCAGCAGCGCACGCTGCGCAGCACGGTGGCCACAGTGCGGGCACTGGAAGGCCTGGGCGCCTGGGTGCGCCCGCAGGTGCAAAGCCAGGATGGAGTTGAAGCGGAAGCGCTTCCCGCATACAGGGCAGGGGAAGCGCCGTTCGCCTGCGCGACTCTCAGACCAACCCACTGCTCCCATCCCTGAAGACCCAGCGCTCACGCCTGGCCCGTTGGAGTAGCGCTGCAGATCCAGTTCGCCGTCGAAAGCCGGGGGCGACGGCGCTAGGTGGCCGACCGGGGCGCGGGGACGTGAGCCCTGTGGAGAAAGATGTGAACAGAGCGAAGGGTGGAGAAGGGAGAGCTGTGGGGGAGACATGGATACGGAGAGCCAGACGAACCCAAGAGAGGGTGGGTCGGGGCCTGAACCAAGAACACCGGGGGCCCCTCCCACTAACCTCGAGGAAGTTGGGGGATGAATGGGAACTGAGCTTTTGGGACCACGGAAATAATAATGGGAGGCCAGAGAGACAAAAGAGAGGTAGGGAGGGGAGGAAGTATAGTTTCAGGTACTTGTAGGTTCAGGCCAGAGCCTCACTCACCTCCATGGACCCCCTTCACATTCTTTGGTTCTGAGGAGTGTACGGAAGAGGGGGGAAAGCTGCTAGTGAAGGCAACAGGTGCTGAAGAGCTAAAGCAAGAGAGACAGATTTGGAGCAAAGGATGAGCCCTGATTTTCAGCAGTGGAAAAAGTCACCCCTAACCCCAGCCTCTTCCGGAGAGCCCCAAGCTCTTAGCACCCTGGGATCTATCCCTTCTCCTCCCTTACATCCTGAGACAGGAGGAGGCTGCTGTTTTCAAAACTTGTACTACTTTATTTGTTCACAAGGCTCCCTAATAACCCAGATTTCTTCCCCCTAAATTTTTCATTTTAAATGCCTTATCCAGAACAACCATCACCACCACCACCACCACCACCACCACGCCCCCCCCACCCCCCCCCGCCACGTCTCTGCCACCCTGGTGGTGGAAGAGACCATCACAGTATACTCTTCTCTCATTTAGACTGGGCTGTGCAGTGGGAAAAGCAAGTGGGGTCGGCTTGCCATGCTCCTCAGCTATCCAAGTGGGACCAGTTGCTCTCAGACCCCTAACTGACCAGCCAGCCAAACATTCTTCCAGGCTCCACAGTTCTTCCTCTGCCTTTACCCTGTCTTTCTGTCTTTCCCCCTCATTCTTCCTCCCTCCGCCTGGATTCCTGATCCATTCATTTCCATTCATTACAGAGACTCATTCATGCATGGGAGAGAAACACCTCCCAGCAGCAGAGTCTGGAGACAGACAGAGGGGGAGGGGCATGAAGGGGGAGAGAGCCAGAGGGAAAGGGAATGAAGAGAGAGTTGGGGGAGGAGTGGAAGTTAAGGGGCGCTGCTGGCCTTGGGAAGGGGTTAAAAACTGCAAATACCGGATAGAATTCATCCCCTCGTTTCAAACCTTGGAGCCTGCAGTTTGATGGGGCATCTCAGCCCCTTTGTCCAGGGCTGTTCCGAGGCAGGCTTTCCTCCTCTCTGCAGGGGAGAGGCTCCCTCACACAAGAGGAGGATTACACTGGCTCTGAGCTCAAGAGGCTGGAGTGAGGGACGGGGGGCGGGGCTGGGCCATCTGCACAGATAGGGGCTCAGCACATGCTCTGAGCTGAAAAGGGTTAAAATTCTCCAGGCTAAAATTCCCTGGGCCTGGGATGTGCAGAGCTCCAGTTCTGAGGAAGGAGAAGAGCACTGAGAGGAAGAGGACTTGGGGGTGGGGGGTGGGGGGGGCGAGGATCTCCTGCTTCTAAGCTGCAGAGAAGGTTAGCTTTAGGACTTAGAAGCAACCCCACAATTAAGATTCATGGAAACAGGCCTAGGAGAATGACCAGAAGTCATCTAGTCTATCCTGCTTACATAAAGAACTGTATGTGGTCAAAGCTAGACAAATGTGGACCTTACCTGATTTTTTTTTTTTTTTTTGGCCTGAGACAGAAAGAATGTTTGAGGTATAAAGAACCTCCTTACAATAGGCATTGTGAAACTGAAATAGGTTACTGAGAAAGAAAAGGATTCAGCAATATTTTGCTTAAGGAATTTTAACAGTAGAGAACTGAGCTAGGGTCAGCCCTGCAAAGAAAAAAGGCTCTGGAGACCCAAGGATGCTTTAATTTTTGATGTTTAGTAGATGGGACAAGATTCCATGAAGGGTCAGGTACCTGTTACATGTGGAATCTGGGTGATGGGAATTTTATTAACAGGAAATTAATTAACAAAATGTCTTTGTCCAAGGTCACTAAACAACCTCCACCACAACTTTTAATATCTTTATTTCTGCAGCTTCAAATTAAGGTATCCACTCTCATCTTCTGGATCCTCCAAATAAGCCCCTTTCCTGAGACCAAGAGCCTTGTTGAGTTCACTAATATAATGAAAGATGAATTAGTGTAGGACTGCGGGGTACAAGACTATTGTGGGCCCAGTCAGATCATTAATAGCCCTGCAACCTTCAGTAAATCACTTAACTTCCCAGTTTACTCATCTGTAAAATAAGGGGATTAGACTAATTTATACTGAGGGTCCCCTCCAGTTCAAAAGTTTTGTGGTTCTGAGTCATAGGACTCTTCTGGACCCCAGAGAGATGTTGAAACAAATGGTCATTCCTTCAGTACCATGGAGAGTGCAGTGGGCTACCAGAGGAGCCTCTTTGGCCACCTCCATACCATAGAGCAATGAAGTGCTAGAGGGGCCATATTTGCCATTTTAGCACCTCACATAAGGCAACAAGCCAGAGGATTTTTAAAAATTCTTATCTGGAAACCATAGAGGGGGAAAAAAAAACCAGTGGTACCAGAGGGATTATTTTGGCCTTTTGGATGTCACTGAAAATAGACAGATGTAACAGAAAATAGATGTAACTAGAAGAATTTTAATTAGCTATAAGGAGTGTTCTGACAGTTACAGTTTGTACATCCTGGAATGAGTTACTGAGGCATCATATTTGGGTCCATCACATTCTGTTGCTCTCCTGGGGATTCCCGGAACATCCTGGTGTACAGCCAATCTGGTATATTCAGAGGAAGCAGATGGTGGGGGAGGAGGGGGAGGAGGCTGGGAATACTGCATGGTCATAGCTGACTAACCTACGGGCAGATACCCTGATTCTGAGAAGATTCTAGGGCCCTTAAAACCGCTTATAGGATAGTAAACAAAATAACCTCCTGGGAGGCTGATCTCATACCAAAGCAAGTAGAGTAGGAATTGGGCAAAGCTTCCTCCCCAAAACAAAACAAAAGCACTGCTTTGCACATAGCAGTTTTCCAGGACGGAAATGCAGTGATATACAAGAAGGCTCAAAGTGAAGCTGAATTCCCAGCAGGGAAAGTTTCCCCAGAGGGTAGCCTCAAATCAACAAAACCCACTGAGAGAACCTCCTAGGCTCAGTCAGGATCTCCAGAATCATCTCCTCACCAAAGAGGTCCCAAGAACCTGATCCCACAAGTTTTTCTCAGTCGGAGAAAGCACTGACAGAGCCCCAGAGCCCCAGATTTTATGAAATGACCTGGAACCCAGATCATGCATGCATTGCCCGTGGGCAATAATCAGAGTTTTCTATAGTCAGGCCCTAAACACCAACCACAAGACTTAGCCAGGCAGTAGCACTGACCTACTTCCCACCCTCAGTGGGAATCAAGGGTTATTTTGCCCTTATTTGGGTTCTACAGGGATGTAGGGCCAGGGATAGGGATCCAAAATCTTTCCAAAGCAATAGGCCAATTCCTTTTATGTGCTAGGAGACCTGGTGGGAAAGGGGGTGTGGACCATCAAGGGTTGGTGAGAAGACTCTTAGAAACAACAGGGACAAGTACATAGATGCATCTGCTGTCTGGAGGACCATGAAGATTCTCTCTCAAACTTTGTGTTTCCAAAGCTTTTAGGGTCAAAGTGTAAGGGGCAATGGTCAGGACTTGAAGTATAGGGCCTGCAGGACAGCGACTAGATCTCTGTCTCCAGTCATCTCTACACTTGATGTTTTTCCCTCTGAGAATGTTTACGCCCTCCAAGTCCTCTAACAACTATGATTAATGCTGTACTAGATGGAGTTGAAAGGGAAGTCCTTAGGTGGTCTAGAGTCAAGACCACCTTTATCACATGGACATGCCACTAGTTCACTTTTATGGCCTCCTTTCCATGGTCCTCTGAACTGCACTGCTCAGGTGGCTCCCCAAAAACTGACCTCATAGCACAGCCTGCCCACCTTTTAGACTGAGTTCTTGGTAAAGCCTGCTTCCTTCCATCCTCACTACCCTGAGTGGGGGTTATAGACCTCATTTGTGGGTTTCAAATGGACAGCAGGAGGTGAGAGGGAAGTACACCTGCTCACCTACAGCCACCCCACCATAGTGAATCTTATCCCAGAGGCATGTCCCAAGTTGACCCCTCTTCTGAAAGTTGCGAAGGACCTGGATCTGGGGGAAGGGCATGCAGCCAGCCCTAAGCCCCCTTAGCTGGAGCTGACCCTAGAAAGGTCAGGGTCTCAGCACCCATATGAACCTCAGTTCTCAGATAAGGGGGTGGGGAGTGGGTAGGAAAGCCTCTGGGAAAATCTCCCTCCCAGGAGTAGGTTGGCAAGTAGGGCAAGACCTTTGATCTTGCACAAGAGGTTCTTCTAGCAGCACCCTGGGCCCCTCCCGGGGAAGATAAACCAGAAGGATGATGGGGGACAGGGTTAGGAGACTGGGAGGCCAAGGCTCAGCTACCCGGGCCCGGAGAACAAAAGCTGAGTTGCAGCCGCCTCCGCCGCTGCCGCCGGCCGAGCTCTTTGTGACACTTTGTTTGGGACGCAGAGAGGGAAGCACCCCCCCCATCCTCTCCCCTCCCCCATCCCCCGCTCCCGGAGAGTTTGGGTCCCTTCCCCCTCCTCCTCCATCAGCCCTACCTGGGCCGGGGGGCACTCATCCACTCTGGTTCCCAGTTCGGCTGCCCGGCACCCCCAGGCCCCTCGCGCCCTGCCTTCGGGCCCCTACAAAGACGACCGCCCCCCCACCCCCGCTGGCCTTTCCCCTTTGGTGTCCGCTTTCCCGACTCCCCCACCTGCCCCCCCTCCTTCGAGGCCCCCCTAGCTCTCAGGCTTCCGTGGCCGCCGCCCCCACCCCGCCCCCCCAGGAGCTCTGGGCGAAGTTTGCTTGGGGCCGAGCCGGCGCCCCTCCCCCGCCCCCGCCCCCTGCACCTGCTCCGAGCCGGGCGCGCGTAGCGGGGGCCCCCCCCTCCGGAGGGGGGGCGGGGGCCGGGGGCGGGGGCCGGGTGGCTGAGGGGGGGCCGGGAGTGGGGGGAGCGGCTACTCACGAGCCCCGGGCGGGCGGCGGCGGAGCGGGCGGCGGCGGCGGCGGCGGCGGCGGGCGGCGGGCCGGCGGCGCGGGCGTCAGCGTTACGTGGGGCCGGGGGAGATGCGCCGGGCCCCGGCCCCCCCGCCCCCGGCCCGGCCCCCGCCCCCTCCCCGGTCCCCCGCCCCCGGCCCCGGCCCGCATTGTGTGCGGCGGGAGGCGGCCCGGCCATTAGCATGCGGGGGGCGGCGCGGCGGGGCTGGGAGCCGCACGGGAGCGGGAGCGGGAGCGGGAGCGGGGCTCCGGCTCCGGGGACAGGGAGCAGGGGACCCCGGGAGCCACGAGAGGCGGCCGCCAGGGGCGGGGTGCGGGCCGTTTGGAGACTGGGGGCGCTGTCGGAGGAGGGGGGGAACGGGGGTGGGGCGCACGGATGATTCCAACAGGAGACTGGAAGAGATTTTGAAAGGTCATCTCGTCCTTCCCCCAGCCTCCAAGCAGGACTGCCCCTCCCACCCTAAACCCGGACATACCAGGGAAGGAGCTGGCTCTGCCGCTCTTTCTGCCCCAACATGCACAGACTCGGGAAGTTCTTCCTGGGGTTTTATCTCAAAGCCTCTCCCTTACAATTTCTGTCTCTCTTTTGGGGGAGGAGGAGGGGCGATTGTAGAGATAGTTAATGTCGGCCGTGTAAGAAACATTAAAGTTACTGTTCGGTCCTTTCTGTTCTCGATAAACAATTCCTGCTCCTTCCTCTCGAGTTCTATTTTTCCATTCCTTAAGTTACTTTAATGGCTCTTCAATACAACAAATATTTACTGAGTGCTTACTAAGTACCAAGCACTATGCTCAGGGCCGTGGGGGATGAACACAGTAGGGGAATGTGGTACTCTCCCTCGAGGAGATTGTAGTCTAGACAGGGACTACAAGTTTGTAAACTGGACACTTAGATTTGATCAATATTTCACTGAATGCCTGATCACATATTTAATAGTATACAATCCTTCCAATAACACTTCTATAATTAGTCTGCATTTACAGGTAAGGAAAATGAGGCTAGACTCTTTCCACTGGCCTACCAGTTATGGGATACTCAGTGCAAGCCCAACATCTCACATTCTGTCAGGCCATCGCCACAAAATAAAATTAATATACGTTAAGGATAGAGGAGAGAGTAGACAGAACAGTTCTCAAGATCCCTTTAAATATGATTCTCATTGCCCAGTAAAGAAGAGGGGGCACAGTGTTTCAGTGAGTTGGCGCAGCACTGAACAGGGCAAAAGTGGCTCACATAGAAGGCCACTTGCCTCCCACGACCCTGCCTCCTAGTTCTGACTCCTGGGGTCTTCTGGCTCAGTCTTCTGTCATCAATTAATAATAGCGACTCACATTTATTGAGCGTGTAGGTGCCAGGTGCTGAACTGAATGGGTTCATATGCATTTTCTCTTTTAATACTTAAAGCAACCCCTTGAGATTGGTATTAATTTGCCTTTAATGATAAGAGAACAGAGATTAAGTAACTTGCCCAAGGTCACCTGGGTTGATCTGGGATTTGAACATAAATCTGGTTGCCTGCAAAAGTCAGGCTTGCACCAAGGTGGGCTTTTCCTACTTTTGATCTACAGAATATATATTTGGGCCCAGGTGATACTGCTTCTTTATTTGCTGTTCAGTAGCTAAGTCATATCTGACTCTTTGCGACCCCAGGAACTGCAGCACACCAGGCCTCCCTGGTGTGTAGAAATAAATGACCCCAGCTTAGCTTCTGAATAAGTGCTGTAATGGCATCAGGTATATCAGTATAAACTAATCAGCATCATTAATGGTTATTATGTACCCACCCTGAGTCAACAACCCTTCCCAGTCATATTACTGTCCCCCTTTTAATCACTCAGTTTCAACAAACTGAGGTTCAAATTGGTAGAATAATGTATCCAAGGCCACACAGCTGGGAAGGTGTCAGAGCTTGCCTGGCTGCAAGGCAACTTCTGTCCCTCAAAAATATTAATTGTTGCAATAGTGTCCTTTCCAAGACTGACCATTTAAGGACCAGTCTTCTAACATGTCTAACTACAGGTTATCACTGAGTCAAAAACAATCCCTACTATAAATAGAGCTCTCCATCCACTTAGTCAGTGCCCAATCCAGAGTAAATCCTTCAAGAAAGGAATGAGAGAGGAGAAATTGTCCAGAAAGTGAGAGATAAGAAGCTAGGTCTTAGCTGGTCTTGGGACAAATCTTCAAGTGGTAATGATGGGACTAATTCAGAGAGTGAGGTGGGATTTCCCTACAGAATGACAAGTAATTTAAGGAGGAAGCCCCCTAAAACAGGAAAAAGATTAGGTGGAAATGGGACATTGGAGCCCAAGGTGATAGTATCCATGTGGATAAGGTGAGTGATCAGAGACGGGGTCAACAGGAAATGGGAACAGAATGAGATAGGGCAAGGTGTCTTGTAGAGTGAACTGAGGCTAGTGTCTACCCACCGCCACTCCCTGGATCCATAGGCCCTCATAGGGACCTTTGCCCCACCACACCTCAGCCTTGATAGCCTGTCTCTGCCAGGACAAGTTTGTCATCCGCTCTGAGCTACCAGGGGCCCCGCCAGGAACTCCAGGCCCGATTGGGACCCATCCCTTTGGAGCAGCTGCTTCAGACTAGGTAGGTGTAAGGACCCTAAGTCTTAACTTCCTGGATACTGAAAGCAGGCAGAGGGGCAGCTGAAAGAGATGTTGCTGGATGTCCTGTCTTCTGATGGGTGTCATACTGCATTTTTCCCAGGCTAGAAATCACGGAGCTCTAGTGGTCAAGGGAGCCATGGAGGACAGAGCTGGTCAGCAAGAGAGACCTAGCCTTCGTCTGGAAAAGCTACAGCGCTGGGCCAGGCACAGGCAGAGTGGGCGCCTCCTGGTGCTGGCGGTGAGGCCAAGCTGCCCCACCCCGACCTTCAGCATGTTCACTTGTACCCCCAATTCAGTTCTACACATGTTTTGTAAGCACTTATCACGTGCCTGAAACTATGCTAGGCTGAGTGGGAGGAGGGTGGAGGAAATATTGAATAAACAAGGCAAGACTCTTAATCTCCAAGTAGATTCTCCATATGGGGAAAACACACAGGTAAGTAACTGAACTACAGCATGAGGCAGGAAAAAATTAAATGATATCTCCTTCTCCTTATGGCCCTTGGTTGACTACTCTCTGGCACTATGCATTCTTCCCAATTGCTGATCTATGTACGAGGCAAAGATTGGGAGGAAGGGAGTTCCTGACAGTTTCCCTTCAACTACACTGCATCTGGCCTCCAGGTGAGCCAGCTATGGCTGGCAGTGGCTGTGGTGCCCTTTGCTGTCTCAGTAGCCTGCCTGAACTCTGCTTGTCACATGACCACAGCACTGCCACTTGGGCCTGGCATACTGGTAAGAACTACCACGTGGGAGGGTAGAAGGAAGGGCCCCTCTCTAACAAGCCAGACCTCACCACTTGCCTTTCTCATCATTCAGGGTTTCCTCACTGGGATTGTTACTCTTGAGCTGCGCAGAGCACCCCGTCTCTGGAAGGTGAGAGGGGAAAAGAATGTAGTACTATTCTCCCACCCCCTGAAACACATACACACATGCACATCTCAGTCTAGGAAGTGAATTTCTAACTGTTGACTAATTATGTCAGCTCTCTGCCCATGACTGGCCTAAAACCCTGAGGGGGTAAAATAAGAAAGTTAAAGGGCTGATGGTCTTGTTTGGAGGTGGAGGAATAGGAGCTGAGTTTTGTTTTCAGCTAGGCTACAGGTGGGGCTTGAGGTTCCAATGAGTTCCCTAGGCTGGCAGGACTCAACTGGCTCACTGGCAGGTGCGCGCCATGATGATATTCAACACCTTTACTCTGATCTCGGGCTTCATCGCATTGGTGGTCGAGGTGATGAAGACAGCCTTGATGTCTGCCCGAACCATCCCCTCCGAGGTACAAGTGAATAAAGGAGAATGTGGGAGGATGCGGAGGCAAGAGGAGGGGAAAGGACAAGGGCAGATAGGTGCAGGGTCCCCTGCGGCACACCCTCAGCCCCATCTACCTACAGCTAGCTGGCTTGTTGGTGCTGGAGCTCAGCGCTGAGGCCTTCACCCTAGGGGGAGTGCTGGTCTCAACATACTCCCTGTTCCTGCTGAGCCAGAGGAAGCCAAGATGCTGCAGAAGCCAGAGTCTTCGCTACCAGGAGCTACAGGAGGTATTGAGGGCTGGGAGGAAGCAGAGAGCTAGAAACTTATTTTTTCACTGGCTATTCTGGTCAATGGTACTTAAGGGAGAATAATGTGGTGGGGCAGGAGGGGTTGTTAAACTGAAACTTATTAGTTTTCTGGCTTTGGACATGTCTCTCCTAGTGATGGCTAGGAGACTCAGATGGTAAAGCGTTTGCCTGCAGTGCGGGAGACCTGGGTTCGATCCCTGGGTTGGGAAGATCTCCTGGAGAAGGAAATGGCAACCCACTCCAGTACTCTTGCCTGGAAAATTCCATGGACTGAGGAGCCCGGTAGGCTACAGTCCATGGGGTCCACAAAGCATCGAACACGACTGAGCGACTTCACTTTCCCTTTCTCCTAGTGATGGGTAACAGGAAACTGAGTATCTAAATGGTTGCGGCTAGAAATGTGGGAGAGCATTAGGAATGTGACTAAATATTGGAAGGACTATGTGAACATGAGGGAAAAAATGGGAGAGGAGGAAGCTGCATCTCTCTGGGATTCCTCCTTTCTCACCCTTGATGTTTGCTCACCTCACAACTGTCTGGTTTTCAGGGCCTCTCAGAGTTGGAGGAAGTTCCTGAGTTGGAGACTGGTCCCACAGTGGCTAGCACAGCAAAGAGAACAAATGAGTGAGCTGGCAAGTGGAAGCAGACATGTGCTGCCCTCCTATCCGATGGGAACATTCTCCAGACTCTCCTGCACCACATCCCCCTGAACTCAAGCTAGATGGAGTCCCCCGAGACATACATGAAGTCTTGTGGAGTGCCTTCAATTTTCCCTCTGACTAGGCCCCTTGCTTTACCCTTCCCTGCTGGGGAAAGCAACACCTAGAGTGAGTCTGCCATCACCTCACAGCCCTGAGAATCTGACTGCCTGCAAGATAAGACATCCTTAAACTTTCAGTTAGATCCATTTCCTCCCTTCCATTCTTACCCACTGCCTCCCCAGCTTCACATCTGCCTCATCTCACTGTTTCCAAGATTTCCACCTTTCACAATCCCATTCACTCCAAACCCGGGTTCCCGTACACGCCCACTCTCTGAGATTCATTCACCACTGGTGCTTCCGTTGTCTCACTTCGATCTGGTGCCTTTCTACTCTAGCGGAAACTACAAATCCCAGGATGCCTCGCCGCCCCGTGGCCTGCTGGGAAATAAAGAGCCTTCCCTTCTGTGGTGGGGGCGCTGTGCATCTGCTGAGTGACTCGAGGCGCTGGAAATCTGGGCCTAGACGAGCGTTTCCTCGGACGCGACCACTGGCCCCGCGTGCAGGGAGGAGCCGGGGGGGCAGTTTTACGCGGGGGCGCCACCACCCCAACCTCGGTAACTGAGAACTGACTGGGGTTCTATATTCCTCCATCTGGTAGCTTCGGAGACCGGCTGGGGTTGAGGGCTGCCCCTCGGCAGAGCTGGGGTTTCCCAGATGCTGTCGCCGTGCCCCCTCCCACAGTCCCCAGGTCCAAAGTCCTGAGACTTGGAGCGCGCGCGAGAAAGGGGTTGGAGATGATGAGTCAGAAGCCCAGGGCCCTTCTCATCTCCCTCCCCCGGGGCCTAGGCGCCTGAGGAGGACGGACTGGCTGGGCAGACGGGGTGGACAGGGCAGGAAGAGGGAGGGACACGGCGACCCAAGCTAAGGTTTTCCCGCCTCTTGTGAGCTAGCCGGTGTAACGATCCCGCGTTGCAACCACCCTTTCCAAGGCGGGAGAGATACTGCGCAGGCTCAGCCTCTCGGCAGCCCTGCCGACCTTTGATCGCAGCTGCGGCGCGCTTGCAGAAGCTCTGGTTGTGCTCAACCCCCACCGTTTATGATCTTTGCAATTGTGCAAAAATGGCAAGTTCAGGTGGGCTTGAGAAAAGCCCAGGAAAACGAGGGCACCCAGTAGCACCAACCCGACAGCTTGCTAGCCGCTAGAGAAACTAGAAATTGACCAGAACTGCAATACTAAGAAAACTCACCCCAAATTCACATAGTGCCGGGATGGGTGTGCGCCTCACACTCATTTTTGTTCCCACTTGAGAAGGCTGCTTCTCCAGACTTAACCAAGCCCAGGCACCAGTGAGGAAAGAGCGCAGCCTGGCTGCATTGCCCTGACATTGCAGTGGAGCCCGCTGTTTGTGACACCTTGGGAGTGGTAATAGTTGCCCTATGACAAGATTGTGTGAGTATTAGTGGGTGGGGGCAGTTCTGGGATTAGGCTGTGGAATGAGGAAACAAAATCTCCCCCACTCCCCCAGTCTAAATGCCAGAATAATGGAGAGCTCATCTGTGAAGCACTCACAATAATTTTCCTCAAAATCAGAAGGTGGTGGTAGCTGAAGAAGTTAGGGATAAAAGTCAACAATTCATTCTTAACTGGCTTCCACATAGGAGCAACAAGTTTTATGATATGATCAGATATCCAGGAATTGCATTTTAGTTCTTGGAAAAGTTTACGATGCAGATAAACCTTGTATCAGGTTAGGCTAGGTTGTGCTGTGGTAACAATGCCAAAATCTCAATGGCCTAAACCCACAAAGGTTTACTCTCTGGCAGGGTGCTCTGCTCTTTGCAAATTATTCAGGTACCCAAGTCCATAGACCACCACCATTATGAGAGACTACCATGTCAGTTCAGTTCAGTTCAGTTGCTCAGTCGTGTCAGACTCTCTTCGACCCCATGAATCGAAGCACTCCAGGCCTCCCTGTCCATCACCAACTCCCGGAGTTTACCCAAACTCATGTCCATCGAGTCGGTGATGCCATCCAGCCATCTCATCTTCTGTCGTCCCCTTCTCCTCCTGCCCCCAATCCCTCCCAGCATCAGGGGCTTTTCCAGTGAGTCAACTCGTCGCATGAGGTGGCTGAAGTATTGGAGTTTCAGCTTCAGCATCAGTCCTTCCAAAGAAATCCCAGGGCTGATCTCCTTCAGGATGGACTGGTTGGATCTCCTTGCAGTCCAAGGGACTCTTCAAGAGTCTTCTCCAACACCACAGTTCAAAAGCATCAGTTCTTCGGCACTCAGCTTTCTTCACAGTCCAACTCTCACATTCATACATGACCACAGGAAAAACCATAGCCTTGACTAGATGGACCTTAGTCGACAAACTAATGTCTCTGCTTTTTAATATGCTATCTAGGTTGGTCATAACTTTCCTTCCAAGGAGTAAGCGTCTTTTAATTTCATGGCTGCAATCACCATCTGCAGTGATTTTGGAGCCCAAAAAATAAAGTCTGACACTGTTTCCACTGTTTCCCCATCTATTTGCCATGAAGTGATGGGACCAGATGCCATGATCTTTGTTTTCTGGATATTGATCTTTAAGCCAACTTTTGCACTCTCCTCTTTCATTCTCATCAAGAGGCTTTTTAGTTCCTCTTCACTTTCTGCCATAGGGGTGATGTCATCTGCATATCTGAGGTTATTGATATTTCTCCCGGCAATCTTGATTCCAGCTTGTGCTTCTTCCAGCCCAGCGTTTCTCATGATGTACTCTGCATAGAAGTTAAATAAGCAGGGTGACAATATACAGCCTTGACGCACTCCTTTTCCTATTTGGAACCAGTCTGTTGTTCCATGTCCAGTTCTAACTGTTGCTTCCTGACCTGCATATAGGTTTCTCAAGAGGCAGGTCAGGTGGTCTGGTATTCCCATCTCTCTCAGAATTTTCCACAGTTTATTGTGATCCACACAGTCAAAGGCTTTGGCATAGTCAATAAAGCAGAAATAGATGTTTTTCTGGAACTCTCTTGCTTTTTCCATGATCCAGCGGATGTTGGCAATTTGATCTCTGGTTCCTCTGCCTTTTCTAAAACCAGCTTGAACATCAGGAAGTTCACGGTTCACGTATTGCTGAAGCCTGGCTTGGAGAATTTTGAGCATTACTCTACTAGTGTGTGAGATGAGTGCAATTGTGTGGTGGTTTGAGCATTCTTTGGCATTCCCTTTGTTTGGGATTGGAATGAAAACTGACCTTTTCCAGTCTTGTGGCCAGTGCTGAGTTTTCCAAATTTGCTGGCATCTTGAGTACAGCACTTTCATAGCATCATCTTTCAGGATTTGAAATAGCTCCACTGGAATTCCATCACCTCCACTAGCTTTGTTCATAATGATGCTTTCTAAGGCCCACTTGATTTCACATTCCAAGATGTCTGACTTTAGGTGAGTGATCACATTTTGTACAGTTCTACTGTGTATTCTTGCCACTTCTTAATATCTTCTGCTGCTGTTAGGTCCATACCATTTCTGTCCTTTATCAAGCCCATCTTTGCCTGAAATGATCCCTTGGTATCTCTAATTTTCTTGAAGAGATCGCTAGTCTTTCCCATTCTGTTCTTTTCCTCTGTTTCTTTGCATTGATTGCTGAGGAAGGCTTTCTTATCTCTTCTTGCTATTCTTTGGAACTCTGCATCAGATGCTTATATCTTTCCTTTTCTCCTTTGCTTTTCGCTTCTCTTCTTTTCACAGCTATTTGTAAGGCCTCCCCAGACAGCCATTTTGCTTTTTTGCATTTCTTTTCCATGGGGATGGTCTTAATCCCTGTCTTCTGTACAATGTCATGAACCTCCATCCATAGTTCATCAGGCACTCTGTCTATCAGATCTAGGCCCTTAAATCTATTTCTCACTTCCACTGAATAATCATAAAGGATTTGATTTAGGTCATACCTGAATGGTCTAGTGGTTTTCCCTACTTTCTTCAATTTAAGTCTGAATTTGGCAATAAGGAGTTCATGATCTGAGCCACAGTCAGCTCCTGGTCTTGTTTTTGTTGACTGTATAGAGCTTCTCCATCTTTGGCTCCAAAGAATATAATCAGACTGATTTCAGTGTTGACCATCTGGTGATGTCCATGTGTAGAGTCTTCTCTTGTGTTGTTGGAAGAGGGTGTTTGTTATGACCAGTGCACTCTCTTGGCAAAGCTCTATTAGCCTTTGCCCTGCTTCATTCTGTACTCCAAAGCCAAATTTGCCTGTTACTCCAGGTGTTTCTTGACTTCCTACTTTTGCATTCCAGTCCCCTATAATGAACATCTTTTGGGGGTGTTAGTTCTAAAAGGTCTTGTAGGTCTTCACAGAACCATTCAACTTCAGCTTCTTCAGTGTTACTGGCTGGGACATAGACTTGGATTACTGTGATATTGAATGGTTTGCCTTAGAAATGAACAGAGATCATTCTGTTGTTTTTGAGATTGCATCCAAGTACTGCATTTCGGACCCTTTTGTTGACCGTGATTGCTACTCCATTTCTTCTGAGGGATTCCTGCCCGCAGTAGTAGATATAATGGTCATCTGAGTTAAATTCACCCATTCCAGTCCATTTTAGTTCGCTGATTCCTAGAATGTCAACGTTCACTCTTGCCATCTCCTGTTTGACCACTTCCAATTTGCCTTGATTCATGGACCTGACATTCCAGGTTCCTATGCAATATTGCTCTTTACAGTATCAGACCTTGCTTCTATCACCAATCACATCCACACCTGGGTATTGTTTTTGCTTTGGCTCCATCCCTTCATTCTTTCTGGAGTTATTTCTCCACTGATCTCCAGAAGCATATTGGGCACTTACCAACGTGGGGAGTTTCTCTTTCAGTATCCTATCATTTTGCCTTTTCATACTGTTCATGGGGTTCTCAAAGCAAGAATACTGAAGTGGTTTGCCATTCCCTTCTCCAGTGGACCACATTCTGTCAGACCTCTTCACCATGATCCGTCCATCTTGGGTGGCCCCACACGGCATGGCTTGGTTTCACTGAGTTAGACAAGGCTGTGGTCTGTGTGATCAGATTGGCTAGTTTCTGTGAATATGGTTTCAGTGTGTCTGCCCTCTGATGCCCTCTTGCAACACCTACCATCTCACTTGGGTTTCTCTTACCTTGGACTTGGGATATCTCTTCACGGCTGCTCCAGCAAAGTGCAGCCACAGCTCCTTACCTTGGACAAGTCGCCCCTCCTGATCTTGAACATGGAGTAGCTCCTCTCGGCCTTCCTGCACCTGTGCAGCTGCGGCTCCTTGGACGTGGGGTTGCTCCTCTCCACCACCGCCCCTGACCTCGGACGTGGGGTAGCTCCTCTCGGCCACTCCTGCACCACTGTCGCAGCCTGACGCTCTCTACCACGTCACCATGAGACTAATCGCCCCTTCCCCCAGCTCCAGCCCCTTCCCAAGTTGTGAAGTAAACATGGAGAATTGTTCAGGTTCTTAAATGCTTCTGCCTCAAAGGGATACATATCGCTTTCACACACACTTCATTGACCAAAACAAGTCATATAACCACACTCAACTTCAGGATGGTTAGAAGGGCAATCTTCATATGCCTGAAAGGGGAGTAGATATAGTTCATTGAAAGAAGAGGAGGTAATCATTTGCAAGGATTCTTGAACAACTAAGCAGTGGGAATTCATCCATTCCAACAGTTATACCTGTATCTACTTCTCTGGTTTTGATACATGAACCACTAAAATGAAGTTTTTTTTGTTTTTTGGTTTTTTTTTTGTCCATGTCACATGCCTCACAGGATCTTAGTTCCCTGATCAGGGATGGAATCCATGCCCCCTACAGTTGGAGACGTGAAGTCCCAACCACTAGACCGCCAGAGAAGTCCATATAGTGAAGTTCTTAATAGAAACTCAATAGTTCCCCCTGCCAAGAGTAATAAGATTGGGAGTCAGAAAATGTAAACTCTTGTTTTGATATGGAAGTTTGGGCAAATCAGACCTCTCTGAAATGCATTTTGCTTAAATGGAGATTATAATATTTACTCTCGCTACCTTACTGGAGTAGTAAGGGTCAAATAAATCACACATGAGAAAAAAATACTTTAAAACTACAAAGCACTTCAGAGGTTGAAAATAAATTGCCTATAGAGATGAGAAATAGTGTAAATGAGTGGAGCAGATTAGGCATGAGTTAATAGGGAGTGATGGGAACTATGGCAATCTAGAGAGCCCACATTCTGTTTAAAGACTAACCCTACTCAACTCTACCCAATTATTGGCATGTGGGACTATGGGCTTAGTATTGTCATTGTTCCAATTTTTCTATAATAGTCAGAAATTCTGACTTTTTAAATGTAAAATCTTCTGATTTTAAAATGTTAACAACTGATTTTCTTAAAACTGAGTACCAGATTTGGTCCATAGTCCTTCAATTATTATCTGTCCTTTATATACACATATGGTAGAAATTTAGAGTTTAGATGTACAATATGGTTCTTGTAGGCCATCAAAGCCTTTTATAAAATTCAAGAGTCCTGTAGAGATTTAACATTAGGTTCTCAAAACCATTTTTTAAGAATCATATCCCTCTCATATTGGTTTTCAGGGAGGGGTATTTTGCCCCACAGGGATTACTTGGCAATTTTTGGTAGTGACAGCTTCCAGTGGAGGGGGAGGGGAAGAGTATGTAACCAGAAGAGTATTAAGAGGATAAATTGGAAGATCAGAGATTTAGTCCCAGTGTTACTGTTGCCCCTTTCCTGTGCATTGACCTCTGCAAGCTGCGAGTAAAGACTGTGAGACTTGTCCTGTGGTCCTCATTATCCCCCCCACCCTTCTCGGCATACTGCCTACTGCCAGAGTTCCTAGCTGCTCCATGAAAGCATTCTGCTTTGCTCAATGCTTCCCAGCTACCGTTGTATCTGTCCCTTCATCAGTTTGGCAGCCGCTATAGAAGTCACTCATGTTTTACTTGAATTCCTGCCCATTGGAACTTCCCAGAAAGAAGTGACTGTGACAAGGTTCCTGCTGACGTCAGTTTTAAAGGCCTTGACACCATCCCCTGCTTTAAGCATTTAAGAAATATGTGGCTTCATATGCGGCTGAATTCTGAGGTGGTTGGGAAATTCTCCATGTTGATGAATTTTACCCTGATTTTTTTGAGATTCAGTCATTTATTCTGACCTTAAATACATGATTGTAGACAACAGACATTTCCCAAATGAAGTATCAGCTTTTGCAGATGGTTCAGGTTTTGTGTCCTGGGCTTTGTCCTCTGCTGCCATCTTGTGGCCTCTTTGCTGCTGGGGTCGAGGTCTCACAAAGGGCCTTCCCTCCAGGTAATGGCGTGTGTCAGTGGCTTATGGCTTAGTTGGAGAAGGAGTCTGCTCACTGTGGGGCATGCGCCAAATCCCTCCCCTGCTATGAGTCCACCTGGGCCATGACGCATGCCAAGAGCATAGCAAGTAGGCTGGAGGCACAGGGCCTTCTGGGTCATTCCCAGCCCTTGGGCCTCCATGTGTTATGCAATCCTGGACTCAAGCCAGAAAATCAGTAAACTCAACTACCCAGGAGTAATCGGAGCTGACCTCGCTTGCTTGGCCCAGTGAATTCCCTGCAGCCTCTTTCTACTCACCATCAGGGCTGAGTTATTCTTTATCTTAGTGAGAAGAGACGATTACCTCATCAGTATTTTGTTGTACTGGCTAGGCCCATTTTGGTTTGCTCTGTGTACACATCGTTCCTTCTTGGCTTGTCCAGCCAGTGCTGCTTCAAGTTCGATGTTTAATTGCTGGATTGAGCAGGACAGTGGCAGTGTGTGTCGCTGGTAAGCAGTGTTTCCTATAAGGATGACAGGATCTGAGCACTGTAGTGATCAGAGGTCCATGTCCAGGGCACAGGGAATCTAGGATACTGCCCTTGTAGCTGGGCTATTAGTGACTGAGCAGCAAGTGACTCGTTCTGGAGGAAAGGCAGGAAAACTTCTAGTGGGTGCTATTTTCTATCATTATAATAATGTGTTTAAAACCTTCCAAGAGTTAAAGTATTAATAAATGTATAGAACTGTCCCCTAGCTGTTTGCCCTTCCTGTATGTTTTACACGTTTGGCTTTTTATGGAGAGCCCAGACTCTACCAGGCCCTCCTTGTCCCTATCTGCAGAATTGGAGGAGGAAGCAAAGGAGGAGGGGGAGGGAAAACAGTTGCCTGGAGTTCCTTTTAATATGCTTTCCCATGTATAAAAATTTAGGGGAGTCTGGTGCTCTGTGATGACCTGGAGAAATAGGATGGGGGAAGGGGAGAAAGGCTGGGGAGGGAAGGGCTGTATCTATAATTGCAGCTGATTTGCATTGCTGTATGGCAGAAACTAACACAACACTGTAAAAAAAACTTTTTAATTAAATTTAATAATAGAAAAAAAGACAAAAATTCAGGGAAAGGGCCTCCTTGTATAATTTCTAAGGCTATTAAACTGGTATGTATTGCTTTATAACTCAGATGCTGTTTACTTAAAGGGAGTCGTCTTCTGTTTCTTTGTTTTTCCTTCTTTGCCTATATTTTTTCAGTTTTATTTTAATTATATTTTGTGGTTCATGTTATTCCTTTTTATTTTTATAAAATTTTTTAGAAACATTGATTTTTGGCTGCTCTGGGTCTTCATTGGTGTACATGGGCTTTCTCTAGTGTGGCTAGCGGAGGCTACTCTTTAGTTACGTTGTGCAGGCTTCTCATTGCCATGGCTTCTCTTGCTGCAGAGCATGGGCTCGAGGCTACGCAGGCTTCAGTCGTTGCGGTGCGTGGGCTTAGTTGCCCCGGGGCATGTGGAATCTTCTTGGACCAGAGATTGAACAGTGTCCCCAGGACTGGCAGGCAGACTCTTAAGCACTGGACCATCTGGTAAGTCCTATATGTTATTCTTGATTCTACCTATGATCTGAATCTTTGGTTGATTTTTCTTATCAGAAACGTTTCCTGTGTTCCATCCAGAGTGAGTGAGTTGTTTTTGTTGACTCTTATCTATTTTTCCTTGCCTTTTAAAGTTTCTTGTTTATAAAGTATTTTTCTACAAGTCCAAGCTCGTCATATAGAGGAGCTTTGCTTCTTTATAATTCTATGCTCACTTTATGTATGAAGAAACTACTCTGTATCCACTCTTGTGCTTTAGATAAAATGAGAGGACTCAAAGTCATGGCATAAGAGAAACAGGACTGATGTCTTTGTAAATCTCACAGATAATTATGAGGAAGAGAAACTATTGTTAGTGAGCCCAAGATGTGAAACTGGGCCCAATGGTGTCATATTATAGAGAGGCAGAGAGGCTGGTTTTCAACCAAAAAAGAGAAATGGAACACCTTTCTAAAGATGAGCTGCTTTGAAGTTAGTCCCTCAACCTCTGGGTAATGTTTGAGGTGTTTTGTGCAATGCACTTCTGTACAGTTAAGTTGTTGAAGTGAGTTTTCAAGTATCAACCAAATGATTGGAATGTTGTTGTTCAGTTTCTGAGTCATGTCCAACTCTTTGAGACCCCATGGACTGTAGCACACGAGGCTTCTCTGTCCTTCACCATCTCCGGAAGCTTGCTCAAACTAATGTCCATTGAGTCAGTCATGCCATCCAACCTTCTCATCCTCTGTCATCCCCTTCTCCTCCTGCCTTCAATCTTTCCCAGCATCAGGGTCTTTTCTAATGAGTCAGCTCTTTGCATCAGATAGCCAAAGTATTGGAGCTTCAGCTTCAGCATGAATCCTTCCAATGAATATTCAGGACTGATTTCCTTTGGGATTGACTGGTTGGATTTCCTTGCTGTCCAAGGTACTCTCAACAGGCTTCTCCAACACCACAATATCGGACTTTATTTTTACCACCAGACACATCCACAACTGGGCATTGTTTCTGCTTTGGCTCAACCTCTTCATTCCTTCTGGAGCTATTTCTCTGCTCTTCTCCAGTAGTATATTGGGCACCTACCGACCTGGGGAGTTCATCTTTCAGTGTCTTATCTTTTTGCATTTTTATACTGTTCATGGGGTTCTCAAGGTAAGAATGCTGAAGTGGTTTGCCATTCTCTTCTCCAGTAATGGTTTGAATAGATGACCTTTAATTTATTCTCCAACATTAAGATTTGGTTTCTCAGCAATGATGGTTTTGTGTTTTGTTTTGTTTTTTGACTGCTCTGGGTCTTTGTTGCTGCACATGGGCTTTCTCTGCTTGCGGAGAGTGGGGGCTACTCTGTAGTTATGGTGCGTGGGATTCTCATTGAGATGGCTTCTCTTATTGTAAAACACAGGCTCTAGGGTGCTCAGGCTTCAGTAGTTGCAGCTTGCAAGCTCCAGAGCACAGTCTCAATAGTTGTGGCACACAGGCTTAGTTGCCCCATGGCACGTGGGATCTTCCTTGATGAAAGACTGAATAATGTTCCCTACATTGCAAGACAGATTCTTAACCACTGGACTAGCAGGGAAACCCCAGTGATGGTTTTTTAAATGGGCCCACTCATAATCTGGTGGCTCAGGCAATAAAGAATCTTCCTGCAATGCAGAAGACACAGGTTCAATCCCTGGGTTGGGAAGATCCCCTGGAAAAGGGAAAGGCTACCCACTCCAGTACTCTGGCCTGGAGAATTGCATGGACTGTATAGATCATGGTGGGGTCTCAAAGAGTCAGACACGACTGAGTGACTTTCACTTTCAAGGATGATGATCATGACAGCAGTGACTCAGTGATGGGCATGGTGGGAGTCAGGACTGTTTTTTGCACACATTAGTGAAAAGTCAGAACAATCAAAACTCCAGTGAGAAGTTAAAGCCATGTCATGTCAAAATAGCTAAGTCAAAACATCTCACTTTGGCACATATGTCTCTTTCTTTTATGCCTTATTCAAGCAGTGGTAAGTAGTCCTAGCCCCAAATTGCTAACTGGTACTGATTCTTCAAGACTCAGTTTAGTCTTCACCTACTTTGGGAAGCTTCCCTGACTTCTCTCCTCACTACCAGGTGCTTTTACAGTACTCTATACATAATTCTATACTTATTATGAAGGGGATCAGAAGACCTCACCCCAAAATGTGTCACATTGGCATGGAGATTGTCTTGATTAGAAGGCAAATAAGCAGCACACTCAGAAAGAGCTCTTTGCCCTCCCTCTAATAAAAGTGAAATATAAATTTCCCTTTGTAAAGGTCATCCCCCTCCTATCTCTCATAGTGGGAGGAAGAAAAGCAACCATTACATGGCAGACAGAGTCAGCACCATCATGAATGTACACAAACAACCTTACTAAAATCACAATTGTCTTTTATCAGTTTTCCCCATATATTTAGTTTCCTGAAATCTACCACTCCTGGAGGCCTAAAATGCTTTTCCTTTATCTTCTCACTTCTCCACAGTTTATCACCCTTTGTTAAAATAGTATATAATCCCCTGTGTCTAAGCACCTCTTTGATCCATTATTTCTTTTCTATGAAGAGCCTCTGTATATATAAAAATTGAAATATTAACAAGTGAAATGTATATGCCTTTTTTCCTGTTAATTTGACTTTTTATCAATTTAATTTGCAAGCTCCAGCTACTAAACCAAGAAGGTAGAGAAGTTTTCTCTTCCCCCACAAGTGAAATTATCATTTATGTGCCCACCTTTGAAGCAGGAACTGTTTTATTCATCTTTATAAGCCCAGAACCTAGCTAAAGGAATGGCATATAGGAGACATTCAATACACATTGACTGACTGAATAAATAAATACACTAAGTCTGAAGGAATTTCAACATAGAAACTCCTATGCAACATTCTGACAGTCATTCAGTCTCTGCTAAAACATTAACAGTAATGGTCACTGGAGAAAATCACTCAATCATGGCAGCTGGTTCCACAACAAATTCGTGATCTCAAACTGCAGCAATATCCTAAAGGCAACCCCATAATATTAATACTACTATTGGCAGTTCTCAGTTTCCACAGCTGCTACTTCAAGATTTTGTCTTGTTTTGTTTTCAATAGTTATTCTAAAGTGCATCTAGAAGAATAAAGAAATAATAATGAAAGAACAAGAAGGCAGGAAAGAAGAAAAAGAAAGAAGAAAGGGTTTCTAACAAGAGTAATAAGGTGAGACTTGGTCTATCAGCTATTCATGTATAAGATGAAAAATTAAAACACTATGGTATTGACATCAGAATAGATAGATGAATGGAATAGAATAGAGTCAAAAGAAGAGCTCAAGCATATATAAGATTTAATAAATTTTAGTAGTACTATTTCTTATCAGTTAGTTAATCATGAACTAAAATCAGTTTATGATGTTGGAATAACTGCATAACTGTACTAAGTTATACTTCTACCATATACCATACACCAAAATAAATTCTAGACATAAATGGAAATCAAAATCATAAAAATATGAGAAGAAATATAGGTAATTATTTATATAACCCAGGTCAAATAAGAGATTTTAGATATGACATTAATAACAGAAACTGCAAACAAAGCTAGTGAAGGTGATGAACAAAGCTAGTGGAGGTGATGGCATTCCAGTAGAGCTATTTCAAATCCTAAAAGATGATGCTGTTATAGTGCTGCACTCAATATGCCAGCAAATTTGGAAAATTTATCAGTGGCCACAGAATTGGAAAAAGTCAATTTTCATTCCAATCCTAAAGAAGGGCAATGCCAAAGAATGTTCAAACTACCACACAACTGCATTCTTTTCACATGCTAGCAAAGTAATGCTCAAAATCCTTCAAACTAGGCTTCAACAGTATGTGAACCGAGAACTTCCAGATGTACAACCTGCATACAGAAAAGGCAGAGGAACCTGAGATTAAATTGCCAATATCCTTTGGATCATAGACAATACTAGAGAATTCCATAAGAACATCTATTTCTACTTCATTGACTATGCGCTAAAGCCTTTGACTATGTGGATCACAACAAACTGTGGAAAATTCTTAAAGAGATGGGAATAACAGACCACCTTACCTGCCTTCTGAAAAACCTGTATGCAGGTCAAGAAGCAACAGTTAGAACCAGACGTGGAACAATGGACTGGTTCGAAATTGGAAAATGAGTATGTCAAGGCTATATATTATCGCCCTGCTTATTTAACTTCTATGCAGAGTACATCATGCAAAATGCCGGGCTGGATGAAGCACAGCTAGAATCAAGATTGTGGGGAGAAATATCCATAACCTCAGATATGCAGATGACACCACCTTTATGGCAGAAAGTGAAGAAGAACTAAAGAGCCTCTTGATGAAAGTGAAAGAGGAGAGTGAAAAAGCTGGCTTAAAACTCAACATTTAAAAAACTAAGATCATGGCATCTGATCCCATCACTTCATGGGAAATAGATGGGGAAACAATGGAAACAGTAACAGACTTTACTTTTGGGGGCTCCAAAAATTACTGTGGATGGTGACTGCAGCCATGAAATTAAAAGATGCTTGCTCTTTGGAAGAAAAGCAATGACAAACCTGGACAGTTTAAAAAGCAGGGATATTATTTTGCCTACAAAGTTCTGTATAATCAAAGCTGTGGTTTTTCCAGTGGTCATATGCGGATATGAGAGCTAAACAATAAAACAGGCTGAGTGCTGAAGAATTGATGCCTTCAAATTGTGGTGTTGGCGAAGACTCTTGAGAGTCTCTTCAACAGCAAGGAAATCAAACCAGTCAATCCTAAAGGAAATCAACCCTGAATATTCACTGGAAGGACTGATGCTGAACCTGAAGCTCCAATACTTTGGCCACCTGATGCAAAGAGCTGACTCATTGGAAAAGACCCTGATACTGGGCAATATTGAAGGCAGGAGGAGAAGGGAACAACAGAGGATGAGATGGATGGATGGCATCACCAACTCAATGGGCATGAGTTTGTGCAAACGCCCGGAGATGGTGAAGGACAGGGAAGCCTGGCGTGTTGCTGCCCATGGGGTCATAAACAGTTGGACACTACTGAGCGACTGAACAACAAAGTAGAAACTGAAAGGAAAAAGATTGATTTTACATTAAAAATTTTAAGCTTTCTATAAAAAAATACAATAAATGTAGGTAAAGTTCAAATGTAAAGTTTGAAAGAATAACATAAAACTAAAAGATGGTTAGTATCAGTACTGAATATTTTCTTTTTTAAAATTTATTCTTATTTATTATTTGGCTGCTCTGGGTCTTATTTGTGACATGTGGGTCTAGATCCCTCACCAGGGTTCAAACCCCGGCCCCCTGCATTGTGAGCATGGCGTCTTAGCCACTGGGCCATCAGGGAAGTCCCTGAATCTTTTCTTACAGAGAAATTGATAAAGACAAAACAGCCAATTTACCAAATAAAGAAATACAGTAAAGAAACTTAAATGGCCAATAAATCTATGAAAGATGATTTGTAATCATAGTAGTTAAACAAGGGCTTCCCTAGTGGCTCAGAGGTTAAAGCGTCTGCCTGCGATGCGGGAGACCTGGGTTTGATCCCTGGCTCAGGAAGATCCCCTGGAGAAGGAAATGGCAACCCACTCCAGTATTCTTGCCTGGAGAATCTCATGGACAGAGGAGCTTGGTGGGCTACAGTCCACGGGGTCGCAAAGAGTCGGGCACGACTGAGCGACTTCACTTTCACTTTAGTTAAATAAATTCAATTTATTTATTTTTCTATTTTTTTGGCTGCACTTCTCAGCATGTGAAATCTTAGTTCCCTAACCAGGGATGGAACCTGTGCCCCCTGCAATGGAAACGAATCTTAACCACTGGACAGCCAGGGAAGTCCCTAAATAGATGCAATTTAAAACAATAAGATGTTATTTTGTGTCAATCATATTGTTACTTTTAAATGCATAAAACCCATCATTGATGAGTGTGCAAGGAAATAGGCATTTTCTTACTTCTCTGATAGGACTGTAAATTGGTAAACTGTAATGGAAAACAACTTAACATCTTGTACATACAGATTAAAAATTGCCTGCCCTTGGGAATTCTCTGGTGGTCCCGTGGTTAGGGCTCTGCACTTTTACTGCAGGAAGCACAGCTGTGATCCGTGGTCAAGAAGCTAAGATCCTGCATGCTGCATGGCTTGGCCAAAAAAAAAATTGCCTACCCATAACCCAGCAATTCGATATCTAGGAATTTTTTACAGGAATACTTTTGGTCATATGTAAGGAGTTACCTACTGAAATGTTCAGTACATCATTAATTTTAAAAGTGCAAGCAGTTTTAAATATCTAATAATTTGGTGTGTGTGTTAGTTGCTCAGTTGTGTGTGACTCTGCAACCCACGGACTGTAGCCCACCAGGCTCCTTCATCCCTGGGATTTCCCAGGTAAGAACGCTGGAGTGGGTTGCCACTTCCTTCTCCAGGGGATCTTCCCAACCCAGGGACTGAACCCAGGTCTCCAACACTGTAAGCAGACTCTTTACCACCTGAGCCACCAGAGAAACAATACGGTTGTTGATTTTTATTTTATTATTATTATTTTAAAATTTTACTCCACATCCATGCCGCCTGCAGTGGAAGCACAGAGTCCTAACAATCAGACTGCCAGGGAAGTCCTAGTTGATTTTTAAAGTATAATAAGCCTAGAGATTGAAATGTTATACTATATTACATTGGTATAAAAAGAGTATTCCTAAGTAAAAAAATTTTTTTCATCATTGCATCCAATAAAAAATGGCAAAAGACTTGAATAAAAAGTCTTTTGCCATTTTTCTCCAAAAAATTTGTAAATGGCTAATAATCACATGAAAATGATGTCAAGCATCATTAGTCATTAGGTAGTCAGTTCAGTCGCTCAGTTCTGTCCGACTCCTTGCGACCCCATGAATCACAGCATGCCAGGCCTCCCAGTCCATCACCAGCTCCCGGAGTTCACTCAAACTCATGTCCATCGAGTCGGTGATGTCATCCAGCCATCTTATCCTCTGTTGTCTCCTTCTCCTCCTGCCCCCAATCCCTCCCAGCATCAGGGTCTTTTCCAATGAGTCAACTCTTCGCATAAGGTGGCCAAAGTATTGAAGTTTAAGCTTCAGCATCAGTCCTTCCAATGAACACCCAGGACTGATCTCCTTTAAGATGGACTGGTTGGATCTCCTTGCAGTCCAAGGGACTCTCAAGAGTCTTCTCCAACACCACAGTTCAAAAGCATCAATTCTTCGGTGCTCAGCTTTCTTCACAGTCCAACTCTCACATTCATACATGACCACAGGAAAAACCATAGCCTTGACTAGATGGACCTTTGTTGGCAAAGTAATGTCTCTGCTTTTTAACATGCTATCTAGGTTGGTCATAACTTTCCTTCCAAGGAGTAAGCGTCTTTTAATTTCATGGCTGCAATCACCATCTGCAGTGATTTTGGAGCCCCCAAAAATAAAGTCTGACACTGTTTCCACTGTTTACCCATCTATTTGCCATGTAGTGATGGGACCAGATGCCATGATCTTCGTTTTCTGGATGTTGAGCTTTAAGCCAACTTTTTCACTCTCCTCTTTCACTTTCATCAAGAGGCTCTTTAGTTCCTCTTCACCTTCTGCCATAAGAGTGGTGTCATTTGCATATCTGAGGTTATTGATATTTCTCCCAGCAATCTTGATTCCAGCTTGTGCTTCTTCCAGTCCAGCGTTTCTCATGATGTACTGTGCATAGAAGTTAAATAAGCAGGGTGACAATATACAGCCTTGACATACTCCTTTTCCTATTTGAAACCAGTCTGTTGTTCATGTCATTTTAACTGTTGCTTGCTGACCTGCATACAGGTTTCTCAAGAGGCAGGTCAGGTGGTCTGGTATTCCCATCTCTCTCAGAATTTTCCACAGTTTATTGTGATCCACACAGTCAAAGGCTTTGGCATAGTCAATAAAGCAGAAATAGATGTTTTTCTGGAACTCTTGCCTTTTCCATGATCCAGCGGATGTTGGCAATTTGATCTCTGGTTCCTCTGCCTTTTCTAAAACCAGCTTGAACATCAGGAAGTTCACGGTTCACGTATTGCTGAAGCCTGGCTTGGAGAATTTTGAGCATTACTTTGCTAGCATGTGAGATGAGTGCAGTTGTGCGGTAGTTTGAACATTCTTTGGCGTTGCCTTTCTTTGGGATTGGAATGAAAACTGACCCTTTCCAGTCCTGTGGCCACTGCTGAGTTTTCCAAATTTGCTGGCATCTTGAGTACAGCACTTTCACAGCATCATCTTTCAGGATTTGAAATAGCTCAACTGGAATGCCATCACCTCCACTAGCTTTGTTCATAATGATGCTTTCTAAGGCCCACTTGACTTCACATTCCAGAATGTCTGGCTCTAGATGAGTGATCACACCATCGTGATTATCTGGGTCATGAAGATCTTTTTTGTACAGTTCTTCTGTGTATTCTTGCCACTTCTTCTTAATATCTTCTGCTGCTGTTAGGTCCATACCATTTCTGTCCTTTATCAAGCCCATCTTTGCATGAAATGATCCCTTGGTATCTCTAATTTTCTTGAAGAGATCGCTAGTCTTCCCCATTCTGTTCTTTTCCTCTACTTGTTTGCAATGATCGCTGAAGAAGGCTTTCTTATCTCTTCTTGCTGTTCTTTGGAACTCTACATTCAGATGCCTATATCTTTCCTTTTCTCCTCTGCTTTTTGCTTCTCTTCTTTTCACAGCTATTTGTAAGGCCTCCCCAGACAGCCATTTTGCTTTTTTGCATTTCTTTTCCATGGGGATGGTCTTGATCCCTGTCTCCTGTACAATGTCACGAACCTCCATCCATAGTTCATCAGGCACTCTATCTATCAGATCTAGGCCCTTAAATCTATTTCTCACTTCCACTGAATAATCATAAGGGACTTGATTTAGGTCTTACCTGAATGGTCTAGTGGTTTTCCCTACTTTCTTCAATTTATGTCTGAATTTGGTAATAAAGAGTTCATGATCTGAGCCACAGTCAGCTCCTGGTTTTGTTTTTGTTGACTGTATAGAGCTTCTCCATCTTTGGCTGCAAAGAATATAATCAGTCTGATTTTGGTATTGACCATCTGGTGATTCCATGTGTAGAGTCTTTGCTTGTGTTGTTGGAAGAGGGTGTTTGCTATGACCAGTGCATTTTCTTGGCAAAACTCTATTAGTCTTTGCCCTGCTTCATTCCATATTCCAAGGCCAAATTTGCCTGTTACTCCATACCCAAAGGGCAGCGGCCAAGAGGAGTTACCCCACGTCCAAGGTCAGGGGCTGCAGCCAAGAGTGCCAGGCTGCGATTGCGCAAGAGCGGCCGAGAGGAGCTACCCTGCATCTGAGGTCAGGGGCGTTGGCTGGGAGGAGCCACCCCACGTCCAAGGAGCGGTGACTGCACGGGCGCAGGAGAGCCTAGAGGAGCTATCCCATGTTGAAGGTCAGGAAGGGCGGCGGTGAGGAGATACCCCTCATCCAAGGTAAGGAGCACTGGCTGTGCTTTGCTGGAGCAGCCGTGAAGAGATATCCCATGCCCATGGTAAGAGAAACCCAAGTAAGATGGTAGGTGTTGCAAGAGGGCATCAGAGGGCAGACACACTGAAACCATACTCACAGAAAACTAGTCAATCTAATCACACTAGGACCACAGCCTTGTCTAACTCAATGAAACTAAGCCATGCCAGGCGGGCCAACCCAAGACGGGTGGGTCATGGTGGAGAGGTCTGACAGAACGTGGTTGACTGGAGAAGGGAATGGCAAATCACTTCAGTATTCTTGCCTTGAGAACCCCATGAACAGTATGAAAAAAGCAAAATGATAGGATACTGAAAGAGGAACTCCCCACGTTGGTAAGTGCCCAATATGCTACTGGAGATCAGTGGAGAAATAACTCCAGAATGAATGAAGGGATGGAGCCAAAGCAAAAACAATACCCAGGTGTGGATGTGACTGGTGATAGAAGCAAGGTCCGATGCTGTAAAGAGCAATATTGCATAGGAACCTGGAATGTTAGGTCCATGAATCAAGGCAAATTGGAAGTGGTCAACAGGAGATGGCAAGAGTGAACGTCGACATTCTAGGAATCAGCAAACTAAAATGGACTGGAATGGGTGAATTTAACTCAGAAGACCATTATATCTACTACTGCGGGCAGGAATCCCTCAGAAGAAATGGAGTAGCCATCATGGTCAACAAAAGAGTCCGAAATGCAGTACTTGGATGCAATCTCAAAAACGACAGAATGATCTGTTTGTTTCCAAGGCAAACCATTCAATATCATGGTAATCCAAGTCTATGCCCCAACCAGTAACACTGAAGAAGCTGAAGTTGAACAGTTCTATGAAGACCTACAAGACCTTTTAGAACTAACAACCCCAAAAGATGTCCTTTTCATTATAGGGGACTAGAATGCAAAAGTAGGAAGTCAAGAAACACAGTCATTAGGGAAATACAATTCAAAATGGCAATGAAGTCCTACTCTACTGCTTCACACCTACTAGGAGAGCTATAAGAACAACAGCAACAAACGGAAAATAACAAGTGTGGGCAAAGATGTGGAGGAATTGGACCTCTCATGTATTGCTGATAGGAGCATAAATGCTGCTTTGGAAAATAGGTTGGCATTTCCTCAATAGGTGAGACATAGAATTACTATACAAGCCAGCAATTCTTATGCATTTACTAAACAGGTGTTCAAACAAAGATTTAGATATAAATATTCATAGAGAAAGGATGGAAACGACTCAGATGACCATCAACTGATAAATGAATATATAAGATGTGGTATATCCTTATAATGGAACACTTCTTATTCCACTATGCTACAACATGGATGAACCCTGCAAATACTGTACTAAGTGAAAGAAGCCAGACACAAAAGGCCACATTTTGTGTGATTCCATTCATCTGAAATATCTAGAATAGGCAAATCCACAGAAACAAAAGGCATATTAATGGTTGCCATGGGCTAGGAAGAAAGAATGGGACAAGACTGCGAAATGGCTATGGGGTTTCCTTTTGTGATGCTGACAGTGTTCTGGTACTAGATAGTGGTAATGATTGCAGAACACTGTGAATGTATTAAATGCCACTGAATTGTATAGTTTAAAATAGTTAAAATAGTGAAATGTATGTTATGTGAATTTTACCACAATAAAAAGCACATTACGAAACAGTAGGTATAGTTTTTGTTTTTCTGAAGTATATGCATATGAAAAAATGTGTAGAAGGATAGGGACTCCTCTGGTGGTCCAGTGGTTAAGAATTGCCTTCCAGTGCAGGGGATACAGGTCTGATCCCTAAACAGTTTCTGATCAGTCTTTCTCAGTCTTGCCTAATTCTTTGCAACTCCATGGAGCCTGCCAGGCTCCTCTGTCCTTCACTATCTCCCTGAGATTGCTCAAACTTATGTCCATTGAGTTGGTAATGCCATCCAACCATCTCATCCTCTGTCACCCCCTTACCCTCCTGCCCTCAATCTTTCCCAGCATCAGGGTCTTTTCCAATGAGTCAGCTCTTCACATTAGATGGCCAAAGTATTGGAGCTTCAGCTTCAGCATCAGTCCTCTCAAGGAATATTCAGGGTTGATTTCCCTTAGGATTGGCTGGTTTGATCTCCTTGTAGTCCAAGGGACTCTCAAGAGTCTTCTCCAGCCCTATGGTTCAAAAAGATCAATTCTTCAGCACTCAGCCTTCTTTATTATCTGGCTCTCATATCTATACATGACTACTGGAAAAAACGTAGCTTATACACACACAAACACCCATATGTATATATAAAACCTCCATAATCTGGGTTTTAAATATTATTTTAAAGTTTTCCTGGAGGATACATGAGCATCGTGTAGTGTGAGAAGCTCCCTTTGTCTCACACCTTCAGTTTATAGCTAGTAAAACATCCCTGACTCAAGAAAAGCTCCCTACCCAACACACCAGGATGCTAGAGAGATCCGTACATCTGTACATGTGAAGGTGGGTGGATTGGAACACAGAGGAGGTGGAAGGTGGGGAAAGAGCAGAGGCAGTGCCCAGGATGCCAGCCCCTTGGTCACAGCAGCTGAGCCCAGCAAACAGCGGAGCAGGAGGAGGGGCAGCAGACACAACTTCAGCATCTCTGCTGAACAGGAAACAGGGCAGCGGCACTGGCAGGCCGAGACAGTCCCTCCAACTGTGGTGACGCCTACAACTCCCCGTGGTCCCCTGCCCTTGCCTACTGCAGCAGTTACTGCAAACCAGACAACCCCAGACACGGTGGAGACAATCCCTGTCCCCGGCTCCCCCAGCTCTCCCACTCCTCTCTCATCACAGTAGCAATGCTTGCAAACCAGACAACTTTGGACAAAACAAAGGTTCCCGCCGTCCCAGTGCCCCTGGTGGTGACACCAGTAACACCAGTGTTGCCAGCAGCACCAAGGTACTAGGAACCCCAGAGGCACAGGCAGCTATGACAAGGGCAGCAGCGACACCTTTGGCAAAAGTAATGGAAGATGGAACGTGCTAATTCTCAAATCTAGGCAGCCGCTCTGGTAAGAGGAACCAAAAACTTGTGCTATAGCACCACCTACCGATAAGCAAAAGAAAGGCCTTCTAGTGACTGGTCTGTTAAATTGTTAAAAGTAAACAAAACTACTTAAATAAGAAAAGTGTTCACTATTTCAAATGCGCTGGCAGAGGATCGGTTCACCTTGCATCATAAAAAGACATGATAACACAGTATCAAAAAAAGAAAGTGACAAGTCCATAGAACTGAAACAAAATTATAGAAGCCTTCTAATCCAACTGTTAAAGAATTCAAAAATAGCTGTCATGAAGAAATTAAATGAGCTACAAGAAAATACAGAAGACAGCTCAATGACCTCGGGAATAGAATCAAGGAACAGAAGGAATATTTTACCGAAGAGAATGAAACTCTAAAAAAGAACCAAGTAGAAATTGTGGAGATGAAGAGCTCAATAAATGAGATGAAGAATGCATTAGAAAGCACTGAAAACAGAGAAGGCCATATAGAAGAGATAATTCACAGACTCAAAGATGGAAATCTAGAAATGACTCATGTAGAAGAGGAGATAATAAAACTAAGTTTTGTTTTGTTTTCAATGAAGAAACTATGAGAACTATCTACATTAGAAAAGGCAACATAAAGATAATGGGTATCCCAGAAGAAAGGAGGAAGAGGGAGCAAAGAACTTTTAAAGAAATAATAACAGAATTTTCCAAACCTGGGGAAGGAAATTGATGTATACATTCATGAAGCTAGTATAACATCTAATTATATCAATGCAGAAAAACCTTTTCCAAGACATATTATATTAAAGCTGTCAAAAGTCAGTGACAAAGAAAAAATTTAAAAGACATCGAGGGAAAAAAGAGTAACCTACAAAGGTACCTCAATAGGCTATCAGCATATTTCTCAGTAAAACCTCTACAGGCTGTAAGACAGCAAAATGACATACTCAAAATACTGAAAGATGGAAACTTTCAGCTAATAATACTCTATCCAGCAAAGTTATTATTCAGATATGAAGGAGGAATAAAGGCTTTCGTAGACCAACAAAAGCTGAGAGAGTTCATCACAACTAGATCTGTTTACAAGGAATGTTGAAGGGAGCTTTTAAACCTGAAACAAAAAGACAAAAGTACACAAAACTTTGAGTAAGGTGATGAATAGACAGAATCAGAAAAACGAGAACTCTGTATCAGAATACTGGTAAACAATATGGTATAAAGTTTAGAGGGAGAAAAGTATTTAAAATAACTATAGCTTCTTCAATTTGGTAATGAATTCATGATATAAAGGAGGATAATTTGTGACAATAAGAACATGGAAGGGAAGAAGAAAAAGACAAACCTATATAGACACATGAAGACAAGATGCTATCACCAGAAAAAGAAACTATAGTCCTAAAAAGGACTATTTTATCTATGAGATATTTTATACAAACCTCATGGTAACCACACACACACACACCACACACACACACACACATACACAAAATTGGAGCAGAGACATGAAACATGAACAAGAGGAAACAGAAAAACATCATAGAAAACCACCAAACCAAAATAACAGACAGAAACGCAAGGGAAAAGAAACAATGGAGATAAAGAGGAACTAGAAAACAGAAGATTAAATGACAGGACCAAGTCCTCATCTATCAATACTCACCCTAAATGCAAATGGATTGAATTCACTAAGTAAAGGATACAGAGGGGCTGGATGGATTAAAAAACAAGACCCAACTATACACTGCCTTTGGGAGACTTAGCTCTAAAGACCAACATAGGTTCAAAGTGAAGGGATGGAAGATGATACACCAATCAAATGGCAGCCAAAATAAAGCAGGTACAACCACTACGCATATCAGATAAAATAGACTTTAAGAAAATAAAGTAATAAGAGACAAAGATGTACCTAATGACAAAGGGGACAATCCTTCAAGAAGATATAACATTTATTAATATAGATGGAACTAATATATATGAATCAATTATTAATAGACCTATAAAGACAATGATAGTTGGGAACTTCAACTTCCAACTACATCAATGGATACATTATCCAGACAGAAATTCAATGAGAAAATATCAGTCTTAAATCAGGTGAACTTAATAGATTTATGCAGAAGACCCCGTTCAAGAGCAATAGAATACACATTCTTCTCAAGTGCACATAGAATATTTTCAAGGATATAGACTAGATGCTGGGACACGAAACAGCTTTCAGTAAATTTAAGAAGGCTGAAATCACATCAAACATTTTTTCCATACATAACAATGTGAAACTAGAAATCAGTTACAAGAAAAAAGCTGGGAAAAATATGTGGAAACTGAACATGTTACTGAAAAACAATTGAGTCAATGAAGAAATAAAAGGAGAAATAAAAAAAAATACCTGAAGACAAAAATAATGACATACCAAAATCTATGGGATGCAGCAAAAGCAGTGCTAGAAGGAAAATTTATGGCAACATAAGCCTAACCTCAAGAAACAAGAAAAATCTCAACTAAACAACTTAACCTTATATTTAAACTTTGGAAGGAATGATGCTAAAGCTGAAACTCCAGTACTTTGGCCACCTCATGTGAAGAGTTGACTCATTGGAGAAGACTTTGATGCTGGGAAGGATTGGGGGCAGGAGGAGAAGGGGACAACAGAGGATGAGATGGCTGGATGGCATCACCGACTCGATGGATGTGAGTCTGAGTGAACTCCGGGAGTTGGTGATGAACAGGGAGGCCTGGTGTGCTGTGATTCATGGGGTCGCAAAGAGTCAGACATGACTGAGCGACTGAACTGAACTGAACTGAACTGAGAAAAGAACAAATGAAGCCCACAGAAGGAAATAATAAGAATCAGAGTGGAATTAAATGAAATAGATAAAAAGATATCAGAAAAAATCAATGAAGCTAAGAGTTGGTTCTTCGAAAAGATAAAAAATAAAGACAAAATTAGAAATGAAGGAAGAGAAATTATAACAGAAATGACAGAAATACAAAGGATTATAAGAGAATGCTATGAACAACTATACCACAACAAATTGGATAATCTAAAAAATAGGTAAATTCTTTGAGTAAAAAATCACACAACCAAGACTGAATCATCAAGAAATAGAAAATCTGAATAGACTGATCTCTAGTAATGAGATTGAAACAGTAATAAAAACCTCCCAAAAAACAAAAGTCCAAGACAAGATGGCTTCTCTGGTGAATTCTACCAAACATTCAAAGGATATTTAATACCAATCCTCAAGCTATTCCAAAAAAATTGAAGAGGAGGCAATGCTTCCTAAGTTGTTTTACGAAATGATTATGCCGATACCAAAACCAGAAAAGAGCACCACAAAAAAAGGAAATTACAGGTCAATATCACTGATGAATATAGATGCAAAAATCCTCAACAAAATATTAGCTTACCAAGTACAATAGTACATTTAAGTTATCGCACACCATGATCATGCTTCGCTGGTGGATCAGCTGGTAAAAAATCCTCCTGCAATGTAGGAGACCTTCGTTCAATCCCTGGGTCAGGAAGATCCCTTGGAGAAGGGGTAGGCTACCCACTCCAGTCTTCTTGGGCTTCCCTGGTGGTTCAGATGGTAAAGAGTCTGCCTGCAATGCAGGAGACCTGGCTTTATTCCCTGGGTTGGGACAATCCCCTGGAGGAGGGCGTGGCAACCCACTCCAGTATTCTTGCCTGGAGAATCCCCATGGACAGAGGACCCTGACCGACTGCAGTCCATGAGGTCACAAAGAGTTGGACACGACAGCGACTAAGCACAGCAGAGCACACCATGATCAAGTGTGATATATTCCAGGTATGCAAGGATGTTTCAACATCTGCAAGTCAATCAGCATGATATACCACATTAGTAAATGAAGGATAAAAATCATATGATTATTTCAATAGAGTAGAAAAAGCATTTGATAAGATCCAACATTCACTTATCAGGGTCATGAAGATCTTTTTTGTACAGTTTTTCTGTGTATTCTTGCCACTTCTTAATATCTTCTGCTTCTGTTAGGTCCATACCATGTCTGTCCTTTATTGTGCTCATCTTTACATGAAATGTACCCTTGGTATCTCACATTTTCTTGAAGAGATCACTAATCTTTCCCATTCTATTGTTTTCCTCTATTTCTTTGCATTAATCTTTGAGGAAGGCTTTCTTCTCTCTCCTTGCTATTCTTTGGAACTCTGAATTCAAATGGGTGTATCTTTCCTTTTCTCCTTTGCCTTTTACATCTCTTCTTTTCTCAACTATTTATAACTTGTCAGACAACCATTTTGCCTTTTTGCATTTCTTTTTATTGAGGATGGTCTTGATTACTGCCTCCTGTACAATGTCATGAACCTCCATTCATAGTTCTTCAGGCACTTTGTCTATCAGATCTAATCCCTTGACTCTATTTGTCACTTCCACTGTATAATTGTAAGGATTTGATTTAGGTCACACTTGAATCGTTTAGTGGTTTTCCCTACTTTCTTCAATTTAAGTCTGAATTTGGCAATAAGGAATTCATGATCTGAGCCACAGTCAGCTCCCTGTCTTGTTTTTGCTGTCTGTATAGAGCTTCTCCATCTTTGGCTGCAAAGAATATAATCAATCTGATTTCGGTATTGACCATCTGGTGATGTCCATGTGTAGAGTTTTCTTTTGTGTTGTTGGAAGAGGGTGTTTGCTATGACCACTGCATTCTCTTGGCAAAACTCTGTCAGCCTTTGACCTGCTTTGTTTTGTACTCCAGGCCAAATTTGCCTGTTACTCCAGTTAGCTCTTGACTTCCCACTTTTGCATTCCAGTCCCCTATAATGAAGAGGACATCTTTTTTGAGTGTTAGTTCTAGAAGATCTTGTAGGTCTTCATAGAACTGTTCAACTTCAGCTTCTTCAGTGTTACTGGTTGGGGCATGGACTTAGATTACTGTGATTTTGAATGGTTTGCCTTGGAAACGAACAGAGATCATTTTGTCATTTTTGAGATTTCATTCAAGTAATGCATTTTGGGCTCTTTTGTTGACCATGATGGCTACTCCATTTCTTCTTAGGGATTCTTGCCCACAGTAGCAGATATAATGGTCATCTGAGTTAAATTCACCCATCCCAGTCCATTTTAGTTCACTGATTCCTAAAATGTCACTCACCTAAGTGGGCCTTAGGAATCATCACTATGAACAAAGCTAGTGCAGGTGATGGAATTCTATTTCAAATCCTAAAAGATGATGCTGTGAAAGTGCCACACTCAATAGCCAGGAAACCTGGAAAACTCAGCAGTGGCCACAGGACTGGAAAAGGTCAGTTTGCATTCCAATCCCAAAGAAAGGCAATGCCAAAGAATCTTCAAACTACCACACAATTGCACTCATCTCACAAGCAAGCAAAATAATTCGCAAAATTCTCCAAGCCAGGCTTTAACAGTACATGAACTATGAATGTTCATTGTTCAAGCTGGATTTAGAAAAGGCAGAGGAATCAGAAATCAAATTGCCAACATCTGCTGGATCATTGAAAAAGCAAGATAGTTCCAGAAAAACATCTACTTTTGCTTTATTGACTATACCAAAGCCTTTGACTCTGTGGATCACAACAAACTGTGGAAAATTCTTAAAGAGATGGGAACACCAGACCACCCGACCTGCCTCCTGACAAATCTGTATGCAGGTCAAGAAGCAGCAGTTAGAACTGGACATGGAAAAACAGACTGGTTCCAAATCGGGAAAGGAGTATGTCAAGGCTGTATATTGTCACCCTGCTTATTTAACTTAGGCAGAGTATATCATCCAAAATGCCAGGCTGGATGAAGCACAAATTGGAATCAAGATTGCCAGGAGAAATATCAATAACCTCAGATATGCAGATGACACCACCCTTATGGCAGAAAGTGAAGAACTAAAGAGCCTCTTGATGAAAGTGAAAGAGGAGAGCGAAGAAGTTGACTTAAAACTCAACATTCAGAAAACTAAGATTATGGTATCCGGTCCCATCGCTTCATGGCAAACAGATGGGGAAACAGTGGGAACAGTGAAAGACTTCATTTTGGGGGGCTCCAAAATCACTGCAAATGGTGACAGTAGCCATGAAATTAAAAGACACTTACTCCTTGGAAGAAAAGCTATGACCAACCTAGACAGCATATTAAAAAGCAGGGGCATTATTTTACCAACAAAGGTCCAGCTAGTCTTTCCAGTAGTCACGTATGGATGTGAGAGATGGACCATAAAGAAAGCTGAGCAGCGAAGAATTGATGCTTTTGAACTGTGGTGTTGGAGAAGACTCTTGCGAGTCCCTTGGACTGCAAGGAGATCCAACCAGTCCATCCTAAAGAAAATCAGTCCTGAATATTCATTGGAAGGACTGATTCTGAAGCTGAAACTCCAATACTTTGGCCACCTGATGTGAAGAACTGACTCACTGGAAAAGACCCTGATGCTGGGAGGGATTGGGGGCAGGAGGAGAAGGGGACAACAGAGGATGAGATGGTTGGATGGCATTACTGACGCGATGGACATGAGTTTGAGTAGGCTCCAGGAGTTGGTGATGGACAGGGAAGCCTGGCACTTTGCAGTCCATGGGGTCGCAGAGTCAGACATGACTGAGTGACTGAACTGAATGTCCACTTATGATAAAAACTCTCAATAAAGTGGATACAGAGGGAACAAACCTCAACATGATAAAGGCCATTTATCACAAGCCCACAACTAATATCATACTCAGGGTAAAAAACTAAAAACTATTGGCCTAAGATCAGGAACAAGACAGGGATGCCCACTCACACCATTTTTATTCAGCGTAGCATTGGCAGCCCTAGTCAGAGAAGTTATACAAGAAATAGAAATAAAAAGCATCCAAACTGGAAATCAAGATATAAAACTGTCACTATTTGCAGATGACAAGATCTTATGTATAGAAAACCCTAAAGATTCCACTAAAAACTATTATAAACAATAAATGAATACAGGAAAGTTGCAGCGTATAAAATCAACATACAAAAATCAGTTTCATTTCTATATACTAACAATAAACTATCAGAAAGAAATTTAAAAAGCAATCATGTTTACAATTGCAATGAGAAGAACAATATACACAGGAATAAATTAAACCAAGAGGTGAAAACCCTATACACTGAAAACTATAGGATGTTGTTGAAAGAAATTGCAAAAGACACAAAGAAATGGAAAGGTATTTTGTACTTATGAATTGAAGAACTAACATTGTGTAAATGTTCATATTACCTAAAGTTATCTACAGATTCAATGTAATCCCTTTCAAAATCTCAATGAAAATTTTCACAGAAGTAGAAAGGAAAAATCTAAAATTTATATGGAACCACCAAAAATCTCAAAAAGCCCAGGCAATCTTGAGTAAAAAAGAACAAAAAAGAATCACTCCCTGATTCAAAATTGTACTACAATGCTAGAGTAATCAAAACAGCATGGTATTGGCAGAAAATCAGACATACAGATCAATGGAATAGAATTGAGAGCCCAGACACAAACCCACACATTTATGGATAACTGATTTATTATTTCAATTTGTGACAAATGAGTCAAGACCATACAATGGAGAACAGCAAATCTCTTCAATAAATGGTGTTGAGAAAACTGCACAGTCACATAAAAAAGAATGAAGCTAGACCACCATCTTACACCATACACAAAATCAACTCAAAATGGATTTTTAAAAAAAGAAAAATTTGAAGACCTGAAATCATAAAATTCCTGGAAGAAAGCATAGGCAATATGCTCTTTACCATTACTCGTAGTAATATCTTTTTGCATATGTTTTCTCAGGCAAGGGAAATAACCTCAAAAATAAACAAATGGGTGGGAATTCCCTGGTGGTCCAATGGTTAGGACTCCGTGCTTTCATTGTCAAAGATTTGATTTCAGTCTCTGGTCAGGGCATTAAGATCCCACAAGCAACATGGCATGACCAAAAAATAAATAGATAAATAAGTGGGACTACATCAAATTAAAAGCTTTTGCCCAGCAAAGGAAACCACCAACAAAACAGACAAATCTATTGAATGGAAGAAGACATTTGCAAATCATATATACAATTAGGGGTTAACATTCAAAATATAAAGAACACATACAACTCAAGAAAAACCAAAACAAAATGCAATTGAAAAATGGGCAGAGGCTATGAACAGACATTTTCCCAGAGAAGACATGGAGATGGCCAACAGACAAATGAAAATATGTTCAACACCACTAATTATTAGGGAAATACAAATCAAAACAACAGAAAGTTATCACCTCACACTTATTAGAATGGCTATTATCAAAAATACAATAAATAGCAAATGTTGGAAAGGATGTAGAGAAAAGGAAATTCTCATTCACTGTTGGTAGGATTGTAAATTTGTGTATCCATAATGGAGGTTCCTCAAAAAATTAAGAATAGATCTACTATACAATTCAGGTATTCTACTCCTGAGTATTCAAAGAAAACAAAAACACTAATTTGAAAAGATATACACACCTCTATGTTCATTGCAACATTATTTACAATAACCAAGATATGGAAACAACCTATGATCTTATCCATGGATGAATGGATCAAGATGTCACACACATACACATATATACATATATATATACCACATATAATCCATATATATATATATAGTATATATATACACCATTCAGTCATAAAAGGTGAAATCTTGCCATTTGTGACAGCCTGGATGGCCCTTGAGGGTATCATGCTAAGTGAAATAAGACAGATGTAGAAAGACAAATATCATATGATTTCACTCATGTGGAATGTAAAATATAAATAAATAAATGAACAAACAAAACACATAGATATGGAGAACAGACAGGAAGGAGGTTGAGAGGGAAGGTGAAATAAGTAAAGATCAACTGTATAGTGATGGATGGAAGCTAGACTTTTGGTGGAAAGCACACTCATGTTGTGAAGTCGCTCAGTCGTGTCCGACTCTTTGCGACCCGATGGACTGTAGCCCACCAGGCTCCTCCATCCATGGAATTTTCTAGGCAAGAGTACTGGAGTGGGTTGCACACTATTGTGTATTTAAAAGCGAAATTACAATGTTGTACACATGAAACTAATATGTTACAAATCAATGTTGCCTCAATTTAAAAAATAAAATTTGAAAAAGTATGCCATTTCTCAATCAATGGAAAAGAGAAGGTTAAATCAACTTGAAGCGGGAAAAAAAAAGTTTTTCTTGTATTGAGCCAAAAACTCTTTTTACTTGTTAAATAAAGTTAGGGGGAAATGTTAGTTGGGGAAAAATTGATAGGGTTTTAAAGGTAAATAGCACCAAGGAATCTGGAAACTACTAAAGTGATGATGGAAGAGAACATTCAGAGAAACAAGTAAACATGTACTTAGAAAGAAAAAAATCTCTTTCATAGCTGAGTCAAAGATGTTACTGTAGGAGAGAAGTACCTTTCAAAAAGGGTAAGGCAAGCAAATAAAAGGGAATAAGGATGCAACAGAATCATATTAAGAGGCACAGACTAGAAGTTCCTTTTGCAATCAACTGTAACAAATAGTGCTAGGGAATTAAAAAAGAACTCAGGGAAAAAATTAGAAAACTATTTTCCAAATCTATTATCTCTGACTACAGCTGCCAACTGGGTTGTAAGGACATACGGGCTGTAAATGTGGTTTGTGTTCATGAAAAAACCTTCAGAAGGGACCAGAGAAAATAACATATATGCAGTCATGTAGCATTTATAATAATGATGATGATATCTTCATTTCCAATAATAGTATTTACATGTACCTTTGTCATGCTTACTCTGTGCTTCACCCTATCTTAAGCACTTCTAGTGTCTTAATTCAATTAATCCTTACAACACCCCTAAAAAGCAGGCACTAATATCCTTGTTTTACCATTAAGGAAAATAAAGTCCGGGAAATTTACTGTCACACAGCAGCTAGTCAGTAAAGGGCTCACTCATATCCAGGAGTCCGTGCTCTAGAGTACATGCACTTAACCCCAGTAACACTGCCTCTCTGGCCAAAACATTCCCTCCAGCTGTGATTGCCAAAGGGTAGTCCTTTGTCAAAACTATTTTCAAAATAATACTAAGATTTTTTTTTTTCTTTTTTCATTCTCATGTGTTTACGAGTACACAGAGGAAATCTCCAGAGGCTACAGGAAGTATAATGACATCATCACTTTAATGGCTAATAGACAATGGGTTTGTATAGTCTTGTGTTTTCTGGGGTTTTCTTTTTATGAACTTTTATTGGCATATAAATTGCTTTACAGTGTTGTGTTAGGTCTCTACTGGGCAGCAAAGTGAATCAGGTGTACATATATGCACTCTTCAAAAGATTTCCTTCCCATTTAGGTCACCACAGAGCATTGAGTAGAGTTCCCTGTGCTAGACAGTAGGTTCTCATCTATTTTATACATAGTAGGGTATATACCCGGAGAAGGCAGTGGCACCCCACTCCAGCACTCTTGCCTGGAAAATCCCATGGACGGAGGAGCCTGATAGGCTGCAGTCTGTGGGGTCGCTAAGAGTCGGACACGACAGAGCGACTTCACTTTCATTTTTCACTGTCATGCATTGGAGAAGGAAATGGCAACCCACTCCAGTGTTCTTGCCTGGAGAATCCCAGGAACAGCTGAGCCTGGTAGGAGGCCGTCTATGGGGTCGCACACAGTCGGACACAACTGAAGCGACTTAGCAGCAGCAGCAGCAGGGTATATACCTGGGATTTTCTAAGGTTAAGCTGTTTGGGATCCTGAAACCAAAAAGTCTGAGAACCATTGCCCTGAAGTAAAGTGTTCTCTGGTTTCTGAAGGAATAATCATGACTTATTGCCATAATTTATTCATTCTGTCATTCAATAATTACTGATTATGCCAGATATAGGGATTACATTGGTGGATAAGAGGGGCATGGTCCCTTGAGTTTGGTGTGATGGTTCTAAAACATTAGGGTGCATGTGAGTCCCTTGGTAAGTACAAATTAAAATGCAGATTAACTTTTTAGGGGGTGGGGCTCAGGAATTTTTATATATATCCACTAACTATACATTGGAAAACGCTGGTCTAGTAGTTGTTTAGCATGAAGAGAATAATTGGAGAAATGAAAGTGATCACCACAGACTCTGAGTCTGCTAAAGAGCCATACCATAAACACTGTCATAGAAACTCTTACATTCTTGACCTGCATACAGATTTGTCAGGAGGCAGGTCAGGTGGTCTGGTATTCCCATCTCTTTCAGAATTTTCCACAGTTTGTTGTGATCCACACAGTCAAAGGCTTTGGTGTAGTCAATAAAGCAGAAATAGATGTTTTTCTGAAACTCTCTTGCTTTTTCAATGATCCAGCAGATGTTGGCAATTTGATCTCTGGTTCCTCTGAGACGAGAGATAGTGTAACATATTTGTATAGTGGAAGAAATTGATGGTGCAGAAGAGAGGGTATAAGTGTAGGAGCAAAGCCTGTGAATAAGCAAAGGGGATTGGAATTTAGCACACAGATGAGGGATTGGCCTTAAATGTTAATGAGAATAGTTCATCCATTGTCACAGGAGAGAAGGCAGACAGGTATAGGCCTAGGTGTTTCAGTAGCTTGGTGAAAAAGTTTTTGGCAGCAAGATGATGGAGTAGAACGTGCGGTCATCTTCTCCTGCAAGAACTCCAAAATTACAACTCGCTGCTGAACAACCATTGACAGGAGAATGTTGGATTTCACCAAAAACGATACCCCACGTCCAAGGGCAAATGAGAAGCCCCAGCAAGATGGCAGGAGGGGTGAAATCGCATTTAGAATCAAACCCCACACCCACCAGAGACCCTCGTAGGACTCAAACAAACCTTGTGCACACCAGGATCAAGAAACCCCCACAGAGACTGAGCCAGAGATTTCAGTACTATACAGCAAACCTAGCATGTCCTATATACTATACGTGGCCTACTCTTGAAAGCAGACACGATTATCCCCATTTTAGAGATGAACTAGAATTAATTTTATAACTCACTTCATATTTCACTGAAAAAATAGAGAAATGCAATTGAAAACTACTTTAACTTTTTTACCAAGCTACTGAACTACCTAGGCCTATACCTGTCTGCCTTCTCTCCTGTGACAATGGATGAACTCTTCTCATTAATATTTAAGGCCAATCCCCTCATCTGTGTGCTAGATTCCAATCCCTTTTCCTTGCTCACAGGCTTTGCTCCTATAACTATATCCTCTCTCTTCTACACCATCAATTTCTTCCTCTATAAAATGTTATAGTATCTCCCATCTTTGGAGAAAAACAAAATGTTGTTTCTATCATGACATTGCCTATTTTCTCTGCTCTCCTATGTCAATGGCAGTGTAAATTATGCTTAGTCACATATAACATAAAATCCAAAATATATAAGACAGGGTCCATTTTCTTTTATATAAAGGAAGCTCAGAGGTAGAGATTATGGGTTCATGCTGTCCCTAGGGACCCAAACTCCTCTGTCTTCCTTCTTGGCCATCCTTTGCATAGAACTTCCAGGCTCAAGGTCACCTTCTGACCCAATATACCTACTGTACTCCAGACATCTATGTTCCAGTTTTCAGCATACCAAAATCTAAAAAAGATACAACTTATGACTAAGCACTTCCTGGAAGGTAAAGCAAGAACAATTTCTAATGGATTAGTAATATTGCCTCTTTAGCTGGATAGTGAGTGATTGCATTTTATTTTTAATCACTATATAATAAATAGACATGACTATGTATAAAATACTCTCTTGTAGATTTTCAGTGTTTAAAAACAATCACTTGACAAAAGAAAAACAAAATAAATGAAGAGAAAGAAGGAATTAATAAAGAACAATCTGATATTAATAAAATCGGAAACTGATACATTGTAGAAATAAGAAAAACCGCAAAACAAAATGTTTTCAAAGGTTGATAAAAAGTCCTCTGCTAAGTGTTATTAAGGAAAATAAAACAAATATATGAAGAATGTGTAAGGCAATGTAACCACAGAAACACACAAAAGAAATGAGTAGCTAATACAAATTTATGAAAGAGTTACTATGGGTCGGACACTGTTTTAGATATGCTGTCATTTAAATTTCACAAGTGTAAGTATTATGTAATTTAATTTTCACAACAGCTTTATACATAAAATAGATTTTACTGTTATCCCTATTTCCCAAATGAGACAAAACTTAGCAGAGAGAGGTAAAAGAACTTCCCCAAATTTACATTGCTAGTAAGTGACAGAGCTAGATTAGAATTAGGCAGTATATGTCTTTAATCCTTCCTCAACATTGCCTTTCTTTAAATGTTTATCTCACGGAGTGTTGTTGTCCAGAAGATCCTTACAGACCACTTAATCCTTTTCTCATTTTATGGTAGAGGATCTTTTTTTAGATTGTCCTAAAAAATGGAACAAACCCTCTGGAGAGATTTAGAAGAGTAAGTGGACATGTTGTTGACCTAAAGAACAAATACAAAATTTATAAGAAAATATTATGTACAACTCATGGCAATAAATTTGAAAATCTAGAAGGAGGAAATAATTTTTGAGCAAAATATAACTGATGAAATTGATTTAATAAGCAGGGAAAAGCCTAAAATGAAATTAATAACTATGTAAGAAATTGGAAGTATAATTAAAAGTCTATCTTTTAAAGACACATCAGTCTCAGGTGGTTTCACAGCAGAGCATGTATCATTTTTAAAGAACAAATATTCCTATCTTATTTAAATTATTCCACACTATTGGGGGAAAAAAAGGGCTTCCCTGCTGACTCAGTGGTAAAGAATTCACTTGCCAGTTCAGGACCTGTAGGTTCCATCCTTGGGTGGGGAAGACCCCCTAGAGGAGGACATGGTAATCCACTCCGGTATTCTTGCTGGGACAATCCCATGGGCAGAGGAGTCTAGCAGGCTACAGTCCATGGAATCGCAAAGAATCAGATACAGCTGAAGGAACTGAGCATGCACAGGGGCTGATAGAAAGGAAAAGGTGGAGCAGGAGACATGCAGGGTCTTAGTGTCTCGACCAGGGATCAAACTTGTGCACCCTGCAGTGGAAGCATGCAGACTTAAACCACTGCGCCTCCAGGGAAGTCCAGGAATGTCTATCATGTACTGAATGATTTACCTGTAATATGTAACTGAATACTTAAAACTCACACCAATTAAAAGATGAGATATCTGTGACTCAGAAAAACCAAGTAACTTGCCTAAGTTCACCCAGTTTGGAAGCAACTAAGTAGTTACTTGTCCAGGAAAAAAGTCAATAAAGACAATAGAATATCATCTGAGCTTCTGAAATTGTTACAGTATTATTCAAGTAAGTAGACAGTTTAAAAATGTTAAAGTCAAGGAGTCAGTTTTTTATAAAGAGGCAATTATAAGTAAGGAAGGATTTCCCCCAAACAGTGCAGGTCTTCTTTATTTAAGGGTAGAACTTCATTGTGAAGAATATAAATGTCAGTTTGTAATAAAAAATATTCACACACACGGAAACATGAAAGAAACATCTGAATAAAGGCATGCCTAAATATTTCTAGTGGGTCCAATTATTCAACTAGCAGACATTCCTTCTTTTTAGTCTCTATGACACGATCAGTTCTTTCTGTGGCAGTAGATGCAGAGGCCCCTGCAGACCAGAGAGTGCCTCCTATGAATAGTGCTGAGCATGGGATAAATTTCCCTCAGCTTTCTAAAGATTTGTGGTGATGAATTAAGAAGATCATTCCATTATTTTTCTTTCCCAAACCTTTCTTAAAGCTTCTTTCACATCCTTGTTTCTCAAAGAGTAGATAAGAGGGTTGAGCAGTGGGATCACCACTGTGTAGATCACAGCAACTGTGCGGTCTTGGGTTAGGGAGTAGCTGGACCTGGGGCGCAGGTACATGAAAAGTGTTGTGCCGTAGAAGAGGCACACAGCAGTGAAGTGGGAAGCACAGGTGGAAAAGGCCTTGAATCTGCCCTGGGCTGAGTTCATCCTCAGGATGGTGATGAGAATTAAGAGGTAGGAGACCAAGATGGTGAGGGTACAGCTCAAAAGGTTGAAACCAGCAAAAACGAAGAGCAAGATTTCACACAGTGAGGTGTCCACACAAGACAGAGACAGGATGGGTGGTCCATCACAGAAGAAGTGAGTGACCACGTGAGTACCACAGAATTTCAGACTAAAGATACAGCTTGTGTGGATCAGAGAATTAAGAAATCCTGCACCATAGGATCCCACAATCAGAGAGGCACAGACCGTAGGAGACATGGCAATTGGGTAGAGCAGGGGGTTACAAACAGCCGCATAGCGGTCATAGGCCATGGCAGCAATGAGATAGCATTCACTGGTGGCAAAACCCGCATAGAAAAACATCTGAACCACACAGCCAAGATAGGTGATCACCTTCCTCTTGGCCAAGAAGTTCACCAGAGTCTGGGGGACAACCGTGGAGGAGTAGCAGAAATCCAAGAAGGAGAGGCTCTTCAGGAGGGAGTACATGGGTGTGTGCAGCGTGGCACTTACATGGATCAGAAGAAACATGATTAGATTCCCCAGCAGTGTGATAGTATACATGCCCAGGAACACCACGAAGAGCAGCTTCTGGAGCCAGGGGTCACTGGTGAGCCCCAAAAGCTCAAACTCAGTCTCTCGGCTCAGGTTGGCCCCTTCCATATTTCTTCAATGCTCTGTGACGTGGAAAGAGAGGACCACCGGAAAGAAGTGAAACACCCAGAGGCTCTCACGGGCTTAATTCTGCCCTAAGGACAGCCTTCTGAAGATTGCTCTCACTGAGGAAGTCTGCTTTTGTCAGTGGGATTCTGTCACAGAGAAGTTCTCCTCAACTTGGCTGATTAGTCACTTAGGAAGTATTACTTGAGCAGCAATGGAAAATAGAAATGAAATATACACAATTTGGTCTCTTAGGGATCTTAAAAAATTCTAAATAATGAAACAATTACTTACCAAAAATTTATTGACCATCTTCTATAAACTTAGCTCTATGTTCTTCCTGTCAGGAATTCAAGTATGTCGGACTTCAAGAAGCCTATATTCTAGAGACTATACATTTTGTGTCTAAGCACACATGCTGTGGCATCAGACTGATAAGGTTCCAAACAGACCTCATCATTAGCCAGCTAGGTAACCTTGGGAATGTTACTTAACCTTTCTTCTGATTTTCAGTTTTCTGTAAAATAGGAATAACAACACTAATCTCAAAAGTTTATTGTAAAAATTCAATGAATTAATTCCTGTAAAGCACTTGAACAAAGCCTGGCACTTTGAGAAAGAATGTTAGCTTGATTATTCTTGTTGGAGAGAAAAATCTAACACAAAACTAAACAATAAAAATAAATAAATGAAACAGCGACAAGATTTAGCAAACAACCTACCACCAAACAAAATAGAAGAGAAACGTGTACTAAGTGAGAGTGACTAACCAAGCCTTCAGAGGATCTGGAGAATTCTAGAGGAGTAGAAGGTGGTTCGTTGGCTCAGCTATACAATTGCTTCTCAGAACTTGGCACAAGTCAAGCACTATTGTGGACTCTAAAGGTGATGGGGGTTGGGATGTGGAGAAATAGGGGTGGTATAAGGCTGCAGAGTGTACACTGAGACCTTGCACTCCAGAGCATCAGCCAAGGGGAAAACGTCACCCATCCTTCATGAAGGCACTATCATTTCCAGTGAATAGAATCACCTTCTTCTCAAGGGATGTTGGGGCCAGCAGGGAAGGAATAGTCCCTCTCCAGGACTAGGGCTTTGTAAAAATGCCTTTTACACATAGAGAATGAATAAAGTCATGATGTACTCTTGAGAGTCCCTTGGGCTGCAAGGAGATCCATCCTAAAGGAAATCAGTCCTGAATACTTATTGGAAGGACTGATGCTGAAGCTGAAACTCCAATACTTTGGCCACCTGCTGCGAAGAACTGATTCATATGAAAAGACCCTGATTCTGGGAGGGATTGAAGGCAGGAGGAGAAGGGGGCAACAGAGGATAAGTTGGTTGGATGGCATCACCGACTCAATGGACATAAGTTTGAGTAAACTATGGGAGTTGAAGATGGACATGGAGGCCTGGCATGCTGCAGTCCACGGGGTCACAAAGAGTAGGACACGACTGGGCAACTGAACTGAACTGAACTGCACTGCACCACCTGAACACCACACTCTCTCCTGCTCCATTGGCTGCCAGCTCCTGAATTACCTTGGGCTCTGGAGTCAGCTAAGTATCCTGTGCTCTTTGGTGAGGATCCTCAGTTGTGAAGATGTTGAAACCAGCAGATGTGATAGAGGAGGCTAGAAAGGGAAAAAATTGAGCTCCCTCCTCCTGCCCTGAGGAGTAAATGAATAATGGAGCTGTGAAAGATGTTGGGAAGATTCCAGAGAGGAAAGAGCTGTCATGAACAGGCAAAAGATTCTAGTTTGTCCCATTGGCAAACTTTCCAGAATCAGCAAACTGCCAGAGCAGGGGAAGACTCTGGAATATGGATAACTAAATTTATACATACATTTGTTGAGGGACTTCCCTGGTGGTCCAGTGGTTAAGATCCTGTGGTTAAGGCTCTGTGCTCCCAATGCAGGGGACCTGGCTTTGATCTCTAGGCAAGGAACTAGATCCCACATACTGCAACTAATAGCTCACAAGCTGCAACTAAAGATCCTATATGCCACAACTAAGACTTGGCACAGCCAAATCAATAAATAAAATTTTTAAAAAATTTTAGCTATCAAGTAGATACTGAAGACACTATGGCTCTTGATGGAACACTGTGAGTGGTGACTGGAAGAAATCAGTAATGCCCAAAGAGATAACATGCCCTAATAAAGTTGCGATACAAAACCCAAGAGGGCAAATTTGAACACAGGGTACTGGTAACATCTTTTAGAGCACATGGAGCATAACTGACTTATTTGGTGTCACTGAGATGTAACATTTCAGCCATTCTGAACCCAACAGTTGCTAGTTTATAATAAACCCTATTATGCAGGATTGCAGACAGCCCCAGATTTGGGTTGCAAATGTCATTGGCCCTATTGGTGTCAAAAGCCAACCCAGTTTCAAGGCAAATTACAAGGACTTTAAAGAATTAACTGTAAAAATCTCAGGATGAAATAACTTACAGCGACTTCAAGAAATTGAGAAATGCTTACTATGAGTGAAGTAGAACTCAAGACCCAAGTTCACACCTTCTTCAATAGGTGGTTTCAACGTGAGTAACAGGTCTGCAAGTACTTCTTTGATTAAAAGAGTAGACAAAAGCTGAGAAGAGCAGGAATGCGGCCAACACGCAGGCTGGGAGGTGGGATGGAAAAGGGTAGGGTAGTGGGTAATGCAATGGGTAGCTGATCAGAGCCTCTGATTTATTACTCACTGAAGAGTTGACTCATTGGAAAAAACTCTGATGCTGGAAGGGATTGGGGGCAGGAAGAGGAGGGGACGACAGAGGATGAGATGGCTGGATGGCATCACTGACTCGATGGACGTGAGTCTGGGTGAACTCCGGGAGTTGGTGATGGACAGGGAGGCCTGGCGTGCTGCAATTCATGGGGTCGCAAAGAGTGGGACACGACTGAGCAACTGAACTGAACTGAACTGATGTCTACCCGCTTTCTCTTCTTCTCCCCTTTCCTCTGCCATCCCTCTTCTCCAGTCTGCACTAAATTCAAAACTATTCAGAGCATAGAGAGAGTCAAGCAAGGGATTGTGGACAAACTGACATCTCTGACAGTCTTTCAAAAGATGCTGGAGTGGGGTCCCCGTGGCGGTCCAGTGGTTAGGACTCCTTGCTTCTTCTAATTCAGGGGGCACAGGTTTGATCCCTGATCAGGGAACTAGGATCCCACATGTTATGCAACATGGCCAAAATAATAATAAATAAATGGAAGTAGTTCATCTTGGGGCGAGGGGGAAGGATGCTGGAGTAACAACTATTTCTGTTGGCTGTAGTTTATACCTGTCAATGGAAACTAGGAAGAAAACTTGAGAGGTCTAGTCTAGTCATGCTGGAGTGAAGTGTTAAGGAGTGAGAGCAGGTGTCAGGGGCCTGTAGATGAGGGAGGAATAAACAAGGGTTTTATTATACCTGTTTCTTTGCCTTCCTCCTTGGGATAACAGAGTGGGAGTACAAAGGAGAGCAGGCAGCCAGAGGGAGCAGCAATGACCCCACTCAGCGAGCAGCAATGACCTCAAACAATGGTTCTGAAACGTTAAGGCGCTCTGCCCAAGCTTCCCTGGGGAAGCCGGCTGCATGTGCAGATTCTAGGTACCAACCTTGAAAATGTGATCTAGTAAATCTAAAGCCAGGCCCCCAAATCTGGTGAATCTGAAACAGGTCGTCACTGACCACACTTTGAGGAACACTAAACCATGGAGTATCTTCCCCTGAGCCACATATAAATATCCTTTTCTGAGTTGCTAGAATTCTCCATGTCCTGGAAAATCAGACCAGCCTGTATGATAAGGTGGTTGTCCTGGACATTCACTTCCTTCCAGAAGACATATCAGTAGTTAACAATTCCCAGAAATCTGAGTATTACTTGGTGATAGTCAAGCACCAACGAATTTCGTCCTTCAAGTTTGCTTTACATGTTCATAAGAAAATCATTTAATTCCAACAGAGCATGTGACTTGGTGGCAGAGCTGTTGCTCTGGAGGTCAGAACACAATCTTTCCTTAGAAAAACAGTGATGACATAGCCAGACTCATTGGGTCCATAGGCTGAGTCTGGGGATCAGAGCCTGCTACTGACTTTAACCTCTCACGTGGTGAGGGGAGGGAGGCAGCCCCCACTCTGAGAGGCACTCACAGCTGGTCCTGTCCTGGGAAGAGGCACCCCAGAGCCATCTTTTCCCATGGGTGGCCCATTAGCTCACAGCTGGGGAGGATGTTGCCTTCATTAATGAGGGCTTAGCAGGCAGGTGAAGAAGTAAGAATAATTGGCCCCATATAGATCCATTAATGCGTTTGCAAAGTTACTGAGTTTCTACCCTTGAGAAATCTGGTGACTGGGACACTGGGAATAAAGGGAAGAGATCCATACCAGATCCCTGCCAATACACTGATCAGTAGCCCCAAAGGACCACTCTATCTCAACCCCGAATTGAACTCTTATGTACTTATTAACTGTATTTCTTCTATGCTGGAGAAATAAGTTTTTATAGTTTTTCTTTCCTCTATTCCAGTTTTCCAATGTATACAGTGACTTAGACTATAGTGAAGAACGACCTCTCTGTCCATCAAGATCATAATAAAATTAGAGGTATGTGATTTATTTAACACATACTTGAGATTTTCTAGGGATAGTTCTGTTATCAATTTCTAATTTAATAGCATGTCATCAGAGAACATGCTTTGTATGACTTGAACACTTTTGGATTTATTGAGACTTGTTCATGGCCCAGAATATGGTATATTGTGATGAATGTTCCATGACCACTTGAAAAGAATTATATTCTTCTGTCATTAGGTCAAGTGGTCTATCACTTTCAATTACCTCATGTTGCTTAACAGTGTTGTTCAAGTCTCCTATATCCTTTCTAATTTTCTGCCTACTTTTTCTATCAAGAATTGAAAGGGGAGTACATTGAAATCTAACTATAATTGTGAATTTTTTTCTTGCAGTTATTCAGTTTTGCTTTCATGTATTTTGAAGTTTTGTTATGAGGTATATAAACATTTAAGATTGTTATGTCCTCTTGATAAATTTTCCCACATACTATAAAATGACCAGGAGCTGAGAATCACTGCGGCCATCTTGAAGGCTGGCTATCATAGTCCTCCCTCTGGCCCTCACTGATTCTTGTCCAACTTATACACGAATATATGCACAAAATATACTCATACCTCCCAAAAATCATGTTCCATTACAGTATCAGCTCAAAGTCCACAGTCACATCATCTAAATCAGGTATAACTGAAGCATGGTCCCTCTGTAAGAGTATCTTGACTACAGTTCCTCTCAATCTTAAGATTGGTGAGCTACACACAGAAGTTACATCTGGCTTCTATACACACAAAACATATACTGGCAGGACAGGTCTGGGATAACCTCTGTAGGAAATAATGGGAGGTAGGGCACACAAGAGTCACTGAATCACAAAAATTCTAAAATCCTGTAAGACACTTGTTGGCAACTCCTTGATTAGGACTCAGATCCTAAGAATAATTCTCTGTGGCTCTTGGCTCCACTTGGAGATTATAGTTGAACTCACTAAATTATCCTTCACTTTATATGAAAGCTAGCCTGTGTTTGTAAGCTGAGTAGTTTTCTTAGCTTGCTTCCTGACTGAAGGAGTTTGGGAATTGAAAGGCTTCTCTTCATTTTTTTCTTACAGTTCAGTCTGGTGGTGGTTCTGTCATCGTGACTTTCTTAAAAACTTGGGTGTCTTCTGTGACTCTTATTAATAAATCTCTCTTGACACAGCCCTCTGCCTTGAACCTCTGCTGAGACTGTTGAGGGCTTGTGCCCTGAAAGTTTTTGGAAGTCCTATCATTTAACTGAACCATTCTCTGAAGTACTACCTTAGATCTTTCTAAAGTCTTAACAAAAGATTTTACTGACCCTCTGTTTCATCTTTGTTATTTGGCCATGAGCTGCTTGAGGGATCTTAGTTTCCTGATCAGAAATTGAACCTGGGCCCTCAGCAGTGAAAACATGCGGTCCTAACCACTGCACAGCCAGGGAATTCCCAGATTGCCAATTTCATTAGGCAATCCATATTTTCTACCGTCTACATTACTGAAGGCACCAGTGTTGCTAAACTATCTGCAACTGCATAACAGAGATTTTTTTCCCTCTGAGTTTCCAATAACATTTTCCTCATAGTTATCTAAGTCCCATGTTTATCTTTATTGGCAGCCTTCTCAAAGAATTTTGCTAACAGTCTCTTCAAGGCATTTTAAACTTTCACTAATCCTCTCCTCAAAGTTCTTTCAGCTTCCTCCCACTGCACTGTAAAAGATGCTTATAATTTTTTAGGGTTTTGTTAAATCCACATCTCATTTCCATTTACCAAAGACTGTTTTATTATCTATTCCTTTGTAATAAATTGTCCTAAAATTTAGCAGCTTAAAAAAAAACAATAAACACTTAGTATTTCACATGATTTCTATGGGTCAAAAATTGGAGAGTCCTTGGCTTTCTCATGGAGTTGCAGTTAAGATGTCAACTGGAGCTGTTGTCAGTCGAATCACTGGAGGATCCGCTTACGAGACAGTTCACTCACGTGACTGGTGTTGATGCTGTTAGCAGGAGACCTCAGTTCTTCTACACGCGGATCTCCCCACAAGACTGTTGGAGTGTCCTCCTGACATGATGACTGCCTCCCTGCAGAGGAGGTGAACAAAGAGAGTGCAAGGAGAAAGCCACAGTGTTTTTTAAGACCTTGGAAGCCTCAGAAAGCACACACTATTACTTTCACAGTATTCTGATGGTTATTCAGGTCAGCCCTACTAAGGACTGGTAAGGGCCAAGATGGCTGGCTATCATATTTGGAAGCTAACAGGGAATTAATTCAGTGAATTGAAAACTAGGATTTAAAGGGAAAGAATCAAACATTTATTCTGCATTTCCTATGTGAGCTACCACATCTAAAATATAAAGACAAAGAAAATTCAAAAGTAAAAAACTGAAAAATATATATACCATGCATATTTGAACAAAATGAAGTCTAGTTTAACTATGCTAATATAAGTTAAAGTAGACATTAAAGGAAAGAGCTTTAGGAGAGACTAAGGGCATTTCATAATAACAAAAGGGCGAATCCAACAGGAAGATGTAATAATCCTAAAATTAATATGCATTTAATAACACAACTTCAAATATATATAAAGCAAAATGATAGAACATAGGGTGAAACAGATTAAATTACAATCATAGTTGGAGATTTTAACACATCTCTGTCACTAAATGATGGGACAAGCTGACAGAAAATCACAAAGGATATAAAGGATGTGAATAAACACCTAATGAAATTGATATAAATAAAACAGTGCACCTACAAATCACAGAATGCACATTCTTCTAAAGCAATATATGCTTTCGATATTTACCAAAATGGAACATATACCTGGCAATACAGTAACATATTTCAAAGGAATGAAATTATAAAGAGTATGTTCTCTCCAATGCAGTGGAATTGAACTATAAATAAAAAAGATAGTTATAAAATCCTGCTTAGAAATTAAATAATAGACTTAAGAAATTAAGCAACAGACTGACTTCTAAATAACTGGAGTTAAAAGAGAAATCACAATGTTAATGAGATACAACAAAGATGTAAAAGACACAAGAATATTATGAGTAATCATCCCAATAAATTTGAATTTAAATAAAATAGAAAAAAATCCTTAAAGAGCATAACTTATCAAAACAAAGAGGAAATAATCAGAATAGTCCTAAAGCTAGTACAAATTTTAATCCATTATTAAAAATTCCCTACAAAGAAAACTCTAGGCTCAGATGGATTTATCAGTAAAATTTCTCAAATATTTAAAGAATAAATAACATCTATATTACACAGAAAATTCTAGTTGGTAGGAAAAGAGGAAATTCTGTTAAATTTATTATAAGAGACCCATATAACCTTGACAACCAACACCTGGAAACAACACAGTAAGAAAGGAACCCCAGGTCAATTTCTCTCATGAATATAGAGACAAAAATCCTAAATAAAATATTTGTGTGTGTGCTCAGTCATGTCTTTCTGTCTGTGACCCCATGGACTGCACCACACCAGGCTCCTTTCTCCATGGAATTTTCCAGGCTAGACATCTGGAGTGGGTTGCCATTTCCTCCTCCAGGGGATCTTCCCGACCAAGGAATCAAACCTGCATCTCTTATGTCTCCTGCATTAGCAAGCAGGTTCTTTACAACTAGTGCCACCTCAGTTCAGTTCAGTCGCTCAGTCGTGTCTGACTCTTTGCGACCCCATGAATCGCAGCATGCCAGGCCTCCCTGTCCATCACCAACTCCCGGAGTTCACTCAGACTCATGTCCATCGACTCAGTGATGCCATCCAGCCATCTCATCCTCTGTTGTCCCCTACTCCTCCTGCCCCCAATCCCTCCCAGCATCAGGGTCTTTTCCAATGAGTCAACTCATTGCATGAGGTGGCCAAAGTACTGGAGTTACAGCTTTAGCATCATTCCTTCCAAGGAAATCCCAGGGCTGATCTCCTTCAGAATGGACTGGTTGGATCTCCTTGCAGTCCAAGGGACTCTCAAGAGTCTTCTCCAACACCACAGTTCAAAAGCATCAATTCTTCAGCGCTCAGCCTTCTTCACAGTACAACTCTCACATTCATACATGACTACTGGAAAAACCATAGCCTTGACTAGACGGACCTTAGTCGGCAAAGTAATGTCTCTGCTTTTGATTATGCTATCTAGGTTGGTCACAACTTTTCTTCCAAGGAGTAAGCGTCTTTTAATTTCATGGCTGCAATCACCATCTGCAGTGATTTCAGGGCCCCCAAAAATAAAGTCTGACACTGTTTCCACTGTTTCTCCATCTATTTCGTATGAAGTGATGGGACCAGATGCCATGATCTTCGTTTTCTGAATGTTGAGCTTTAAGCCAACTTTTTCGCTCTCCTCTTTCACTTTCATCAAGAGGCTCTTTAGTTCCTCTTCCCTTTCTGCCATAAGGGTGGTGTCATCTGCATATCGGAGGTTATTGACATTTCTCCCGGCAATCTTGATTCCAGCTTGTGCTTCTTCCAGTCCAGCGTTTCTCATGATGTACTCTGCATGTAAGTTAAATAAGCAGGGTGACAATATACAGCCTTGACGCACTCCTTTTCCTATTTGGAACCACTCTGTTGTTCCATGTCCAGTTCTAACTGTTGCTTCCTGACCTGCATACAGGTTTCTCAAGAGGCAGGTCAGGTGGTCTGGTATTCCCATCTCTCTCAGAATTTTCCACAGTTTATTGTGATCCACACAGTCAAAGGCTTTGGCATAGTCAATAAAGCAGAAATAGATGTTTTTCTGGAACTCTCTTGCTTTTTCCATGGTCCAGCGGATGTTGGCAATTTGATCTCTGGTTCCTCTGCCTTTTCTAAAACCAGCTTGAACATCAGGAAGTTCATGGTTCACGTATTGCTGAAGCCTAGCTTAGGGAATTTTGAGCATTACTTTACTAGTGTGTGAGATGAGTGCAGTTGTGCGGTAGTTTGAGCATTCTTTGGGGTTGCCTTTCTTTGGGATTGGAATGAAAACTGACCCTTTCCAGTCCTGTGGCCACTACTGAGTTTTCCAAATTTGCTGGTATATTGAGTGCAGCACTTTCACAGCATCATCTTTCAGGATTTGAAATAGCTCAACTGAAATAGCTCTATTTCATGGGAAATAGATGGAGAAACAGTGGAAACAGTGTCAGACTTTATTTTTGGGGGCCCCGAAATCACTGCAGATGGTGATTGCAGCCATGAAATTAAAAGACGCTTACTCCTTGGAAGGAAAGTTATGACCAACCTAGATACCATGTTAAAAAGCAGAGACATTACTTTGCCAACAAAGGTCTGTCTAGTCAAGGCTATGGTTTTTCCAGTGGTCATGTATGAATGTGAGAGTTGGACTGTGAAGAAAGCTGAGTGCTGAAGAATTGATGCTTTTGAACTGTGGTGTTGGAGAAGACTCTTGAGAGTCCCTTGGACTGCAAGGAGATCCAACCAGTCCATTCTAAAGGAGTTCGGTCCTGGGTGTTCTTTGGAAGGAATGATGCTAAAGCTGTAACTCCCGTACTTTGGCCACCTCATGCAAAGAGTTGACTCATTGGAAAGGACTCTGATGCTGGGAGGGATTGGGGGCAGGAGGAGAAGGGGATGACAGAGAATGAGATGGCTGGATGGCATCACTGACTCGATGGACGTGAGTCTGAGTGAACTCCGGGAGTTGGTAATGGACAACGGGGCCTGGCGTGCTGCAACTCATGGAGTCACAAAGTCGGACACGACTGAGCGACTGAACTGAACTGAACTGAATGCATATAGGTGGAATCTAGAAGAATGGTATCGATGAATTTATTTGCAAGGCAGCAATGGAGAAACAGACATAGAGAACAAACTTATGGACATAGGGGAGAGTGGAGGAGAGAGTGAGATGTATGGAGAGAGTAACATGGAAACTTACATTACCATATGTAAAATAGATAGCCAATGGAAATTTGCTATATGATTCAAGAAACTCAAACAGGGGCTCCGTATCAACCTAGAAGGGTGGGGTGGGGAGGGAGATGGGAGGGAGGTTCAAGAGGGAGGGGACATATGTATATCTATGGCTGATTCAGGTTGATGTTTGACAGAAAACTACAAAATTTTGTAAAGCAATTATCCTTCAACTAAAAATTAAATTAAAAAAAAAAACACTCTAGAAAATTAGGACTTCCCTTGTAGCTCAGCTGGTAAAGAATCCACCTGCAATGTGGGAGACCAGGTTCGATCCCTGGGTTGGGAAGATCCTCTGAAGAAGGGAAAGGCTACCCACTCCAGTATTCTGGCCTGTAGAATTCCATGGATTGTATAGTTCATGGAGTTGCAAAAAGTCAGACACAGCTGAGTAACTTTCACTTTCACTTTCATAGAAAATTAACAGAATGAAAACATAGCCCACAGAATGAAAGGAAATATTTGAATATCATGTAACTCATGAGGAACTGATATCCAGAATTTATAAAGGACTTCTTTAACCCAACAAAAATGAAACAACTGGAATTAAAAATGGGCAAAAGGGACTTCCCTGGTGGTCCAGTAGTAAAGAATCTGCCTGCCAATGCAGGGGATGTGAATTCAATCCCTGGTCCAGGAAGATCCCACATGCCATGAGGCAACTAAGCTCGTGCACAACTACTGAACCCAAGTCAGCTACTGACGCCTGCACACCTAGAGCCTGCGCCCTGCAGCAAGAGAAGCCCCTAGAGTGAGAAGCCCGCACCCCGCATCAAAGAGCAGCCCCCACTGGCCACAACTGAAGACCCAGCACAGCCATAAAGAAATGATGGACTTGAATAGACAGTACTCCAAGGAACATAGAAAAGTGGTCAATAAACACAGCCAAATGTTTAACATCATTAATCATTCAGTTCAGTTCAGCCGCTCAGTCATGTCCAACTCTTTGCGACTCCATGAATCGCAGCACGCCAGGCCTCCCTGTCCATCACCAGCTCCCGGAGTTCACTCAGACTCACATCCATCGAGTCAGTGATGCCATCCAGCCATCTCATCCTCGGTCGTCCCCTTCTCCTCCTGCCCCAATCCCTCCCAGCATCAGAATCTTTTCCAATGAGTCAACTCTTTGCATGAGGTGGCCAAAGTACTGGAGTTTCAGCTTTAGCATCATCCCTTCCAAAGAACACCCAGGACTAATCTCCTTCAGAATGGACTGGTTGGATCTCCTTGCAGTCCAAGGGACTCTCAAGAGTCTTCTCCAACACCACAGTTCAAAAGCATCAATTCTTCGGCACTCAGGTTTCTTCACAGTCCAACTCTCACATCCATAAATGACTACTGGAAAAACCATAGGGAAATGCAAATCAAAACCACTTTGAGATACCACTTCACATTTACTAGGATGGCAGAAAGAAAAAAATTACAAGTATCGGGGAGGATGTGGAGACATTTGAACATATGGCATTGCAGGTAGGACTTTAAAATGGTGCAGCCAAGGTAATTCCCAGGCAGTTAAGTGGTTAGAATTCAGTGCTCTCACTGCCAGGGGCCTGGGTTTGATCTCTGGCTGGGGAAATAAGATCCCACAAGTCATGTGGTGTGACCAGAAAATTAATGGTGTGACCACTGTAGAAAATGGTGTGACAAACACCTCAGAAATTAAATAGAATTTGCATATAATCCAGAAATTCTATTTCAAAGTACATAGCCAAAAGAGTGAAAGCAGAAACTTGAATAGATATTTGTAAATAGTGTTCATAGCAGCAATATTCACAACAGTCCATAGGTAAAAGCAAATCAGTGTCCATTAAGTAGGTGGATAAACTTTTGTTTATACACAGGAATAAATCTGCATAAGGAGGCAGGAGACCTGTACTCTGAAAACTGTAAAATGGTGATGAAAGAAAATAAAGATGAGAAAAACCGATGGAAAGATAGACCATGTTCTTGGATTGGAAGGGTCAATATTTTTTAAATGACCATATTACCAGGAATTCTCTGGTGATCCAGTGGTTGGGACTCCATGCTTCCACTGCATGGGGCACAAGTCGATCCTTGGCCAGGGAACTAAATAAAGTTGTATGGCACAGCCAAAAAAAAAAAAAAAGACTATACTACCCAAGGAAATTTACAGACAAAATTCAACACTCATTCATGAAAAAATATTCTCAGTGAGTTAGGAATAGACGAAAGTTATCTCAACCAGATAAAGAGTATGTGTGGAAAATCTACAGCTAACATCATACTTATGGTAAAAGAGTGTGTATTCCCCCCCCACAAACTGGGAACAAAGCAAGGATGTCTGGTCTTACCACCCTTATGCATCATAGTACTAGAAATCCTAGCCAGTGCAAGAATGAAAGAAAACAAAAATCATATGTACTGGAAAGGAAGAAAATTCATATTTGCAGATGGCATGGCTATCTTGGAGATTAATCTATAAAATTCTCAATGCACTGAGAAAATTCATTTCCCAGTGAAGCTATTAAAAACCCAAAACTACTAGAATAAGAGTTCAATAAGGTTACAAGATGATGCAAGATCAAGATAACACTACAAAACCCTGATGAAAAGAAAAGACCCAAACAAAGGGAAAGTCATACCATGTTCATGGATTAAAGGATTCAACATTGATTAAAGACACTGATTCTTCTAAATTAATCTATAGATTTAGTACATTTCCTATCATAATCCAAGTAAGATTTTTAACATACAAGCGTATTCTAAAATGCATATGGAAATGCAAAGGAGATAACGAAAACAAGTTTTGAAAACATAAAATATTAAAGAGGAAATAAACATTCTACCCAATTTTAAGACTTTCTATATAGCTGCAGTTTAAAAAAAATATGATATGGACAAATGGATTAATACATTGAACAATGGAACAAAAGAGAGAACCTAGAAATAGACCCATACAACTATGCTTAATTCATTTTTTACAAAAGTGCAGGAGCATTTTAGTGGAGGAAGGTATTTTCAACAAATGGTGTTGGAATAATTGAATCAGTTCAGTTCAGTTCAGTCACTCAGTCGTGTCTGACTCTTTGCGACCCCATGAATTGCAGCACGCCAGGCCTCCCTGTCCATCACCATCTCCCGGAGTTCACTCAGACTCACATTCATCGAGTCTGTGATGCCATCCAGCCATTTCATCCTCTGTCGTCCCCTTCTCCTCCTGCCCCCAATCCCCCCCAGCATCAGAGTCTTTTCCAGTGAGTCAACTCTTTCCATGAGGTGGCCAAAGTACTGGAGCTTCAGCTTTAGCCTCATTTCTTCCAAAGAAATCCCAGGGTTGATCTCCTTCAGAATGGACTGGTTGGATCTCCTTGCAGTCCAAGGGACTCTCAAGAGTCTTCTCCAACACCACAGTTCAAAAGCATCAATTCTTCGGCACTCAGCTTTCTTCACAGTACAACTCTCATATCCATACAGGACCACAGGAAAAACCATAGCCTTGACTAGACGGACCTTAGTCGGCAAAGTAATCTCTGCTTTTGAATATACTATCTAGGTTGGTCATAACTTTCCTTCCAAGGAGTAAGCATCTTTTAATTTCATGGCTGCAATCATCTGCAGTGATTTTGGAGCCCCCCAAAATAAAGTCTGACACTGTTTCCACTGTTTCCCCATCTATTTGCCATGAAGTGATGGGACCAGATGCCATGATCTTCGTTTTCTGAATGTTGAGCTTTAAGCCAACTTTTTCGCTCTCCTCTTTCACTTTCATCAAGAGGCTCTTTAGTTCCTCTTCACTTTCTGCCATAAGGGTGTTGTCATCTGCATAGCTGAGGTTATTGACATTTCTCCCGGCAATCTTGATTCCAGCTTGTGCTTCTTCCAGCCCAGCATTTCTCATGATGTACTCTGCATGTAAGTTAAATAAGCAGGGTGACAATATACAGCCTTGATGCACTCCTTTTCCTATTTGGAACCAGTCTGTTGTTCCATGTCCAGTTCTAACTGTTGCTTCCTGGCCTGCATACAGGTTTCTCAAGAGGCAGGTCAGGTGGTCTGGTATTCCCATGTCTTTCAGAATTTTCCACAGTTTGTTGTGATCCACACAGTCAAAGGCTTTGGCATAGTCAATAAAGAAGAAATAGATGTTTTTCTGGAACTCTCTTACTTTTTCCATGATCCAGCGGATGTTGGCAATAGCCATAGTTAAAAAAATCCTTCAGTCTAAATCTCCCATCTTATACAAAAAATAACTTTAGATGAATCATAGATTTAACATAAAAGCTAAAACTCTAAAATTTTTAAGAGAAAAACATAGGAGAAAATCGGCAGGGCTCAACTCCTGGTAAAGAATTCTTAGAAATGACAGTAAAAGCATGATCATAAAAGAAAAATAACTGATTATGGGACTTCACCAAAATTTAAAACTTTTTTTCCACGAAGTCTCTGTTAAAGCCAAGCTACAGAGTGGGGGAAAACATTTGCAAGCCATCTAAACAAAGGACATGTAGCTAGAAAATATAAAGAACTCTCAAAACTTAGCAGTTTAAAAAGTCAATGATAAAATTGATAAGAACATCAACAGCTATTTTGCCAAAGAGGGATGTATGGATAACAGATAAGCACATGAGAAGACGGTCAATACCATTAGCTACTAGGGAAATACAAACAAACAAAAACAGAAAACCACTACAAACTTATTAGAAAAGTAAAAATAAAATTAAGTGACAATCCCAAATCCTGGCAAGAATGTGGAGAAACTGGATGTCTCATACATTGTCCATGGGAATGTAAAACAATACAGCATCTCTGGTAGTTTGGCAGTTTTTAATAAAAATAAACATGTACATATTACCATACCAATCACCATAAAATGTCCAGAAAAACTGATACACAGTTATTCATAGCAGCTCTGTTTGTAATAGCTCCAAACTGGAAACATCCCAGATGTCCTTAGCCAGATGAACAATTAACAAACTTGAATATCCACAGCAATGAAAAGGAACAAACTATTGATATATGTAACAACTTGGATGAAATTCAAGGGCATCTTGCTGTTGGGGTGGGGAGGAGCCATACTCGAAAATCTACATACTGTCTGATGCCATTTATATAACTTCTTGAAATTTTAAAATTATGGTGATGAACAGGTTAGTGGTTTCCACAGGTTAGGGATGGTAGTGGAGGATGGAGGAGCGCACAATGAAGTGATAAATAGTACAAGCATCCCCTTGTGGTAATGGGACAGCTCTTTACAATACTGATTGGGGTGGTGGTTACATGAATTTATGCATGTGACAAAACTGTGCAGAAACACACACATATACAGGGAAGAACTGGTAAAATCTGAATAAGGTCTGGAGTTTAACAGTAATATGCCAGTATTGGCTTCTTATTTCTGACAAATGTGCCATGGTAGTGTTAAGATGTTAACATTAAGAGAAACTTAACGAGGGATGAAGGATACACAAGGAGTTCTCTGTATATCTTTGCAACTTTCCTGTAAATCAAACATTGAAGTCTTATTTTTTATAAAAGAAAAATTTATGTGATACCACTAGGCATCTTTAGAGAGAGAATATAGCAGGTAGGCAAGGGTGTGGAGAACACTCTTTATCCCAGTAACTTCATTCTTAGTTTCATAACCATAAGAAATAGATACATGTGTTCAAGAAGACATGCTCTGGAATGTTCATAGCAGCTTTATTCATTACATCCAAAATCAAAAACAGTACAAATAGCTATTCACAGAATGAATAAACTGCAGTGTATTTTTACAGCATAATAGTCTACCACGGTATGAACATGCAACAATAGAGATGAATTGCACATGATGTTGAATCAAAAAGCCAGACACAAAAAACTACATATTATACCATTTATTTTGCAGTTCAAAATCAGGCAGAAGCAATCCCAGGATAGTATGTTCCTGGGATGGAGGTATAGTGATCAGAAGAGGGCATGCATGGGGCTATAATGCTGGTGATTTTCCAGTTCTTGACTTCTAGTTATTGTGTGTTTTCAGTGTGAGAAAAGTTAACAGCTACACACGATTTGTGCATTTTTCTGTTAATTATGATAAAAAGTTTACTAAAAAGGAAACACAAAGTGAGATACTACTACATACTCATTAAAAAACCTAAAATTAAGAGGACAAACAATATCAAGTGTTGGCAAGGATGTGGAGAATTGAAAATATCATTTACAGTTAGTAAGAATATATACTAGTATAATAACTTTGGGAAAAGTGTTTTGCAGTATCTACTAAAGCTAAATATACACATACCATATGACCCCCGAATTCCACCCCATTACATACCCTACAGAAATGTGTACAAATGTGTTCTCCAAAGAGAGGTTTAGGAACATTCATAACAGGACTATCTCAAACTGAAAATAATCCAAATGTCCTTCAATGCTGCTGGAGCCTATTTAAGATTGATTATAGCCCAGAATCGTATAAGTTAATGGGGAACAGGAGCCAGAGTATTCCAGCCTCTCTTCTCCCATTTCTCAGACAATTTTGGAAAGCATTACATGTTGTCTCAATAACACACCTTTATATTGGCTTTTCCTTAACTAACTCTCCCCACTTCATTACTCGTCTCCCAGGATCAATCCCTCAATAAACTCTGCATCCAAGTGTTTTCTTGGGGAAGCCCAAACTTTTACCTATTCCATCCATCCATACTTCAAAAACAGACAAAACCTATCTAATGGTGACAGAACTCAGAATAGTGGTTACCTAGCGGTGTAATGACTGGAGGGGGCATGAAGGTTTCTGGGGTACTGGGATCATTCCATATCCTGATCAGGGTGGTGTTTAAACAGGCATGTTCACTTTACAGTCAAGCTATATGCTTAAAATGTATGCACCTTATAGTGTGTGTGTGTGTATACTTTTAATTTTAAAAATTAAAAAATGCAGGTGTTGAAGAGTAGCAGAGCTGTTTATTAAGGTGAGAGTGGGCTATGTAAGAAAAACTGGACAATATTGATAAAGACAAGTTAATTGCAATGGGTCTATCCATCTTTCTGGAAAATGCTCTCTCTCTCATTCTTGGCATCAGATGGATTATTAAGGAACTTGTTAGTGGCTAGCACTGGGAGAGGATTGTGAAACAGCGGAAGCAAAGGCACTGAAGTTCACCTGTTAGGAAAGCGCCTCCTTGAGACAGGCATAGGCATTACATCCTCCCAGGTATGTTGTGAAGTCAGTTCTGCCTTGCTTGGCATTCCTGCTGCCTGTTCCTAAGACTGCCCTACACTAGGCTAACTCTCTTCCACTTCTTCCTTTCTTCATTCATACATCAAACATGTATTTTTGTGTCAGATACTGTGTTAAGCACTTGGGATATATTGGTGAGCATTAATAGATATGGTTCCTGCTTTGTTTCAACTCTGAAACTTATTAATCAAATAATCATACAAATTGTGTCATCAGTGCTACAAAGATTCCTGTTTCTGAGAGCCTACTGGTCTACTTAGGAAAGGTAGGGAGGATTCCTGGAGGGACACCTGAGCTAAATTCTGAGGGTGAACAGAAGTTAACTATGGACAAACGAGTAAAGGTGGAGGGAGAAGAGCAGGGGGAGCAGGCGGGACAAAGAGAAGTTCCATATGGTTGAAAAAGACAAAGGCCAGGGGCATATGGTAGAGCAGCTGGACAGATAGGCAAGTTTAGACCACTGATGCTTTTGAACTGTGGTGTTGGAGAAGATCAAACCAGTCAATCCTAAAGGAAATCAGTCCAGAATATTCAGTGGAAGGACTGATGCTGAAGCTTCAATACTCTGGCCACCTGACGTGAAGAATTGGCTCACTGGAAAAGACCCTGACTCTGGGAAAGACTGAAGATACAAGGGGATGACAGATGATGAGATGGTTGGATGGCATCACTGACTCAATAGACAGGAGTTTGAGGAAGCAAAGAGTAGGACATGACTAAGTGACTGAACTGAACACTTTGTTAAGCAGTTTTGTCACTAGCCTAAGGGCAAGTCACTAGCCAGGGGCGTTTCAAGCTGAAGAGTGCCATCATTTTATTTTGAAAACACTACTGTGATTGGACTAGACAAGGATCAGAGTGGTTATGGTTATACACGAGGGTATTGAGCAAGCCAGAAGGGTGACGGTAGCCTGGCCTGGGATGGCAGCAGTCAAGATGGCGAGAAAAAAACAACTGAACAGTTGTTTAGAAGGCACATGGGCTTTAACACCAGCTAATATATGGTGTATCATCTTTATTTCTAAACAGAGCAAATAATTATGTGTTTATATGAGCTAGATGCAAATGTACATGTGTTGTTAACCTTGATTGATGTTTCACTAGCACATTTCTTACAAAAAAAGGTGTGACCATGTTGCAACTCAATTGTGCCAGGATATTCTGAAACTGATAGGTGTCAATACTGCTTAAGGAAAGTAACTGAAGACTGCCATAAAACTGCCCAAAAAGAGAGCAGGGGGAGAACATGGCTAGGGAACCAATGATGAAAAAGGGCATTCGGAGGAAGGCAAAATGAAAACCAAGTGTACAGAAGACAGGCAGGAGGCTGCCATCTTGGTGGAAAAGTTGAAAAATGACTCCAGATACACCAAAGCTAAGACAGAGCTTTCCAAGTTCTGTGGAGATTTAGGGAAAACAAACCTTCGAGTCCCTTGTGTGAAGACTGCAGAATCCTTCAAGTGCAGAACTCTGCTGGGAGTGTTAGTATTTCAAAGAAAGATGTACATACTTACACTCAGGTGGACACAGGACAAGAAAGCACAACTGCAAGGGTGTGCTGCCACGTGCCTGATTCCAGGTGGAGGGGAGATGGTAGAGCCCTGGGTATGTACCCAGGTGTTGCAGGGCCCCACCAGAATGCATCGTTTGTATGCCCAGGTTAAGACAGAATGAAAACACTGACAGCAAACACTGAGGTCACCCATCTCCAAGTGTGTCATGAGAAAACACAGTGAGGATGCTGTCAAAGGCTGCTCCTCTGCCCAAGGCAGGGCCCAAACACCTGTAGCTGGGAGGTCAGTCCAACATGGGGCACCTGTAACGGACAGTACAGGCCACCACAGGACTTTCTGCAGTTATGCAGACAACTTCCTGGCAACTAAACCCCAGCCAACTTCCGGGACTCTGGGAATGACCTAGTTGCTGCTACCCAACAACTTTTGTGAAGAGTGCTTATAAAATTTTGATGAAAGGTCAGGTTTGGTTGGATGAGGAAACTAACAAAAAGTAAAACACAGGTTTCAAGGAGGGAGAGAAATCTTGTGGGTGAGGCTGGGCTGGCAGCTGGCTCTAGCCTGCTGTTCAGCAGACTACCTGGTCCACTCCAAACTCTGGTTAGGCTGATTTCTCCCAGAGACCAACAACAGGGTGTTTGAAGTATGACGCTGTTAACTCTGCTTGAAGGAGCAAGTATCCTTCAAGGCAGGGACAAAAACAGGCCTCCAAAAACCCTAAACCCAAAAAATGTCCATACATCAAAGTCCAATGTAAGACTTCTAAGTCTGGATGAAAACTAGTAAAGCTGTTACCCAAGGACCAAGCTGGAATTACCAGGTTCACCTTGCTCCTGCCCCCAACATGTCTCACAGTAGCACCATCAATTCATTATTGTGGCTTGTCTGGGTCAATCTGTGTCATCTAACTCCCTCCACATTAGGAAGTCCTTTTGGGAGAGACTTTTCTTTAGGACATTCCTGCAATGGTACTGCCAGGTGCTTCTCATGAATCACACACATAGCCTCAAGGTACAGGGTCGAAGAATGGAGTCACTGTTCTATTCTAAGTAATTTTTACAAATTATTCACCTCTTATCCAGGCATTTTTCAACAATGCGCTTTTCCAATGATTAGATCTATGAACCACTCCAGTACTCGGTGGACAGATGGAAAGAAAAATGGTGGATTTTTTTCGAGAGTGGATTACACAACAGAGTAGGCTTGCAGTTGTACATGTTCTCATGCTAGGGAAATACTCAATTTAGGGTTGAAGGATGTTCTAGGTAATGTTCAGTGTTCTAGGGACATTAGCCACATTTCAAAGGCTCCCATATTGGTCAATGCATGATGAAACATTTCCATCATCTCAGAAAATTCCAGTGGACTGTGCAGCAGCTTCTTATTCCCTATACGTCTTAGGTTACTCCTTCCCATTTACTTGTTTTGTCTTTTTGGCATATTCCTCATTACATTATCCCTTCTCTCTTCCTAACCTGTCTTATAGTTTTAATTCAAGTGGTGGGGAAGAGTCCCACTCTAGCTCACAATAGGACTTTTAATTCTTTAACACTCTCTAAACAGGTCCTGCTTTTCATAACTGGGGTTCTACATTTTATAAACTTGAAAGTTACTGACACAACCTGCTATGGTTTTGAGGCTTTCTCCTTGATTAATACAAATTAGAGTAACTTGGAGGAAATGGCAACCCACTCCAGTGTTCTTGCCTGGAGAATCCCAGGAACGGCGGAGCCTGGTGGGCTGCCATTTATGGGGTCGCACAGAGTCGGACACGACTGAAGCGACTTAGAGAGAGAATAACTTGGAACCTTCAAAATCCCTAATTTAATCTCTTAACATTTGGAATTCTGCCACTCTAGTCAGGTAGCCATCTATACCCAGCCTTTTCTCTACAGCTTAACTGGCCAAATTTTTACTTTATCCCTAATGTCCCTCCAAACACTAAACATCCTCCAACATAGTGTCCCTTATTATTCAAACATCACAGTAGAAATACTTGTTCTCTGTGAGTTACAGCACTGATAAAGCAAGTGAGGCTCTTTAAAGTTACTTAGTATCCCCACTCTGCATTACTGTAAGATTTACTCATCACCCTCATTTCTATGTCACACATGCTTACTACTGTTAACTAGTTTCTGCAAGTAATCAGGGTACTACTTTTTCTTTGACCTCTCTGAATTCAACTGAAATGCATTTTCTTGGTCAAGGTGATCTTAACTAGGGTCCCAAAATTCAAACCCCACTTTATACTGGTGCAGCTGAATTTTCCTCACACTAAATAAAAAGGTCAACTGTACAGAACTTTTTAATGTGGCTAAGTCCTTCGTTCTCCCAGGTTATAGTCAGTAATGATGCTTCCTGGTTCTCTCCTGAAAATAAAATTAGTTCATCCGTGATCAGTCCATGGGGTCACCAAGAAGTGGATACAACTTAGCGACTAAACAATGGTCAGTCAGTGTGGTCACAGGCCAGGCATGTGTTCTCAGAAAAAGTACACTTAGATTTTATGGTATACTGAGAAAACCCATTGTTCTAAATTTTATATCCAAGCAAATGCAACACTGTATTTTATTTTGTTTTGAGCTTTCCATAGGTTTTTCAATACGTGGTTTCAAATGGAATGAAAAACAGACACTTTTCATGCCTGAGCTAAGTAGTCCAATATTTTAAAATACTGATGGCTAACAATCTCAAAACAGCTTTTATTACCATCTTGGAATTTTGACCTAGAAATTTGACCCTTCTTCTAAGGATCTAGTTTATTTTGTCACCAGTTATGTGCTAAATTCTGAGTTTGTGTAACATATGAGAACATATGAAACAAGGCAGTTAGAAGTACTTTTGACCAAGGTCCTAACAAAACCTACTTATATACAGTGACATGAGCTACAAGGGCAGTCCATAGTCCAGCCTCTCCCTTCTGTCCTACTTTGTCACCTGTTAGATAGTGATTTATGGAACCTTTATAAATAGGACATGACTTCTGTCCCTACCAAGTTGTATATAAATGCCTCTGAAACAGAAGCAACTTTCTGGGAAATCCAAGGGGCACGTAAGTTTTAACAGCCCAAACTAACCATGTTTTTGTCCTGTCCTGCTGGAAAAACTGAAGCATGAAACATAAATAAAAAGGGCCTTTCAGGACAAGGCAAGCATCATAAACCTGAAAGTGGTTTAATAAGTCCAAGTTTGGGTGCTAATTAGTACCATGCCTAAAATTAGCTTGAATGGACTGAATTAATTGAAAGTAAAGTAAATGTTTGACTGTCCTCACAGTCTGGTAGGAAGGAACAGCCTACAGAAGACCAGGAAATAGCTCTACAGTTTTCAGTAAACACTGAGGCACAGACTCAGAATCCATTCGGTTACTGGGGCTATAAATGGCAATTAAAACACAAAATGGAAGAAAACACAAGTTTCATTCTCCAGCTGTTTCACTCTTGACATGTTTGAACCTCTTTTACTTAAGGATGAAACAATTCAGCACACAACAAAAATCTCAAAAAAGGTGCCAACTGGATCACAAAACACTGACAAAAAGGCTTAAGGAAGTTCCCAAACTTTTTCATTAGGGCTTAAAAGCCATTTTTGCAAACAAATCTCCACTTCAATCCAAGTTACTTGTCTCCTTGATTCAACACCCACCCCAATGAAACCTAAGTTGAAGTGTATGTTGGTATGCATAATAATTATGACTCAAAGATATTTATCTAGTACATTCTAGGGGTTTTGTGAAGGCTGCTGTGAAACAAAGAATTTGAAGTAAACACTTATAAAATACAAAAATAAAAAAATCAGGGTATTTATTTTTTCTCCAAATTCCTGGTTTAATAAGGTCTTGTTTATTTTGAGAAAAAAAGGTCCCAAACATCAGGCTGTTCACAAAAATAACCCACAGTATCAACTTTAGAAAACAAATCTTAAGACTATTACACTAGTTATTTTTCTAGAGGATGCACTTAACATGCCAACTCTCATTCACAAAAATACATTGTTACATTTGTGTTGAACAGCCCCACACAGCACTCTTATGTGGGGTATAACACACATACCTCTAACTCAAAGCTGCTCTCAGGTTCTACTCAACTAATGAGACTGCCTTTGTAGTTAGGGAAGCAACTATTGTATGAATGGGAAGAACTGTACTCCCTGTATAACAAGAGATTATTTTGGAGACAGTTGATAAAAACCATACATCCTTTTTATTGTTAAGTCATAAAGAGGTATCAAAATTAAAAGCAAAAATTACAGGGTAAGACTTAACGTAACTACTAGGAGGGTCAAAGGAAGTGAAAATGGGACTAGGCGCAGGGCAATATGAATTAATGAACATGGGAAGGACAAGGATGGGGAGAACAGTGAGCATGTGCTGAAGATACTAGGGGAGAGGATCTGGTGAAAATTTTGATCTTAGACAAGCGCCTAGGTAAAGAAATAATGGGACAAGATTTCTAAACCCCGCTATGTGCTTAAGAGTCATCCTCGCCATTGGCGCTGTCTCTGTCATCCTCTCCTTCCTCAGCCTCTTTTTCATCATCCTTGATCAACTCCAGCTGTGAGAAACAGACACAAATAGGATGGAGTTAGAGGCACTCCATGTGTCCCTGACCCCCCCTCCACCACCTCTTTCTTTCCTTTCCCGTGGTTTTCACCTGGTCATCCCCCCGATCTTCATTATCATCATCATCCAGTAGGTCCCCCTCCTCAGCAGAGTCATCTGCACCCCCCTCAGACTCCATCTTCACATTGGTCTCATCTTTCTTCAGGGAGCTGCTGCTCTGCTCCTCTTCTGACTTATCATTCTTCATCTCTACTGGGGATGAGAAGGACAAGTCTGTCTAGGGGCAAGTAATGTCCACAGGATGTAGACAATCCCCACTAACCGATCACAGAACTGCAGCACAAATCTAAATCCTCCCACAAAATGCCCTTCCCAATTCAAATGCCACAAGTTTCATAGTCAATTGCTTTATACCCCACTATTTCAACATGTACTTGCAACTAGCTTAGGTAGCTAACTCTACTTTACACCCAACAAGCAATAGGACCACTTACCTCCTTGTTTGCTCTGTTCTTTTTCAATTTTTTCCAGGCTTTCCAGTAAAGAGTCCACTTTTTGTTTTATCTGGGTTAACTCCTTCTTAATGGTCTGAAGGTCATCTCCTTTCACTTAATACAAACAAAAACCTAGATTAAAATCAGATGTACTAGAAGCTACCAGATAACCAAACACATTCCCCCTCTAGACTATACAATAGTAGTCAACATGAGATCCTTGAAGAGAAATGGAGACTATACCAGATTGTCCTAGTAATGACGTGGGGGTGGGGGTGGGAGGGGCGCCTCACTGATCTTTTGATTATTAGATGAAAATGGAATCTAATGAATCTATTCCCTTAGGAGCAGCATTATTACTTTTGTAAGCCAGCTAAAAAAATAAAACCCTCAATTCTATTTTAAAGCATTTTCTAGTTTTAGCAACATTATTTTATACACTGAATGGGTGTTGCAACTCCTTAAAATCTAATGACTTTTTCAAATTACCAAGGCCTTAAGGACAAAGGCTGCCTAGAGCTGACCCCTTAATCACTATTTTCTCGTCTTCCATTATTTGATTAAACAGTTATTTGTACAAACATAAAAGTTTTGAATATTATTAACTGTGTTGATCTCTGAATTTCAATTTACAAGAAATATCAGAACCAGAAAGCTGCAGTAATAATACTTACACTTTCCAGACTTAGAAGAAGATCCCCGCTGTCCACTCTTAGAATTGAAGCCACTTTTGCCCCTTCGTGAGGTGTTTCCTGATACACGCTGGCGTTTTGAGGGCACTACAGCCCGAGCAATAGGAGGAGGAGGAGGAACACGTGCTGGGTAACTGTACATCCTATTGGATAAAAGGAAAACAGAATTTCTTCACAAAGAAGTCACGAAGATTCCAACAACTGTATCCTTATAAAATGATATATATTATTGTCAATCGTCTAGCAATTAATTCTTTTTGCTACGTTAATTTCATTCATAAGGCCTATTTATTTTTTTTAATACTGCAACTGCACACATACACACAATGGTTGCCTTAAGCTCTGGACATAAAGGTTCCTGTGTACAATGGCATTACTGACAGAACCTTACTTTTTGCAATGAATAGCCTTTGCCTTTGATCTTATTCCTTTCATATATGTGCTACAGTATTATAAGGAAATAAAAGTACTCACAAATGACTACAATTAACCAACTTTGCAAACAGTGCTATTATTAGCTAAATCCCTGGCATTTTCACCCACAGAAGCATACAAATATTTATCACTAGTTTATAGTATTAGGTTGAACCATATAAAACTTCCATGATTAACTGCTTTTGACCTATAGAAACAGGCATTTCATATGTATCAGCTGGGTGTACATACCACTATCAATTCTAACATTTAGCATAAGCTCCGCTCAAAGCTCCAACAGAGGATATTGTCTATCTTGTTCACCATTCACTAGTGCCTAAATTCATTGCTCAGCACACATTTAGCTCTCAAAAATTACATATTTTTCAACTGCTGCTTCCACTGAGTAAGTATTCCTGTGACTGCTAAAGATATACCAAAGTGATGGCATGGTACTGGTGCTTACATTTGTAAAGAGAAAAAAATAAAACAAAAACCTTCCCACAAGGACATTAGTTCCAGCAAGTCTTTTTATTCCATGTTATTCATTTTACAAAAGCCTGTAGGGCATAAGTTAAGACGTACCAGTAGGAAAAGAACTAATAATTCTAGTTCTGAACCATTTTAGCTATTGACTCCAAGGCCAAGGAACAATCCACCAACTGTTCCCCCACCTAACTTCAAAGCGTTGAAATTTTAAAACCCTTATATAATGTGATGCGTCTCCCTCTTATACGCCTCATCAGTGGCTAACAGTCTCCAATCCTGGCAGTGAGAACATTGATTCTGCAGTCTCACAGACTTTTCTTTCTTCTGCTCAACCTTAACAATATAAAAATGTTTCTATTCTGTTTTAACAAGGCAAGCAGGTATGACAGGAACATTTTCCTAATTTAAGAGTATGTGTGTACTATCAAATAAGTGAGGGAATCAACCCTTGGTAAGTTATTAAAACAGTTTTGTTTTACGTTCCAATAAGGAAGTTTGAATCCTAGGAAATAGGAAAATTTAAGATCCTGTGATTCAGAAAGTAGGCTCATGCTTCTGCAGGTTTCTTCTTAGTAGAAGAGTATTAATGGAGCTGTTTGTCAGTTTTAATCCATTTATGGGAATTACCAAAAGAGCTACTTAGTAACTTTTTATTGTAACTACTTTCTTCCATTTTTACATAAAGCTGTTTGTCTTTTGGCCCCAAATTTTCCAAAGTATAATGATCCAGAAACTATAAAATATCAGTGTTCAGAAACTACTTTCCTTTGTGATGCTCTGTACAATTTCTGAGAGTAAAAAAGTGAGGTACCACACCTTTAGGCATGAAATAGCTCATGCCTGAGCCCTGCTGGATTTAGAGATCTAACCTACTTTCCAACCCACTTACTCACTCACTGGCATCAGTCTCCAAGCCAATGAACTAGCCATTCCAGATTCCCTATCCTCTTAGGCACTGTAATTTCTTTTTTGAACCATACTACTTCATCTTACCAGGGTATATATCGCTGTAACAAAAATGAAGAAACACACTGTGTATTTTCGATTTATGCAATAGTATCATGAACACAAAGGAAGTCAAACGCTTTAGTTCTCTGAAGAAAAATGATCAACTGGTTATGCTGAAGGGCTTTTAGGGTCACAGAACTGCTGCTTAAGCAAAAAATGGGCTCTCAAAAAACTCACCAACATTTCTCCAAGGAAGTTTAAGTAGACCATGCCTTATAAGATGCCAAAGCTCATCAATGTGAAAACATGAGAAGAGAAAACAGCAAGAGAAAAACCACACCTACTGAGATTGGTTATAGAATAGATAATAGGATGCTTCCTATAACAGCTTCAAGAACCAGGTACAAACTAAGTAACCACTTCCCCCACAAGAAAGTTATACAGTAAATCACAGGAGGTAATGAAAGAGCTGAATTCTCCAATTATAAAGCCCAAGCCACTAAAAAGTCTTCATGGAAGTTACATTGTTACTAGAGAACAAGCACTGAACACTAAGAATTGTGACTCCACTGAGTTCAGAACCTGGACACTAAGTGTTAGTATAAAATCTAGTCAAAATAAAAAGGAAACTAAAATATCATTTTAAATAAATCAAAACACTTCTGGACACACATTAGCTAGTAATCTAACAGATAAGACAAACAAAACAAAAACCCTCTACCCTAACCTCCAAGGTAAAACATGAGCATTGCAAGGCCTTTATTAAATGTACAGGCATTCAAAGGCAAGCTTCTTCAATGACTGAATGTAACACAGTGACCTCTGGCCTCAGAAAACCTGATTAGTAATACATCTTAACTACTATCAAAGTAGAAACAACTAGAATAAAGTATTGGCAAAACCCTATATTCTCCAGAATGTTTACTTAATGAACCATAACTGTTTCTGGTCCTAAAAATTGGACAGATTTAGGAGAAGGCAATGGCACCCCACTCCAGTACTCTTGCCTGCAAAATCCCACGGACGGAGGAGCCTGGTAGGCTGCAGTCCATGGGGTTGCTAAGAGTCGGACACGACTGAGCGACTTCACTTTCACTTTTCACTTTCATGCAATGGAGAAGGAAATGGCAACCCACTCCAGTGTTCTTGCCTGGAGAATCCCAGGGGTTGGGGAGCCTGGTGGGCAGGCGTCTATGGGGTCACACAGTCAGACACGACTGAAGTGACTTAGCAGCAGCAGGCAATCAATTAAGATTACTGCCCCCCTTACAATACTGACTTATCAAATTCAGTTTAAACACACAATCTCATTGTAATTTCATTCAAGGGTTAGGAAATATTTTTTCTCCCACTACATTATTCTTCATCTGCAACAGAAAAATGTCAAGATGAAGTTTCTTCCTGATTATCTTTGATTTTCCTAGAAAAGGGTCAGATTTTATAGGCTACTGT